>NC_138187.1:121931781-122531781 GCF_964194105.1 Spermophilus citellus | reverse complement strand
CCCTCTATTAGAATTTAGGCCCCTCAAGGGCAATGATTCCTCTTTATATCACTTACGGAGTCTGTCACAGCGCTTTTCCAGAGTGACAACTTGTAAGTTCACCATACAGAGTCAATGAGCAATAAATGTTCAGTGAACGCACTACTTAGAGTGTAAGTTTCATACTATGAGACAAGAGTTTTTGATTATGCAAAGCTGGTTAGTGATCATTTGTACCTTCTGCCTGTCCTTGGCTCACATTTTAAAATGCAAACAGTGCCAGGCACAGGGGCATGTGCCTATCATCCCAGGTACTTTGGCACCCGAGGCAGGAGGAGCACAAGTTCCAGGCCAGCCTAGGCAGCTCAACGAGACCTTGTGTCAAAATAAAAATGGCTGGGGATATGGCTCAGTGACGGAGTACTCCTGGCTTCAATGCCCCGTATCTCACACACACACACACACACACACACACACAGACACACACACATACACACAATGCACACAGTGATTTTACCTGGAAAGCGCACTCTTTAACATCCTTATGTTTGCCTACATAAAAATATAAAGATATATAAAGAATTATGCTAACAATGACAGGACAACTGAATAAACAGTTACTGAGAATCTCACCTGTGCCAAATTAGGTACTTCACGTACATTTTTTTCTTTGAATGCTCACAAAGGGATTAGCTTTGTTAGCTTCATTTTATTATATCTTTTTAAAATATTTATTTAATTGTAGATGAACACACAGTATCTGTTTTTTTAATTTGTTTTTTATGTGGTGCTGAGGATTGAACCCAGGGCCTCATACATGCAAGTCAAGCACTTTACCACTGAGCTACAGTCTCAGCCCTGTTTAGCTTCATTTTAGATGAGGAAAATGAGACTTGGAAGGCTACCATGCCCAAGGTGGGCTGTGAGTGGCTCAGTCAGGATGTGGGCATAGCACGGCTTGGCAACTCTGCTGAGAAATTTCTGACCGCCGACCACAGTGCACACAGGACACAACATGGCGGGGCAGGGTGGGGATGTGCAGGGAGCGATGAAAGAAGATGGCTACAGGCAGAGACCTGGGAACATTTGCAACTCAGACATATACTCCGACGACAATCGGTTTGTGCCACATCATCTTGGGCACTGTCCAACAGGACTGTGTGGGATGGTGAGAATGTTCATATCTGAGCTTTCCAACACAGTTAGCCACTAGGCAGCCAATGCTACCAAGGAGTGATTTTTAACTTTATTTAACTTTAAATTTGAATATAAATATGCACCAGGAGCTAGCAGCTCCCATCCAGAAGAGGGCTATTTTAGAACCCAAAAATACTAATGTCGGGATCTGTCTGCCCACTGGTGAGATGTGTGGAGTCCAGGCTGTTTCAGTAGATGATCTGCTCAGAGCCCAGTAAGGAATGAATCTCCAAAAGGAAGCGTGGTGCACAAAACAACAAAACCTACACTCTTGACTTGCTTCCTGACACCTGTCAAAGCATCTTACAAACTCATCAATCTCATGCTGGCAATCACTTTTGCAAACTCTGGCAACCTAACCTGGTCTCTTCCTTCAGATAATGCGAGTAGGTCTTTTAATAAGATTGGGGTGAAAAAAAAATGTAGAATATGCTCAACCCTCCATGATCAACTACTTCGTCTGACATAAAACTGACACTCTTAAAAGCTGAGCTCACATCAAGCATGATGATAAATATCCCGGGGAACTTCTGCAATATCAGAGGTCCATTTAAGCATACTGACATTAAATCCTACGAAGAACTTGTCTGCTAAGTAACTGCTAATCTCTTTGAATGGAAGTTGATAGAACGGGTAGAATTATTAATACATTAATAAAAGCAGGCATAAAGATATTACTGCTGTTTTCTGAGAGGGAAGAAGAGTTATTCTTAATAGAGTTATTCTTGAAAAGATAGCGATCTGCAGTATTTTCCTAACATCTGAGAACAAGGTACACTTTGGACCAATGCAGTTGTACTCATATACTAAGATGGATAGTAACACCAGCCCCTTACTTACTCTAGTGACTCAAAACTTAAAACCCATCCCACCTCTGGCCTCAGCTGTGAGTGATGGTCCCCATCAGGTGCCTATTGTCTCTGCATGCAGGGGCAGCAGTCTGTGAGCTTTGGGGCCTGGAGTGGCCTCCCTTTGGCCTGCTTCTCAAAAGGTTCAGTTCATACAGCACTTCATTTCTGCAAGAATATGCTCTTAACACCCCCCTGATTTCACCACCTTGGCGGGAAATGGTTCTGCTATACCCAGGTGAGGACAGAAGACACCACACATAGGTTGCGGGGAAGGTGAATAAGCTGATCGCCCTGTACCCCGCACAGCTGGTTCTCAGGAAGGTGGCTTTTGAAGACCCGATTTTAAGTGAAAATGAGACATTGTATGTGGACAGAGGATTTGATTGGAGAAGGTCCCTGTGGTCGGGGTAGAAAACTTCATGCATGCTAGTTGGCAAGTCACTCCTTAGAAAGGGTCATGTTCAAGTCAAAGCCACAGACAAGACAAAGAATCATGGTTAAAAGTCAATATGAAGTTTAAGGAAAAACTTCTGGGAGAAAATAATTATTGGGACCTCACAGACCATCCACTGGACAAATGCCACCGAGGCTGCCTCATGTTTGTTGTGATCACTGAGCTAACACACACAGAAGTCTAAAAAATAAATTCATTTTCCAAAAAACAAAAAAAATTAAAGACCTTAAAACCTTTGTCACTAGACTCTCCACTTTCTCCTGTCTGTCATAGCTGAAAAGACTCCAAAATTTACCTATTTTGCTTTTAAAATATCTCCTGCTTTGTTTCTTGTTTTCATCTCGCTGCTAGCCACCTAAATTAGATCTCTTCTCCAGACCACCACAACAGACTCCCAGCTGACTTCCTCCCACAAATGGTCTCCCTGCTTAAGCCAGCAGTTTTCAAAGTGTAGAGTCTGCAAAGCTCTGGAAAAAGCTCAGGGATTCCGCCTTCTCTGAAGTTTTCAGTTTCATACACCAGGATTCCCCCCAAACACCACCAAGTTACAGTCACACTATCCACTTGACTCTTTCCCAAATACTCCAGGCACCTCGCCTCTTCCCTCCTCTCTGTCTAGATCATTCCTTGCTCCTTCCCCCTCCCCCTCTTACAATCCTGCTACCCTTTAAGAAAACAGCCCACACTCCATTCGTCTCTAAGCCTTCCCAAGCACACTGTCCTCTCCCCACATAAAATGCCCATTGCACTTTATTACACTTGGCTTCACAGTCTGATTTTGCAAACTTCCTTTTTACCCAACCACACTGGAGCCTCCTGAGAACACACACCATTTCTTGTAGAATTTCATGCCCTGGGTGTTAGTTACCCAGGTCAGTGTTTTGGACTAAACAATTGATTTTTTTTTAAATGGTGAATAATCATGATTTCTAAATTCAGAACCAGCATGTCAGACTGGTTATAGCTCTTCCCTAAAATGGGCTTTGCAGATGTTTTTATCCTCTCTCACAAAAATTCCTCACGTTTACCCCAAAGCCAACCAACCAAGCAACTAACAAAAATCCCCAGGGGTTAAAACCCAGTCTCACTCTTACTTCAGCCTAGGAATGAACATTTCATTTCATTGATTCATTCCACAAAGGTTCACGAGTGGGACCTATGTGTCAGAAACAGTGAACGAAATGGACAAAGGATCGCAGGGTTGGTAATTTAAGCTGGCAAACAGAGAATGAACAACTTCAAAAACTGAAAGAGCTGTGAAGTCCAGAAAGTGGCTAATGATTAGGCTACATCGACAGCAGGTGATGAAGGAAAAGGAAGTCCTCTCTGAAAAGGTGGTGTTTGAATTGGACCTCAGTGATGTAAAGATTGGGGGCAGATCATTTCCAAGTAGAGGAAACCCAGGTACAAAGGCTCTTGGGTGGGAACAACCCAGAAAGGAAGACCAGACCGTCAGCTTGCTGGAGGGTAATGAATAAATGAGGAGAGCTTGACAAAGAAGCACCTTTAAAAAAAAAATTATTGACAAAAATCTTATATATTTATGAGATGCAATGTGATTTTTCTTCTTTTCTTTTTTTCTTAAGTAATAGTAGTGCCCTACCACTGAACTGCATCCCACGAGCTCTTCCATTTTTGAGACAGGGTCTCGCTAAGTTACCCAGGTTGGCCTCAAACTTGCAATCCTCCTGCCTCAGCCTCCAGAGTAGCTGGGATTACAGGAGTGAGTCCACCATGATCGGCTACAATGTGATATTTTGATCATATACACATCGTTGGAACAAGCCAATCAAGCTAATTAACCTATCTCTTGCCCCACCCAATTCTCATTTCTTTGTGATGAGCCCATTTAAAATCTGCTCCTTTGGTGATTTTGAAATATACATAATTATTGAGTGTAGTCACCATGCTGTGAAATCCATGACCACAGCTTGTCCCTCCTGTCTAAATAAAACTTTGCACTGGTTCATCCACATTTTCCCTTTCCCTTCCTGCCCCTTCACCTCTGGTAACCACCATTCTACTCTTTACCTTTATGAGTTCGAATTTTTGGATTCCACACAGAAATGAGACCTTGCAGCACTCATCTTTCTGTGCCTGGCTTATTTTACCTACCATAATATCCTCTAGTCTTATCCACATTATTGTGAGTGACAGGATTTTGTTCTTTTTAAGGTTGTAGAGTGTTCCATTGTGTATATAAACCCCACTTTTTAAATTGATTGCTCCATTTTGGGGAATTTAGGGTGTTTCTTTTTTTTTTTTTTAAGAGAGAGTGAGAGAGGGGGGGGAGAGAGAGAGAGAGAATTTTTAATATTTATTTTTTAGTTCTTGGCGGACACAACATCTTTGTTGGTATGTGGTGCTGAGGATCGAACCCGGGCTGAGCCACATCCCCCGCCCCCTAGGGTGTTTCTATATGTTGGCTATTGTGGATGACGCAGCAGTAGTGATGGGAGTACAGAGATCTCCTCCACACACTGATTCAATTCTTCTGAATTTATAATCAAAGGTGGGATTGCTGGGTCACAGGATAATTCTATTTTAGTTTTTCTGGAGGAACTTCCACACTGCGTTCCCTCTGGCGGTACTAACTTACATCACCACCAGCTGTGAACAGGGCTCCCCTTTTTTCCACATCTTCACCAACACTTGTTATCTTTCTTCTTTTTGACAACAGTCACCCTAGCAGGTGGTAGCTGACATCTTGTTGTGGTTTTAGTCTGCATTTCCTGAATTTGTATGTCTTATTTTAAGAAATGTCTATTCAGGCCTGTTGCCCATTTTTTTTTAAACGGGGTTTTCTTGCTATTGAGTAGTTGGAAGTTTCTTGCGTATTTTAAATATGAGCCCCTTATCTAATGAATGATTTGTAAACACTTTCTCCCAGTCTGTGAATTGTCTCTTTGCTCTGTTAATTATTTCCTTTGTTGTGGCAAAAGCTTCCTAGCTTGTTACAATCTATTTGTTTATTTGGGCTTTTGCTGCCTATATAATTGGAGGGTCGTATGCAAGAAATCGTTGCCCAATCAATAAAAAAATTAAAAAAAAAAAAAGAAATCGTTGCCCAGACCAATGTTCTGTAGGTTTTCCTGTTTTCTTCAAGCAGTTCTACAGTTTCTCATCACACACCAAGTCTGTCATCCATCTGGAGCTGATTCTCGTGTAAGGGGTGAGATAAGGGCCCGGTTTCGTTCCTTTCCATGTAGATTGCCAGCTTTCTCAACACCATGGATTGGAGAAATTGTCCTTATCCCATTGTGTGTTTTGGCCCCCTGTGTCAAAACTCAATTGATCACAGATGTGTGGATTTACTTCTGGGCTCTCTAATCTATTCCAATGGTCAGTGTGTCTATTATTCTTCCAGGACCATGTTGCTTTATTGACTATAGCTTGGTAATATAGTTTGAAGTCAGGTAGCTTAGTACCTCCAACTTTGTTCATTTTGCTCTACAATGCTTTGGCTATCAGGGTCTCTTTTGTAGTTCCATATAAATTTTAGGATAATTTTCTATTTCTTTTAAGAATGACACTGAAAATTTGATAAGGATTGCATTAAATCTGTAGATTGCTTTGGGTAACATGAACATGTACACAGTATTGATTCTTCTGATCTATGAACATAGTATATCATTCCATTTGCTACCTTTAATTTCTTTGATTAATGTTTGATAGTTTTCAGTACATAAATCTTTCAATTTCTTAAGTAAATGAATCCCTAAGTTTGACTGACTGTCGGTTGGTTTTAGGCTACTCTATATGTGACTGGTTTCTGCCCACTCTCACCATTTCTATTCGGCATAGTCCTGGAAGCCCAGATGAGAACAATCAGTCAAGAAAATAAATAAATAGATGTATCCAAATAGGAAAAAAGTGTCTCGATTTAGTGACTATATAATTTATATAAAGCTTCCACCAAAAATCTGCTAGAATTGATAAACAATTTCAGGAAAATTGTAGGTTATAGTTTCGATATACAAAAATCAGTGGTATTTCTAAACAGCAACAAGGAACTATCTGAAAAAGAAATTAGGGAGTGTCTTGAGGCAAAAAGGATGTCTTTAGTGTCTCCATGTGTTTTATAGACCTTGTCCCTCTTTTATTAATACATAGGCTTTCCTCCCCTGAAAATATGTATAGGCCCAATTCTCTAAGGAAAGAATTCTCTTTTCAAAGGCAAGAATTAAATGCCCAAAGGAGGTAGAAAATTAAGCAAGAAGAATAGAAAATGCACTTACCATAGGAAATAGCACATACTCTCGGAGGAAATCTTGAGAATCAAACTGATTATAATCTCCAAAATCAGCTGAGAAGAAGATGGGGGAGAGGGGAGTAGTTATTATGTGAAATTAAAGATGGAATAAAACACTGCAAACTTGTCACCATATTTATTCTTCCTACTGTATCCTTTTTCTGCACCACTATTAAATGAAAATAGTGCCAGGAGGTGCTTGATACAGTAACTACATTTACCTAACAACTCTAAATATCAGCACATGAGCACCACTGCACAATTTAAAAAATATATATAGTGAAAGCTATTCCTAAAAGGTTATTTAAATATTTAAAAACAAATCTATAGGCTGGGGTTGTGGCTCTGTGGTACAGCATTTGCCTAGCATGTGTGAGGCACTGGGTTTGATCCTCAGCACTTCATAAACATGTATGTATGTACATACATACAGAAATAAATAAAAGTTATTTTTAAAAAAGAAAAAACTATATTTATCTGTTAAATGTGCCTCAGTTCATATCTTTAGGCTATCTACCAAGGGGACTTTTTAAATCAAGGTTAATTTGGAGAACCACAGAGCTAAATGTATCTTCATCTGATCACGTATTTGCAGCTGGAAATTCCCACTGCAGATCACCCTTGGCAAGCAACCTCAGAAAATCTTTACACCTCCTAAACAACTTTGCATGTTACAAGATGTCAGAAATTCTGTTCTGTCATGTTTTCATCTCTCAGTGGTATATTGGAGCACATGCAAAACGAACATGCACAGCCTATGCCATAAACATCAATATAGGAACATATGTCTTGCTCCTTATCTCACTCACTTTCACAAAAACCAAACCTGCGTGAAATCTTGATTTCATGTAGAAGACTTAGCAGCCAATAGAAATGGACTCAGATATATTTAAGATTATATTTAACAACAGATGCAGAATAAAAGAATACACAGATATACAGAAGGTCAACACAACAAAGTTGCTGAAATACCAAAGAGCCATCGACAAGTGTAGCACATGATCTGTTCTGCCTATTTTGAAGGTCAATCATCAGTTATCACCTTCCTTCCCAACTTATATTTTGGATGATGCATCTTTCTAAAAACCCAGTAAGAATCTCCAGGATCTACTCACGCCTCCCTCTATTAAGGGTGCCTGCTCCATTATTTCAATGATGCTTCCACTGCTCCTACCATAACTGGCCATTCTTTCTTCCCCTTCCAGGCTCTATGTAGACAGGTGTAATACAACATATTTTGGGCATTTTCATCCAAAGAGTAATAACAGAAGCTAACTCTGTAGGAAATTTACGTCTAACAGAAATGGCTATGCCACTGATATGAAAGAGATCAGGGAAAGGCCACTTTCTCTAGACATTTAGAAACCAAAAGGTTCAACTTCAGTTCAAAGTTTGGGAAGTTCAGTTCACGGCTTCTAAATCAACAGTCCACACAGCGAGAGCTTGGCTGCTGGCAGGGTTATACTTGGACACCAGCTGATTTTTAGGGAAAAGGAGGATTGAAAGGGAAATTAGTTCTCCTTTCAAAAATTGTATTTACCAGCTTCTTGTTTTCAATATGACTAAAAAAAATTTAAATAGATAATATAATAAAATGTATTTTAAAAGAATTGACACATAACAATGTAGAGAAGGTAAAAAAATAGCTGTCTGATAAATCTAAATAAGATAGGTTGAAGATAAATTTATTCCAAGAGAAGTTGGTTATTTCACATTACCAACTTGGATTTTAACTTTCTTTCTTTAACTATATTAGAATAAATCATATGACAATGATTAAGGCTATTACACTGGAAGTTGCTGTGACAGTAACATAGTCCTTTAAGCCACAGAATACAACCACATTGTGCAGCAGAATGTCCCATTAACTCTAAAACACAGCTTTAAAGCTACTATTTCTTGGAATAAAACTATAATGAAATAAGCAAGAGTAGTTTGCAAACAGTTTTGAGACAGAAACTGTCCTGCCATCAAAAATCACTAGCTCTTCTTCTTATTAACTTAAGACCTCTTGAAATGAGAAGGGAGTATTAATGAGGGATCATTTAGGTCAGTGTATCTTTTCACACTAAGAAGACACCAGCACCATAAATCCAACAGAAAATAGAATTTCACACGCTGGTGGTGACTACATCTTACCTTGCACAGCTAAGCCAGCCAGTCGAATCACCTGTTCCAAGGTACACCGCAACCGGCCTTCAAGCACGTCTTTTTTGACTTGCAGGTAATACTGATATCTGTTCATGGGAAGAGAGGAACACACAAACTCAAAAACACATACTTGGAATGTATTCCCATAAAAGACGTCCCTGGATGCAAACCCTTGTGTACACAGCAGGATACGCAGGTGATGTTGACAAAAGTCATCTATAAAAGATGGAAAGTGACCTCCTCGGCCTGTGTTTGTCTTTGTTTGATGTAGCAGGTGCCACATCCCATTTACTTTGAGATTGAGAACATTCTCATCAAATCACTTGCTTTTAGGCCAACAGGATAAACTAGTGATATGAACCAGTTCTTCATAACAGAGACCAAGAATGAAAAAGCTCTCTACACCTGGACACACATGACACTGTGACAGCAGAAATATACTCAACACACTCAAAGTATGTATGCATTGCTAAAAATTCCAGAAACACATCAACTTTTTTTTTTTTTTTTTTTTTTGCATAGTACTAGGGATTGAACACAAGGGCACTCTACCACTGAGCTACATCCCCAACCCTTTAATTTTTTTTTTTTTTTTTGAGACAGGGTCTTGCTAACTTGCCCAGGTTGACCACTAGTCATCTTTTAAATGCAAAATTTTGGTAGGGCAGATTACAAATATGTCATATAATTTGGAATTCTGCTAAAGGATGGGATAAAGCTTTTCAGAGTCATACTTCACCTCCCAGGTCGGTGACTCTTAAAAATCAATTTAAATGCAACTTTCCAAACTGAACTATATTACCAAACAACAACAACAAAAAAAAATACAGAGAGAATGTTCCCATACATGACACCAACCTCAGACCAGTAGCTAAAACAGTGTGTTGTTCTCTTGCCAATAAAATCACACATTTAGAATGACCTAAACATGTAGAAATCTCCTCACTCTTGATGGTCACGTCCAGGGACACCACTTAGCCTCTGACCACATTCCTACAACAGAGTCACCTCTCTAACACACCTTCCTGGCAAACACTCCTGGTAACTGTCACTCTCTCTTTCAAATGAACTGCAACATCTCAATCCAGAGAACTCAGAGATGACCCCAAAGCTCAGCTTTCCCAGAGACAGGCGATCACTGCTAAGACCTAATGATGGCTGGTTCTACCGGCAATATCACAGGAATCGTGACATATCAGCCTAATTGGGAGAAGGCCTGGGCTCTCTACACACCCCAGCCCAGACCTCACTTCTTTGTGGTTGGGTCCACTGTACAGGGCAAAGGCAAACATGTCAGTCCTGGGTGGGAAAAATCTAACCTAGACTCAAATCAGAAGGGTAAACACTGAGAATTATTTGAAAACCCTTCTTAATCAACTTAAGATAGAAAAAAACTTTTACCCTGCCCACATGCAGTCTTTCATCTGATTAATTCATAAACATTTTACAGGTTTCACTATCCAGTCAATAATTTTACTTCCTGCTCACATCATGTGACCATATAATGATGTATGTAACAAATGCTTCCACTGGCTTTTAGAGACCAGTTCCTCACAGATGTCGAAAAGCCACTTATGGTGAGCTGGGGCCACTCACCACTCTTGAGTTCAGTGGATCTGGCTCTGCCCTGTCCTCGTCATTACAGCCTTAGAATCCATGACTCCTCTAACCAGCTGAGTCCCAGCAAAAAGAAAGAGTGCTTATGTGTAAGAACTTCTGGTCAAAACTCTTTTACTGATAATCTCATTTCTTAATGTGCACAAACTAATAAGGACGACACATTATGTGGGACCATTTTTAAAACGCTGTGAAATCAAAGGCACTTTGTGTGGTATATGTATGTGTGAAAGAGCCAGAAGATTTGTAAAAGCTGTTTTGGGTAATATTATATGCTGGGCAGGAAAAGCAAAGTCGTGACCTATCACTCTCTATTCTTCATAGGAGAAAATCAAAATAAAAAAAATTTGAGAGCAGTGCCTATATATGAATTTAAAGAAACAATACAGGAGTAAATCATGATACTCAACACTAAAGCCTGAATTGCTACAATAAAATATGCTACATAAATATCTTTTAGCTTCCTTTTTTCCCCATTTAGAATCAGGTCCCCAGCTCAGGCATAGTTTTAAGTACAGATGAACCCAAAGTAAGTTTACATTACGACCTTGTTTAAATAAAAGATTCATGCAATATGGCTAATTAATGATAGTATTAGTTCATCTTCCGGGATGTAGCTCTATAAAAATGGGGAAAATAAGGGCTCTGGAAGATGGCTTCTCATACCACAGAGCTGGTTTCTTGTTTGTGTTCTACACCTTCTCTTTGAGGTTTTTCTTCAGCACCTTCTGTCTTCTTGTTCACCATCCCCAACTTTTCCTCTGACACGCTTCTTGGGTCTCTGGGCCACTTCTCAAGGGAATGATGAAAGGTCCACTCATTCGTGCAAGGTAACCTTCTCTTCAAGAGACTCTGGGAACTGCCCAGGAGTCTTTTATGGAAGACCTTTCATGTTTGTAACTTAGTTCTTAGAAAGGAGAAACCTAAGCAAGTAAGAGGGTCCCTAAGTTATCAAAACCTCTTTTAAGTGCCAAGAGCTCATTCTTAAAGCAGACCCATCTTTGAAGACGAGCCGCTTAGATTCTGAAGACCCTACTTTCAAAACTGGGGGAACAAGAACAAGAGAGATGCAAGGAAGAGTGTTAACTTCATCCTATTTCCAGAGTGTTCTGCTCCAACTTTCTTCAGTGAAGTTAAAAGATATGGAAGAAAAAAAAAAAAAGCAAACAAGGAAAATGTATACTCACACGCACCTGCGTACACACACAAATCCAAAAGCAAAGACTCAGGATAGAAAGAAATAGCAAAGCCTACTCAAGAAACAACAGTGAGATTCTCAAAGCAAAGCAAACCAGAAGGCAAATCTCAAGGTAGGAAACGATGATAAAAGTTGATCTGTTCCTATTAATCATACCCTGTTCTCTTCCATGTGCTATCTGTCCCTTTCCATCTTGAGTGGTTTCACTTATTTTCTGCTCTTCCAGACAGAAGATAGATGGACAGTAACATGCTCTTATTAAGCACTCTCTGTGCTTAGGTCTGCAGGATACTGTGCTTGCCCTGGAGAGAGCTAAGACAGGACGCCCTGGCCTCTCTGACCACTGCCGCCATGTTTCTCCAGTACACTACCTAAGGGTTCAATGTTCAAGAACCAAGGAATAAAACATTTGAGAAGTTATCCTGGCATCACCTACCTTTTTAACATGGTAACTTGGAGTCAAAAATGATCCCCAAAAATATGTGTGTGTGTGTGTGTGTGTGTGTGTGTGTGTGTGTCTCAGTCGACTCCCTTGGGAATAAACACCAACCAATTAATCCACAGGATCCAGCAAAACAACCATTTCCATTTTCCTTAGCCTCCTGCTCCCAACTCTCACCCACAACACATGAGCACGTTCTATTAAAAATTCATCCTATCTAAGGATACAGTGAATCAGGATCCCTAGCAAGTAGTGCTAGAACATTCTGGTCACGTAGGTTGGATGTAGTCTTGTGCTGGGATATAAAACCCTGGAGCTGAGAAAAGCAGTAGTCTATCTTGGAAGCTATCCAGCCAAGAGAATCTGCACACCAGTAATGATATGGTGCCATTACCACATGAGACTGTGGTTATTGCTATGTAAGATTGCAGAAACGAGAAAGAGATTTGGACCACATGGGAAACTGCTTGGTTGGTACTCTTCTGCACAGAAGTGTTTTTGCAAAATATAAAAATTGTATCCTGTTTGAAGACTGGAGAGTATGAGCTGAAATTTTTATTTTTAGAGTGCTTGAGTTCTGCTTATATTTGATGAGAGATTCAATTACAACAGCAGTAAAATGCAACCGTGAATCCTATTTTGGAAACATGCAATTTCATGGAAGTATACTCCACCCTGTCACAGCTCTGGGTGGAGGGAGGGAAAAGGGGGAGAGAAAAAAAAAAAAAAAACAATCCTCATGCCAGGAAAGTAAGTGTGTGCCAACTTTCCAAAGAGATCCTCTTTGAAAATCTAAGTTCACAAGGAACGCTTTTTAATATTTTTCATATTCAAAGACCTAGAAATAGTCTATCTCACAATTCAGGCCCAGTGATTACTTTTAGGTTAGAACTCTGCTCTCCCGTAAGAACTAGTGAACATAACTATGCTTGTTGAAATGAAGAAAACAAAATTCTCATTTCAAATTATTTTTGTTTTGCTTTTAATCTAAAGATTCATGTGCTGATTAAATGCAGGTTTCTCTGGGTGAAGCATAAAAGGGTTCCTGATAATCAGTGTTACCAAACATTACAACTGGAAGCTGAATGATGCTATGAACTAGCTTCTGGACACTGCATCTATCTGGAATGTTCGTACCCCAACATAAGAAAATAAGACACTTTTCCAAGTTCCTTCCTCCTCTAAAAATTTGAAAAGAAAAAAAAATTAAATGCCATATTGGGTCAAATTAATAGAGCATTCAGTACTTCTATCAGAGATATCAAAGAACTCTTTCCAAGTCACACCCCACAGCATTATTGTCAACATTTGGAGATGCAACACTAAGATCTCTAATCTCTCCTTTTAATTCATGTACAAAGAATTAATCTCAGCACTGATACAACTGTGTTCTACCTGCAGGTCTGTTCGTTCTTCTCAGATTGAAAAATCCTTGGTGGTATTCTGCAAAGTAGAGACTGCACTACCACAGAATCACAAATGAGACACTAGGGACTCAGAGGCTGAGTATGTGATGCTTTGAAAATATGTTTCCCACCCTTCCCACAAGCGAAAGCCTCATTCCAAGTCCAGATCAGCAGAACTGCCCCCAGCAGGAAAGAGCCATGTAAATAGCAAAGCTTTAGGATCTGATTTTGGTCCTACTTCCACCCAAGGATGCAACATCCTCAGACTGGCAGAGATAGGAGGGGCAGTAGACTTCTAGCACTGCTCCAAACGTTTGCTGGGAGGACTCCCCTCAACAGGGTCATCTATGCCGACCCTGTTTCCCTTATGAACTGTTCTGGGGCCAATGAATGGGGAATAAAAATGCTGTGACCCCCAGCAGAAGCCCTCAGAACCAGTGCCTGGGTCATCTCGGTTTCCCTTTGTTCTGAGACCTGCAGTATCCAGCAAGGACTGCAGCTGGGTTAGCCTGTGCCCTGGGCAAAGACACCAGAGACCAATACTTGTGCCCAGGTGGACAAGTGAGATGCACGAGAAATACCAATAAGTCTTTGTTTGTGAAAGCCACAGAAATATGGGGCCAAAAATACTGCAGGATGGCTGAGCCAAAGCTATAGAACAAAGGAAGGATGTTTATAAAACCCAAGGCCAGGCCTTTCATGTCTAGAAGAAGAACCCATTTTGAAAGTGAATGACTTGCTCAAGGTAACACTGCTTCCTAAAGGCAAGGCCAGATCAGACCACAGCCAGGCCAACCACAGAGGCAAGGCGGGAGGGACCTGATCCCCAGGCACTCTGGGCAAACCCATTCCACTGAAGTCTAAAAATAAAAATGAAAATAAAAACAACACCACCTGTGATGTTTACCTATGCTTCTGAGGAAGGGCTCTGATAATCAAGCCCTCCCCTTCCCTCAATTAGACTGTCTGGGCCACAGCACACCAGGCAACTACTGAAATGAGAAGCTTTTCTATAAAATCCTATTACAGGGTGTGTTTCCAACAGTGGCCCACGGACTCTTCAGATCTGGGTTTTCTCCTGGTAGCAGCCTCTGGATATTTCACTTTCCTCCTGTGTAAAGAGAAGGAAGCTTAAGAACCCCTGAGCATGCAATCTACCCACTTGCTCATGACCTTGTAAGAAGCACTGAGGGAAACAAGTAAAATCTAAAAGCAGGGTCTTGGTTTATAGGTGACTACCAAGGATGAGGGGCTATGTTCAGCAGCAGGTGGGAAATGAGCCCAAAACAATAGGTATTCCTAATGCAGATTAGTTTTGAAAACTAAAATGCAGTTCATCATCGGGATCCCACATGTCCTTCCTGATGCTTGCTGTGAGTAGCCTCCACCTCTAGGATCATTACAAGAGCAATCCCGATTCATTTCTGTTATTACCCTAATAACACCTGATAAAACTATATGAACAGCATTTGTGTCCCATGTGTCACTCCTTCTGTCTTTGTTCTTCCACAGTTAAAAACAGATGAGTGAAGCTGGTTGTTGTGTAATCCCAGTCACTTGGGAGGCAGAGGCAGGAGGATCGCAAGTTCAAGGCCAGATTTAGCAGATAAGCAAGGCCCTCAGCAACAAAGCGAGACCCTGTCTCAAAATGCTGTGCCTATTAACCTGTAGCATCTCTAGTATCATCACATGGCTCCTGTCTGCCCTTCCCTCCTCTACAGCTCAAATGCAATCAAACCAACTTCTCTCTTCCCATCCTCAGAGTCAGTAGGGATATGGGACATCATAGAGGAAGGACTACCCTTCCATTCCCGTCTTTGAAGTCTTTCCTCGAAACTAGTGGGGTTGGAGGACCAGAAGGGGAAAGATTATTTTATCATTATTATTAAGAGCAATTTCCTTTACAACTAGCCATATCAGAAAATTATTGCTAAAATGTATTAGAACCCAGTTCTCCCAGGACAGCACAGAATGTAGCAAAGAGCTGGCTCTTCTTTTTTTTTTTTTTTTTTTTTTTTTTCTGGTTGATTTTATGCTGTGCAAATAAGAAACAAATGTAAAAGTTTCTCTACTATAAAAGACAAAAAAGAGGAGACAGAGGACAAGTTGTCCTAGAATTCTGAGGTATAGAAGAGCAAAGAACAATTTTAAATCTTAGATTGACAGGGATACCAACAGGAGAGAAGGGGCACATTCCATCCATTCCAAAGGGTGTTCACAGCTGTAAATCCAGATAATGGACAGGGTGGCCCACACTGCGGTGCTCTGTCTGCCAGGACCAGATAAACAGTATGTACACAGGCATGCAACCAGATAAACCTGAATGCCTCCTTCCCTCTGTCCCTCGATCCTCAAAACCCTTGGGAAGAATTTCAGTTTATGACTTCTGAAGTATAATAATGGGTCTGGTAGCTGATCTATGCACTATCTAAAAAGCTGTTACATTTAATGAATGTCCCAGCCGACAGTCAATTAAAACTCTGCACCAACAGATTACAAAAGCATCTTGCCAGTATGCAAAATGGAAATAACTCACAAGGAAAAAAGAAAAAGCAGTAAAAAAAAAAAAAAAAAAAAAAAAAAAAAACAGAAGGAAAAAGCAAAACTAAAACTGATGAAGATAACCTTAAAAGGAAAAGTTTTTCTTGTATCCTTTTTCACGTCACAAGATCATACATGTGCATGTGTGAAAACAAAAATACATGCATACACTCCAACACATACAGACGAGGTTTCCTTGGCAAAAGGTCAATTCCTGGAGTTTTCGGCATTCACTGATCAATAAATACCTTCTTTTGCCAGAGACTCCTTGAGTTTCAATGAGTCAAAGGATTGCAATTCTTTCCTAAAAAGGACAATGTTTGTTTAAATGCACACAAACACACATGGACCTTAAGTACTAGTGAAAGAAGGCCAATGATAGCAAGGTGTTGCAAAAGAGAAAGGCATGTCACAACCTGATCCCTGCTTTTTGCTCTTGAACTCTTGCATTAATTATAACAAATTACAGGGAATCCAAGTTCTGTTTATAAGTACAATAAATTCCCTAATAATAGCCTATAATTTAATCAGGGGTTCTGTTTAAAAAAAAAAAAAGAAGACTCATTTTCTGTAATACATCACAGAGAAAGAGGGAATGCCCTGACATCACCTCTCTCTGTCCCCCTCCTAGGCTATTGGCTACAGATTCCTTGTCAACAATCCTACCTATAGGACGTGAAAGAGCCAGACGGGGCTCACTGCTGTGGTCGGTAATGCTCTGACCTAGGAAAACATGACAGCAAAAGTAAAAATATTTATTCTTTAAAAATAAAATAGTGGGCCAAAGTGTTTGAGGTCAAAATAAAATCTGAGTCTGTTTTGATCCATCTTAAAATCTCCAATGACTTGGAAAACAATTTTGCAGTTCCTCAAAAAGTTAAACATAGAATCAGCACATGACCCAGCAATTACACTCCTAGGTATATACTCAAGAAAATTGAGAACACATGTTCACACAAAAACTTATACGTGAATAGCAATACTATCCACAATAGCCCAAAGAGAAAATACCCCAAATGTCTACCAACTAGCAAATGGAGAAAGAAAATACGGTCTGTTCATTCAATGGAATATAATTTAGCCATAAAAAGGAATGGAGCTTCAGCATGGAGGAAGCTTCAAAGTAATGCTAAGCTGAAGATGCCAGACACAAAAAGCCACATTTTGCATGATTCCATTTATACAAAATGTCCAGAAGAGATAAACCCAACAGAGACACAAAAGTAGATTTGTGGTTGCCAGAGGCTGGGGGATGGGTGGGAACAAGGAATGACTGCTGATATTCTGAAGTTAGATTATAAAGATGGTTGCACAACTTTGTGAATACACCATAAACTGCTGAATTGTATACTTTTAAATGGTTAAAATGGTAAATCTAATGTGAATTTTATCTCAAATAGATGAAAACACTAAGTGATCCTTAAAAAGAAAAAGTCCAAACTCCTGACATAGCACACCAGGCTCTTTAGGATCTGCTCAAAGCCTTCTTTCCATCTTCATGGCTCCCTATGCATCCAACACCAGAGCTGTGATATACTTACTGCATTTCCCAACTGTCGCCATGCTCTCTCCAGCTTCCTTGCCATTTCCCCTGTCTGAAGGCCTTTACTCAACTTGTATTTGCATAATCACCCAACCTTCCATGTTCTTCAATAAACAGGCCCCTTTTGAGGCCCCCATGTCCTTCCTTCACCAGGCCTGACCTGCACTGCCACTGGCACCTCCCCCACTCCACCATGACCTCCCCATGAACCACTTAACAGAAGTGCATGGATGGTCAATAAATGTTTCTGAGTAGATGAAATACTGACAGAGAGACAAAATAGGTGCGTGTGTGAAAAGAAAAGAGGGAGAGAGAAGTGAGTCACTTCCTAGTAAGGGTATTAGATGTTATTTCTATCATATGACAGAGGCACCTAAAGGCTTCAGAAACGTAAACCCATCACACATCCAGTAGGAAGCCTCAAAGAATTCCTTTGTAAAGGACAAAAGTACTCCCTTAGTGTGGACTATTTGTATACTTGTAAATAATTTAAACGGCTCCCTGAGCTACTGTACAACAAAGGAGAAACTCAGAGATAAATCTTGGACAGGAACCAACAGCATCAAAGAAACCCTCGTGGTGGGCAAAAGAACCAGAAATCAAGGTGCAAGAAGGCTCCATGCTGATTAGCCAGACAGAACCACTCCTCTAAATTGCAGCTGTAAAATGTGGAGTCTTCTCCCTCTTACACTAGTAATAAATATGCCTTGACTCATCCAGCTCAAAATACGCACCTGCCTGCCCTGAAAATCATGTGTTCATAATATTACCCACCACTCCACTGTGGGAAAAGGGAGCTTAAATTACATCTGGAAGCAGGTGAGTCAACTGCCCAGAGATCTGTCTTTCTGGTAAAGAGCCAGGTTCGTGGCTAAGAAGCCTGCATAAGAGCCTGAGCATTGGTGAGCTAGCAGTTGGAGGAGCAGCATTAGCAAAATGCAGGTCTGAAGAAGAAAAGATATCAAAACTGACAAAAGGAGGCTGAGAGGATTGTCTCTGGAAACAGGCCTGAGCTCTACCTTAGCATGCCTAATTAAAGGTAGCACCTATCTTTTCACACATGAGCAACTGCCAAAAGAGGTCAGTTCTCTGTAGATGAAGTAATGTCCCAGAAATGAGTAGGAAATTCTGGCTATAGGCTTCATAAATATTTGATGGATGAATGAGGCAATGGAAGTAATTAATTAATTATAGATCCCTAGAGACTATGATAAAAATAGGTGGGGGGGGGGAGAGAAATCCAGCCCCAGATTAAGTCATTATGGCTAGACTCATGACCAATGACCTTGAAACTTAGTGGATGGGAGGAAACAAGAAGACTGCTGAGTGCCAGGTTTCTAACTCCTTCTGCCCTGCGTCCTGCCATCTGAGCAGAATAAGTGCAAGGATGGGCCTCCTCAGCGCTTGCCAATGGAAGGTGCTCGTCCACAAACTCTCACACACCTGCAGGACTCAAGCAAGGTAAGGTTCTGCATTAGCCAAAAGGCAAGTGACAAGCCAGACGGAGGGAGCACCTGCAAGCTGTGGGGACCTCGATCTGGCTAAGTGTTGGGAGGGAATGATGGATGTCACTGTGATTTTTTTTTTTGTGTTCACAGTGAAGCAGGGAGAGTCCTTCCTATCTTGAGTCAATCATGTTTTTGGCTCTTGACACCTGAGGACTCTATGGGAGCAATGCCTTCTCCATCCCCTCATTGCAACCTTGACCTCACCCAAGCTTTGGCCCTAACTAAGAGCTAGACAAGCCTAACTTAAATTCTGGGTGGTACTTATATTTATTGACCAATCTTGAATTTGAAAGATTTCTAACTGCCAGGTGCTTAAATGCTGCTGGAGCCCACACAAGCCACACTCTTAATCACCTGATACACATTTTCTCATTCACAGCTAAAATATCTCTGAATACCCTAAGAGTGACCCTATGCTTTAAAAGTGAAAATATCAGCAGGTCAAAAACAATGTGGTGTTCATCAGAAACGGCAAAATAGTTATTACTTCTGCTTGCAAGTCCAAAATATAGGAGACACTTCTGAGATCCTGCCTTAATTTCCATAGCATGGACTGGTGGTGAAACAAATGTCCACCTCACCTTCCTGGCTAGTGTGATCCACGTGCAACCTCTTCCCCAAAATAGCACTTGAATGTGTTAGCTTTATGTTGCTGTAGTTAAAATACCTGACAAGCAGAACTTAGAGGAGGGAAGAATTATTTTGTCTCATGGTCAGCTGGCTCTAAGGCAGAAACATCATGGCAGAAGTTAATGGCAAAGGAAAGCTTCTCAGCTCATGGCAGCTGGAAAGCAGAGAAAGAGAAAACAGAGAGGCCTAGGGACAAGATAAACCCTTCCAGTGCACACACTCGGTGACCAACTTCCCCCAACTAGGTCCTACCTTTCAGAAGTCCATTCAGCTATCAATGAACTAAAACATCAAATGGATTCATCTACTGTTCAAATGGATTAATTCACTGATGAGGTCAGAGTCCCCATGATCCAATCATTGCCTAAAAGCCCCACCTTTGAACCTTACTGCACTGAGGGCCATGCTTTCAACACCTGGGCTTTTGGGGGTACAGACATTCCAGATCCAAACCATAACATACCACATCACAGGTTTTATACATTTCTAATAACCTAGCAATTCATCTTTATTTTGCCCCATAAGTACCTTAAAATCAGGGCCTATTTCCCTTTGTTTTATAATTCACAGTAGATGCTCCTAGATCTTGTAGCTGTGCAAAAAGCATTCTGGTCATTTGCTAACTTGAGGAAATCCAGGGGGCTAAAAAAGGGAAAAAATGATTTTTTGGGGGAAGTTAGCCACCTAAACAGTTGACATAAAACAATACCAGACTCAGTAGCAAAACGAAAAAGCAAAATCACCCAAACTTCAGGCGTTACATAACAGAAAGCCTTTCTCCAGGCACCAAATTGGAATAATTCATTCCGCCCTCTGTTAGCAAGGCACTTTAATTGTTCAGGCCGTTTAATTATGCACATCTATTTTTGCCTCCTTGGGAATTATTTAGATTTTCTTTATTCATCTTCATATTTCTACTCAAAATCTAGTACACAGTGGGCCTCCACTTTACATTTACACCATGGCAAGACGTCAATACAGCCACGTATGATGTGCAGCCTTACTGGAGTCAACTGAAAGCGGGTGAAAGAAACGTCATCATGTTTCTTGAGAACACTGGAAAAAATAATAAAAACACATTCTAGGTACAACAAAAGCTTTGAAAGACTTGAATTTTCCACAATTGGAATTAAAGTTCATTTCCGTAGATATGAAGACATTAGAGCAGTTCAAGCAGTTATTAACTATGACAGTGCTTCACATTGTAGAGTGGGCTTCCAAGTGTTTTCATACTCACAACAACCCTCCAGGACAGACACTGTAATTCCCACTTCACAAGAGAAACTGGAGGTTCCAAGAGCCAAGGAAAGCTGCCACGCCTTCCAATGTTACAGCCAGGTGCACTTTTGTTAGGACATTGCGATTGTTTAGTAAACTGAAATAGTCAGGCATTTCTATAGTCGGAAGCGTCAATCTCGAGAGTAAAATGGGAAGGAAGGAGAGGAAAAACACTATAGGTGATAAACATGTTACAACATGAACCACTGACCATTTGCTCAGGTTTTAAATACTGGAAACGAATCATTTTCTCTTATAAAATCCTCCAAAGTAGCTGAGGATATCAAATGTGGCAACAATTGCCACTGATAAAATACCAACCCAGCAGACATCTCGCTGCCCAAGAATCTAGTATCTTCCTATGCTGCAATTTCTGCCAAAATCATGCTCGATGTTTTCAAGAGTGGAAATGTCTCTCTACAATTTCTCCTTTCAAATCTCTTCTGAGGCTCTAGGATTAAAGGAGCGGGTATTTTTCTTGTTGAGTGAAATTAAAAATAATTTCACCTGGGCATCATGGCAGAAACCTATAATTCTAGCAACTCGGGAAGCTGAGGCAGGAGGATTGCAAGTTCAAAGCCAGCCTCAGCCAACTTAGTGAAGCCCTAAGAAACTTAGACAACGTCTCACAGCAAAAAATAGAAAGGACCAGGGATATGGCTCAGTGGTTAAACACTTCTGGGTTCAATCCCTGGTACCCAATAATAATGATGATGGCGGTAACAATAATGATTTTAGATATCATTTTTCCTTTTAGAGTTTTAGTTTTCTAACTGTCTCAGTCTCCAACCATAAAATATTTTATAACCCTTGACACACTGGAAACCTTATGGTAGGAACAAAAATTTCCTGGGGTGGGAGGGAATGGATGACCTAAAGTGACACAGGACTATGTATAAGTGGAAGGAAGACTTTTGTTTAGGACATTGGGACAGGGATGGTAGAAAATCAGGATTATAATTCCCAAATCAGAGAAAAATCCTCGTCTCTTTCATTCCATGTAGGAGACTTCTAAAAACACACTCTTCCTCTTTATCTTAGGTTTGAAAAGCTAAAACTATCTTCTTAAAACAGAGAATGAGAAAACATTAACTATCTCCTTAAGAAGGAAGTACCTTGGCATGAAACTTGGAGAGGATGCTGGTTTGGGACAGTCAGTATCCCTGGGCATATGGCCACATTTAAAGGAAAGGATTCCTACAGAAAATTTTGAAGTAGGAATCAAATTCCCCCTTGAACAACAACCTCAGAAGTTTCTTCTAAAAATTTATGACTTTAGGAAATATATGAGCCCCGTATATTTTGTTAATGTATTCACATAAACCAACAAAGTGAAATCATTTTAAAAACCATTAAATTCTATTACTATAATAACCCAGTATTTGACAACATCACTGCAAAGGCCAAATCAAGGACACTTCCCATTGATCCCCTTTATAGTAAAACTGTCATCCTTTAAAAACAACAAAATCAAACTAAAGATAGTTACACTAAGAATGATCTTTGAGGCAGAGCTTGATTAAAAGACACGCACTAAAAAGATGGGGGGAGGGGACAAGTTGATGTAATTAACAGTTACTAATCTGCATTTTTTCATTTAACTTGTATTATTTTTATAAAGACTGCACCCTGTACACATTTCACACAGAACTAAACCCCAAGCATGTCTCCACTTTCTCATGCTAGTGAATTCTATATAACTTCATCAACTCGAGTGCATGGGTGTGCTTGGAGTCTAGGGGGCTCTCTCATAAAATCAGGATCACAGATTTCAGATAAGACCAAAGGAGACTTTTTTCAGAAACTTAGGCAAATAAAAACAAACATATCAACAGATTCTTTTATACTTTTTCCTCTATTCACATGCTATATAAACATTTTCTATATGTTTATCATCTCTCTGGAGGAGAACTATGATAATTACATGAAAATAAAAACATTTGAGGGGAAATAAATAACATTATTTTGCCATCTTTTTTGGAAAATACAACTTGGTACCTAACTTTATTTACTTTTATTTTTTATTAGTTTGGTACCAGGGATTGAACCACCCTGAGGCACTCAACCACTGAGCCGTATCCCCAGCCCCTTTTAAAAACATTTTTTTTTTAAAGGCAGCATCTTTCTTAGTTTCTTAGGGCATTGCTAAGTTGCTGATGCTAGCCTCAAACTTGCAATCCTCCTGCCTCAACTTCCTGGGCTGCTGGGATTATAGGTGTGTGTCCATACTCAGCCTAACTTTAATAATTGAGATAACTAGGGCACCATATGCTTTTATAATTCCCAGCCAGAATTTAATAAAAATGATGAGGCATTTATAAGTTACTCAGATATTTTTAAAATGTGACCTAGAGGAAGGCAGGCATTTCTTCTACTTTCTTTCACTTCTGTACCACAAGTAACCAGAAAATGCCTAGCACACAAAGATGCTCAGCAAATACTCACTGAATGTATGCATGAATGCAAAATTCAACTGATTGGTACCATGTCCAAAATGGGTTGCTTGGTCTAGGGATGTGGCTCAAGCGGTAGCGCGCTCGCCTGGCATGCGTGCGGCCCGGGTTCGATCCTCAGCACCACATACAAACAAAGATGTTGTGTCCGCCGAAAACTAAAAATAAATATTAAAAAAATTCTCTCTCTCTCTCTCTCTCTCTCTCTCCCCCCCTCTCTCCTCTAAAAAAAAATGGGTTGCTCACGCTAACTAAAATATTAATTGTGTAAAACTGTATGTTACACTAATTATTTCATGCTAAGTATAAATATGTTACACTTAATAAAAACACTTTTTATTTTATTTTTTTTTTAAAAGAGAGAGTGATAGAGGGAGAGAGAGAGAGAGAGAGAGAGAGAGAGAATTTTTTTTATTATTTTTTAGTTATCAGCGGACACAACATCTTTGTTGGTATGTGGTGCTGAGGATCGAACCCGGGCCGCACGCATGCCAGGCGAGCGCGCTACCGCTTGAGCCACATCCCCAGCCCCACTTTTTATTAATTAGTAAAGGTAGACACTTCTTTTTTTTCCAAAACATGGAGATTTATAAGAAGAAGAAAATGTGAAACAGGTTTCCTTATAATAAAAATATTGGAAACTCTAGCATTAGAATATATTCTTCATTAATGACCTAACCAAATTAAAAATCTAAACAAGACATTGCATAACTGTAATTTCAAGACATAGAAAGAGGTTTCATACTAGGAACATGTGACCCAATAATAACCAGAAAACCTTGAACTTTAAAACAATCTTTCTTCCAAGAAATCAAAATTTAATGTAATAAGATTTGAGGATTTCTCTAAGATAGAAATATTGTTAATGTTACTATGGTAAAGGAGATGTTATTTAGCAAACTTGGAAATGACAGAGAAGCCCAAGATTCCACAGTAAGTTTCCAGGGGCACCAACAGTCACATTCAACTGCTAGCCTCAACCTTGCTCTGTTTCAACATAATTCAGCAAGTGGGAACAGGGCACAGTTGGCACATGCGTATAATCCCAGAGGCTTGGGAGGCTGAGGCAAGAGGATTACAAGTTCAAAGCCAGCTTCAGCAACTTTAGCAAGACCCTGTCTCAAAATAAAAAATAAAAACAGTTGAGGATGTACCTGTGTTTAAGCGCCCCTAGGGTCAATCCCTAGTACCCCCCCCAAAAAAAAAATTCCAGCAAATGGGTATATTTGTGTTGGTGGAAGGGAAGACTAGTCATCCCTATTTCTATTTTATAGACACAGAAACTGGCTCACAAAATAGAAACACAAGGCTCTATCCGCTACAATTTAACTACTTCGAGCCCCATTCTAGATATCCTTGAAGACCTCACACTGCAATACTTCCTCTCTTCTGTTTTCCTCTGCTAGGAATGCTCTCCCTCTATGCCTTCCGCCTCCAACCATCAGTGAAACTCTGCTACTGATGGGAGCTGACTTACCTTGAGGTACTTTGGAGACAAACCAGGCTTAAAGCTCCTGGTCAAACTTGTTTTCCTGTCCAAGAGGAAACTTCATTCACTTATCAAAACCCAATGTCTTCTTCAAAGACTCACTTCCAACTTTTTAACTGATATCTCTGGTGATGGTTTTTCAGGATTTCGAGAAGTGAGCTCTCTACATTTGATGTTGTTTGGAAGTGAAAAAAAGGCCACAGGTTCAGGAGCAGAGGTGCCCTTGATACCCTTCAAGTGGCCCATGCAAGCAAAATCAATGATGGACATAATTTTTCAAGGATTTGGGAATGAATGGATAACTAAGAACGATAGAAACAACAGCTAAATAAACAGAGTAAACAACAACAACAACAACAACAACAAAAAACCCACCAGACATCCAAAGGTAAGAAAGACATTAAAGAGCAATTAAAAAGCAAAAGGCATGGATGGGCATGAATGTAGCTTAGTGGTGGGGTGCTCACCTCACAAGTGGGGAGTCATGGGTTCAATCCCTAACACCTCAAAGAAAATAAAAAGAAATAAAGTAAAATGTGTAAAATGAACATTGTGTTGTTCTGTTTTGTTTTATGCTTTTTTGCTGGGGACTGAATCCAGGCACTCATGATTGCTAAGATTGGTCTACCGCTGAGCTATACCTCCTAAACCCGTTCATTTTTAATACAGAAAAAATAAAGTGGGGCTGGAAACAGAAGGCAAGGAATCTATGAGAAGCAGATATTAAAAATACTTGAAAATCAAGGAAGACTAAACTCATTGTGGATGAAGCTGGAGTCATCCAGTACAGGGCAGAAAACAATCTTCCTGGCTGGGGAAACGGGGAAGGGCAAAGCACAGGGTGACCCAGAAGCAGCTGCCTGGGCTTCTTTTATTGTGGGCTCTGATTGATAATCATGCAATTGTTCAGGTTGTTTTTTTTTTTTTTTTAAGGAGAGATCTCATCTCATTACTTCTACTATTCCTCATCACTACCAAATTCTGTTTCTTAAATGAAAACTGTTATACTAAAATCTGCACAATGCCCGGATGAGCCTCCTTCATAATATCACACAAACATTATTCTAAACAGTTAAAAATGTGTTCCATTCTCCATGATCAAGACCTGAACTGATTCCTAAGGGTAAAGAGAGGTAAAATAGTTGTGTGTGTGTGTGTGTGTGTGTGTATGTGCATGCACGCGCGCGCGTGCGTGCATGTGTATAAAATGAAAGTATCACAGAGCAATACATAGGAATATCTAGCCAGGCACAGTGTGCATGCTTGTGACCTCAGTGACTCAGGAGGCTGACGCAGGAGGATTGCAAGTTCAAGAACTGCTTCAATGACTTAGAACCTCTCTCAAGATTAAAAAAAATAAAGAGAGCTGGGGGTATAACTCAGGGGTATGGCACCCCGAGGCCCAATTCCTAGTACCAAACAAACAAAAAAAAGATTATCTACAGTTCATTTCTTCTATAGATGTTCATAACTCTAAATGGGTTTTCTAATCATATCTAGTTTTAATTATACAATGTCTTCAATTAGCAAATATTGATATTAAATCAGAAAGGAGAAATGTGTACTTTAGAGCATAGTAATTAAATAATTCACAATACAGCTTTCCTTTTTCTAGTATTTTTCAACTGCTTGCAGATAAATATTTTTGCCTGTAGATAAGTCTTTCTTGTTGTTTTTACATTAGAGTGAATTTTTTTGTGAAAAATTACCAGAATACTAGCTCTCAGGACAATGCTTTCAGTGCTGCTAGAGAAAGTTTGCACATCATAAAAACACAGGTATGTGTGATCATGAAAAGAAACTTTAATGTTTTCACAACTTTGGTATTTGGTTGAAATAATTTTAATATCTCTAAATTTACCTATTATTTACTCTTACACTGATTGACATACAGAAACAACAACAAAATCAGAGAAAGGCAAGAAAATTACTAAAACCAATTTAGGGAACATACTATACATTATATTATGCATAATGTATTATACATTATAGAAACTGAAATCAAAGGCTAAAAAGAGTTTGAAATACAAGAAGCACAAAGTGACCCAAAGTCCAAATCTTGGGTTCTTCATTCTGCTCATTCTGGAACCCCCCAGGAATTATTTAGCAGAATTAGTTATTTAGCACAATTCTTCTACTAAATCAAAAGCACACCAACTATTCTCTAAATTTCTCAGTCTAAACCAGACATCTCCTCTGCCTTGCAATTTCCTCTCCAAAATTTGCCCTGAGAGTCTCTAACATCACCCTACTAACATAAGTCACCATTTATAGCTGAAACTACAAAAGTAAGAATTGCCTATGGCATTACTTAAAGAAAGATTTTAATTCAGGATGCCAGGAGTAGGTTTCAAGAACTGACATTTTATAAAACATTGCAGAGGGCTCTGAAGCGGGCAGTCTGAAGATGACGCTTAAAGCACCACTAGGCTCCACTTTTTCAGGGTTTTTGTGGGTTTGTTGTTGTTGTTGTTGCTTTTTGTGATGGTGGTGGTGATGGGGGGGGGCACTTGGGATAGAAATCACAGGAGCTAAACCACTGAGCCACATCCCCAGCCCTTTTTTATATTTTATTTAGAGACAGGGTCTCACTAAGTTGCTGAGGGTGGCTTTGAACTTGCAGCCCTACTGCCTCAGCCTCCGGAGCTGTTGGGATTATGGGCATTCGCCACCATGCCCGACTCCGTTTTGTTTTTTAATAAGAGTCCATCATCTCCTTAAATAATCTTTTATTAGAATCCACTTTATCTTGTCAGATGACACCTTCTTCAAGTTACAAGTGCTTCAAGATTAGCATCAGGTCAGCCTGGCCTATCCCCGCTTCACTGACCTGAACAGTTAGTTGCCTGACCATCTGGGAATTCCCCAGCTGCACCCACCTTGTCCTGTTTCCTCACACATACCTGATGACCTCAGTGTGCCCATGTTCTGCACAGGATGCAAGACCAGCTGGACACTCTGCAGTGAATCTGCTCCTTCCTATGGGACAGGGCTGAGGACAGGGAACCTCCTTAGGAAATCTATGTTTATGATACAACAAAAATTTTCCTTGAATTAGTTTCCTCAACTTCATCTCTGCTCTGGGCAATATAAGGGTCAGATCTGAACGCATCTTCAATTATATCAAACCTTTTGTCTTTGGGGAGCTAATTTTGTTTTTTTTTGGAATTCCTACCAAATTTGTTCTTAATTGAGTAGTTTCTATTAAAACAGGATGTGGAGTGATATGAGGTTTGTTCATCATTACTTATGCACTAAGCTCTCGGGTAGTATTATAACATTTCAAGGTGACTAGACTGAACTACATTTCCTAGCATGTTCTCTTTTTCCCATAGTTTTCTGGTTGTTGTGGGCCGGAGACAGTCTTCTGCCAATTGTTAGATATACAGGTTGAATATTCCTTGTCTGAAATGCTTTCCAGATTTCAGAGTTTTTCAGATTTTAGAATTTTCATAGAGTTTACCAGTCAAACATCCCTAATATGAAAATCCAAATCTGAAATGCTCCAAAACATTTTAGATTTCAGTGCATTTTAGAGTTCAGATTTTTGGATTTTCAGATTAAGGATGCTCAACATGGGCTGGGGTTGTGGCTCAGCGGTAGAGCACTCGCCTCGCACATGTGAGGCCCTGGGTTCAATCCGCAGCACCACATATAAATAAATAAAATAAAGGTATTGTGTCCAACTACAACTAAAAAATAAATATTAAAATAAAGAATGCTCCACATGTACCTGAGGGATGCATCAGCTACACACCACCTTCCAGTATATCAAATTATGTGTTATGCCAAACACAGTGACAGGCACTCCCTAAATTAATCCTTTCAATAGTTATGCTAGTACCATGTCTGACTAATTATATAGAAAGAGACTGAATTTGGCAGAGTATATGGACCTTTAACATGAAACAAATACCTGAGAAGTCTTCTGGTTTCTGCTTATGTTCATTCTACTATAGCAGAGTTTTAATTTTATACTACATTCTATTTCCACCTATTATTTTCCTTGAATATTAAACCAAAATGTTAGTTGTTATTGTTTGTGGGGAGGGTACCAGGGATTGAACTTGGGGGCACTCAATGCTGAGCCACATCCCCAGCCCTATTTTGTATTTTATTTAGAGACAGAGTCTCACTGAGTTGCTTAGCACCTCGATGTTGCTGAGGCTGGCTTTGAACTCGCAATCCTCCTGCCTCAGCTTCCCGAGCCACTGGGATTACAGGCGTGCATCACCACACCCAGCAAAATGTTAGTTTTTTGATGATTTCAGCAATCAATCAAAAAATATAGAACAGAATTCCAGCAGTTACAAAACTTCATCTTTTCCATTAGATCCTCCTCATCAGTCTGCCTCTTTTCACAGTGGGAATTTATTTTAGGGATCTCGATTAATGACACTGTCAAGTTTTCCTTAGAGCTATTGCTTTGTCACTTTGTCATCATCCTCAATGTCTTTACAAAATTTTTTTTTCTCTTTTCAAAATATTTGTGCCAGTCAAAAACATTTGTTTCTAACACTGCTTCATCTCCAGGATTTTGTATTGAAATATCAAGTCTCTGACTTGTATTTTGGTTTCACTTACGTCAAATTTGCTGGGCTTTGCTCTGAATAGCAGTAACTCATTTTTATGCTGGCAGGAAACACCAGGGGAAATGTCTACTCACTGTCCCCAGCTGCAAGCACAAGATTGACAGGCTGACCTTGAAAAGAGTTGGGCGGCTGTAAACTGAAACATGTTGCAACACGTCCTGCTATGATTACTCCTCCTTGGCTTTCACAAACCACAACAGAAAGCAGGATCACTATTTCATAATCACACCTGGAAACCTGACACCTGCTGACACCTTTCTACTGTTTATTTCCAATGTCTCACTTTTCCACTCTTCTAAAGGACCTAGTGTCATATGAAAGCCTGGCACTTTCACTAGGGACCCAGAGCTGGAGATGACTGATAAAAATGCTAATTAAAACCCATCTGAGTTCCAATCTCTACATAATGCTCACTATTTAAAGGACTCCATTCAAAGAAGTGCCTGTTTCCCCCTACCCTTTGTTTCCTCTGTCTACACTACTTCCTTCTCTTTGACAAAACTCATCCCATCCCAATTCCATGATGTCTCTCAGTGGCTGCAGGCAGAGGAGGGAGGATTGGCAAGGGTCCTCTGAGAGCTGGAATAAACCCCACCCATCCATGGGCTCTCCCTTGTCAGCATGCTTGGTTCCTGTAAAACCATTCCAGGGATTCAACTGGCATCCAGGCTTCTGTCCCTAAGCAGCTGTGTGACTGTTGGCAAAATCCCTTTGTTGTTCTGGTTCTGTATTACTTTACCTATAAAATAAAGGAACCAGCCTTGTGATCTGTGGGGTTTTATGTTTAGATGTAACACTCTGATTCTGTTAAAATGATGTGTCTCGCTAGGATTCAAGCTGTTCCTTCTTACATAGGCTGTGTTCAAGATTTAGGTACAAAGCACCTGGTATCCTTGCTATGGATGAAACCTTCTGTGGGTGTTCAGAGATGTGTCAGATGCTGAAAGCAATAAAGAGAGAAAATCTGAAAAACTTGAGCCTCATCTCTACAACAAGTACACAGACCTATAATCTAGTACCCTGGAGGGTTCCTTATACAGGAACAATGTTTTCAAGTGAGTATGCACAGAGAAATTAGAGTCTCACGCGCAGCTCAGCCATCTCATGCTCTCATAGGCAGTTAGTGTCTTAAGACAGCTGGAGGGGCTGGGGTTGTGGCTCAGTGGTAGAGCACTCACCTAGCACTGGGTTCAATCCTCAGCACCACATAAATATAAAATAAAGACATTGTGACATTGTGCCAACCTAAAACTAAAAATATATATATATATATTTTTATTTATTTATTTATTTTTTTTTAAGGCAGCTGGATATTGAACAGCATAAAACCATCTGGGCCTCTGAGGAGGTGCGGCTGACCCAAGCCTTCAGAGGGACTTCTCGTTGTATGGAAAGTACAAGTACCAGCAGCCGTGACCTAAATCCCTATATAGCCACACAAGTCACATGAAGGAGTGAACATCCCCAACTATAACGCATTGGGAGTGGGGAACAAGACCAAGCCAGACAGCACCTGCCTATTTGTAAGGCAACTCAACTCAATTCTTTCAAAAATGATCCCAGTGAAATAAAACCCATCTGGAAACCAGAACCAGCCCTCCTGGTACCAGTTAAGAACCTCTAGCTTTACTGGTACTTTGGTCCCCTGGATTTCTTTGCTGACACTTCAGCAGAAGCAAAACTCCTTGTTAACTCTGATAAGCTGTTGATGGGAGGTGTGTGTGGATGGATGCATTTCTCTGGCAAAATAATGCAAAAGATTCCATTTATTTGGTGACCCAAATCTCTATTTGTTAAGAATAAAGCTTGTATTATTTATAAAAAAAATAATAAACATACCTTTTTCAGGGACTAATAACAGCATCCACTTCATAGGGTTTAGTGAGGACTTAAAAAAAGATAATCATTTAAGATGCTAAACACAGGGCTAGGGATGTGGCTCAAGCAGGGATGTGGCTCGCCTGGCATGCGTGTGGCCTGGGTTTGATCCTCAGCACCACATACAAAGAAAGATGTTGTGTCCGCCAATAACTAAAAAATAAATATTAAAATTCTCTCTCTCTTTTTAAAAAAAGATGCTAAACACAGCATCTTATGCATAAATACTAACAAACAACGTGTCATTATTACTATTAGGAAATTGCATTTGGCAATTGAATAAAAACTACATTCTTCCATAAAACCTCAAAGAGGGGTCAGGGTTGTGGCTCAGTGGTAGAGTGCTTGCCTAGCATGCATGAGGCACTGGGTTTGATCCCTAGCACCACATAAAAATAAACAAATAAAATAAATAAAGGTATTGTGTCCATCTACAACTAAAAAAAATTAAAAATTAAAAAAAAAAAAACAATCTCAAAGAATCAGAATATCCTCAGGCTAGGGAGAGTAGAGGGTCTTGGAATCTGTGCTTTCCAGATTCTGCTGCTCTCAGACACTGAGTCCCTTTGATGTGTGGATACAGTGCATCTGTCCCCTCCTCCCTCCCTCCCCACCCACTCAATGTCCCAACACTGATATTACCAGGGAAAAGGTAGAGCAGAGGATTCTAAAGAATCTGCTCCTTTGTTTTCCCTACCCCAAGATATTTTTAAAACCCATTTTTTAAAATCAGGATTTTTATTCCCAGTCCCACCCATTATAGTGATAACCCTACAAATCTTAAAGAGTGCTCTATAATGGATGCCATTCAAAAATTCATAAAGCATACCTTGCATGCTTTGACATGACATCTCTTCCCACAGCTTCTGTTTGTTTTTCTCTCTCTCTCCACCCCTTCCTTAAAGGTAAACACTGCAGTGTGGCATCACCACTATTCTACTCAGCCTTTGAAAAAACACATTTAAGAATTTTAATCCATAAACTATTCCAAACATTTAATATTTCATGTGTTGAATGTTGAATGTTTTTTCAGTTTTACAGTGTCATAGTAATAAAGAAGCATTTGGAATGAATTAATGATTATATCTGTGATAGCCAAGGAGCTGCTGACCATGGTGGTACCTGCCTATAATCACAGACTTGGGAAGCTAAGGCAGGAGGATCACAAATTCAAGACCAGCCTCAGTAACTTAGCGAGAACCTGTTCCAAATAATAGACCATTAAATAACACATTAAGCATATCATTAAAATATGCAACAATAAAATTATCACCTTAAAGGCAAAGGTTTCTTTGATGTATACTATACCCATTTTTTTTAAATAAACTTAGCTTTATTGATGGGTAAAGCACAGAGAAGCATTCTTGTTTTACAAAGAGTGCAAATCAAACATTTCAGATGCATTACTAAATGCTAACAATACATGAAAATTCCCTTTGAAATATGAATGAGGGTTAGATCCACCCATCCTAAGAACAAATCTCAAGGCCACAACAAGAAAAAGCAGAGGCAAATAAGTGTGGGGAGCAGGGGTCTGCCCTTGGCTGGCTACTTAATGTGCAGAGTTCAGGGCAAAATGAAAGTGCAGGACCTGTCATTCAAAAGTAAGAATTTTAAGATGGTGACAGTGGAGAACTAAAACACTTTGGGGCCCATTCTGAGAACCAGGCCATGTACAACAAACTGCACAGGTCTCAGACCCACAATGCTGGCCCCGGTCCTGGGAAATCCCTGCCCGGCTCCCAGGGCTTCACCAAAGCAGAGACAGAGCCTTCTCCAGGATGAGAACAGGGTCAGTAATGGAAGTTTTAAGGACAAATGCAAATACATCTTCAATAAATCAAAAACATGGAATTGAAGTAAAAGCTGCTTGAAGACACAGCTCTTTGGTGGCAGGAGTGGGGAGCACTGTGATCTGTTCACTTTAAAATTTCCATTGAGTAGCAAAATATCTACCACAGAAGGTATTTAGTGGAGGTTGAAAGGAAAAGGAATGCAAATGGTAAATAACCTTCTAATCAATATTTTAATGTTCTTTGGGGAAAGTAATTCTTCTCTGAGGTCCCTCTGTTTATTACAGCCAGGCATTTCCTCTCTTCTCTCATCCTACATAACATTAACTGTACAGAGTGTTTGAGATTAGATCTCAGTATCAACTGCATCTTAAAATATCTAAAGCGCCTGGCCCAGACAACGCTGCTCTCAGTAGCCAGTGGAGAAAGAACAAGTTCCCATTCACCAGCTCAGGCTGCCAGGAGGGGGTTTGCCATTCTCAGCAAATTATATTATCCACAGAGAATTCATGCTGAATCTTAAGTCTGACTTGAAGGGAGTCCCTATTTCCAAGCCCACGGGTAAACTTTAAATATTCCATTAAAATGACATTTCAAAATAATAAAGGAACCGGAGGAACAAAATAAAGGGTGTTGTAAAAGGAAATGGAAACATTACCATAATTAGGGCTTTGAAAATAGACACTCTGAGCCCTTGTTGAAGACTAACTCCTCTGCATCAGCACACAAGGCAGACTGCAAAAGTCTAAGGGGAAAAGCAGTGGTGCTTATAACAACAGAAAGGTAAAGAAAGCTTTTCTAAGGTCATTGGAACTGCTTCCTGAAACCTAGTTAAAAAAATATATATTTATATACCAAATACCATTTCATCTTTCATGGGATGCAGGGCTTTATCTACCCTGGCTTTGCCATCAATATGCCACAGGCCTGAATGTGTAAGTGCAAGAAAAGGGCCCCTCCTTATCACAGTCTAAAAATGCAATCACCTAACTCCTTTGCCACTCACTATCACCAAAAAAATGCACTCACACTCATTATGGCACGTAAACAGCACAGCTTTAAATGTGGGCATTTATTCCAGTTGGTTGAAAGACAACTTGTCCAGTCAGCTCTTCCCAGATAAGAACCACGTCTAACATTCAAGAATGCCCCATACAAGCCCACACAGAGATTAAGCATTTTAAAGATTCTCAGGTAATAACTGCCAGGCAGTATTACCTAGCAGACAAGACTACAGCCTCGTAGTCCAATACTCTGAAGCAGTTGGAGATATATGCAAGAGTGATCCTAAGAGCAGGGCAGGCCCTCAGTGGCTGAGAAGCTCAGAAAACACAGAGGAAGCACCCGGAGATGGAGAGTAACTGGCACAGGTCCCATAGCCCTGGGGCTTCCTCCAGTTTACAACAGTGTACTCAGACTGTCCTAGGCAAGGGGAGAAACTGTGTTGCCTTCCGCAGTAGTGGCACTGTGTAAATTCCGTAGAGGGCTCATCATCCCTAACAGGGTGGACAGTCCCAACCCAACAGGCAAGTTAGCAACATGTCCATGAAAAGGAAGAAATGTTATGTGAGCTCATTAGGACAATTAGAAGCTCCTTTGCACTAGGCAAACATACCATTCGTCTGTGTGTAGTATAAAGATAAATATGTTTTGGTAGAGAAAAATTTTAGAAGCCATGCACGCACTCAGCAACTGAAACTCTAAAGCCTAAATTCATTCTTCAAAAATTCCTTTTTTTTTTTTTAATTGTTCTCCTTAGTACTGAAAAAACTAGAGAGAGACTTCCTCACTTGATGAAGACTTGGAAAAATCCCAGACCTAAACTAAAAGCAATGATTGTGGCCAGCAGTTTTCTGGCTTCCCTTTGCAATTGTTAAGTATCCTTCTGTTTGACTAAGAATTTCTCCACCTCTTACAAACCATTTTTTTTTCTTCTTCTTCTTCTTTTTGGGTCCAGAAAAGTCTGAAAACCATGTGTTTATAATGAGCCTGTTGCTACGCAGATCATTCAAACACATTACAAAAATCTTTCCTTTGAGTCAGGAGGGCATAATGGGGGGGTGGGGGGAATGAACTGTAGCAAAAGTCCCTTTGCTGATCAGAAAATCTGGCAAAAAGGAATAAGAGAAGCAAAGCAAAATGGAAAAAATTATGGTGGTCCCCCATCCCTTGAGTCATCTGAACCAAAGGGGGAAAACTAACATTTTTAAAGCCCCAAGGTAATATATCTTAGTGAAGTTAACAAAACTCAGTGGTTCTTAATCTCTTTAATTCCTATGGTTTCGTGACTCATCCCCATCTGTCCGCTAGTATGTCCTTTTTGCCAGTTTTTTCACACTTCTGGAATAATGTCCAAATTTCTCTGTTCCCACGTTGATATGTATTCCTATGTGTATTCTCCTTCTGATATCTCTTGTCTTCTCATTCAGTTGTCAGCTTAAGGTAAGGTCTGGCTTGACCATTTCTTCTCCAACATGATCATGGATGTTGGCAGGCTTCCCTCGACGTAAAAAGATCTATTCCCCAATGGTCACATCCAGAGGATGAGATGAGACATACGGAGTCAAATTAGTGTCAAAAAGGCAATGCCTCCCAATTTTCTAATTCAAAGTGATTTGGAGTTGATAATTTTAATAAAGTCAACCACCTTATCAGACAGTTTGCAATTGACATCATTCTCAAATTTTTGTTGTGTTGTTCTGAACACCCTATTTGAAACAGAGAACTCTTGAACTTCCTCATTCTGAGTATTAAAAAGTACTGCCCTGGCCCAGCAGCAGAGCACTACCTAGCATCACCTAGGTATATTAATTAATGTATTTATACATATACATATATATGTATGTGTATGTATATAATAATTTATACATACATATGTATAATACATAATACACATGCATATACACACATATCATCTGACTTTTGTTTCTATAAATTGTAACTACTTCTGTAAAACCTATGGAGAAACAATGTACCTGCTTCTCCCCAGTATAATCAAACTGTGTAAAATTCTTTTTCCTTTTTAGATCATTTACTTGTTTCTGAGGCAGGCAGGTGGCTGACTCTGGCCAGGCAGGATCCACAGAGACCCTGGCTTAGCTGCTGATAACATGTTAACCTATAAATTTCCACAGGTGGGACCATCTGGGGAAAAGAAGTGAAATAAATACTTTAAAAAAATCTTTTACCCCCATATGTTTTGAGATTATACACACCCATGTACACATGCACACACACATGTGTATGTGTTTAGGTTCACATACACACCAAAACCCCAGAGTATTAACCCTAGATTCTCTGCTCCTATTCATAGGGGGAAAAAAAAAAAAAGGCTGGTCATGACTAATGCTATAGAACCTGTTTTACTCCTAAACAGAAGTAACCAAACCAAGGCAAACGTGTGGCTGGAAACAAGTTTGGTTGGCTCCAGACAAAGGCTTATTTTTTAAGCACAGATGGCTGAATCCTTGCCTCCTCCAATAGGTTGCCCATTGCCTGCCAATCAAAGGCAGATTTTTATTTCTAATCTATGCAAATATCTTACTCGGGAGGGACATCACAAAGACTAACTGTTTTGTGTCAGACACAGCCCATCCCAGGTGCTCTGGGAGATGCCAGACCCCATCTCCACCTGGGATGACAGGGGACCGAGGGCTAGAGAGTTAGTCATTAACTAGCTCCTAATGAATATTGTTGGGGCCTCCTGTGAAACATGCCACTGGAATCCAGCCCCACCTCCCTGCTTCCCCTGGGCTACTCTGCCTGGAAAGCAGTTTCAGCAATTCAGTTTAGACCTTAGATGCTTCTAAAACTCTGATTTTCAAAGGCTCCTACTGACTGTTAATGGATTCTTCACCTTGAGTGTAGCTCATTTATTCATGTCTAACACTAAACCCAGAAAACTTCAGCATTTAAATATGTTATTGTGTTCAAACCAGCTCTCCTTTATACTCTGGTCCACGTCCCTACAACTCATGACAAGACTCACGGAATCACACCTGGGTTTGTCGGTGGCCCTCAGAAACCCAAGCACACACTATTCTCTCTCTTTTTTTTTTTCTTTTTTCCTCCTGTTATCAACTTTCCTTTCTTTACTTACAACACTCTTTTCTCTTATTTCTCTACCTCCTGGGCTTAAGTCTTTCACTTGCTATGACACCCCTTGGCATATTCCATTTTAGGGCCCCTTGAGACAAAAAAATATAATTTTTTTTTTGTATGCTAAAAACAAACATGGACACTCCTTGGTGCTAACCCAACTCCTAACTTTAAACATCATTTGCCCAAAAGGGCAGATTATGCCTGAAATCTCCTCAGTTTACTTCCAAAGTTTAAGTCTGAAAATGTCTTTCAAAACTTTTTTCTTCGTTGATTTTTCTGCTTACATGACAGTAAGAGTTTATCTCAAAATCCTGTATTGGAAAACACTTCTTTCTCCCCTTGTTAACCTTTATCTAAAATGGACCAGACTAGCTGAGTAGAAAGAAATTCTAAAGCAAAAGGAAAGAAGTTCTTTCTAACCAATAGCCACCTCCCAAACTTCTTATTCTACAACTCAAACCTTGAAATCCAAACACTTTTTGTTTCAGTTTATAAATGCCAATATTACTGACAGTCTGTTGAAATGATTCAGCTTTAAGTTTACTTTCTGAGAAAATCTAAGACTACAGAGAGTTTGAGAGGTTAACTCATCCACCTAGTTCCAGGTTTTAACACATGAGGTGTCCTATTTCTTTTTATCCCCTCCTGATTTCCAGCCCTAGGCATTCCAATTCAAACTTCTGCTAAAGCTCCAGAATCCGTATTTATCATAAATGATCCACATAATTATGAAATAGCAGGCCCTGGTCCGAGAACTGCTGATCCATTCCAACATCCTACCCAATATAGTGGCCTCCTCAATAAGACACACACAGGCCATCTAGGCTGCAATATTCCCAGAGATCTCATCCTTTTGTAAGTCTTGTTTCACTTTTATATGGCTTCAGTATTAGAAACTGTGTTCTTGGGCTGGGATTGTGGCTCAGTGGCAGAGTACTTGCCTGGCATGTGTGAGGCACTGGGTTCAATTCTCAGCACTACATAAAAATAAATAAATAAATAAATAAAGGGAAAAGTATTGTGTCCATCTACAACTAAAAAAAAAAAATTAAAAAAAAAAAAGAAACTGTGTTCTTACGTAGGACCAAATAGCCCAAGTCTTTCAATTCCTTGAACTTCACCTTGTCGGCTCTAATTTTGTGCTCCTGAGTTAACGGAATACCCCCTAGAGAGAGACAAGTCTTTAAATACCTAAAGGCAGCTACTGTGCCCTTGTAAGTTTTCATTTTTCTAAGTCAACTCTACTCTTTTTCTTTAACTTCACAAAGCACAATTTCTGAGTTCTGCACCATTTCAATTACTCTTCCTCCACAACAGACATTACAGAATAAGTCTCTCCATAGTAACAAAACTTCATTTTTCTTACAATATTTTTTTTTCAATGTGCACTAATTTGTAGTATTTTGCCCTTGTCACTTGGCTTGAATTTAGTGATCCAAGAGCTGAGTTTCAGCAAGTACTTATCATCCTAATGCTGTGTGCCTAGCACTGTGTTAAGTACCCAAGCAGGATTCTAAACAGCAGAAACTGCTTCATTGGAGGAGGTGGTCATTTCTTATACAAGAAGGACTTGATGAAATAACTTGAAAACAAGTGCATGATAGTATATGTCAAAGTGCTTCAAATGACTATCATGATAATGGATAAATTCCTGCGTACTTGATTTTCTGAGTCAGACTGTGAGTTAAACCATGGCCTCTATTTTCAGACACAACACCTATTTAACAACAGCATGCTTTTGGTTTTTTCGTTTTGGCTTTTTGGTACCAGGGATTGAACTCAAGCGCACTTAACCACTAAGCCCTTTGTTATATTTTATCTAGAGACAGCATATCACTGAATTGCTTAGGGCCTCTCTAAGTTTTTGATTTTAAAAAAAAGAGACTATCGGGGGCGAGGATTGTGGCTCAACGGTAGAGCACTCTCCTTGCACAACGAGACCCTGGGTTCGATCCTCAGCTCCATATAAAAATGAATAAATAAAATGAAGGTATCATGTCCATCTACAATTAAAAAAATACTTTTTAAAAAAAGAGACTATCAAAAACATATATAAAAATTTCAAGTGCACCCTTATTTCAAAAATTTAAAATCTACCAAACTCTGTAAGTGAAAAGTAGTAGAATACTGTGCCTTCCTATAAGTATGTCACTTATTGGTTTAGCTTCCCAAGCACTCTGAATGCCAAGGTGAAATGCAGCGCATTGGAGATGCACCCAGTGGTGGAGCACTTGCCTAGCACGTGTGAGGCCCTGGTTCAATTTCCAGCACTACAGAGAAAGGTGGGGTGGGGGGAGTAGAGGGTTTACTGGATTCCCTTTCCTGCTGGAAATATTCATTTACTAAGGAGTCTCCCGAGGCATTTTCATGGAAAATTCTTACTAGTAAATAAATCTTACTATATCAACAAAAATGCATTTGTTTTATTGACAGAATTATAAATTACCAGAACTTTATGAACTCTTACAAATATCTCAATTTACAAATAAGAGGGGGAAATATCAAGTGATTCAAGATGGCAAATGGTTTCTCCAAGGTACAGCAGAATAAGGCCAATATCCAGAGCTTCTCTCTACTGTCTACTTCCTGTCCCCTCTTATTTAACCCATTAAGTTCCAAGTTTTCCATTTTGCAGATATTCCATGAAATTGACATAGGTGCATTAAAATAGGTTGAAAATCATGATCTAGAGCTTATGTATTTTATATACATTTTCATATATGTGTGTGTAGGTGTATATGCATATAGATAAATTAGAGGATGTGAAGTGAATATCTATTAGTTTTCTCAAAGGAACAGAACAATATAAACATAATATTTATTTTCAAAGTTATCATAAGTGGCATATTTGTTGCTCAATTTAAGTTTTAATACATATCCCATGTCTAGAATGATGGGATCTAATGGGTTAACCCAGAACAATCAAAACTCTTGCCCTCTCAACATTTCCTCCTTAATTTTACATCCATCTTTAGTTACCTTCCTAATCTTCAAATCCAAAGCCTGATAAATTATAAATTCCACCGTTCCCCCGCCAAATTCTTCTATGCTGCTTGACACAATGTTCTGCCTGGCTCAAAATCACTGCTGCCTTGCCACTGTTACAGGGAACCACTGGGGTTAGCCAGATGGATTCAACCATGCAGAGAGTACTTGCTTAGCAGATGTGAGGCCCTGGTTCAATCTACAGCTGCAAAGCAACAGGTCAACACTGTCCAACTACCCCACCCTCTCTGCCACTATATACACCACTACATCAACCAGCTCATCTGCTTCATCAAGAGTATCACAGTTATTTCATACCCTTGTATGGGGAGAGGGGGCGTGCACCTACCTTGTGGCCTCTTGCTGAAGCCATGACACATTTGGCACATAGAACATGACTCCGAAGAAAAGCAGAGGCTCATTAGCGAATTTGTCCAGATGTTTCTTCAGCGGTTTCTCCAGCTCCACCCATCGTGCTTGCTGGCTCTTGCTAAGAAACCAAAGGCCAAAGTAGTGCGTCTAGATAAAAGGGTATAAAACTGCATCAGTTCATGTTTTCCACATGCATCCTGAGATCACACAAAACACAAGATTGCAGTTTCTGCATCATTTTCAGTTCCTCAGCTTATACACAAGGATCCAGCTTATATTTTCTAGGTTTGGAACAAATTAAAGGCAATCATTTCCACAGAATACTGTAACTGACACTGATCATCCAGATGCAGCATCCTACCCAGTGTGGCCTTTAGTAAATGTTGGTCCCTATCCAACTGTATTAGGAAAGAGGGTGGTGCAGGGTGTGGACAGTGCTGAACCCCTTTTTTTTTCTAGGAGCTAAAGGCTGGTTTTCCTGTGTGTCTTCCCAATGCCTCGTGATTGCATATGGAGCTCGCTGGCAAAGGCTAACATAGTTATTGCACCTACTACAGAATAACTTATTACTCAACCCCTAAGATAAAACCTGCCAACTGAAAGCTTCTGCACTGTAGAATGTGTTCCTACAATGCCAGATTTTAACCAAAACTGTAGTCATTCTTTTTGAACTTTAATGAAGTACTTTAAAAGCATCACCCTGTCACTTTATTATTCATGAACTGCAGCATCTCTCTCCAGGTACCAAGTGCAGAAAGGGGAAGGCTCTCCTCTCCACAGCTGCCCCAAGAGCCCCTGATGGCTGTTCTTGGCAGACTGGTGGGATTTGACAGATGAAAGTGAGATTTTTCACCCTCAGACCCTTAGCCTCAACTGATTTAGTTTTGAACAACATGCTCAATGATTAAAACAGGTACTTTTATGCACCCAATCCTGTCTTTATATTAATTCATGCTAGGATTTCAGGATTAGCACAATAATCACCAAAAAACAGAACACTGCTTTTGAAGATTCTTTTATATTTCAATTATAGCCTACGACCGTTTACAGCAGCACACCTGGAAATCTGCCTTCAAAAGAATGTTTTCATTACAAGGTTTAATTTCCAAAGGTATTCTTACACTGATGCTCCTGCTCCAGCTGGCTGTCCCCTCAATTTACCAAAGATCAATCTCTGCCATGACCCTACCAAAATCTCTAATGAAACTCTGACTCTGATTTTCCTAGGAAACCAGATGTCCCCTGCCTACACAAAGCTGCAAACCCAGGTGCTTTTAAAGGACATTTTAAAATGGATTTACTTTCAGATGGGCACAATGATTTCATCAGCCTTCTTCCATGGTGTTCCAAAGAGCAAGTTCAGAATCAGAAATCTTATCCATTTCGCAAGTGACAAAAATGCCAACAATCAGAGTCCCAGTCATATTTTTATCAACTTAGGCACACTTGAGTGAATTCTGACCCTACTCTTCATTTCCTAGCTTCAGTGAGTCCATCAGGTGTTCCAACACAAGCTCAGGCTCACGTAGAGGAAATGAAATGCCACTAAAGAGCAAGAAACAGGCTTTGAAGCCAATTCATTTCCCCGCTTTTGCACCGTTCATATAGTAACTTTGTGCAAGTCACTGGGACTCCCCCCACCCTAGCCCCCACAAGACTCTGAGCTTTCTCACCTGTAAATGGGAATAACTAGGATTGTTGTAAGGAGTGGACTTCAGATAATGCTTGCCACCCATGTGCATGATAAGTATGTCATAAACACTGCCTTCTGTGGCTGCTGGCTCTGCTACTCCTGCTGTTACCACCACCATTACCAGTAAACGGTGTGTCCTCAAAGAGATTTTGGGACCCCAGACTCTTCTTCATCTTCTTCACTTTTGCTTTCTATCCACGAGGGACATGGTTTTGCTCTTCCAGGCACCTCCACCCTGAAATGTTGCCTTCAAAGGCCTCAAGCAACAGGGCCAATCAACCATGAACTGGTACCGTGACACCATAAGCCAGAATAAACCCTTTCTCTTTATAAGTCAATTATCTCAGGTATTTTTGTTACAATAACAGAAAGCTAACACAGAATTAGAAAACAGAGATCATTCTGGAAGTAATGAGAAAAGCAGACAAAAGTAGAAGCTGGACCTAAGGAGTATAAGGGAAAAAATAACAAAAAAGCAGTGTGACTCCCCTAAATTAGTCTTTAAAAATCTCAGTATAGGCATTTAGGGACACTGGAACATCAGTCTGATGATATTCTTGGGGATCTATGATAAAGACTTAGGCTAGCCTCCAATAAGGTAACTTGGGTCGTTAATTCAGCAAACTTGTTTGATAAAGGTCAAAGGCATTTCTGCATTATTCTGAATCCCTCTGTGGAGGATAGTGCCATATAAGGGTCTCCCACTACATTTTGGATGACTAGGAGTGTTTACATATAATAAATGAGGTAATGTACATAAACTGTAACATGCTATGCAATAATTAGAGTTGGAAAAGAGCCCTTTTATAAGCATGGGTGGAGGAAGGGAGGGCAAGCTTCACAATTGCTTAATAGAGTAACCATGATTTATGATCTTTCACTAAAAGTAGTTTTGACATTTGGCGGGTATTTATATGGTCCTTACCTCATTCTAATTGTAATATTCCCTCAAATTGGTAACATTCAAATCATAAAGGGTCACAGGAACCACATAAACATTTGACAACTGATTTTACAAAACAAAACAAAAAAAAATATTATTGCTCCTATAATTTAAAGGTTAATGTTTCAAATTTCCTCTTTTTCATTCCCACCCATTCAAATCATGAAACCAGATCTGAATGCTTGCAAAACACACCCAAAGAATATTCCATGGAGTGCACACATCTGCACGTGCACATGAAGAAGCACATGCTCCTGCGCACCAACACGCACACACCCACACGTAGAAATGAAGAAGTAGAAGAGAACTTCAGAGTAAGGTAATAATCTTGAGCCACAGTTAATAATATAGAGTTCCAAATAACAATGCAAGCCACTTCTAGTGGAAAAACCTAATTTATGGCATTTTTCGCTGCTGCTGCTTAAATACAGCATTTTCCAGAGGACGAAGAGTATTTCAGAGTGACTCACTATGGAATTACCCAATGAAATGGTTACATAACTATTCCAGAAATGGGGTTCCCAGTGCAGGGGAGAACTAGGGGAGGCAAGTTATCTGCAGCACACAGTTTACAACTACTCACACTCAGGATATCCTGATTTTAGTGCTGAATTCAGTTATCCAGCAGGAAGGAAAATCCATTTATGAGGTTCCCATCCCTACACTATTTTTTTGATGCTGTGCCCAAAATAACCTTCTCCATTCCCACCACACTTCTGTCCTTCTGCCTCTGGTTACACCCCTACTCTAGAGCAGAAAGATCCTGATTCGAAGCCCTTACAATCCTTTGTTGAAGTTCAACATAGCCATGTCTACACAGTGGCTCACAGGAAATGGAATCAGAACCTGAGCCCTCAGTTCAACTCGCATGTGCACCAACCAACTTCCTGTGTACTGCCCAATAGACTATTAATCCCACTGAGCCCAGCTGAGACCACACAGGCCTGTTCATAACAGACCGGCCAATCTAAACTCTAGCTGCATTTTGTGAGCTGGGCTCCACTGCTGAACACTGCCACGTGGGTGAGGAAAATGTAGGAGATGATTCCAAACAGAAACCACCTTCTCCCTAACCAGAAGGATCTCCTCGCATTACCTGAGTAAATGCCTGAAACGTCTGTTTCATGTCTAAGGGACCAAAGGCAAGCCAGACCCAGAGGATCCTCATGATACCCTCTGGGCTGGGTAAAAATCCCATTTTCCTCTCTAGTTTTAGAGCCCACAGAGCTGGTGCCCTGAGTTCTGCAATGACTTTACTGCAATGAGAAAAGAAGTCCAAAGAACCAATTCCCAGGGAGAGGAACCACATCTCTGAACCAATTACTAAAAACGTACTATGATGAAACAACGTAGGAAAGCCACACTAAAATGTTATTTTTATGTGATAGTTTTGATTTGGTTTGAGGTTTTGTATTTTAACAGAGGAAGCATAAACAGACCAAAAAGTCTGCTGGTCTTCACTGGAAGATTGGTGTGTCTTTGACTTTAGCATTAAAATGTCCATTGGTCCGTATTGTGAAAAGATTCTAGGGACTAAAGGTCATTATAAATAGCTTGAGGCAGTGGGTATATTGGAAATCTCCATTCCTTCTGCTCAATTTTGCTGTGAATCTGAAACTATTCTAAAAAAATAAAGTCTATTGAAAATAGCTTGGAGTCTTTTTGATTTGTTCAATCATTTATGTGTAAAGACATGATATATTTCTGAACATTAACAACTAATAAGATTTTTTCTTTTTTTTGAGGGTTTTGTTTATCCAGTTTTGTGACCTATGGAATGGCTTTAATATTCTTTGTAAGGGTAACAGATTCAGGCTTGGCAATTACAACGGATTAAACTCTTGATCTTAATGAAAGCATTTTGAAGAGCTAATCATCCAGAAGCAAAAGTTTAAAACATCTTGCCTTTAGTTGTAACAGGTTGCCTGTCTTACCCAGTATTTCCACTGTCAATTAAGAAACAGTGTTGGTGTGCGTCCACATAAAAAGTACAGGAGTTACGTGCAAGCATTAGCAGTTTCACCGTTTCACCCAGGCATGGAAAATATTTCAAAAAGGTGACCATAAGCAGACTCTGAAACAGCACTTCATGCAATTACATTCCAACAGCTTTGAAAAATAAACCACTTTACCTCAGTTGGATGACTGTAAGAACCAACTGCTGTGCAATCAACCTCCGCTCCGGGTAGGTCTGGGATTTCTACAACTGACATATCTATAATTAACAACTGCACCATCTTCATTTTCCTAGCCATTATCTCCATGAAAGGACAGGAAAACAAACTGCAGAATCACACAGGTATAGGAGGCACTGCTCCCTTGGCATATAAAAAAAGATGAAGCCTCACAAGGGAAGACGGGGGAAGTTATCTCACCTGTGGTCTCAACTCCTAGAAAATGGAGTCCAGATGCCAACTCACATTATAGGTCTGACAGAGAGCTAGTGAGATTTCATATTATAATCTTTTTAAATTTTTTTTATTTATATATGACAGCAGAATGCATTACAATTCTTATTACACATATAGAGCACAATTTTTCATATCTCTGGTTGTATACATAACATTCACAACAATTTGTGTCTTCATACAGATACTTTGGATAATAATGATAATCACATTCCACCATCATTAATAACCCCCTGCACCCACCCTCCCTTTCCCTCAAAACCCTCTGCCCTATCTAGAGTTCGTCTGTTCCTCCCATGCCCCCTCCCGCTCCTTATCCCACTATAAATCAGCCCCCTTATATCAGAGGAGACATTTGGCATTTGGATTTTTGGGGTTGGCTAACTTCACTTAGCATTATCTTCTCTAACTCCATCCATTTACCTGCAAATGCCATGATTTTATTCTCTTTTATTGCTGAGTAATATTCCATTCTGAATAAATGCCACATTTTCTTTATCCATTCATCTGTTGAAGGGCATCTAGTTTGGTTCCACAGTTTAGCTATTGTGATTTGTGCTGCTATAAACATTGATGTGGCTGTGTCCCTGTAGTATGCTGTTTTTAAGTCCTTTGGTTGTAGACTGAGGACAGGGATAGCTGGGTCAAATGGTGGTTCCATTCCCAATTTTCCAAGAAATCTCCATACTGCTTTCCATATTGGCTGCACCAATTTGCAGTCCCACCAGCAGTGTATAAGTGTACCTTTTCCCCCACATCCTCAATCAACACTTATTGTTGTTTTTATGCATAATAGTTGCCATTCTGACTGGAGTGAGATGAAATCTTAGAGTGGTTTTGATTTGCATTTCTCTAATAGCTAGTGATGTTGAACATTTATTTATTTATTTATTTATTTATTTATTTTTAAATATTAATTATTTTAAATTTATTTTTAATTTTATTTTTTAGTTGTAGTGGACACAATAGCTTTATTTTATTTATCTATTTTTTTATTTTTTTATTTTTATGTGCTGCTGAGGATCGAAGCCAGTATCTCACACTTGCTAGACTCAAGGCAAGCGCTCTACCACTGAGCTACAAGCCCAGCCCTTCACATCATAATCTTTATAGAGACAAAAATACAACACGAAATTCTAGCACCAGCAATTTATCCCAACAGTCTATCTACTATTGGCAGATTCCTAATCAGTGTTGATTATTACAATCCCCTCCAAATGTACAATCATATAGATGTGGTTAAAGAAGTTATGAATACAGCAAGATTCCACCATTATCTGCCAGGGCCAGAGGGAATAAGGTTTCAAGGGCTCCCCAAATCACACATAAAGTACCAACTGTAAGTAGATTAGTTTGAATCAAACCACACAATTATTCTTAACATAAGTTAACTTTTCTTTGATGATAAGAAATGCGTACAAAGATATTGTGTCTTGATATGCTCTAGCCATATGTGGAAATTTCTACTACTGCTGACAACTTGGATACATCAGCTTTTAGTAAAGATGAAAATATGAATTTGAAAAAAAGGGGGGAGGTGGTTCAATTAGAGAATAACTACCTGCCTTATGAAATTATTCTGAATTTGTTGTTTTAGACTCCCTTAAAAGCTAGGATTCTCAGTCTAGCCTTAGGAGAGATAGAAGTGTTATCAAATTCAATATTCTCCAGAGCTCTGGATTTTCCAATAAAATAAAAGCTTTCTTCCTCAAATAGGATAGAGCAATGAAGTGAAGAGTATCTGAGATGCCTTTGTTAAATCATTTATCTCTCCCCTCTTCCACTTGTTGCTTTTTAAATAGTCAAGATTATCCTTAAAGATATCATTCTAGCTTATTTTTACATTTCACTGGAATTCTTGTGGTTGTCTGTCTGTTGTAGCAATGCTGGGGATCAAACCCAGGGACTTATGCATGCTAAGCAAATGCTATACCACTAAGCCACAATCCCAGCCTGGAATTCTCGATATTCATTATTACTATTAACACAGCCATCTTTGCCTTTCTTAGAACAGTACTGATGATTAGAAATATAATGTGAGACTGGGCTTGGTGGCACTCGCCTATAATCTCAGCAGCTCAGGAGGCTGAAGCAGGAGGGTTGCAAATTTTAAGCTAGCCTCAGCAACAGAGCCAGGCCCTAAGCACATTATCAAAACCCTGTTTCTAAAGAAAACAAAAGGACTTGGGGATGTGGCTCATTGGTAAAGCACTCTGGGTTAAATCCTCAATACTAAAAAATTAAATTTAAAAAAGAAATATAATGTGAGTCACATATTCATTTTTAAATCATTTTATAGCTACCTTTAAAAAGTACCAAAAGGTGATTAATTTTAACAAATTTTATTTAAAATGATAAATTCAAAATCTCATCTAAACCTGTAATCAACATAACAGTTATTACGGAGATATTTTAACCCTTTTTTTAATACCAATTCTTCAAAATCTGACATCAAATTCACACTTAACCATATGTCAATCTAGCTACAACCCAAGTGCTCAGTAGCCACATAGAAACCAAACTGGACAGCACAATTTTTAGTAACTATTCAAGGAGCTGAAAGATTCTGCCCTCAGATCATAGGCTCTAATCATTAAATTCATCTAAAAATGGAACAAGCAGATTTTTAGAAGGGTAAGAGAGAAGCCTCTGGAAGCTTTATCACAGAGGCTGGGCAACCTGTGTGGTATCTTGCAGAGGGCATGGCCCTACCGACACGTTTCTCTGTGGCAGGCACTGTGACACTGTGACAACTTTGCAAAACTGACTCATCCCATCAGCTCACAGACGTTGCTACTATTACTATCTTCATTTTACAGATGAGAAAACCAAGGCACCAGGTAATTTAGTAACTATCTAGAATTACACAGCTGCTGAGTGGCAGAGTCAAAATTAGAACTCAGGCAGTCTGGTCCAAGATCACACTTCCAGCCACTACACTCCTGCAGCAGAGGGTGCCTAACAACAGAAAGTAGCTAAAACAATTGACAGTACCATGGCATCCTATGCAAATCTCATTTGTTCCACATCCTCACCATGGTCAATATGTTCACTTTATTCTCCATTCCAGCTTGTGTGTGTAATGGTAGCAAAATATTGTGAACTACATATGCCACATAAGCCACAAAACAGGTATACACTGTATAAAGGACAATAAACATAGAGTCAGCCCTTGGGATTCGTTCCAGATCTCCTGGGATAATAAAATCTGCAGATACTCAAACCCCTTTTATAAAAAGGCATGTAACCTACACACATCCTCCTGTTACACATTAATCCATCTTTAGATTACTCAGAGTGCCAAAGACAATGTAAATGCTATGTAGTGGTTATTGAACTGTTTAGGGAACAAGAAGGGGTAAAAAACCTGCCTATGTTCAGTACAGAATACTTGGAATATTCTGAATTTTAAAAAACCCTGTGATTAGTTGAATCCACATCTGAGGAACCCATGCATACAGAGAAATGACAACATCAAATTTTCAAATATATGATTTAGTTATAAGGCAGCATGATTTTAGGTATTTCTTTCTTAGCCTAGGTTTACAAACTGAGACGGGAGCTCCAGATACAGCACCCCTTCTGTAAATAGAACAGCACTATTTTACACATGATATTTCCTAGGATTTTATTTGGGGAGAAGGAAAAGGATTAAACCCATTGATTCAGATACGCTGTAGTTATATTATCTGAATTCTGATTTTATCAGTCCCCTCTCTCAAATCTCTTCCTTAATAGAAACTCATACCTTTAACTTTTGTCTGACCTTGAAAATGATTGAAAAGATATTTTTTTCCTAAGAAGTTCATTCTTATTACCTCTTGCCAGGATCACTATGGTCTCCACTGGAGTCCCTGTTCCTCCTGTCCCTCCCTTCCAATCCCCATTCTGTTCATCATTGGGTCCTTTTCCTCATACAAAAGTTGATCACATCACGGTCCTCCTTGGATTCCTCTGATGTCTTCACATCTCACAGCAGTATTTCCCCCCACTCCCCAAAGTTTAAGAGTATTTACTAGAAGGTTAAAATAATTGTGAAACATTGTTATGGTTTGGATGTGAGGTACCCCCCCAAAGCTCACATGTGAGACAATGCAAGAAGATTCAGTGGAGAAATGATTGGGTTGTGAGAGTCTTAACCCAATCAGTGAGTTAATCCCCTGTTAGGGATTAATTGAGTGGTAACTGAAGTGGTGGGGTGTGGCTGGAGGAGGTGGGAATTGGGGCATGGCTCTGGAACTGGTATCTGGCAAGTGGAGACCTCTCTCTCTGCTTTCTGATCTTTATGTGAGCTGCTTCCCTCTGCCACACTCTTCTGCCATGATGTTCAGCCACACCTTGAGTCCCAAGGAATGGAGCCTGCTGTCTATGGATGGAGACCTCTGAAATTGAGCCCTCAAACTTTTCCTCCTCTACAGTTGTTCTGATGGGGTCTTTTAGTCACAGCAATGAAAACTAAAACAAACACCTTTTTGGTTTCTTTCTGCAATGCTAGGGGTTGAAGCAGGGCCTTGCACGTGCTAGGCAAACGCTCTACCACTGAGCTGCATCCCAGCTCTGCCACATTTGTTTGTCTGTCTTCTTGCTGTAGAACTTCAGAGAGTGGTTCCCAAAACATTTTACCAAAACTCTTCTCCTCCACTTCACTCTTCTGGGAACTAGATCTGGAGAGTCACCTGCCTCAGTTTAGACCAGCCTCACAATTTACCAGCACAATGCCTGTATACAGGTCATCCTGAGCTCTAATGTGGGGACACCAACAGTACAGATTCACGGAATGTAAGTGAGCTGATAGGTGGAAAGTACTCCACGCATACATGGGACATGAAAAGGTGATGACTCTCTTTAAGTCTTTGTGATACATTTTAGAAACTGCCCTACAGGATCTAGTTAAAACTCACAGACCCACCTGCCTTACCACACTCCCCGCCTCTCCCTGCCATGACCCCTTCCACACTCACAAAGGCAATGGTGAAAATCACTCTCTGCCTGTCCTAAAAATTCTGTGTTCTTTCCCGCTTCTGCCCTTTGGCATGAACTGTACCCTGGGCTTGGTTTCTCATTCCTTTGCTCCCCTAGTTCCTGGAGGCAGGCACCCTTCACATGCAGCTTCGAAGGTCTTTGCTACCACACGAACCAGACCTGGACCCTCTGAGTGCTGTGGGAACCAGCAGCACACCAGTACACCTGAAACAGACTTGCTGCTCAGTGTACCGCGCACCTCCAAGCCTTCACACATCTGCCCAAACCCACAGAACATGCAGCTGCAACAGTGAACCACTAACGGCTTTAGGTGATAGTGACGTGAGGACATAAGTTCATTAATATTAACAAACATCTGACTAGCAGGGGTGAGGGGCTATGCATGAGTTGGGATGGGGAGTACAATCTCTATACCTTCCTCTCAAACCTAAAACTACTCTAAAAGATAGTCTTTAAAAATTTTTGAAGATGCCTGTAATCCCAGCAGCTTGGGAGGCTGAGGCAGGAGGATCACAAGTTCAAAGCTAGCCTTAGCAACTTAGCAATGCACTTAGCAACTCAATGAAACCTGTCTCTAAATTAAGAAAGAAAAAAAAGATATAGATAGATAGATAGATAGCTAGATAGATAGATAGATAGGCAAGAGTTGGAGATGTTACTCAGTGGCTAAGTCCCCCTGGGTTCAATCCCTGGTACAAAAAAAAAAAAAATCTTTGAAGCCTATTTTACAACTATCTTACAAGATTAACTGGTAAAAGAATTAACATAGATCACAAAGTTTTTAAAAAGTGTTTTAAGTCTACTATACATCCTTTCCTTTATAAATTATTAGCTATTATAAAATTTAGGATACAACTAAACTAGTTCCAATGACAAGGCCAAATATCCATCATCATCTGGTTTCTAAGGCTTCATCATGACTAAACACTTTGTTATACTTTAGATTGATTTTCACCTTCTCTTCTAAAGGACCATCAGCTCTATTTGGAAAAGGTCGGAACAGACCCTGCACTCTCCCCTGCTACTTGTGCGTTTAGCCGTCCTGCTCCAGGTGTGCGTGTGTAAATGAAGAACAAAGCACCAGCTGACTCCATCTGCCCTTTCACTCAAGAATATTGACAGGACTGATTTACACAAGGTCAGACCTTCAGTGTTATCTGTCATAGAATGAAAGCACAAAACTCAAAGAGAAAGTGATTTGCTCCAATGTGATGGACTTATTTAGGGTGTGTCAAAATAAAGCCAGTGTTAAATGCAAGGCCCCCTTCGTAATGGGACATCAATCACAGCTCCACACACACTTGACAGGGGAATCTAACTGCACTTCACCCTTTGTCAAGGCGTAGCTGTGGGATAATCCGAGGCTGCCCTTTGCCCTCTCACTAGGAGCTATGACAGTCTGAGTCAAGTATTTATTACCACGCACATGTCCAGACACCTCACCTTTCTCCCTTCACTCTAGCTCTACCTGGTGACTGGCCAAGATCCCTTCTCAGCCCCCAAGACTGGTAGCTGCTCTTTTACATCCTTGAATCTTTTAAAATCCAATTCTGAGTGCTCAGGATGACCTGCCTCTTTTCTACCTGCTGAATCCCTAAGTATCCTTGGAGTCCCAGTTCAAAGACTAGAGGCTCTGTTTGCCTTTCACTGAGACTTTCTTTCCCAAGCTGCAGCAGTCAGTGGGTCAGTGAATGCACTGCACAACTCTAAGGAGAACAGTCGCTTTTCAGGCCTACTCCTAATTTCTGTTTCAGCACAGATAGCATTCAATCTGAATGTTTTTTTTTTTATGTGCTACGTTCCCCTACTGTTCTGTGCATGTCTTGAAGACAAAACTGTAGCTTATTTATCTTTGTTTCATCAAGTCCTAAAATAGTACCTGACATAATACAGTGGCTCAATATTTTCTTTCCATGTAAAACTTTTCGTTAAGACATTCAAATTTAAACAATATAAATTATTAGATACAGCATTAAACATTTTCCACACAAACTTTCAGGATTTACAATAGTCCCACTAGGTAAGCATCATTGTTTTCAATCACAGGTGGGAAAATCAATGCCCAGAGAGCTTCAGTAACTTTTCCAAGGATACCTAGCTAGTAAGTGACAGAATAATGCTCTGAACCCAAGTTCAAGACTACAAAGCCTATTGGAAGCAGTGGTGCACGCCTGTAATCCCAGCAACCCAGGAGACTGAGGTAGAGGATCACAAAGTTTAAGGCCAGTTAAGGCAAGTTAGCGAGACCCTCAAAAACTTGAGAACTTGACTCAAAATGAAAAAAAAAAAACCTGGGGCTGTATCTCATGTAAAGCACCTCTGGGTTCCATCTCCAGCACCCCCTCCCAAAAAAAGCAATACAAGCCTGTACTTATAGCTACTTAGCCACATGCTATCAATGCCTACAAATAATACACAGTTAACATGAGTGACTTAAAGTCCTCAAAAGTAAAAAAACAAAAACAAAAAAAACAAACTTCGTGTCTTTTTAATGTGCTATAATTGAATTTCTTCCAAGAATTTAGAGCCTACTGCCCAACTACTCAGCAATATTAGGGTTTTTCCTTTATGCCTGTGCTTGCGTGTGTGTGTGTGTGTGTGTTCGTTCAAAACCCTAATGTGCTACCCATCATCTAGGCAGGACATTTCACATGTGGCCTCTATTGTGTCACCTCCCCTTCTCTGGTCTAGAACAGGCTTCTGCACTGCAAAGCAAACCTCAAAGGACGGATGACCACTGCATCCAAAGTCTCAACACAAAGAACAGCAGGAGACAGAGGGTTCAGGTGGACCAGTCTCCCAGGGAACAGCACAGGGGTGGGCAGGGGAGGGGAGGACTCTTTGGCACGGGGCCTTTGTGCAAAAGGAAAGAAACCGCATATGCTCACTCCCAACAGTGACCATCACCTCCTCTGTCACCTACAGTCCTGGGCAGTGCTGTCCCCTGGACCCCACGAGAGCCTCAGATGATTGCAAAGCATTTTCTGATGCTCAGGACGGTGCACCTTGGGGCCTGCAGCAGTCAGCATTGACCGCCATCCCGCCCACCTCCTCTGCCCACCCACCAGCCAGGATACCAGGCCGTCAAGACCCAGACACACACGTCTGTGCCTCTTGTCCTGAATGTCTGTAAGTATAAGCCTGAGAAAAGCAGGGCTTGCAGGTCATAAACAACACAGAGCCCCTGTGCTGCCCCAGGTCTCTTCTAAAGAGTGACGACGTGACCTTCTAAATGGTCAGCCCTCGGGATGCCTGAAGCCCAAGCAGTCTCACAGACGGTATGAAAAAACCCAGGTCCGTGAGGATCTTAAAAGGAACAAATCCTCCTTTTACAATCCCTCCCCAAAGTCTCACTGGTCACGCTCACTTTAAATGCTTTTTCTCTTCTTCAAGAGGAAAATATAGAAACAAACAAACAGAAGAGCAGCTGCACCCATTCTGAATGTGGGCGTCTTCTCCTTGATCTGTGTCGGAGATGCCAAGATACCAACTACCCACTCATTGTTTCAAAGTAAGAAAATGACTTTGGTGGGGACAGTCTCACATTTTTACCTCCCAGCAAACCTCCTTTCTGGTGGGAACAACTGGGATCTCCCACCCTGTGGCAGCTCCAGGCAGGGTCCCTGTTCCGCTCAGGTCTGACCCACTGAAGTCTGAGATCGCTCTCATGCTAAGAAGAGCAGGATCTCATGAACACAGCACTTGGGCTAAAGGGCATGGCAGGTGCCAAAAAACAGCTGGCTGGGTCCACTAGGGATTTCTTCCTCCTATGCCCACCCGACGCATGGGCACGGTGTCCACTCACACTCGCCTTACCTCCCGCAACTCCAGCCTCTGGGCCACAGCCTCCAGGCACTCTTGCCCCGTGCTTTCCACAGACAGTGTGCATTCAATAACATTGCTGTCCAACAGGCGGATCCGCGTGACGAAGCAGTTCTTGCTCAGGACGTTGTAGCGCCGTGTCCGGCGGAGCTTCAGACCAAAAGGCATGGTTCTGTGGCCCTCCGACGCCGCCTTCCTGTCCTGGCGCACACGCCCCTGAGATGGCCTTAGCAGTTTTGTGACCGGGTGATCACACTACCCCCTGTGCTCCTGCAGGTATAGAAAGCGGTGTCCATGCCCGGCGTGGCCTTCTGGAAGACAGCTGCAGAAAGAAAAGAAAGAGCCTGGTCATGTGCTGGAAGGGAAGTCTCAATAGTGTGGTACATCACACACACACACACACACACACACACACACACACACACACACACACACACAGGCAGGTGAACAGCCAGGTCCCAGCACCAGCAACTCTAAGCTCCTGAGGGTTTTGGTGGAGGCCATGTGCTCTGCCCTATTTTATGAGGCTTCTATGATAAAAGCCACTTCAAGCTGAAGATGTAGAGTTCAGACCAACTCAACAGTGTTCACTGCAAGGCCAGAATTCAAACCAGCGTCCATGCAACTTCAACTCACATGCTTTTCCCACTCCACAATACTATCTGCTCGTAAAAAGCACTAGGAGCATAATTTGAGCACTTTAACTTCTATATTCTCGTTTTAATCTCATGAACCTTCCTAGAGAATAAATTTCTTTACAGATGAAAAGAAGTTCAGTGATTTCATTACCTTGCTAAACTTAAAATCTGACCTTGTTCCTCCTCGCTCTTAGTAACACTACCTCCTCTTTTTTTTTTAAATTAATGTCTTTAGCTTTTATTTTTAACATTTATCTTTATTTTATTATATATTATATTTACTTAGGATGATGTGAAATGGTAGGAATACACATTTCATATAATCAGCTACTTTCCTCTTTTTAAAAATAATTTAAAATATATCTGTGTATGTGTGTGTGTGTGTGTGTGTGTGTGTGTGTGTGTGTGTATATATATATTTTTGAGGGGTTTCTGGAGATTGAACCCAGGAACCCTGGCACATGCTAAGCCCATGCTCTATCACTGAGCTACACTCCTGGCCCCTAAAATCTGTGATTCTTAAGTACACAACTCTTTGTCCTTTTTTTCAACAAATATTTAGACAGATGTGTGGAACCATCCTACCATCATTTTGTTCCTTTACCCCAAAAAATGCCTGATGCAAAAAACCCTGTGACTAAAATCACAGATAATTCAACATAACTAATAATAAGATTTACTGGCACCCTGATGTCCCACCAAATGAGAAGGATGACTTCATTGCCATGGAGAACACCAAATAAAATAACAACAACAAAAGCAGCTTTACCGTTCTACCCTGCACGCGCAATCCTCCGCTGGGAGGTTTGTGAAACTAATCTTTCAAAGAACCCAGATATATCCAGAAAGCTTTTCTATCCGAATGGTCTGTTCTCCGTTAAGCTTCAAGGACCATCTCTAGCTCATTTGTTTGGTGAACTGGATTTCCTAACTCCAGCAGACCCACCCATGCTTCACCCCCCTCCCTCTATCCACCAACACAGAAATATCCCTGAGCCTTGGGACACTCAGGAGGACAAACAGGAGTAACTCATAGTTGCAGGAATTCTTAGATTAATAAATAAGATGGCTTCGATATTTATAGACCACTCCCTGCCAGCCCCCAGGCCTCCGGGAGGTTGTCAGGGCATAAGCTACAACACAGCAAAACACACTCCTGCACTCCCACGGCAGGTCTTTTGATACTTGCCTTTGGCACATTCCTTAACATGACAGGTATATGCTTTATGATGGCTTAAAATACATGTGCTAGAGACTCTGGCTTGGTGAAATCTATTAACATTTCTAACTTACTTCTCATTGGCAGCGCATCGTGTTTACCTCCAAGGTAGCCCGACCTGATCTCCTGATAGGTACAGAAATATGGAGGGACCCACCCAAAGGAAAAGAAAGGGATGGTAGCCCAGAATCCAAATATACAGCCCTGAAGTGTTTACGACTGACAAATTCCCCTCGACTTACTGAAGCACAGGGCAGAGAGGCCAGGATTTCATGCCTCCATTAGTCAGAGAACCTCCAACAGAGACAACTATTTGCTCTGTGATCACAAACCATTTTTCTAATCTTGGGCCAGGCACTTAAATATATTTGGGTGTGTCTCACCTTAAACACCCATGCAGGAATGTGGCTGGCTTGTTGCATATCTATCCTATCAAAAACAATCTCCACAACTTATGCTACAGGACCACATTCACAATGCACAGCTAGTGAAATAGAACTCTGCACAGGCAATGTGTGTAGATGATGGCAGTAGTCAGAATAAAGAAGACATGTACATAGGAAAGAATGTAAGTTTAGCAAAATTACCACCACAGGGTAATATCAGTAGAATATTAATATCAGTAGATACTAATATCAGAAGATATTAAATAGAACTCTAACCTTATGTATATTTTAGTTGTTCCAGTGTCTTCCGACTGTCCTATATTATTTTTGTAAATAAAGATTATTTTGCAGATTATCTATTGAAAATAGCATGTCAGGAGCAATATCTTTACATGCATGGCTAACAACAATCTGGTAGCATTTTTCTTAGAAAATACCTATTCTCAGTTTTTTTTGTTTGTTTGTTTGGTTCAGGGATTGAACCCAGGGGCATTGTACCACTGAGCCATATCCCCAGCCCTTTTTATTTTTAACTTTGAGACAGGGTCTAACTAATTTGTGCTTAGGCTGGCCTTGAATTTGTGATCCTCCTGCCTCAGCCTCCCACGAGTCACTGGGATTACAGGTGGGTGCCACCACACCCCACCCCATTCTGAGTTTTAAAAAGACTTTCTAAATCTTCCATTTGCAAGAAACTTATAGGATAAGATATCAACAAAAAAAAAAGTTGTGAGAAAATCAGCCTGGTCCTTCTGAAAGTCAATATCATGGAACAAAAACTGAATGGGGGAAAGGAGCTGGAAGGGGCAGGCAGAAAGGGCTGCCTTTGAGTAGAAGAGATTTAGGAGTCAGGAAAATAAAATACAATGTGCCCATCTTGATTGGTTAAATCAAGGGTTTTTTGTTTTTGTTTTTGTTTTTTTTGGTGGGGGGTAGGGGGGAACTACCAAAGCTAAATGAGACTGCTAGAAAGACTTAAAAATAGAAATTAGATGATACCAATGTGTTATTGTTAATTTTCTTGAATTTTTGATAGTGGATTGTCGTTATGGAGAAGAATGGTGTTAGGAGATAGCAGTGGCCTTTAGCAGGGATAAAATTATCGTGATGCCTGCCCCAACTTTAAAATGGTTAAAACATATACAAAAATTCAGAATTGAAACAAATGCTAAAAAACGGTTAACAGTTGTTGAATCCAGCTGTCTGAATATCTGCATACAGATATCTACTGCAACTCTTTTAGCTTTCCTGTCCATTTTCAAAACCAAAAGTTAAAAAGAAGGTAATAAACATGTTCGTAACTACTCTCTAAAGCTCTATTTAAATGCTGCTGCCTCTTTTAATCAACTTCTCTAGACCCTTCTCAACACAAGGATTCCTTTCTTTCAACACCCACAGTCATTTGTTCTTATTTTAATATACTAATAAAAATATTAACACACTTTAGATGATATACTCCTCCAGAGCTAGCACTTTTCCACCTCTCCCACACACATTTTCCTGGGTTTAAAGCCTGTGACATCTAGATCTCTGCTTCTGGAAAGAACTTTCAGGCACTCATTTGGGATGACCCTTACCTTTAGGAAGTACTATGCTTAAACTTCCCCCAGGTAACAATCTGTCTGAGATTAACCAGACCGATTAGCAATCTCTTAGTTCCTTTCAGTTTAAACATTTTTAATAGTCAATGAATTATCCATTATTTTTAAGCTCTCCGAGAATCCACAGCACACCTGTCAAGCTCCCCCTTTTAACCACCCAATAGCCATATAGTTCTACCTCAAACAAAACTCAGCTCCCTGCGCCTCACGGATAGAGCTGGGATTGAAATATGCCACCATACTGCGGACTTGATGCAAAATCCACTCTGAACCATCTCCTTTTCTGTTCAATGCTTGGCTCCAAGAAACTGATTCTCCCCATGTGGCTCTTTGGGGCTTCGTCCCATTCACTTTATAACATGAATATTATAAAACTTATAGGTAAATGCCATATGGTCACAGAAAGGTCCCAAGTGTACAACACCTTAGATCTTCTCAATGCAAACTGCTTTTCAAAATACAGTCCTTACTCTGTTTACTATTTATTTAAAAAAAAAAAAAACGATAGCCCTTTTAAAAAAAAAATCAGAATGAACCCTAAGGTAAATGATGAATTTTAGGGAATTTGCAACATAAGTTCATAAATTGTAGCAAACATACCACACTGGTGGTGGGTGCCAACAGTAGAGGCTGTGTACGTTTTGGGGAGGGGTGTGGGGAATAGCTGTTATCTTTCATTCAATTTTGCTTTGATCCTACTCTACAAAATAAAGTCAAGTTTAAAAACAAATAAAAAGTTACTTCAAATAGGTAGTTTTATTTATCTATGGTTCGAGAACATATCTAGTAAATAATAGCAAGCTGCTGCAGCTATTGCCAAGGATCATGCATGAAATTAGGGCAAAAAAAAATTTTTTAATATGGATGGTAAAACTAAATGCTAGCTGAATGAGTGGCACACACCTGTAATCTCAACTAATCAAGAGGCTAAGGCAGGAGGATCACAAGTTTAAGGCCAGCCTGGGTAACTTAGCAAGAACCAACAATGCCAACTCCTGATGTCTTCCAAGACAAACAGCAATTTATTCTGATCTCAAAACAATCTGCAAATTTCTGTGCCTGGGTGCATTTTAGAAAGGAAAGTAGCCTTGGATAAGAGAGTTAGGTTTTATTAGGCCTTCAATGACTGGAGAAATTTGGAATACAAAGCAAAGCGGGAAAGTGCCACTAACTCCTCGAGCTCACTAGTTCCCGGGGTCCCTATAGCAGTCAAGAAATTACAAAGTGAATGCTAAACACCACAGTGAGGAAAGATGTTGCTGGACCAAGGAGGGAGAGTTGCCGCTGAGCTAGGGACTCTCCCTACAGAACAAGGTTTACTGTAAGGGACAGGAACAAACTTTCAAAAGCAGGAACTAGTGTTAACCAGAGGTCAGGATTAAATGGCAAATCATCCATCTTCTGAGGCTCATCTCTGAAGATAGTATCCCCCATCCATTTGTTAGAAGGAAATGAGAAAAGTCTTCTCCTGTGTTTCAGGGTAGTGGGCAAGCTCCCTTCCCATCCTGCTCAGAGCATGCTAGGTTTGCTCAAGGATGGCCACGCAGGGGCGCAAAGAACTTCACTGACTCACCAGCCCCCATGGAGAAAGTCTCTCAGAAGGAGGCGGGAAAGCAAAGGATAGAGTTCAGTGAAGCAAAGACAGTCCCATGGGGACATGGACAGAGAATGAAGTGCATTCTCCCAGGCCAACCACTGCCACCTGGTTATTCTCCCAACTCTGACACCGGAGGCAGGAGGGAGCTCATCATAGACTAAATGTCCTCTTAAGGGACCATCCTGAATGGGGCAGATCCCAGCCTCCTTTTCATCTTAGCCAATACATATCTAATGTTGCCAACTGTCCTTTTTCTCCTGCAGGAGAGAAAATGGATCCCAAATTACCTTTGATCTTAGAATGGATAAGGTTGCATCTTTAAGCTGCTGGCCTGGTACAGTCTCTCTCATGCTATAGTGACACCCTCACTTAGCTCCCCGGTTAGAATACTGAAAGGAAAGACGTATGTGGGTTCTCTGGGTGGTCTCCTATAATCATAAAATGGAGCTCTGCGCACAGCAGGAAGCTAAGTGAATGTTTGTCATTATGATGAAAGAGAGAAAAATGATGCTGGAGATGGCTGAGTTTTGATGCCAAAGCAGGGCAAGAGCCTACAGAGTGACTTCAATGGCTCTTTAGATCACTGGAGAAATTTGGAGCCTTATGAGCCTGACTTTTGGGGTCTTAAGAGAGGGTTACACTGTGAAGAACAGACATGAGAGTTATTAATTCAGCTCACTGGTGCTTTCAGGGGTTAAAAAAAAAAAAAAAAAAAAGAGCTCAGATTTCCAAAAGAAATTCCCCACCACCCTGGTTTCCTTTTTTCAGCCCTTGCTGTGGCTTATAAACTGGGGGTGGTCTCAGGGAGAGATGTGGTGCATCCCATGAAAGTACCCTGCAAAGAAAAAAAAATTACAATGGAACTTAATGATGTGATACAAAGTGTTTTTAGTGTGCTGAGAGCAATTTCTTGGGATATTTGCTCTGTAAACACCACACTTAAAAGAACTTCTATAGAATAGGCTACAGGGGCAGAGAACACACAGAGAAGCTTCAAAGTCGCTTCTAAAATCCACTCCCCAGCAGTCCATCAGCTCACTACAAGCCAAAAGGTGTGACTTTCCGTCGTTAACTATGAACTATGAATTTCCAGCATTTTGTATTTCCATTCTTAATGAGCAAAAATCATATCACATACACGCACGCATACACACACACACACACACACCCTTCAAAGCAGAAAACACAAAGCAAAGACAGCTTTCTCATCCTATGGAAAAAGGTCTCAGCTGATTAAATAAATTCTTTAAACAGGAAGGATAAGAAGTACAGAGATCTTTCACTAATATCATCCAAATATAGCTTAATCTTCTTCACTAAATGACCCACAGTCTTTAGGGAAATGAAAGAAATTAAAACTGAAGTCCTAAACGTGTTTGTTGCACTTTTTTTTTTTTTATTTTCCATGTTATGTTAGGTACACTTGACTTTATCTTTCTAAGTGTAGATTCTGAAAACGCCCAAAGAAGCTAACAGCTATTCAGCTGCATCCTATATTTACCAACACCCTCTGGAACTTTTCCAGCATTCCACATTATTACAGCTCCCAAGCACACCTCACAGAACTATGTAACCCTGACCTGGGTGTGAGAAAGGAAAAATCAATGCGACTATTCCATCCTGTGCACAGATGCACCTCACACAGCTCTGGGTTCATGTATATACTCTCTCATCTTCCTAAGGGGAAGCTAAAAAATTGATAGGGAAAGGAGGGAAAGAAAGGAGTATTAAAACTGGTCTTCTCTGATTTTCCCCTAAAAAGGAGAAAGGCAGTGAGATTTGTTTGGTATAAATTAGACTATAACAGCTTCTTCTTCATCATCATCTTTCTTAAAGACAGGGTCTAGCTATGTGACCCAGGCTGGCCTTAAACTTCTGGGCTCAATCTATCCTCCTGCCTCAGTTTCCCAAACAGCTGGGGCTATCCATCAACTTTAGAACTGTATACTCTTTCCCCGTCCTTTTTTTTTTTAAAGAGAGAGAGAGAATTTTTTTAATATTTATTATTTTTTAGTTCTCGGCGGACACAACATCTTTGTTGGTATGTGGTGCTGAGGATCGAGCCCGGGCCGCACGCATGCCAGGTGAGCGCGCTACCGCTTGAGCCACATCCCAGCCCTCCCTATCCTTATATCAAATTACTTTTAGCCAAGTAAAGGTATGGTACAAGGTTTAAAACACAAGTCCCTAACTTTAGTTGCTAAAAAAAATAACTATGATGAATTTTAAAGAGCACATTTAGAAATTCCATTAGTTCCTTCCTGCTTTCAAATATTCAGTGGTGAGGTGGAAATTTTTCCAACTTTCCTATGCACTAGCCACATGAATGACCTTTCAAAGCCTTTCTTTAGCTACATTTGAAATTAGAAGACGTAGATTTCTGCTCTGCTACTCTCCTGTACCATGATACCTCACCTACACATGAAAGATGGCTACAACGCAACCAGTCTAGGCAGCATGTAGCTGAAAACTGAGAAATGGGGCTGCGACATCCTAGATCCCAGCATCGCAGACAGTGCTGGGGAAACGGAAATATGTCCTTGGTTCACTTTCTCTAACTTTATATATAGTTCCTTGTGAATTCCTTGACCTTGCTTTCTAGCACCCTTTGCAAATTTCAGAGAGACAAGTTTGGCCATCACAGACAAACGTGGTAACACACAATACAAGTGGCAATAAGGGAGGTGACAGGGTAAATGATAAAAATAAACACATTTCCACAGCAAGGAAAGCTGTATCCAAAATTGCCTGTATTAAATAGGAACAATTAAATAATATGCAGCATAATCCTGGGCAACTTAGCAAGACTCAACAATGCTGACTCCTGATTGCTTCCAAGACAAAAAGCAATTTATTCTAATTTCAAAGCAATTGGCTAATTTCTATGGCCAGGTGCATCTTAGAAAAGTAGCATAATCTAAGTAAGAAGACAGAAAATAAATACATTTTAAAATAAGTCCCATTCATGGCAGTTAAAAAGAAGAAGAAAAAAAAAAGGCTCCTGAGAGGTAAAGGTTCCGCTATCTTGGACCACCTTCCCCATACAAGGCGCTTTTCTGACTTTTTTTTTTCCCCAAAATATTTCTTTTTTAGTTGTAGTTGGACATAACACTTTTGCTTTGTTTATTTATTTTTATGTGGTGCTGAGGATCCAACCCAGGGCATCACACGTGCTTAGGCAAGTGCTCAACCGCTGGGCCCCAGCCCCTGCTTCTCGGTCTTACAGTCCTCTAACAGAGGCAAACCAGCTCCATGAACCATCAAATGCCATGATTTTCCACTTGGGGGGTCTGGGGGGCTGCAAGAAGTGATCCTCTGGGAGGACAAGAAATTTGGAAAGCCCCCTGTTTAAAAAAAAAAAAAAAAAAAACTTCCCCATGCCTTGCTTTGAGGATTACTGCCTTGAGACTACTAGATACATGATTTTTTATTTTCCCACAGTATGGATCTAAGTCTTCATTTTTTACCTTACTAATAAAACTTTTCTCTTAAGGTAGCCAAAGTACATCTTGAATATTTATGGATAAACTATTGCCTGGGATCTGCTTTTAAAAATCATGACGGTATAGTAATAGAGTAGGAGTATAGCTGAAGCCCCACTGGCTATAAGCTGACAAGAGTCAAAGCTGGAAGACAGCATATCAGAGATCACCTCCATTCTCTACGTGTCTGTTTTGCATGTATGTGAAATTTTCCATGATAAAAAGCCGGATTTTTTTTATTAAAATGTTTCTTAAATGATACTTTTAGAGTGATCAGGTAAAATAGGTAACAGTGCCCACTTTGTAGAAGTATAATACAGGAAAAAAGGGGTCCAAATTTTGCCTCCAACTTAAACTTCTTTTCCTTCCAAAATAAAGCATGGATTTTGCTAGATCAAACTGACAGCAGGAAAAAAAATTCTTAAATATGTAAGAGATAAGTTGTTTAAAATGCTAAAAAAAAAAAAAAAAAAAAAAAAAAAAGCCCACCAGGCATAAGTATGGGCCTCTTCCTAGGCAGCTTACATAATCAAAGCTATCAGGAGAACACCTGACCCTGGATTACTTCTCAAATGAGTATTCTGTCTACTCATGCCAGGAATGCTTAGTCCTGAGACACCCCACCCTTCTTTGAGAGAAGGTGGAATCTGCAACTCTCCAATTCCAGTTCTTTTGCTGTCAGAGTCTATACACACACTACGATGTGTCCTAGAATATCAGACTAATCATAACAAGAACCAGAAGGGGAGATGCCCCAAAGTGTCAGACTACCCCCACTTATCAAGCAGACAAAATGACAGGGCACTCTGCTAAGCATTATCTCCGACAGCCTATAAGAGGGCTATCTCTATGATCCCATTTTACAAACCAGGGCACCGAGGCTGGAGGGGTAAAAGGACTTGCCCAAAATCATACAGTGACCAACAACAGTCAAGCTTAGAACCTGGCACTTTCTCTGACCCAATGAATCATGCTGCTTTTACAAAGAAGGGAGTCAAAAGCTATGACTTAATGATAGAAAAGTAACAATGAGGGCTGGGGCTGTAGCTCAGTGGCAGAGCCACTTGCCAAGCACATGTGGGACCCAGGGTTCAGTCCTCAGCACCACATAAAAATAAATAAATAAAACAAAGGTATTGTGTCCATCTACAACTAAAAAATATTTTTTAAAAAAGAAAAGTAACAATGACAATAGCAAGAACTGCATTGTACAAGGCTGTGACACACCATCTGCAGTCTATCTTTGTGCACCCTCAGTGGATGTTATCCAGATGTGGCAGAGATGGACTATAAGGCTGGGACGCAAGTTCAGTCCTAAGATGCTTTATCCAGAGGCAGCAGCAGAATCCAGGTCCCATTCCAGCCACAGTACCCTGCCAGTGCCTCTCCCCTCAATGGCTTTCCATGCACAGTAGCACCCTGCGTTGTCACATGGGAGAATCCAAGTACATTACACAGAACCTCTTTTTCAAAAACACAATCATAAAAGCAAATCAAAGAGGTTTTGCATCCTGGGCATATGACCTAAAGCAGAGGAAACTCAGGGAGGATAAACACACCTTTAATTCGCTTCACCCTCCCCAGAAGGGAAAGAACTGGAGAAGAGAGGGACTCTTCTTCGTGAGAGCCAGCTGCCTGTGACTTCCCTCAGCAAAGTTTCCACACCTCCCTTTCCCCCATTTCCTTCCTGCCCATGCCTGAGTGAGTTCCCTCAACTTCCCTCATGGGTACAGGGCTCTCGGATGGGAGGACTCATCCGTGTCACTTCCTATCCAAACAGTCAGTAGCGGCCAAGCAACTCTGCCAATTCTGTCTAGGGCTGAGCATCTAGTACTTACTACCTTCCCTGGGTATGTTGCCCACTTGCTCATAGGTTTCTCCAGGCCCACAAGCAAGGCTCACCCTGATGCACTCACTTCCATGAATGTCATTTACCCACTGCATAACCACGGTTAGGAAGCTGCTTCATCACTTTCATTTCATAGAGTTGCTGGGACAATTATATCAGTTAATAATACAAGTGAGATAACCTTTATCTAAAATGCTTGGGACCAAAAGTGCTTCAGTTTTCTGGTTTTGTTTTTCTTTAAGATTTTGGAAGAGTACATAATTAAATATCTTGGACCTGAGGACCTAAGTCTCAACATGAAATTCATTTTTGTTTTATATACACCTTGTACACAGTCTCTGAAGGTAATTTTACAGAATATCTTTAATAATTTTGTGCATGAAACAAAGCTTCATGGCATGGAACTGTCCACTTTCAGCATCATGACCACGCTCAAAAAGTTTTGGATTTTGCAAACATTTTAGATTTTCAGATTAGGGAAGCTGAACCTGCATCTAAATTCCTGACACCCGGTAAGCATGAGTTACGTGTTTGAAATCAATGCCATTATCATTGCAGTTGCTATTTCACTGACTATGACAGTAAATCTAAGGAAACACACAGACTGCCCTGTACCCCAAACTTTCAATAAGCCGCCAGTTACAGAACAATTTTTAAATTAAAGCTATTCATCAAAAAGACACAAAATGTGACAGCAAAGCAAGCTACTACAGATCCCACTGAGTTGGAAGTGTGACAGGGTGGGTTTCAGATCAGTGACCACCTTGGGGAGTCAGGGAGATGACCAAGCAAGCTCTAAAGTATCATGATGCAATCACTGCACCAGAGCCAAGAAGCTGAATCAGGGGCAAGAAAGAATGAAAACAGGTATGAACTAGTGTCAGCTGTTACAGAGCTATGTAATCCCAACTGATGTAACCAAATGCTAATTGCTAATGAAAGAAAACAAAGCTTCTAAACAGACATGGTCCTGCTACTTATTGCAGGTAGACTACATGCACACACATGCAGCACAGACCCATCTCAAGTGCCCTTTCTTCTCTCTGTCCCCTGCCTTGTAAAGACACATACCCTACACTACTTAAGTGGGCACTTGGGAAAACTTATGTTATACCAAGTAGTTCACAGTGACCTTACAAAGAAAAAGAGCCTGTCTACCTGTAGCAGGTGGCTCACTGCTGTAAAGACACAGTGTCTATCATTCCAGTTACCATTGGTAACCTCAACATGAAGATTGCTTGCTCAGAAGCGTGTGCATCAGTGCTGAGCAAGCCTGGGCCTCTGGATGTGGGTGCTGTCTGCAGGGATAGCTCCACTGCCTTCTGCACCCATGTAGGGTGTTAGCACACCAGGGACAGGAAAGCAAATGTCAACTGTTTGAGTTTTTAAGTGGGGCTTTTAGGTCTAAAACACTGCAAAAACCTAAAACAGCCAGGTGTGGTGGCACACATCTGTAATATCAGCAGCTCAGGAGGCTGAGGCAGGAGGATTGCAAGTTCAAAGTCAGTATCAGCAACTTAGGGAGACCCTAAAGCAACTCAGCGAGACCCTGTCTCTACATAAAATACCAAAAAGGGTTGGGGATGTGGCTCAGTGTTTGAGTGCCTGGATTCATTCTCCAGTACCAAAACAAAACAAAAAAACTTAAAGCATGCGCAATTTCTAGCAAATCTGTATCTAATAAACATAGCAAATACTACATAGAGTAAACCTAATTCAAAGCATCCCTTTGCTCTTCTGGTTTATTCCTGTGCTTCAGAATGCTAAGATTTCAAACATCCCTGAAACTAAATACCATTTAATAAAAATTTTCTACGTAAGTTTTTTTAAAAACTGGGAAAATAAATACATATCTGTTCTCCATTTAGATTGTATGGAGGCAGCAATCAACAAAGCTTACACTGCTTTTGTCATCCCAAGTCCTTCTGCACTATAATTAGCACATACTGTGACTCAGCAATGCCACTTTGGGGAAACTTTCATTAGAAATAAAAGCAACAAATCTTAAGTACTGTTCATAAGGATGCAGCAGCAAACAATGACTGCAGTAGAGGGTGAGAAATTATAGCAACCTGTATGTTACGTCCAAATAAATTTCAGCACCATGCAGTTCTCAACAAATACTGACTCTGAGCAACTCCCATGGTATGCTTTTAAGTAGGAAAAGTTGCAAAGTCCTATGTAAGGCAAAACCAGCAAAAATCCAGTCATCTTGTATGTGTTTATATCAATATGAGCTTGGAAAAAGTCATGAGAGCTTTTCCATCCTCAGAGGGAAGAAAAGAGGAACAGAGAAGAAACGCTACTTTATACAGTCTTCAAGTTAACATTGTATTAGAAAAAAAAAAAAATTTAAATCACTTAACATCTGCCATTCCTAAATACTGTACTTAAGGGAATTTGGGGGAAAGTGTTTCTTCAGTAGTAATAATATAGTAGCCACCACTTGTCATTCCAGCTATAATCAAACTTAATGATTGCTATGTGCCAAGAATTGTACTAAAGATTTCTATGTGTATTATCTCATTTAATCCTCACAATCACAATTTACAGATAGGAAACTGAGACTACATAACCTGGTCAAAGTTCCAGGGCTATCAGGTAGCAGAAGCTGGCTCAAGACCCAGCTATACTTAAGATGCATGATTGCCATATCTGCCCCTTTATAATAACAATATTCAGAACGCTCTCCTTACTAAATGGCTTTGAGTACCACATACAATCATACATTGACCAGAAGAAAAACAAAAATAACTTGGGATCAAGCATTCCTTTTCAAAATCAGAGCTGATCAAAACCAATAAAACCCTGGAACTTGGAAGAGTTTTCAATCTTTTAAATTATTGGCATTAGAAATGTCAATCTTCTGCTACTTTAAAATTTTTTGATAATATTTAGTATTTTCTGATAACAAATTATAAGAAAATCAGAAATTACTACATGAAACTAAAAGAGAAATATAAAAATAGCCCATCATGTCACTACCCAGAAGGTCACTTTAAAAATTTTGCATATTTTGTCATTCTGTTAATTAAGTATAAGTTTAATTTATTTACCTGATTGAGCCTGTAGTAAGCTGAATATATTTCATTAATTGTATTATTTTCTCATATAAAAGTTTTCAAAAAATAATTTTAAGTTCTTGCACAATATTCTACTGTATAAATCACCATTTATTTAACCATGCTCTATTGTTGGAATGTTAGATTATTTTGATTTTCACTATCAAAAGATCTGCCTGTGCCTTTGACTTTTTTTTTTTTTTAATGGTGCTGGGGATCAAGCTCAGGCCCTCTCCACATGCTAGGTAAGGCCTTTACCACTGAACTACACCCCTAGCCCTGGTTCTTTCTTTAGAGTAGACTCTTAAGGACCCTTATCAAATTGAAGGCTACATAAAGCTATATACTTACAAGTCTCATATTGCATATTCCTAAATTGCTGACAAATGCAAAAGCTACGACTTCCATTTCTTTACCTATAAAAGAGTTGAAATATGTGTTCTCCCAAGTACTTCAATAAGCTGCATAGGGAGCTGGGCACAGTGGTACATGCCTGTAATCCCAGCGAGTAGGGAGGATGAGGCAGGAGGATCATGAGTTCAAAGCCAGCCTCAGCAAAAGCGAGGCGCTAAGCAACTCGGTGAGACTCTGTCTCTAAATAAAATACAAAATAGGGCTGGGGATGTGGCTCAGTGGTTGAGTGCCCCTGGGTTCAACCCCCAGTACAAAATAAAATAAAATAAGCTGCATAGTGTAAAAAAGAAAGGGAACAAACTTGGAATCAAAGGAACCAAGTCCATCAGGTCTGCAGTTAAGGCTCCACCTTCAGCCCTTAAGCATGGCAGAAATAATAAAAGAAAATCTCAACTCAAGAAAGGAATGTATCAATGTCTCAGTGTTCTCTTGTAACAGAAAATCTAAGAGGTAGAATGCCTCCCAAAACCAGGTCTGCAATAAATTGGGGAACTGTGACTCTCAGGCATAGCCTGGGGTGTGATGAACCACCAAAGATGTCAGCAAGCCCTTTTCTCAGTAGCTCCAATGCTTAGCCACTGCACCACAACTTCAGAGGCAGTGTTCTAAGGACAGTTTAAAAAAAAAAAAAAAAAAAAAAAAAAACACGTTGCCCTCCACCAAGTGGTAACTACAGAAAATATTATTAGGCCTGAACATTAAATAACTTGCTTCCTCGAACAATATTATTCATATAGCACAGAAATATTGATTGTGATATTCCCAAAGGACAAGATAAGGACCCCTTTTCTGCCAACAAAGCCCTATGAAATGCTAGGTAAGAATTAAAAACCAAGTGTGGTAGATACATTGGGCAGCAGGGAAGAGGTCAGAGCAAATCAACCAACCAAATATCTGGAGACTGTTCTAGGGTTCAGGGTAATCTACAAAGGTATGAAGGAAAAAGAGGATGCCAAAGAAACATGGTTCAGCAAAGGAACAAGACCTTCCAGTATGGAGAGGTTTTAGCTAAAGCTTATATCTAAGAACATTGTAGTTCACATAAATATAATACTTTCAGCAGAAACAACAGGAGACGCAAACACAGACAAGAATAAAGATTTAAATATTTTTATCTTAAAATTGCATATGATTGTTTCATTCACACAAATGCTAGAACTGTATGAAGTTAATAGCTCTCAAGAGCATGGAGCAAGGACTTCAGACTGGTGAAGTAAAACACGCAAGTAGTGAAGAATGAAGACCTCCTTCTAGAACCTAAGCCTGGACACTCTCAAGGGAGATGAACTGATTCAGAAGAAATGTAATGTAATTTTTAGTCCCTTGTAGGCTAAGTTGGAACTTTTAGATGCAGTAGTATGACATCAAAGAAAAATTACTCAAGGTGGCTACAGCTTGACAGCTCATCCCAGAAACCATCTTCACCGAGTTCAAACTTCTTTGTAAAATATACTGACTCCACTTGCTACTCTCATGCACTACTCTGCTATTTATATACACTATTGTTAATGTCATCCATTTCCCCTTGAATGTGTTCTTCTTGAGAAGGGCACCTGGGAGCCTCTGTCCCTACATTACACCTTTATATTTAATGCTCTTATGAGGACACTCCCTGCCTCATATTTCCCAACATTTCCCCTTCCTTTCTTACCTTCTCTTTTTAAGCACTATTTCCTCACCCTTTAATTATCTCTGTTGTTCTCTATTACCTCTAAATTCTCCTTGTCTTATTTAAATTGCAATATTAAAATGAGAAAAGCTACCTCACAGAGATGGGCTTATTTTTCAAAACAGACCTTTTTGTTGTTGTTGTTTTTGTATAAAAATCTGCATTTGAAGAAAAGGCTCTCTCACTAGAGATAGACACTAGAGACAGCCCCCAGAGAATGTAAGCAGGCTCTCCTTTGTATAAGATAAGAACAACAGGACAAAAGAAAGTAGAGAATGGGTCTGGGATATCCAGGATTATTAAATTCCTTATTTGCTTATTACTTTAATTTGGCCAATAATTAGAAACTTTAGAGTTAAAAGTTAGAGATGGGTAGGTTTAAGTGGCGAAATGAAGATGCTGTCACATTTTTCCTAATTGAAAAATCACTCCAACTCAACAAAGCCTAGATGCTAAAAGCTCTAAGATGAAACAAGATTTCAGAAAAGTCCACACTACAAAATTCAAACAGGGGGTTAAAATTTGACCCCGTCCAATGGGCCTTGTGGGCACTTAACTTTGAGAGACAAGGCACTAGGTATTTTGTTTTGTTCTGCAAGGGAACTGAATAGGTTATAGGCTGGGAAGGGACCAGAAAATAGGAGAACTATCTAATGTCTTTATAAGGAAGTAGTACCCCTCCCAGTGCAGATGGGAACGGAAGTCACAGGGCTCCAAGAGGGCACCATGGGGGAGGGGGGGGAGCCAAAATGCTCTGCCAAGGCTGGACCACGTGGAAAGCTATGACAGGCGATTCACAAAGCAGTTGGAGGTGTGTGCGAAGACTTAGTCAGATGTTCAAAGAAAACCAAGCAAATGAAAAGGTGAGGCATTCCCTCATTGAATGAAAAACAAAAATGGGCTCAAAAAAGAAAACATCATCTACACACCACCTTTGACTTAAGCAGCAAACAATACTTACATATTTATGCTGAACAGAAAGCACTTAACTGAGCCAGAGCATTAGTGCTGCTAATTATACTGGAAGAAGGGTGGTGGGGAAAAAGAGAGCCCAAACTGGCTTCAGTCCTTTAATACCCACCATCATCACTGTCATCTCAGGTAGCATTATTGAGAAGTTACTATATTTCATAATTTTATTTTGAGCACATATAATTGGACCTCAGGTCTGCCCCAGGAGCCGGGAGGCTGCCAAATACTAAATGCACCATGGAACATCCCAGATTCAGCAAACAGGAGCATTTATCAGGTTAGGAAGACTCTCCATGGATACCTTGAAGGAAGGCTTTGGAACTCTGACTGCAAGGGAGAAAGCAGGAGCATCACACTCAGTTTAGAATCTGTGGGTACCCACCAGGTGCAAGCCCTCCCTGGGGAAAAGGTAAGAAATTCTTCACAGAATTGCTGAGGTGAATAAAGAAGAGCCAATGGACACTGAACTGGGAGAAGCAGACCTAAAGAGAAATCCAAAGCATAATTGCCCTAAACCTACAGCTCCCCATCTCCATCACTGAAACAGTAGAGAAGGCTAATGTAACTGCAAAAGTTGAGACCAAATCCACGAAGAGGAGTGACCCCCAGGCTGAAGACAACCGGCCTTTTTACATTTAAGTGGTGATTCCTTGAGCAGAGATTTCTACAGATGCTGACATCAACATGATCTGTATCACTGTGTGTGTGTATGTGTGTGGCAGGGAATATCAAAAAGTTATGATTAGTCAATGTTCACAGCATCAAATCATGCCTTAATTTTACCAAAGACTATAGTTGCCACTTTAGAGCATTTCTTCCGTACTGAACTCTGTGCATACCTTATTTCTAATACATCTCCAACCCTTATTAGGCATTATCCCCATTTTACAGATGGGTATATTGAAGCTTGCAGAGTCTATGTAAGTTACCTAAGATAACACTGGCTAGTACGGGAATCCATGCTGTCTCCATTAGGCTATGTTGTCTACCATTTGCCATAATATCACACTTGAGTACAACTTTTCCATAGAGCATAGAGGGAAAAAGAGAAGTAATTCTCTACTAATGAAAGTATTCCTTACAGTCAAGACCAACTTGCATTATTTTTTTTCTTTTTAGTTGTTGCTGGACCTTAATTTTATTCATTTATTTATATGCGGTGCTACGTATCGAACCCAGTACTTCACACATGTGAGGCAAGCACTCTACCACTGAGTCACAACCCCATTATTATATAAAAAGAGTTGCCTCAGTAGGAAAATGGACCCTTTGGAGTAACTTGGCTGTAACAATAGGAACAAAGTTGCTAGGTCACCTAAGGCCCAGAATATAAAGGAAAAGAACTGTGGTGAGAGGGAGCAGGAGGCCGGAAATCCATGTCTTTTTCAGTACGTATGTGTGCCTGCCTCCAGTCTGGATACCTGCCCACTGGCATTTACTAATATTGTTCCCCTTCTGATCAAACAACAAAAACAACCTCCTTGAGCCCTCACACTCCCCTTAAGCAGTGGACACAGGCCAATCTTGATATTGTAGTGGTGAAAATATAAAACAAAACATGCTTAGGTTCTCAGATGTTTACATGACAAACTGGCATATCCCAAGTTTTATATTTGGCATAACTCTGTAAATCTGGAAAAGCCCAATGTCGCCCAGACATGTCTACCTTCTACCTTTTCATGTTAACTTATGCACTTTGGTGAGATTCCCCAAAGCATCTTCTTTTCATTCTAGCAACAGAATAACAAATACGGGGGTGGGGGGGGGCAACCTGTATACTTCTATATTTTCAAGGGTAAGTGCAGAAATTAACCCAAATCGCTCTGCTCCCGCTCCTCAGTAGCCAATTCCAGCATAGTAAAGTATGCCTGTTTTCCACGGTACCCCCTGAAGTCACTGGATCATGACTGGAGACAGGAAAGGAGGAGAGATGCAGAAAGTAAAGTGAAGAAAGGCAGAGGAGGCAGGGAACACTTTATGAGGGGTTTCAAGACCCAGACAGACTAGAATTACAGAAGGTGAGTCAAAGATGGTAAGATCCAAGTGCAAGAGCAACAGGATAAAAGTATTGACTTATCCTTTGCAAACAGCGCAAGGAAAATGTTTGAAAGGATTTTGTGAAGCAATAACACACTGAGCAGCATCTTAAAAGACAAGCTGGGTGGGTAGAAGGAGCCTGCTGTGAGGTGCCAAGGAAGAGTAAATGCTGTCAATGTCGTTCTCTTTGAGTCAATCAATGGCAACATAAATGGCTGCATCTGGGGGGAGGCCCTTGCAGGATGGCTTCCCTAGAGATGCTACAAGCTACCTTCAACATACCGCACAGACACCAGTACAGAGCTGGTACGCCGTATCCATGCAACCCAAAGTTCTTAGGACTGCAAGTTCAAGGCCAGCCTTCGAAACTTAGTGGGAATCCGAAGCAATTTAATGAGACCCTGTCTCAAAAAATAAAATGTGCTAGGAACGTGGCTCTGTGGTAAAGCACCTCCAATTTTAAGCCCCAGAACCAAAAAACAACAAGAACAACAACAACAACAAAAAAAAAAAAAAAAAAAAAAACCAATAAGGACACAAGAAGAGCAGGCAAGTTCTAAATACACCATGCAGTGCATAAGCCAACTGTTTAAATACAGGATAATCTTCACTCAGACTCAAACTGAATTTTGTATTGACCACAGGCAATCTTCTTCCTTATAGGCCAAAAACAATCAACGAGAAGTCAAATTGTTGGTTTTGTTATGATTACATTTCAGGACAAAGCACGATGGCACACAGCTGTAATCCCAGCAACTCAGGAAGCTGAGACAGGAGGATCCCCATTTGGAGGTCAGCCTGGGCAACTTAGTGAGACCCTGCCTCAAAATAAAAAATAAAAATGGCTATTTGTATAGCTCAGTGGTAGAGCACTCCTGAGCTCAATCCCCAGTATGGAAAAAAAGAATAGAAAGATTACATTTCAGAACAATGACCTGATCCACGCTTTTAATAAAAAAATAAAATTTCTATTTAAAAAATTATTGCACCAGTTGTGTACAATGTGTCAAAATGCTTTCTACTGTCATGTGTAACTAATTATAACAAAATTAAAAACATATATTGCAAATATTTATCAAGTCCCTACAAAATGCCAAGCACTATACTAGACAGTGGGGCAAAACAGTTTTAAGACAGACACAGCTGGGCATTCTCATAAATACCACCTATCATAAAATGTTTTAATCATCTCCAAAACAACTCTCTACGTAAGTATACAAAAACATCAAAATCAATAAAGCAACAAAACAGGGCAGGATCACAGCTGGGCACATAAAAATTATGTACAAGTACCCAAATAAGGCACCTTTATAAACCTTATTGTTTTTTCTACCAACTGTCTTCTTAAAATGCCAAATACCTAGAATGTTCTAGAATACCATGCGCTTTCACCCATGGAACTAATTTTTACCAAGCAGCTAAAAGATGTCAGGCACTAGATCTAAGGATGAGTGCTACGTACTTCCTGGCTTTTGTCTTTGAGAAGTTCATCATCTAGTGAGGATCCATTCTTTAGGATGGGAGATGAAAAATAGCTTAATTCACAGCAGGCTTCAAATCACCTGTATCAGATGGCTGAGCAAATGAATGAAGACAAGAGAATTGAAGCTAAGACCTGATTTCAGGACAGTCTCTGGAGCCAGACATGCCTGAATTCAAGTCCTGACTCTGTACCTTACCAACTTGACCAGTTTGTTCAGACCTTGCTGAGACTCACTGCCTCACCTATGAAATAAAAACTAACAGGAGTATCTAGCTCAAAAATCTATTCAGAGAGCTCAAATTTAGCAGCTTTGCTCAGTAAGTGGCATACAGTATGAGTGATAAATGTTAGCTATTAGTAATAAAGTACAAGTCAAAAACTAAGGCCATGATTATAAGGGACTTTGCTCTTGGTACCCAGCTCCCCTTTCCCTTTAATCCCAAGGTTGTGAACAAATACAAGGCCACCCTCCCAATCACTGGTTATAGGGCGGGGGAACTTGTGACAACCAGTCCAAATTTCTTCCAGAGCTAAACATTTAAAGATACTTTAGGTTTTTCTATAAAGCTAGGAGGGGTAAAAAAATGTTTCTCACATAATCTTAAATTTAATCTTTTCTCCCTAGGAACTGATGCACTTGCTCAGAATCAAGCAATTGTTACTGTGTCATTTACCTTTAACAGAACACTCTCAGTAGTTATATCAGTGTGGATTACTGGATCAAAGTAAAACTACGGTAGGCAAAAGCCTTACTTCATGCCACATTCATCAAACATCCTAGACTCCAAACAAGACAACAGAAGTGTTCCTCACTTGCATATATAAATGGAAATACCTGAAAGATGTCCAAACTTATATTTCTGCCACTTTAAGAAATATGATTTGCTTGATAGCGCATAACCCTCCATTCAGCAAAATTTCTTTTAGAAATTACTTTTTCTTTAAAAATTACATTTTCAAAAATATATAAATTTCATTATGGCAATTGTGTAGGACATGGGGAAATTCTAAACTCAAACCTCACTTTTTGTGTTCTCATGATGCAGTGATATAGTATTGCTTCATGGATTAAAGTGCCAGGGAAGGCTCTACAGTGACTGCAGACTGCCAGGGCCGCCTGAGTATCCCAAGTTCTATTCAAGGGTTTTTAGAAAGCAACAGCTGGACCCCCCTCTAAACTTATAATAAGAACTTCAGCAGCTAGAAAGTTGGTTTTAAGAAAGAAATTACAGGATTAGAGGCAGAATCTACAGCCAGATCACCCTGAAAGAGCCCCAGCTGCTCTGATCCAGGAAGCTAAGCAAGGTGGGGCTGGGTTAGCGCTTGGATAGAGTGTGGAGGCGCAGGAAGACTTCCCCCAAGGTCTAGTTCATCTGAATAGCCCACCCGAGATAGCTTCCACCTTTTCTCTTCCATTCTTTGAATCTTGCCTCTTTATTCCTTTTCTACCCCGTATTTTACTTACTATTTACTTACTTATTCTGGGATGGAATCTTATTTTACAATGTGGTATTTAGTAATTCATTTAATGAGGACACATTTACCAAAAACCTACTAAAGGCAGGATACTGTGTTAGAAACTTTTCAGTGGGAAAACACTTACTTAGCATGCCTGACGCCCTGGGTTTGATCTCCAGCACCACGAAAAGAAAAAAGAAAAAAGAAATCTTTGAGGATTACAAAAATGAGTAAAAAGTTGGTCTGAATCTTTGTCACCTGCAGATTCAACATTTGTAAACTGAACCCCAAGGATCCACAAATACCCTAAAAATTTGTGAACATGCAGTGCTGATTTAATTTTAACAGTGTAATTCACTTAACAGTTCTATAAAATATTTTAGTTTTGTGTGACCCCAATGAGGATCAGATAAGTTGCAGATATATATAGTGACATTTGATGGGTGACATAAAGTGTCATAATGATGTTTTCAAAGACAAGGTTCTCCTGGCTCCCTTTAGAGTGACAGGAGATGGGTGATAAACAGTGTGTTGTTAGGGCTGGTAGACACAGGGGCAGTTAAGACACCCGTCAGGCTGCTATGAGGAAGGTTCCATGAAAGAGACCTGGTCTGTTCTTTGTGCCTATCAGGACTCAAGCAAGCAGTGGTGGTTTGGGGAGTGGGGGATACTCATTCTGAAGGTTTGGAGTCTCAATGGGAAAAGATAAGGCATGTTTGGAAGTCAGACGGTACAAATCTGGGCTGGTTGGAGGGCAGAGGAGTCACAGGTGCTAGAAGGTTCAGAAGGACCTGCCCACCAGGTTCTGACTAGGGAGACCAGCAAGGAAGGCAATGGTCAGAGTGCATGGGAGTGATAGACTGGAAGAAGTGACTGAAGAAAGGAATTTCAAATTCAAGAACTTGCAGATAAGAAGAGCTTCAAGAGCTGGGGAATAAAATTGATCAAACTATACTGTTTTATTGTGTACATGTATGAATATATTATAACCAATCCCACCGTTCTGTATAATTATAATGTGCCCATTAAAAAAAGAAAATAGAAGAAAAAAGGGCTCCAGAAGATACAGAAATTAATCAGTTAACAAAGAGTTGTCATAACAGAATGAATAGGTAGTGATTGGCAGAGAAGGTAAAATAGGAAATTTATCTTTTATCCACAATTGTAATCTATAGTGCGATCAGGGAGATAAGGGAAGATAACACAAGATAAAAAATTGGTCCACACTAGAACCAGTTTATACACAATAGCTTTACAATTGTGGTCATAATGATACAGCCAAGAGCTGCTCAACTCTGAAATACTGGCAGAATATTATATTAGGAGGATTTTTTTTTTTTTTTTTTTTTTTTTTTTGGTACTGGGGATGGAACCCAGTAGAGGCACTTTACCACTGAACTATATCCCCAGCCCTTTTTGAGACAGGGTCTTGCAAATTTGCTTAGGACCTTGTTAAGCTGCTGCAGCTGACCCAGAACATGCAATCCTCCTGCCTGAGCCTCCCAAGTCACTGGGATTATAGCTGTGTGCGCCACCATGCCCACTCTGAGGATGATCTTATAAACATTCCTACATTCCTATTAGCATCTATCAGAGAAAATGAGAACAACTTCTGAAGTTGAGACACTCAGTTTACATGGAGACACCTGTCCCCTTCTCCTGTTTTTAGACCCTCTGCCTCCTCTTCCTCACCTTAAGAATTTCACCAATGTCTTCTTGTCAGCTCTGGTTCAGGAGCTCATTTTCCCCAAGGCTCCAGAGGCTGGTGACACATATGCTTCCGTGCTTTCTGGTTAAAAGGGAGTAAGCCCTAAACATATTTCTTTTTACCTGCTGAGCTACTCAACTGATTAAACAATCCCCGTTGTGTTCCACTAACTTTTAAAAAAGTTAGAACTGCTCATTTTTCTGCAAGTCTGAAAAGAAAGAATGCTGAGAAGCCATTCATATAAATGAGGATCTTTCCTGTACAAAGCAGAGAAACCAAAGCTAACAAATGATTCAAAATCTAAAGGAAGAGTGGACTCTCAGAGATGGTTGTAAGGATTGAGAGTCATGAGTGCATTATTGGATGGAAGGAAGGATGGAAGGGAGGTGACAGGGTGGCTCTGTTCCTTGACAAAATTCAATAAAAAAGAAGAGCAAGGTATAATCAGCAATGCTGACCATGCATCACCTCTACCACAAAAGCACTTAAGTGAAGGGGATCCTGAAAGAGCTGGAATCTCTCTTGTCTGACTCACAAAGCTGACCAGGACCTAGAGGTTACTTAACATTGAAATTGCTTTGGGTGAAGACACAACAATCTGAGAACTGAGATTGTGAGCAGCAAGATGATTTTCTCCTTTAGTCTCATCTCAGAAAGAGATGGAAACATATTGAGTTACTCATTAAGATGAAAAGATCTAAAGAAATTACAATAGTTAAAAGCTTGGACTTTGACCTAACAGAGTCCTGAATCTGTGTACTAATTCTGAGTTTCAAGTAACTGTAGTATCTTAAGCAAATTATTTAACCTCCTTGAGCCTCAGTTTCCTCATCTGTAAGATGAAAATCATAGTAAACACATTCAGTGTTACCAGAAGGATTAAAAGCTGTCACCAAAGTATCTGGCACTCCAATAAATGCAGGTAGGTTATCTATTATTTATGGTTATTAGGATTAGGGGAAATGTAGTCCAAAAAAAAAAAGAAAGAAAAGAAAAGAAAAACAACAACCCTCAAAAAATAAAAGGGAGATTTGAAAGGTGATACTAAGAACTAAATTTATTTACTATCTTCTGAAAAAAAAATGAATACCATTAAAGTGAGGAAGAAAAATGGGTGAGAATTTATAGTAATTCAAAGGCATCTATATCCCCAGCCCTTTTTGAGACAGGGTCTTGCTAATTCACTGCAAGAAAAAAGGTATTTAGACAAGTCTATACTTATCAAATTAAGATGGGGCAGGGGGAAGAAGACTTCTCTAAACAATTATGCGCTGCTTTAAAGTATTTTTCACACCAGCCAACAAACATCACTTTGTGTTTCTTTTCTAAACATAAAAACAAAACTCTCCTGGCATTCTTGGTCCTGAGTTTATAATGTGCTCAGTAATTTTCCACTTCAGTATTGTGCTCACACATTTTAAAATGTACTTCAGTTCTTAACAAAAATATTTACGTTCTGCAGCATTGCTTCGGCATAACTGGATGCCAGTGAACAGATGAGAAAGGTATCCAAGAGGAAATGTGAGATAATAGTGTGCAAAGTGTTCCAGAGCAGAAGGTCAAAATATGGAACATACTTTATTACTGTAACAGGATAGCACTGGAAGCAGCAATGGCTGGGCCCCACCCAGCTCAGACCCAAAGGCAGGGAATTCTAGTGTCCTCCCCACCCAACACTGACCACATGCACCACCAAACACAGCCACCCCTAGGAGGAAATAGGTTACTATTACCTACCTGCTCCCAACACTTCAAATAGATTTGCAGCTCATTGGCTGCCCTTTTCTTTTTTTTCTTTTTTTTCCCCCCAAGATAAAAGCAGAGCTGGTTGGATGACATCTATGTATTCTTTATGCCTCCCCTTCAAATTCTAGATGCGCAAAGGTAATCAGGAAACATTATTTGAAAACTTTAACCTCAGTGCCAGCTGGAGAGAGATTTGGAAAGTCTTAAAAAACAGTTTATCTACAAAAGGTGAATTTTCATCATTGAGTTTCAGTTTAATCTATAACTTGATTTGAGTATTCAGAATTGTTTGGGCAAACAAAAATCCTATAAAAATACATAGGTTTCTGTAATTAAACTACAGGGGAAAGGTAATAGACTTCAGTCATTCAATCAAACTAGCTCAGTCTTTGTTAAGAAAATCCCAAAAGTGAAAAAAAAAAAAAAAAAGAAAGAAAGTACATTATAAATTTGAAGGTAGGTAATTTTTTGCTAAATAAGATCCAAAGGGGCTGGGGATGTGGCTCAAGCGCGCTCGCCTGGCATGTGTGCGGCCCGGGTTCGATCCTCAGCACCACATACAAACAAAGATGTTGTGTCCGCCGAAAACTAAAAAATAAAATATTAAAATTCATTCATTCTCTCTCTCTCTCTCTCTCTCTCTCTCTCTCTCTCTCTCTCTCTCTCCCCCTCCCCACCACTCTCTCTTTAAAAATAAATAAATAAATAAATAAATAAGATCCAAAACTAGGGGCTGGAGGTGTAGCTCAATGGTATAGGGCTTGCTTACTGTGTGCAAGGCCCTGGGTTCCATCCCCAGCACTGCCCCGCCCCATCCCAAAAAGTTCCAAAATTAAGAAACTATAACAGATTTTATTGAATAATTTTAAACTCCTATGTGGCTAACAACAACATAAAGCAGGTTAGAAACAACCACCTGAGACCAAAAATACAACAGCAGTGATTATCCATAACTAGTAGAGTTCTGAGTCAGTTTTATTTTTGCTTTGTGAAAGTTCCTGTATTTCTTATAATTTCTCTAATGATCAGTATTACTTTTATATTCAGAAAAATAAGAATTATGCTTAAAATGTTTTCATGGAGTGTTTGAGGAGGCTCTAAGACACACAAGGATAGTATTTATTGAATGTTACTGTTTCTGTCACAAGAACTAGATAAAAATCATATGGTAAGGTCAAGGATTAAACCCCTCTTTGCTCTTCCATTCTAAAAATCACAATTTTCCAAATGTGGTACACAAACATGACACAGATTGATTTTAAGAAAAGCATATTATGGAGTACAGGCTCTAACTGCTGTCCCAGGTCAAGAGAGCTACAATAATTATAGAAAATTACATGGAAGAGGGCAAGACTGAGCTGGGCCTTAAATGAATTCACAAGGGCATAAATAAGAAAGAGAGGACATGAAACCAAAAGTTCCTCAAGTTACTGTATTATTCCTATTTTCTCAATCTGATAGCTCTCAGAGTTTGAAAATTTCCACTTGCTTCCAAAGGAATCTCAAATATGATTACCCAATAATGAAGTATATATGGAAACATCTAAATACATACATGTATATTTACATATTATAGATCTAAATATGTATATTTTAAAATTCCTAAATTCTTATTTCCAAGAAAAAGCCTTGAAAGGCAATTGTCTACAACACACCACAACATGTTGCTGGTGGATAATTTCTCCATCAAGCAATTTGGTAATTTCAATTAAAACTATAAATGTTTATATCTTTTGACCCAGCCAGTCCACTAACAGGAATTTATTCTAAGATGCAAACACAAGTGGGAAAACTCTTTGTAACTGCAAAATCTGGAAATAATCTAAAAATTCCATCCTGGATAATGCAGGTTTTTAACAGAAAAGTGAATGAGGAGACCCTATCTATACTGAAATGCAAGGCTTTCTTAGCAACTGACCTCTAGGAGGGGAACCTGGAGTTTACAAAATAGAACTGGAACGAAGACTTTTTACAGTACAATCCTTGGAATGTCAAAAATCTTGCATCATGTTTGCCTTTACCCCATGCAAACAAAAATAAACAAAATTTAAAATTTAAATTTAACATATTTGATCTCCCCCCCCCAAAAAAAATAACCTTCACAGCCAACACTTTGCATAGAAAAAAATCATCTATTCATGTGAATTCAGAAAACCTGCCAAACTTCACATAATTTTTTAAAAATAGTTAAGCTGTTAAATTCTCTATAAAGTTGTCCTATGATTTCTAATCTAATATACATTTTTTTAAAAAAAATTGCTATGAGACAGCCCCTAAAAAGAAAATAATACTCAGTTTTGTTTTATGTCTCAAATACAGAAACACTGTTCACATTACAGGAAACTCAACTTCAAAAGCCATTACATTTCCTACAGGAACTCCTGCCCCTGGCCACACTTCAGTACCAGCCACATGAGGAGGGGAAAGGGCAAACACTTCTACCTGCCAGCATTTCATGCTGCTCTTTGTGTGTGACATTTCCCCACTCTAGGCAATGAATCACAATTCCAATTTATTTGTTTTGAATTTGATCCTAATGCATGTGTGAGGAAGTCCCCAAGAATGAAAGTTCCCTGCAGAATATTTACCCAAATAAGAAACACGTCCTCACTTACCTGTGCCCATATTGTTGATACATCTGTGGCAATTAGCAAGAACACTGGAAAAATACTATCAGAAGCCTGGGTCAAGATGGACTCAGATTCCTACTGAAAAGGAGCAGGTAGAAAGGAAGGTAGAGGGGCTAGGGATATAGCTTAGTTGGTAGAGTACTTGACTTGAGTACTTACTTCCCAAGCCCCTGGGTCCAATCCTCAGCACCACAAAAAAAAAAAAAAAAAGAGGAAGGTAGAGAGGGAAGAGATCTGCCCCTTTTCCTCCTCGGTAATGCTGCTGTCTCCTCTCCAACACTCCTGATTCAATTCAAACTTCTTTAAACCCCCCAGCTTTTCCAGGACATGGACTCAGCTCTATTCAAGATGCTTCTCAAACCCAGTGCCATCCTTTCAGCAGCAAAGAAGAAAAGTCTCTGACAACCTCCTCCTTCAATTCAGTAAAGGACAAGCCTTTCACAAGTTCCTAATACAAGAGGCTTGGGACAACTGGTTTACTAAGTGAAGTGCTAAAATCTCTGGGAAGAAGTACAACATTCTAAGATTTCAGAACCACTGAGGGACAGACAGAAGAAATCCATTCACCACCGGGCTTTCCAGATGTTCATGGATACAAGGAAAGTCAACCATCCCAGAAGCAGACAAGGGTATAATTTGTTACAGCCTATCTAAGTCCTTATAAAAGAATTTTGAAAAGAATTTGAAGCTGGCAGATGACTGTCCTGTAACAGCAACATCTGTGAGGCGTGTGGGGCCTCAGGTCTCTCATCATTAATAGGAAGAGAAGGCAGATTAATTTTGAATGATGGCTGTGAGCACTAGAGGAAAGATTACAAAACATCTGTCACTTGGTAACTATTCATTCCTGTTGGAAACTATGAAAAATACTAATAGTAAAAAGATGCACCATGCCCAATAGGAGCTTGAGAAAACTAAATACAGTAAAAATTCCAAATTGGTAGGTTGTGCAGTTTTAAGTCAATACCAAAAGTTCAAGGAATAACGCAGTAATGACATTCATGGGATGGAACTGGTTCAAAAAGTCCAATCTGTCTTGTCACATTTCAATAATATCACATTGTGACAGTTATTAAGCCATAACAGTGCTACTGAAATTCAGAAAACATCGTCAATGAAAAAATAATAAAGAATTCTATAAACAAGTAGGCTATAAACTCCTTAAGAGGTGACCCCATGCCTGTGTTATCTCTGTTGAATATCGACCTCACACCGTGCCCGGAACCTATCAGGAGCTCAGTAAATATTTGTCAAGGAAATGAATTGGGATCACCAGGTATAATATAGACAAAAATTAACCTGAATCATTTTTCATGCCATATACACAATTAATCCCAAGATATTTTTAACCATTTTATAAGGTATGGCTGACACCCAAAAAGCTGTACATGTTTGATGTACAGAACTGGATTCCAGAACACTCTGGTGACATTTTTAACCATAGGTGGTTGCTAAATTGCTTCTTCTACAGGAGGATAGGAATTAAGACTTCCTATTCCGCCATCTTGCTGAAATTTAATTTGGGGGTAGGGGGGCACTAGGAATTGAACTCAGGGAAACTCAACTACTAAGCCACATCCCCAGCCCTATTTTGTATTTTATTTAGAGACAGGGTCTCACTAAGTTGCTCAGCCCTCAGCATTGCTGAGGCTGGCTTTGAATTTGTGATCCTCCTATCTCAACCTCCCAAACTGCTGAGATTACAGGCATGTACTACCATGCCCAGCCATCTTGCTGATCTTGATGACCTGTTTTTAAAGAATTTTACTGCAGAAGTTAAGAGCCCAAGATGTGGGGACATGGAGACCTGTGTTCAATCCAGTTCTGTTCTTTACTAGCTAGGCAAATGACATGGATTTTTAAACCTGCTTTCCCATGTCCAAAACAAGTCTCATCCTATCGAACAGCTCAGAGTGGCAAAGAGTAAACAAGAAAAAAAAAATGTAAATAGTGCCTAACACTAGTAAGTCCAGAAAAAATAATATTAACTCAGTATTTTTATCATATAAAAATTAAGGGGAAATGGGGACTGGGGCTGTGGCTCAATGGTACAGCATTTGCCTAGCATGCGTGAGGCTCTCGATTTGATCCCCAGCACCACATAAAAAAAAACTACATAAACAAAATAAAGGTATTATGTCCATCTATAACTAAAAATATTTACAAAAAAAATTAAGGGGAAATGACAGGCATTTTAATTTAAGCTGGGGAGGAAATGTTGTTGAAAAAGAAGTTATCAAAACCTTTACTTTGATATGTAAAAGTGTTCCATAATAAAATATAACACATAACATTTTTTGAATCACAGAAAAAAATACATATATATAACAAATGAAAGTATTATCATTCTTACATCAATATCTGCATAGGATATAACTGGATTTCCCTCAATTTTTAAAGGTAATTAGAAAAATTAGACTAAAAGTTGTTCGTACTTGTAATTTTTAAAAACCTTTTAGTATCAATTATCAAAAATATGGCTGGGTGCGGTGCACCTGTAATCCCAGCAGCTCAGGAGGCTGAGACAGGAGGATCATGAGTTCAAAGCCAGCAAAAGCAAGGCACTAAGCAACTCAGTGAGACCCTGTCTCCAAATAAAATACAAAATAGGGCTGGAGATGTGGCTTAGTGGGCGAGTGCCCCTGAGTTCAGTCCCTGGTACCAAAAAAAAAAAAAAAAATTGTGTATGTGTGCATGTGTGTGCGTGTGTGCATGTGTATCCCCAGCCAAAGCCTACAAAAGTAAAGTAGACAAAGCATCTCAAAAGAAAACTCCAATGAAAGGACAAAATCCAATTAATGAGGAGGTTTAAATTTCTAATTCAAATAGTGAAAAGTATATTTAATGTATTTGGAAAAACATCACTAAAAGTAAATCTAAATAAAATTTTGTTTAAAATAAACACTAACATTAATGGTATCATGGAAAGCACTAGTGTTTACTAAGACAGAAAATATTCTAAGTATTTTATTTGAACTCACTAAATCTTCAAAAATATCATCTAATGACATACAAAAAGCAATCTGACCTGATCATATATTGAATGTCAGAGGTTGACATAAGGAAAGAAGCTGATTTCTTTTTCTTAGATATGTGTTAAGTCAGCTTTCCACAGCTGTGATAAAATACCTGAGAAACAATTTATGAGGAGGAAAGATTTACTTTGGCTCATGACTCCGTCAGTTTTGGTCCGTGGTTGGTTCACTCTGTTGGTTTAGGGCCTGTGGTGAAGCAGAACACCACTGTCAGGAAGGCCTGGTGAAGCAAAGCAGCTTGCCTCATGGAGGTGGGAAGCAAAGAGAGGGTCCCAATGTCCCTCGGAGACACACTCTCAATGACCTAACTTCCTCCCAACAGGTCTACCACTTCCCAGTAGTGCCACAGGCTGGGGACCACGGCTTCAGTGCATGGCCTGAGGCAGATATTTAAGATCCAAACCATAACAACATGGCATTTGAGGCCAGTCTCAGTAATCAGAAGGACTGGATCTTACTTAAACACAGGAAGAAGCCATAACTTAACATCAGCTGCCTCTCTTTGATTCTTATCTGTAATATGTAGACTTATATTTGCAAGACACACTTTAAACACAGAATTGAAGAAACAGAAAAATCAAATCCTGCTTTCAGTTTTCACTTCGAATCTCGGGAATTATTACATTTCAGCCAACTCTCCCAAGGTCCACTCTTCCCTCTCTCTCAGCAAAGGGCAGCATTTTCATAGGTGGGCTTTCGATCCTACTGTGTATTGGTCTGTGAATGGTTGCTCAGTGCAACTCAGGAAACTCATATGACATATGGAAGCACAGACTGACATCAGCAATACTGTGAGTTGCTAACCTGCGGATAAAATGTTTCAATCTTTTCAGCAGCAACCATCCCTGACCTCACCTCGTTCAGAAACACTTGACTTATGTCTTTTCTGCTTATGTTAGATCAAAAGTGAGCCTCTGAGTTTCCCCAGTAATGACAAGCCTCCAGTCGATGAGAGTTCCGGGATGCTAACCATATTGTACACAGAGCTTTCTCGAGATGGGTAAGGGAGAGAAATGGCCAGGAAACCCAGAGACCTTCCTCAAATGTACCTTTCCTGTAAAACCAGGAAATGGCTGTTAAGATGCTGCCAAGGAGGCCACCACTTCCAATAGTGTTGGGAGGTAGAAAACTTAGCATGAAAGAAGCCTTTCAACTCAACATTCTAGAACACGGAGCAACTACCACGGCAACCCCTTCAGCCCTGCCTCTGCAAAGAAAGACCTTACACAGTCAGAATTACATCAGGAAGGTGCCCCACAGTGCACTGCCACTTAGGCAGACAAGAAACCTTTTTGGCATAGTTGCATCCAAGCAACTGGCTCAGTCCCTGGCAATGGGCGGCTCCCCAACCTCACCATTCCTGAAAGGACTCTGCCTTGGGTGCTTCGATGCATATTCTCTCCTCATCTCACATCAAAGTCCAAAGTCTGTGCTCTTCCTGCTACACCAAAACTGCCTCCTGCCCTCAGGCACCGTCCCACAGCTGTACTGGATGCAACCATACAAGAGGCAGGCACCAGGACTTGGGACTAGAATGTCCCAAGTGATGTCCCAGCCCCATTTCTGAATGTCTAGAGTAACACATCCCACAGGATGAAAGTGCACCAAGACACCTCCACTAAGCTGCACATTCCCTGCTCTGCCCTGGAGAGGATATGGTGACTGAGGCACAGGGCCTGCCTGGGGTAGGCTCAACTCCAGTAAGACCAACCCCAGGATGAAGAACTGGGACTCTGCGGAACCTCCCAGAGGATGCAAGATATGAATTGGATCTAAAACACAAGTAGGATTGGCCTGGATTAGAAAAAAAAAAAAAGTAGCAACCTTAGAGGGAGGAGAAGGAATCACTGTTTAGTGCTAACTATGTAAGGAGAGTGCAGGAGGAGGACTTGAGGTTGACCTAGGCCCCCAGTTGCTTTAATTCAATTGAACTTGGGGCTGGGGATGTGGCTCAAGTGCTCGCCTGGCATGCGTGCGGCCCGGGTTCTAAAAAATAAATATTAAAAATTCTCTCTCTCTCTTTCCTCTCTCACTCTCTTAAAAAAAAAAAAAAAAAATTCAATTGAACTTGACACCCTTACCATGGTGGGAACAGGTATGAGGAGAAAGCAAGTGGATTCTGTTTGTAACATTCTGAGTTTAAGATATTTGCAGTTAATCCCATGGAAAGATCCCCTCAGGCAGTTGGAATCTGGGGTGGGGGGCGTCCTTGAAGAGAGAAGCTTGAATTGCAGAACAGCTCAATTTGGTAGATGTGGGTGTGGCTGTGAATACCCCTGAGAACAGAGACAGGAAGACAGGATCAGATGCTAGATGACACCCACATTCACTGGGTGACCAGCAGAAGAGTCTTCAGAGGACACAAAATGGGAACATCCAGAGAAGCAGGAGGAACAACAGGGGTCTCAGGAGGCAAGACATCAAGGAGCAGGATGTGGTCAATGTAAAATTCCAAAGGAAGGTCAGAAGAGAAACACGCCCCTCGGCTGTTAGGTGACTGGTCCCTTGGCAAGACAGTGATGGGGCTGCCAGCCACCAGGCTGAGAGCAGAGCAATAGGTGGGAGAGGCGAACAGCTCTGTTGAGAAAGAGTTATAAAGAACCCAGTCCTTTACTTATTATTTACGTATCTATTTATTTAGGGCAGTGCTGAGGATTGAACACAGGGGCACTCTACCACTGAGCTACATTCCCAGTCTTTTTTCTTTTTTATTTTTGAGACAGGGTTTTGCCAAGTTGCCTAAGCTGGCCTCAAACTTGTGATCCTCCTGCCTCAGCCTCCAGAGTTGCCTAGAGTGTTACAGGTGTGTGCCATCATGCCCAACTAGAAACTAGGCCTTTAAAAGAATGTTATTATTTTAAAACAAGAGTTTGTAATAAATAAGAAATATTCCAACCTGGACTGAGCAGTCAGTTTGGAACAGATTTACAATGAATTCTCAGAGGTAAATCTAAGCCCAAAGATAGAGCAGAGAAATATGGGCCATGTGAGCCTCGTATCCTCTGCTTAGGCAGCAGAAAGTGGTCAAGAAGAAGGAAATCTACGAGAATTCCTTAGATAAATTACTCAAAGGAAAGGAAATGATGGCCCTGATAAGAAGTATGGAATACTTAATACCACACTGATCATACTCTTCTCAGAACTGACAAGAACCAATACCCCAGCAGCTCAGGAGGCTGAAGCAGGAGGATGGCAAGTTCAAAGACAGCCTCAGCAACTTAGCAAGTCCTCAAGCAACTTAGCAAGACCCTGTCTCAAAATAAAAAGGGATGAGGATGTGGCTCAGTGGTTAAGCACTTTTGGGTTCGTTCAATCCCTGATACCAAAAAAAAAAAAAAAAAAAAAAAATTCCAGCTCAAGTTTTTTTTTTTTTTTTTTAAATACAAAGACTGTTTCTAATGTTTACAGAATGTTTTTTAAGTAGGCAAGAGAACCAAAAGCTTTAGTTGGATGCCATAAATGGCTAACCCAAAACTGCATCTTCCTACTTGTGGCAGCCTGCCAGGTGACCGATACTCATTAGCCAGGGGTCGGGTGGCTCTCCCAAATCACAATCACTGCACCCAGCGCAAAGCAATCCCTCAGATTTTTCTTTGCTCTCTTTATTTTTATTCTTTTCCCAATCCACCTGACAAGTTCCCATATACAAGAATGTCTCTCTGTCACGTGCAGCACAGCCAACGAAAAGAATGTGTCTGTTTACAAGGCCACTTTTTTTCTTTTTTTTTTTTTTAATTCTGTACTGAGGAAAGGACCATTTTATATTGGCCTCTCACTACATGGCTGTGTTCAAATTAAATGAAAATTTGGTAGCATCCCTTCTACTGGGCTCTAAAAGTTGGCAAACTATTCGTGGTTACCACCTGCTTTCTTTGCAAGGAATGAGTCATAAAGCTTCTGTGCTATGTGATTTTTATTTGCAAAAGAAAAAACAAAGTCCCACATATTTAAAAGAATAAACTATGAAAGGTAAATGGTCTTAGTCAAAGGCAAGGAATGGTTAAGTATTATTCCCTCTGAGCAGTAGGTTGCATCAGAGATTAGGTGTATGTCTGGCATGTTGCAGGGGTTAACCATTAACCAACCGGTGAACAATACCGGACAACCCTTCCCAACCCTCCACTCTACAAGCCAGTAGGGCAGGAATGCCACCTGCTTCTGGGGCCTCAGGTCTGGCTACTTCTGCTTCAGTGCTCTATCAGTCAAGGACATCTAGGGGTCCAGACCTCAACTTATTACCTTTTTCAATTCAGTTTGAATCAGTAGATGTTCACCCTAGTTTATAAAATCCTTAAGAAATGTGCATAACACCTTTTAACTGTGAAACTGATAATACTGTTATCCCAGAGTTTAAATTTACCCTTCTCGAGGATTGGGGTTTTGTTTATTTGTTTATTCTTTTCTTTCTCTCCCTCCTGCTGTGCTAGAACTCAAGGCCTCACACATGCTAGGCAAGTGCTCTATCACTGAGCTTCTATTATTCTTACCAGACTGATTTGACCGATTTTATTTTGTTCTAGTCAGTACCAACTAACGATACAGTTAGAGATATATAAATATAAAAGAAAGATCATTTACTTACTTCTTCTACATGGCCACCTTAGTTTATCAATCCTAAGCACACTGAACTCTGCCACTCTCAATTGGTACAGCTTTCTAATAATCACAATCTCTTCAACTTCTTCCTTTCTGTTGATGTCATCTCAAAAAGTTTGATCCAATCCCCTGGGAAAGTGAAATCAGATATAAAGGATCCTCCCCATGCTGGAAAAATAGCTAGAGATCCTCTTAATAGCTGGCACAGGAGTGCACATCTATAATCCCAGTAATTCAAGGAGGCTGACGACCACAAGTTCAAGACCAGCCTCAGCAACTTAGTGAGACCCTGTTTCAAATTAAAAAATAAAAAAGGGTACCAGTACCAAAGGAAAAAAGAGAGAGAGAGAGAGAGAGAGAGAGAGGGAGGGGAAGGGAGGGAGGGAGGGAAAAGGCAGGGGAAGGGAGAGAAAGAGAGAGGCAGTATGGACGGATCTAAACTGTGGCCAGCACACAGTAAGTCCTCTGTGAATAGATGGTCTGTGCTCCAAGCAGTTAGAGCTAGAGGCCAGGGTTCCCAGTGTTTGTTTCTGATTCTTTACTGAACCAAGGTGATTGGATAAGCTCTTACATCTCTGAGCAAGAATGCAATTGCCTTGAGAAGCTTCCCCCACCTATGTGCAGGTAATCGTAAAAACTACATTGAAAAACTCTTGGAAACTCACAGACTCAGAGCTAGTCGATTATAAAATATAAAACAAAACGATGAATAGTAAATTGCATGTAAAAAAGATGCTTGGCAACACCAGCCATCAGGGAGACAGAAATCAAAGTCATAGATTATGAGATACCACCTCACACAATGGGTTTTTTTTTTTTTTGAGAGAGAGAGAGAGAGAGAGAGAGAGAAAATTTTTTTAATATTTATTTTTTAGTTTTTGGCAGACACAACATCTTTGTATGTGGTGCTGAGGATCAAACCTGGGCCGCACGCTAATGTATGAAATATGATATGTCAAGAGCTTTGTAATGTTGTGAACAACCAATAAAAAAAAAAAAAAAAAAAATCTGAGATGATAGGCCAATTACCCCAAACTGATCATTACACACCATACATGTATCGAAATACCATACATTACCCCATAAATATGTACGGTTACTATGTGCCATTAAAAATACATATTAATAATAATTAACAAAATAAAATCTTACCCTTCTTTAAAAAAAAAAAAAAAAAAAAACCCGGGCCGCACGCATGCCAGGCGAGCGCGCTACAGCTTGAGCCACATCCCCAGCCCCACACAATGGTTTTTGCAGTATCAAAAATCATAGAACAGCTTGGCATGGTAGCACACTCCTATAATCCCAGCAGCTCAGGGGGCTGAAGTAGGAGGATCAAGAGTTCAAAGCCAGCCTCATCAACTTAGTGAGACCCTAAGCAACTCATTGAGACCCTGTCTCTAAATAAAATACAAAAAAGGGCTGGGGATGTGGCTCAATGGTTAAGTGCCCCTGGGTTCAATCCCCAGTACCAAAAAAAGAAAAAATATCATAGAACAAGTGTTGGCTAAGATGCATGAGCGACTGGAACTCTTCTGAATGGTTGGTAAAACTGCAAAGTGGTACAGCTGCTATAGAAAACAGTGTGTAGTTCCTTGGAAATTTTAAAGTAGAATTATTTCAGGATCCAGGGATTCTGCATCTGGGTATACATCCAAAAGAACTAAAAACAAGGTCTGGAAGAGGTACTTATACAGCCACATTGAATAGACAGACAAACCACATGTACATAATGGAACTTATTCAGCCTTAAAAAGGAAGGAAATCCTGTCACATGCACAACATGGCTGGCCCTTTAGAACATTAGGCTTAGAAAGACAGGGATCAGCATTTTCCTAGATTCTGTATTTGTCCATTTGATATCCATTCATCACAGAGTCAATCATACTGACTGCATCTTCTGACTGTGAAGATTCTTGATGCTCTGACATTTGTGACTTTGATGACTGGGGAGAGATTCCCTTCTCCCAGTCAGTTCACAGAGCACAGGGCTCAAGTCCCTCATCTTTTACATGCAAACAAACCAAGTCAGTCCCTGTAGGGGACTGATCTCCTTATCAAACCAAGCCAGTGCCCTTCCTGTCCTAAATCAACCAGGACAGGACAGCCCCCCAAGCCCATCAGAATTACTCAAACTTGCCAATTCTTGACTTTACCCTGTCCTGTCTTTCCTGCTGAAAAAAAGGAATAAAGGTTATGACCTAGCTTTCCCTTCCCTGCTTCTACCTCCTGACCCACCTTGCTCCTCCCGCCAAGGTCTGGCCTGCCCCCTCCCCTTGGGAAAAGAAAGTAATAAAAATCCTTTAATGGCATTAGCTTCTCTATACCATCACCCAGTCAGCACCATACATTAACATCCCTTGGGTATGCCAGGTACAATAAGTCAGACATGCAAAGACAAATACTGCATGATTCCACCTACACGAGGTATCTAAAGAATCAAGATTCACAGAAAGTAGAATGGGAGGCAAAGAGGGCTGAAGGCAGGACAGAACAGAGACATGTTCAATCGATTAAAAGAATTTCAGTTTTGCAAGATGACAGTATTCTGGAGATCTGCTGCACAACAATGTTAATACACGCAACCCGACTCAACTATACCCTTAAAAATGGTGAAGATGGGAAAATCCACGTTATGTGTTTCTTACTGTAATTTTTTTAAATAAAAAATAAAATAAAAACAAAAACATCTCCACTAGCAATCCTGATCTAAACACCAACTCGAACTAAAGGAATTTAACCTTTAATATATGTGACCTACATACTTAGGTCTGGTCAGGAATAAGAGGCAGCAAAAAAAATCTAAAGGTAGTTGGGGAAAGTAAGAGAGCAGAAGTTAAAAAATGGTCACCTGACAGTATAATACAGCCCACAAATATGCATTCATTCATCCAATTAACTTAAGATCTCCTGTGCGCCAAGCACTGTTCTAGATGTTGTGCATGTTAACAGTAAAAACAACGAATTAAAAATCCTGCTGACTATCTGATGTTTTAAGACAGGCAAGATGGTGCACACCTATAATCCCAGCAATGAGGGAGGCAAAAGCAGGAGACTTGAAAAGTCTGAGGCCAACCTAGGCAATCTGGTAAGACTCTGTCCCAAAATAAAAAATAAAAAGGACTGGGTGATATAGCTCAGTGGTAGAACACCCCTGGGTTCAATCCTCAGTACTGGGGGGCAGGGAGGAGTTTTGTTTTGTTTTGTTTTTAATAATCTGATGCTTTATTTGGCCCAGTTTCACTTAAAAATTTGAATGTCTTGCCACCATTGAACCATCTTTTTTTTTTTCACATAATGTTAATTTCCGTTAGTTCTTAGAAAGAAGAACTGACAGCACTGGACAGAATTTCAGTCTAGCAATAATTAACTGGGACGTAAGTGACTACCCATGGACAGAGCAAGCACTTTTCCTTTGGTCATAGACTCACGGCTCCTTGTGTGCTTTACTGCCAATTCTTCCACCTTACCCCGCAGATATTTGAGTTTTAACCTACACAGTGTCTTGTGCATGGACTCCCAAGTCAAACTTCACAAAATTTGAATCCCACATCTGCCAGTACTAGATATTTGATTGGAGCTAAACACTCTGACTCATTTTCCCCATAGATAAATTGGGATTGATAAAAGTGGTAGTTTTTTCATAGAGCTGTCATAAAAATTAACTGAGCTAATGTGCCCACAGTATTTAGCACAGTGCTTAGCAAAGAGTGTATCCTCATTAAATACCAATTTTATTATTTTTGTTACTATCATCACCATCATCATCATCATCATCAGGAATATTAAAATAGGGAGGGAATTCCAGGACTCATCTAATGTTCACAAATCCCCTCCATGGGGGTGGATCTCATGAAAATCCAAGGGAGATCAGTAGAGGAAAGGGACCGGGGTGAAAGGCAGGCAGGGAGGGTGGGGGGAAGTGCGGGAAAGTGATATTGATCAAAATATATTGTTATTATTGTTATATTTGTGTGCATGTATGAGAATGTAACAATAAACACTATCATTATATATAACTATAATGCACAAATAAAAAATATGGGGTGAAAAAAGATCCCCTATTTGCATAATCTTCTCCCTCACCCAATTTTTCTTTAAAAAAAAAATGATAATTTTGAGAGTTGTCTCAGCAATTCCAGGTGGTCTTTTACTATCTGGATGCTGCCAGACTTTAGATGCACAGTATATATATATGTGGGGAGCCATTCTGACACGTGATTGGGTGACTCCCGTTAAGGGCCTGAGGCACTCTGGCTGTGTCGGAGTTATCCCGACCCTTTCCTGATGAGAGAGCCCATCCGTGTGGGGGTGTGCGTAACCACTGACCCTGGAGACCCAATCACTGACCCTGACCTTGGAGTACAGCCCCCCCTCAACCTTCATTGGATGGAATTCTCCCCTGAATCTCTTGTTTCCCCCAAATAAAAGGCTGATCCCCGGCGTGTTCGCTCTCTCTCTCTCCTGCTAGCCCAGAGTAATCCTCGCTGCCCTGCTGGGCGGCTGGAGGCAGGGAAAAGAGGCGAGCCGTCTTGGACCTAGCATTAAAATAAGGTACTGTCTGTGTGTTTTATTTTGATCTCTTCTAACTAACTGAATGCCAGAACCTCATTAATGAAACCACTGCGCAGGCCGCGTGGTAGAATTGGCGCCCAAGAGGGGGGCATTCTGAATTAGTTAGATTGAGTGGGAGCGCGCGCTAAAAAGATTAAGGGAAAAAATAAAAAGGAAGATAAGGAAAAGAAATAAAGAGAAAATAAAGGAAAGTAAGGAATAAAGAATAAAGAAAAGAAAGAGGTGACATTTGGGTCACAAAAGTAATAAAGAGGATAAGGAAAATAAGAAATAAGATAAGAGAAAGAAAAAAGTGACATTTGAGTCACAAAAGTACCGGGAAATATTGAAGGAAAGAGACGTTAATTTACTTAAAATGGGAAATTCTACTTCTTCGGATAAGGAAATGTATCTAACTATTTTAGACAGTATAATTAATCAGAAAGGAAAACAGATAAAGAAAACTCAGTTATTGCAATTCTTAAAGATTGTAGGTGAATATTGTCCTTGGTTTTGTGACCAAGAGTCTCCAAATTTACTTACTTGGGAGAAATTAGGAAGAAAGTTACAGAGAGTTTGTCTTTCTACTGAAATACCTGGAGGTATAAAGAATATACAAAAAACTTGGACGGCCCTAGACCAGAGTCCGTGGCCGCCAGAAGAGCTTCTGAGAGGTATTCAAAGAGCCATTAGGTCTATTCAAATGGAAAATCAGCCTGAGGCTAAGTTAATTACCTTTCCCTTGAGAACAAAAGCACTAGGGACCAAGGTTACAAATGTGAACTTAAAGTCGCAACCCCATGCGGAGGATTCAAATGGCGCGGATCAGCCCGCTTTCTCGCTGCCGCTGGCATTTCCTCCTGGCGGGAGCCCGGGAATTCCAGGAACGGTCGCACAGTGTGACGTCATCGCGCCGGCCATGGGGGCCGCCATCTTTAGATTTACCGGAGCAAAACAAACAGTTTCCATGCCGACCATGGGGGCCGCCATCTTTAATTTTACCGGAGCGGAACCACAGTTTCCGTACAAACCCCTAATGATTTTCAAGGCTTTTAAGAGAGATATTTTACCCAGAATGGGACTGTTACTAGTTACCCCAAATTCTATAAGGTCAGTTGAAAAAATTAATCAGAGGTATTTTCCTGGAGATGATAGGGAAACCTTTCAGGAAAAATATCTGTTTACAAGCCAGTCTCCACGGCAAGGATTAGTAAATACTTCAGGACAAAATTTTTATTAGGGGCACTGAGTACTTCCCCGATCCTTAAGACAGCTGAAAAAATTACGTGGCTCACAGAAGAGCCTATTTGGATTTCTCAGTGGCCCATCTCAGGGGAAAAGCTTAAAATAATTCATAGATTAGTTGAGGAACAACTTCAAGCTGGTCATATTGAACCAACACTTAGCCCTTGGAATACACCTATTTTTGTTATTAAGAAAAAGTCAGGAAATTGGAGATTACTACAGGATTTAAGAGCAATAAACCAGATAATTCAGCCTATGGGATCATTACAGCCAGGACTTCCCTCCCCCACAGCCATTCCTTTAGATTATAGCTTGATGGTAATAGATTTAAAAGACTGTTTTTTCTCTATAAGGTTACATCCTGAAGATTGTGAAAAATTTGCTTTCACTGTCCCAGCAGTTAATTTTAAGGAACCTGTTAAAAGATACTGCTGGAAAGTCCTTCCTCAGGGAATGCGTAATAGCCCTACACTGTGTCAAAAATATGTTGATCAGGCAATAGATCCCATTAGAAATAGCTTCCCTGATGCATACATTATTCATTTTATGGATGATATATTATTGGCCCATGCTAATTCAGAAGTACTTTCAGAAATTTTTACTCAGTTAGAGACCTCACTTACAACTATGGGTTTAAGTATAGCTCCTCAAAAAATTCAAAAGGTATCTCCTTTTCAATATCTAGGTCAGATAATTCAAGGGAGTACAATCCGTCCTCAAAATCTTCAGATAAGAGTTAAGGAGTTACGTACCCTTAATGATTTTCAAAAACTATTAGGAGATATTAACTGGCTAAGACCATCCTTAAAGCTAACTACTTCTGAGTTAAGTCCTTTATTTCAGATATTACAAGGAAATCCTTCTCCAACCTCTCCACGTCAACTAACTTTGGAGGCCAAAGCAGCCTTAAGGAAAGTGGAAATTGCAATTAAAAATGCACAGCTTACTAGAATAGATCCTAAAGAAATACTGTATTTATTAATATTTCCAACTGAGCATACCCCAACAGGAGCCATATGGCAAAGATTAGGAGTTATTGAATGGATCTACTTATCTCATTCCCCTCAAAGAACATTAATTCTTTTTCATGATTCTATAGCTCAATTAGTAATTAAGGGTAGAACTAGGATTTTACAATTAATTGGATCTGAGCCTGATATCATAATTATTCCATTTTCTGTTCAACAGACTAATTGGCTTTTTCAAACTTCTAGTTCATGGCAGATAGCTTTTGCAGATTTCCCTGGCCAGATAGATAGCCATTATCCTCGTGATAAGATTGTACAATTTGCATCATTAACATCACTTATTTTTCCAAAGATTGTACTTTCCCATCCAATAGAGGGAGCCTTATCGGTGTTCACAGATGGTTCCAGCTCTGGTAAGGCAGGTTTCTTCAGCCGTGTTCACACAGAGGTAATACAAACTTCTTATACTTCAGCTCAAAGGGCAGAGCTCCAAGCTCTGATTTTTGCCTTAAATTATTTTTCAAATGAGCCTATTAATATCTATTCTGACAGCTTATATGCAGTCAGAGTTACCAAAAATATTGAAACCTCAGTTATTGGGTTTACTTCATCACAGGAGTTATTTGAATTATTTCATAATTTACAAAAGACAGTGCTAATGAGGAAGTACCCATGTTTTATTGGACATATCCGAACACATTCTAGCCTCCCTGGACCTTTGGTTGCAGGTAATGATAATATTGATAAATTAGTAGCTTTTTGTCAACAGATGTCTTCATATGACTGTGCCCTAGCTTCCCATTCCTTGCATCATCAAAATGCTTCTAGCTTACGTAAAAAATTCAGTATTACCAGAGAACAAGCTCGTCAGATTGTAAGCCAATGTCCTAAATGTGTTATTCACACTCCATCTCTGCCATCAGGGGTAAATCCCCGTGGTTTAAAACCAAATCAAATATGGCAAATGGATGTAACTCATATTCCTCAATTTGGTAAGCAATGTTATGTGCATGTCATAGTGGACACTTATTCTAGATTTATTTTTGCCACAGCACGTACTAAGGAAAATACTCAACATGTAATTTCTCATTGCTTAGCAGCTTTTTCCGTTTTAGGGTGTCCTATGCAGATTAAAACAGATAATGCTCCAGCTTATGTAAGCTCTGCTTTTCAACAATTTTGCCAAGAGTTTCAAATTAATCATAAAACAGGAATTCCTTATAACCCCCAAGGTCAAGCCATTGTAGAACGAGCTCATTTATCTATTAAACTTCAATTACAAAAATTAAAAAGGGGGAATAAGATAATGACTCCCCAAAATAGCCTTAATCATGCCTTATTTGTTTTAAATTTTTTAAACTGTGACACAGAAGGTCACACTGCTGCTGAGAGGCAAATGTCTCCCTCGGTGACAGGCCCATTAGGCAGAGTTCTGTGGAAAGATTTACAGACTGGTCAGTGGAAGGGCCCAGATCCGGTAATATCATGGGGCCGAGGGCATGCTTGTATTTTTCCAGAAGGTGCTTTTCGTCCTATCTGGGTGCCTGAACGTGCTATCAGACATGGAGGAGATAGAACCCAGACTCAAGCGACTGAGGATAGACACGGAGGAGCCACAACCCAGAAGGAGGAGATATCGGAAAAAGATGAAGAAAGACCAGATTGAACCAGCCGAGAAGCTGATTTCGTGGAAAGATGTGAAGAAATTGACAACCCAGGCTTCCCAAATACTTCGACGCCTAGGAAAGAACAGGACCCCAGTCTTGATGGTAGCGACAGTAATTGCCCTACTGGGCTGTCAGGTAAAAGGGAATCAAGTAGACACTTATTGGACATATTTCCCAGATCCACCCCTGGTACACCCAGCTGTGTGGACTGGAGAATCTATTCCAGTATTTACTAATGACTCATTCATGATGGGAGGATTTACAGATGCTCATATTACTCCCAATCATGTGACTAGATTTAATTATTCTGGCTACAGTGCCCAATTACCCCTATGTTGGTCACATGATAAACATGCTGGCTGTCTGAAAGTATCATTTGAAGAAAAGACAGCGATTGGTAAACCTAGACTGACAAATAATTCTATTTATGGAGACTTAAAACCTAATACTAGATCAATAATTAAGATGGGACTTTCCCATAACAAGCCAGTCATTTCTACAAAACCTCCACCGGTACCCCACTGTCCAAATAGTTCTATAATTGAAATTGGCACCTTTCCTAAATGGATGGATTGTGTAAATACCTTTCCTGTACAACATAAGGTGTCTAAAGCTAGTGGGTATATTTTAGACTGGTCTCCAAAAATTGATGAGAGACAATTACGAAGAAATTCTGCTATGACACCTGCAGGATTTGTTAGTAATATTTTGACTTATAGTGAAGGAGGCATTCAAAGAGATATTTGGCGTTTAATTGCTGCCTCAGAGTATTTACATTTTACAGATAAACCTTTACCAAAATTTGTTGGCAAGAACTGTAAAGAGGGATCTTGCTATGGCCTAAGAGCCTGTGTCCAATCTCCTTATGTTTTAATTATTGGAAATGTAAAAGTTAGATGGATAGATGATAGATATTTTGTTACTTGTAATAAGTGCAATCTAACCAATTGTATTTCTAGGTATAATGGAGGAAAAGGAGTGCTGATACTTCATCAGCCCTCTTTTGTTTTATTACCTGCTAATATTTCAGAGCCATGGTATGCTGATGCTGGTTTACAAGTTTTACAGCAAATTCATGCCCAGCTAACAAGACCTAAACGTGCTATTGGAGTCATAATTGTTGGTGTCTTAGCACTGGTCTCATTTATTGCCTCAACCGTCTCTGCATCTCTGACATTGTCTCAGAATATTCAGCATGCAAAATTTCTTAATAATTTAGCTCAAAATACTTCCAAGGCTCTGCGTAATCAAGTAAATATTGATGAAAGGATTGAAACTAAATTAAACGCCTTAGAGGCGACTGTTATTAACATTGGTAATGAACTTTCAGCCTTAAAATTTAAGGAAAGGCTTAAATGCCATGCTAATTATAAGTATGTATGTGTTACAACTGCCAAGTACAATGCTTCTCTCTGGGATTGGGAGAAGGTTAAAAACCATTTATTAGGCATTTGGCAAAATAGTAATAATAGCTTGGATATTCTGGAACTTCATCACCATATCCAAGACATTCAAAATAATAGAGCTGATTTTTCAGATCCTTCTTCTTTGGCTAATCAAATATTGAAGGAGTTAAATGGATTCAACCCTGGAAATATTCTTAAACACTCCGCTTGGTACATTATTGGATTATTCTCTTTGCTGTTAATTCTCTTTTGTATTGTAACTATAGGATGGCGAGTCCTCCAATCAAGAATCCGGGGACTCCAGAGAGTGAACCGCCGCCTCATTGTTAAGAATAGAAAGGGGGAATATGTGGGGAGCCATTCTGACACGTGATTGGGTGACTCCCGTTAAGGGCCTGAGGCACTCTGGCTGTGTCGGAGTTATCCCGACCCTTTCCTGATGAGAGAGCCCATCCGTGTGGGGGTGTGCGTAACCACTGACCCTGGAGACCCAATCACTGACCCTGACCTTGGAGTACAGCCCCCCCTCAACCTTCATTGGATGGAATTCTCCCCTGAATCTCTTGTTTCCCCCAAATAAAAGGCTGATCCCCGGCGTGTTCGCTCTCTCTCTCTCCTGCTAGCCCAGAGTAATCCTCGCTGCCCTGCTGGGCGGCTGGAGGCAGGGAAAAGAGGCGAGCCGTCTTGGACCTAGCATTAAAATAAGGTACTGTCTGTGTGTTTTATTTTGATCTCTTCTAACTAACTGAATGCCAGAACCTCATTAATGAAACCACTGCGCAGGCCGCGTGGTAGATATATATATATATATATATATATATATATATATATATATACATATATATATGTATATATATATATATATATATATATATATACACATACACACACACACACACACACACACACACACATACATACATACATACACACACACCATGGATCAAAATTGAAAGTCTGAGCTGTCCTCAAACAGGATAAAGCACCCCTATTTTAAAAGGCAATAAACCTTGTGCCTGAAATCCCTCAAGTTCTCTTCAGACGTATTATGAAGCGTCCATAATTTTAAGATATGCTCCATATATGGGCCCTGCTGGTCATAGCAACCACTCTAGGCCACCTCCCCCACCATCCCATAGATGGATCATTTGAGAGAAGATTTCTAAAAATTATTAATTGGGTTTAGAGTAGTCATCTGTGGACTGGAAAGTATAAACCAGTGGCTTTCCAACTGATAAGACACCCAGAGAATTGGTTAAAATGCAGATTCCAAGGTTATACCAATAGGTGGTCTGATTCTCTCAATCTGGGGTCCCTCAAGGGAAACTTAATTTTAATGCACTCCCAGGCAGGCAGGCAGGCCCCAGACTAGTCTGAGAATAAAGCCAATGAATCCAACTCTTCCACATCAGATCAAGCCTTCACCCCATGACTCTAGCTCAACCCACTTTGTACAAGGAGACATACCAACCAGAGACTCCAAGAGACCTGCTGTGTGACCTCAGGACCCTCCTATTTAAAAGGGAATAAGAATGTATCTATTGAGAGGAATTGAACAAGGCAGAGAATCTAGGAGTCCCAAAGCCCAGCTTATGGACCAGAGCAGGCACTAGAGGCATTTAGAACAAGTCACATGCCCCCTTGACCCTGCCCAATCCCCCAGCAGCTCTCTCCTCCAGTCTACAACCAACAGGCCTCATCTCCCTTCACCATCCACAGCACAGGCTGAGAAGGACCAACGGCAAGAGAAGAAATGCTCCTCCTGCTATGTCCTCTAAATTAATAATGTGGCCCATAGTCCCTTCAATACCTTTGAACGAGTCTCCTATTTACAGTGACCTTTCAATAGAAAGACCTCCATATGCAGAAGGTGGGGGGAGCCTCATCTCAGGGATTAGAAGACAATGAAGAATTTATACATTAGCTAATGAGTTTTTAAAATCCCAGTTCAATGCATTGTTAATCCCATGAAAAAGATCTTTCTTTTTACTTCCTTCTCTAAGAAATTTCTTGCCGGGCTGGGGTTGTAGCTCAGTGGTAGAGCACTGGGAAGTGATATTGATCAAAATATATTGTTATTATTGTTATATTTATGTGCATGTATGAGAATGTAACAACAAATACTATCATTATGTATAACTATGATGCACAAATAAAAAATATGGGGGAAAAAAGATCCCCTATTTGCATAATCTTCTCCCTCACCCAATTTTTCTTTCTTTAAAAAAGAAAATTCGATCCTCAGCACCACATAAAAATAAATATATAAAATATAGGTATTGTGTCCGTCTGTAACTAAAAAAATAATATTTTTAAAAGAAATCTCTTACTATTTCACACACCCCTGGAAAAGTTTTAGTTGGCAAAATTCTATTTTTCCAGGCCAAACTGCAATGGGGCCGATATTCTTACTGAGTCCTGGACCTATATCTGAAAGAGCATCATATACGCCTTTTCAAAACAACTCTTCATGTCTGGATATAATTCTCTTGAACTCCTTTTCCAAAAGCATAAAGACAGGAAGTACACCTCCACCCACCCCAGAGGAGCTAGATTCACCCCACCCACGCCACCCTAGCACCCCCATGTTCTCATGGAAACTCCCTGCATTTACACTACACACAGCTAAAAAGCCCAGTCAAATATAAGAACAAATTATTTGCTTCTCTAATTTCTTCACCCTCCTCTCAGAGTTGAAGCCACAGTACTGCAAAGGTAGGAACAATTTCTCTATGACACTCTCTGTTTTGGTGTGGTTTTGTTCTTGATGCTGACAGTGTAAGACGCTGAGGTATGTACACAAATTAAAAAGGACTTCACAGACCTTTAGACCATCCTCTGCAAAGATGGCGGTGACCAACAAAATACACTGCTGTCTCCCTGGAACGGGTTTGACAATCGACACTGTGAGTGAATACCAGGCAGATATGACATCTGCCAGAAAGCTAGCATTCCGACTAAGCAGATGGTTTATTAAGATATGTTGACTTTCCTGATGGACATCATTCTTGCCAGATTAGCACCAGACCAAACCAAACACACAATGTGGTTTGGTAAACTCTGTTTGAAGTTACCTATTACTAAAAGCTTACCTAAGCAATATACATATTACTACCAGGACTGTAAATATTTATTTTCCCTGGGAACAGATTCAAAGGAAACAGACGAACAGTTTCTGTTTGAAAAACACCGGATTAACTTTGATACAGGGAAAAAAAACTTAGTAAGGCAGGCAGGTACAAAGTGTCCCATCCAGGAAAATTCCAATTTTCCAGAGAAGTCACATTCCTTGGTTATCCTCATATTCTGACTGGAAGGCAAGTCCCATTCCCCATCCCAGCCCACTCACCCTAAACACCATTCTGGATGACTCCCAGCTTCCTGACCATGCTCTGAACTTTAAGGCATCTCTGCTCCATTCCTCACAGCTTATGTTCCTTCCCTCTTTCCTCCTGGAGACATTCTTTCTCATCTTCCACTCCTACTCTATTCATCCTTCCAGACCCAGCTTCGTCCTCCTCTGCTAAAGTTGTCTCCTGCCATCCAGGCAAATGCAATCAGTCCCAAGCCTTCCACATTATTGTGCTCATACCATTTGTGGAGCAATCATCAACCCTGTTCATCTACCTCCTCCTGCTCAAGGCCACTACTGCCTCCATTTGTGTGACTACATGACAGGTGCAAGGCAAGACCTTCCCAGGAAGCAAGCTGTGTGCGTGCATAACAAAATACACGACATTTCTTTCTTTCTGAAATTACATTGCACCAAAACCTAAAGAACCTAAATACAGAAGGGAGAACTCTTCCTCAAGTAAGTCTCATTGGCCTACCAACCATCAGGGTTAAAAACAACTGAAGACAAAGCACGTTGAATCCAAAGAAGCAGCTTGAGTTGCTGCTGCCATCTTACCAAATGTACTGAGGATAACAGCAAAAATAGCTAAGTAAAAATGATTGCTTAACCACCTGAATTCAAAAAATCTTATCATGGCATTAATCAAAAGCCGTAAGTGAAAAATAAAGAATACACCAACAAAGTGAACCAAGTCTTTCTTCTAGGATGGGAAGGAAAAAAGGCAGAGGAGGAAGGGGAGAAGGACTTAAAAATATAGAAAACTATAATAAAGTTCTCTAAAGAAGCAAGTTAAAATATAATAAACTTACAAAGTCCTCTAAAAAAAGAAACTATGCTTTGGCATCTTTTCCTACCCGCTAACTAACACTCCATCTCACCTAGCACATAACAAACAATAAAAGCTTGCTGAAAGACAGTGTGGCTGGACTTTTCTTTCCAAGTGTGAAATTATGGGATGGGGGCACAGCTTAGTGGTAAAATGACTACCCTACATGCATGAGACTCTGGGTTTGATTCCTAGCACTGTAAAACAAACAAGAAAGAAAAAAGAAAATGTTATTTGGAGGGACGGAAAATGAAGCATCACATCATGTAACAATGTTAGAGATATTTCTACCTAACCAAAATATGATTCCACCATATCAAAACCACTACTAACTTTCTAGGTAGAGTCAGAGATAATAATATTTCTAATTTGGAAAATTATATCCCCAGAATGACAGCATTTTATTTCGACTCTTTGTTCATTAAGCAGATTAAATGTTGTATTATACCAACCGTCCCAAATATAGGCTCTTTAGTCTAAAACACAATTATTCTCCATCTTCCATTATAGCAGATGACGCATTTCACAAAGAATGAAAAACAGAAGATAATGATCAAATAATTTATTCACACAGAGAGGATGAAGCTTCAGAAATGAATTTCCTGTGAGTTCTCTTGAGTCCAAGGACCATCCAAAATCCCCCTAAAAAGATAGGTGTGCTAGGAGAGAACAAGGAAGGGGGACACTCTGTTATTTGTGCTACCTTGAAATACAACAGCTATTCATTTTATCATAAAGTTATATTCAGCTAAACTGAAATAGGTAAAATTTAAAAAGTTACTATACCAAAAAAAAAAAAAAAGTTACTGTACAAAAAAGTTTTTATCTTCAAACAGCAAACTAAAACAACTGGTAGCCTCAGGAAAAAAATCATAAGATGAATGTCCCTGTGTTCTGTTTTATATTATAACAATGCTGGTTTTAAACTATATTCTTAGATAATTTAATTAGTGCTGTTTAAAAAAAAAAAATCAAAAAAGTTGGCATACAATCCCACAGCAGAATCAATCACATTTCTGTATCAAAGCCCTCACCACTCTCAGAAGGATCTGATACCACCGGCAACACAACAAGTTCTCAAGGACGCTTGCTGATCCATAATAAACTTCCTAAGATACACTGATACATTCCAGAGAGAGTTTGAATGATAGAAATACCCAGATAATAATAAAGATCTCACTTCTAAAACCAAAGCATTCTTATTTGTACAACAGACTAACACTAAATTAGTCTTATTTACTCATTGAAAGAATCTTGCCTAAACTTCTGCCAGGTCATAGAGTTCATACTTGTATAAACTGTGTTTCTAGTAGTGTATTAAACGAAAGTTCTTTCAAGTTAATCTAGATTATTAGTATTCACAGAGTTCAAACCTCCCACCCCATGAAATCTTGGATTTGTGATATAAAAATTCAGAGCCACACCATATATGAATGAAAGCCCTGTTTGCTCATCTTTTAGTAGAGATACAAAGAGAAGATGAGCAGCAGCCAAATCTGGAATACCAGGAATTGACTCTGGATCGCAGAGCTTACTATGGTGGACCTCCTGGGGAGAAATATTATGGAGCGCTGGGTGAAGTGGCACATGCCTGTAATCCCAACAGCTCAGGAGACTGAAGCAGGAGGATCGTGAATTCAAAGCCAGCTTTAGCAATTTAGCAAGGTACTGAGCAACTCAGTGAGACCCCATCTCTCACTGATATCGAAAAGGGATAGATGTGGCTCAGTGGTTAAGTACCCCTGGATTCAATCACTGGTACCAAGAGAGAGAGAGAGAGAGAGAGAGAGAGAGAGAGAGAGAGAGAGAGAGAGAGAGAGAGAGAGAGAATATAATGGACTATGTATCTAGAGACACTGCTTGGTGGGTTTTTTTTAGTTTGGTTTGGTTGCTGTTGTTGATTCTCTACAAATTACATCTAAACAAGTAAAAAAAAAACACAGTAACAATAAAGTGACAAAACTGAAAAGGTTCTTGGAATGTTTTTTCCCTTAGACTCAGACTGCAGTAACCAATGAAACTGAGCCATCAACTCAAGCACAACAGAACATAGCAAATACACTATGGATGGCAAATGAGACATTCTGAGTGGAGAAGGTAAAAGAAAAAGAATGAAAATTTTTCAGCAATACAAAATCCAAATGCTGCTTGAGGCCTAGAACCTAAAAGCAAAATGTCAACAGTTCCGCAGCAGGTGGGAACAGAATGGATCTAATTACATTCCTCATCAAATCCAGCCGTGACCATCCTTCCACAGCCTTCCACAGCGGGACAGGTTAAATGCAGTCTACAGGACCCTTCCAGACCCCACTTTTACTGTTTTGCATGCCTCATATACTTTCCTCCATCACTCTGACCTGTTGAGTTTATTGGGATCAGTCTTGTGATTAAGTGCCTTGTAAATAAATACAAAACATTTCACCAGTTCACTCAAATGTTTTACGGCCTGACCTCCTGCTTGGAGGTTACACATGGAGCTGAAGAAAAGAATGTCATAAGCTACCCACCTGGACTAAATTGTTATTTACCCCAGGCTAGTAACTCTTTAAAGGGGGCTAAAATGCCACCCTTGCTTTTTGTAACACCAGGGAAATAAAACAGATTGACAATGGCTGCCAGATCCACTTGTTAGTTCACAGAAGGAACTTTAGAGAAAAGAGAGTCATCTGCTTTTCTAAATAGGAAATGAAATCTGTCTCTGAAAATGATAGTTTTTTTCTTAAAAGCATCTCAATGCAATTTAAAAACCAAATTTATGTTTTCACTGAAAAGGGATGGATCAGTCAAAGGTCTCCGTGAGGCACAGTAACAGCATATGCAGAGACCTGGCATATAAATGCATATCCATTTATGTTGTCTTCATAAAATAGTTGCAGTCCCTTAGTGTGTGACAGAAAGGAATTAACCTCTAGCCCATGTACAAAAAAAAAAGAACTTTTTAATACAACTATACATTTAAAATAGCAGATATATCCCCACCTGAGGGAGAAAAAAAAGTACAAATACTAAGCCAATGACGGCATAAACAAATACAAACAAGAAAGAGCAAGAAGAGTTCAATAAGAAAAATTATTAAAGGTAGGAAAAGAGGAAGTTAGGAAAAGTCCAGGCAACACTAATTTAGCATATGTTCCCAATTGTTCAACAGAAGGTACCAAAACCATGTTTCAAGATACTTTAATTTTTACTTTTTTTGCAAGAAAATATAAATCAAAAGCTTCTTGAGTCGTTTTTCTTCAAAAAAATGAGATTTCATATCAATTATGTAGCATCTTAAAGATTCAAAAGTAGCTTCAATGAAATATGGAAATCTATGGCTAATCTGGGGGTTGGTACAATTACCAACCCCATAAACTTTAGATTAAACTAATACAAGTTAAACATCCCTATTCGAAAATACAAAATGCATCAGCACTTAGATTTGGGAGCATTTTGGCTTTTCAGATTAGAGAAGTTCAGCCATGTAAAGTCTATGCAAATATTCCAAAACTGGAAAAAAATCTGAAATCTCAACAACTTCTGGTCCTGAACATTTCAGATAAGAGCTACTCAACTTGTATCTTCTTTGCAAAAACAACCCGCAAAATGACTGATCAACAAACGGCTACTTCAAGGAACTCAAATCATTATCTATCTTCAGAAAAAGAAACATTCAGAATACAAGCACTGAGGCAAGGAGGACATAACCAAGGAATATATATGCTTTATATCAACTTCAGAAACAAGCCCGTTGTCCTAATTACATTTTTTCTTAAATCAGCATAAAAAAAATAGCTAACATTCCTTGAGCCTAAACCAAATGGTGATAAGTGGAGGAGGGAGGTGGCTTAGAGTGCAGTTAGCTGACTCCAGGCTATTTAAATGCAGAACAAGAGAAGTGTAAATGAAGACATCAGAGGGGCAAAGCAGAAAGCAAAGCTTTAAAAGATAACTATTGTGTTTGTAATAATTTAATGTGCAACTTCATGTTTAATAATTCATAAAACTGCAGGGAAAATAAATTATATTCAAAACGCTGGGAAAAAGAGACAGACACTAGGACTATGAAGGAGCAGAGAAATACCAACTCCAGATTTTTAAAATTACAGTGGTCATCAGGAGTCAACTGTGGATCAGAATACTGACACTTTTTCTGACTTTTAAGGCTCAATTCATAATCACAGAGACAATTAAAATAACAGAAAACTGATACACAATTAATCCTTGGGCAATCCACAATATAAACTCTCTAAGGACAGGTCTGACCCATCATCATAGGAGAGTGTCCTTGCACCTAGCATCCAAGGGTCAATACCATCTCTCATTGCTTTCTGCCCGCACCCCCTCTTATTTTTCCTTGCACATCCCTTATTGGTAGTCCTTCATAACCAATAATAAAACCAGAGGACATACTCAGATTGGATCCACAGATTTGACAACCAGGGGGAATTCAGGTGGAAGTGTGCACTGAGTACAGTTTCAGTCAAAGCTTAATGGGGAATGGAAACCTCCTTACGCGGTATTCACTAGGCAGCAGACCCCAGGAACACTGGCTCTCTACAGAGCCTGGAGCTCCACCTCCTGCTGGGGCTAACTAGGAGCCTCAAGCTCCTATCACTGAGTCTTGGAGTTGGGAACTTATTTTTTTGCAATGAAATACTACTTGAAAGAGTGGCTAGATTATACAGTATGCTATAAAAGAGGCAAATAAAAACAGGAATGTAGCACCAATTTTAACATCATTCCATTGGAAACCAAGTCCTCATTCTGAGCTGATTGACAAACTTTTGGGACTATTCTTTTATAAACTGGACAAGAAGGGGAGGCAACATCCATGAGTAGTATATGCAAAAGAACAAAAATCTGTTTCGATAAAAATAAATTGCGTGTGCGTCTATGTCTTGAAGGAAAACAAAAAATAGAGGTTTATGGTTAAATTAAAATTCAGTTGCTAGAGTAGAAAATAAGCAACCCAAAACAACTTTAAAAATATGAAAGGACTCAAAATAAATGTTGAGCATCCCTAATCTAAAAATCCAAAATCTGAAATGAACCCAAAATATGAAAACTTTTGAGCACTGACGTAGCACAATGACATTCAAAAAGGTTTGGATTTTGAAGTATTAAGGATTTTAAATTTTCATATTAGGGACGTTCAACAAATAATGTCTACAAATATTCCAAAATCTGAAACACCTCTGGTCCTACGCACTTCAGATAAGGGATACTCAATCTGCAAACCAGGCATGATCATAGAAAGACAACAAGTGTATTGGGAAATCTTTTTTCTCTTTTTCAAACTATGCTTCTCTCCAGCAATCCCTCACATACCAGATATGGTTCCCTATTTGGAAGTTATTCACCACCCCCCTTCCTAATCTTCCCTTTTCTCTTTTGTCTTTCACTACATCCTGATCTCTAGACTGAAGACTTCCAGCGCAGAATTTGAAACACCCCCAACATCTCAAATTATTTCAAAATAAGTGATGAAATTCTCAAAACAAATTAATGTAATATGCGTATCCTATAAAGAAATCTGCCCCAGAGGGTGTCAGGAAACCTAAAACCCTGGAGATGATGTTGCAATTCCCAAAAGGAAACAAGCTCAGAGCAGACCAAAGAGGCACATGTGCAACATAGAATAAGCCACAGGAGCCAAAGAGCTACACAGTATCAGCACTGCCCAAGGCATGACCATTAAGTGCCTGCATTCACTAGGAAGTCAGTAACCACTCTGTGACCTAAAGCAATGTTTTGCCATCGCAGGGAGGTAGCACAGGATAGGTATCTTTTTCACATGAGAAACTTCTGCTAAATTCCACTACTCCCCCCACCTCTGACTTCCAACTTTCTGATAGGACAACACCTATTTCAAATGACCTAAGTGACCACAGTGAAACTGAAAATACATCCACACAAAACTAATGTTAACTTAGGCTAAGGATATAGCTCAGATAGCATATGCAAGGCCCTGGGTTCAATCCCAAAATAAATAAATAAATAGTAATGTCAATGAATCAAGAAACAAGAATACTGCACATATGACCATCCCATTTTTTTTTTCCCCTGGGGATGGTCAACACTCTATGCTACTAAAGCGTTTAAATAAAGTGAACTATCACTGCAAAAACAAAGTCTATATTTACTATGTAAATTTGCATCTTGAATCTTTCTCTGGACAAAAATAAATCTGAAAACTAGTAGTTTCTTCTGAGAAGAGTAAAGCACAGAGGTTTCCTTCTTTGCTTTGACCACAAATTCAACCCCAGAGTTAAGACCAAAAGTTTTGTGGAATGAGTAGATTTCTCAGACTTATGGAAATGGGAATCTGAGGAATCATATTCTACTAGACCAACTGCCAGATGAGGACAGGGAAACTGAGTCATGAGTGGCTAAGTAACTTGCCTAAAAATCATAATAGCTGATTAGTGGCAGAAATAGGACTTAGGTCCCTGAAATTCCACAGGAGTGTACTTTCCACTAGAACAAGCAGGCATGGTGGGGGTGGCGGGAGAGCTTGCAGAAATTCAAAAGGCACTTGGCCCATTACACATCTGCACACAGTGGTTTCATCTTACATGGCCTAAGGGACTCTCTTGCAGCAAGCTAGAATCTCTTCTAATGATGCCTGGGTAGGTTTTTTTAAACGTCTAAATGATTAAAAGAAGCTCAACTTCTTTGAGTATATATTACTGATAATAATTAAAAAGTCACAGTTTATATTCTAAAGGTCAAATAATAATTTATTGAAAAGCAGTATTATTGAACCTATTCAATTGCCAGTAAAACATATAATAGACTACCTTTAGAATCTGTTAAGGACTTAAAAGTCCTCAGATGAGAGCCAGCAGGTAGGTGCACACAACAGAGAGCATTTTAGTAGAAAAGATGCCCCAGTTCTTTGGGTCCTGCAGCCAGAAACAAAAACAATTAATGGAAGGGACCCAAAATTACACCTAACGTGGACTGACCCAAACAAAGCAGAGAACAGTGACAATGTTTGAAATGCCAGGTAGAACTTTGGGTTTTGTTCAAATTGGAGATGTGGGAAAGAAATAACAGGAGACAGAAGAGCACAAAAAAAAAAAAAAAAAGGAGGATCTCAAAAGAGAGGAAAGGGAATAGTGAAGAGGTAAGGAGCAGGTGATACAAACAAGGCCAGGTGTAGCTCCCAGAGAAGGCAGCAGCAGAGCCTCTGTCTTAGGGAGAACCCTCCAGTCAAGACAGAAGGACAAGACAGATGGTCCAGGGTCGCTGGAAGTTTCTGCCTGCAGGCAGGGGTTTCTCTTGAGCATACTGGGTCTGTTCTTCTGCTCTGCCTGTTTAGGAACTTGATTTTATGAGTTCAACCAGGAGTGACCAATGCCAAATGAGAAATTTATATTAAGAAATCTAATTGCCAAGGGGATTCAGCTCATTCTCAACCCAGAAGGGCTAGTGTCTGGGCAAATAAATTTAGTATTAAAAAATCTTGAATGAAGGGAATTTATCCCCCAAACACTTGTAATAAAAGGAAGAGAGCCTCAATGCATGCATGGCACATCTGCACTTATTCAGGGGTTCCCCTAAAAAGCAATTACAGTTTAACACTTCAAAATTCCCTTCATTAACCCCAAACTTCTATTGGTGTAACAGTATTTCTTCCCAGGAGATACATTTGAGATTCTGAAGAGTCATGTAGATAAAAAATGATCTGGAATTTCACAGTAGCACAGAAATGCATGCTGGGAAGCATCTCGGTGACATGCAATCAATCAAACAGGTACTGGGAAATCAGGCAGAATGTGCAGTGTGGAAGCCAAAGGCTGGCCGGGGGAAAGGGCTTTCAGTATTTTCCTCATAATAGCTTTTCATTAAAAACCTATAAAGAACATTTAAAAATCAATAAGGTGCACAGAAAGATGAATAGTTACAATATTAGAAATACTAACTTATTGATAAGCACTTCTTTCTAAAGTTTGATTTATTAAAATTTACAGAGCACCTACCAAGGATTAACAATAGCATAAAAGACTCTCACTTCCAGGGGCTGGGGCTGGGGCTCAGTGGTAGAGTGCTTGCCTCACATGTGTGAGGCACTGGATTCAATTCTCAGCATCACATATAAATAAATGAATAAAATAAAGGCCCATCAACACTAAAAAAATATTAAAAAATTAAAAAAAGACTCTCACTTCCAGTCATCAATAGCCTAATAATAAATATTTAATATAAATCTGTAAAATGACGCAAAAAAATGACTAAAAATGAGCCTTACAAATCATGAAATCTGGCAGTATATAAATGGGGCTCTCGTTGGGAGAGGAGTTTTACCAACTAAGGAAATAAAAATGTGAATGTTATTTTCTTTGATGCATTAATTCTTCTCCTGGATATTCAACCCAAAAAATAATTTGTATATCTACATATACAAAGATATTAATGACCTTGTATTTGTGACAGCTAATTTTAACCCAAATAATAAATGAATGAAAATTGCTAATTATAACATATTAACTCAATGAATTGTATACCATTATCGATATAAATATATTAATAGGTAGAAACAGGGAAAAGTGTTAATAAAGATTAGTGGGGGTGGGGGATAGTTCAATGGAAGAATGCAAGCTTGGTATGAGCAAGGCCCTGGGTTTGATCCCTTGTACCAAAAACAAAATAGAAAGAAAAGAGAGAGGTAAATATAAAGTAGGGGGAGGGGCAGAATAATAAAAAGTATTTCCTCAATATATTACTCTAGGTATATATTTACAATTATATGGTTAATGAATTAGAAAGAAAATAAAGACAAGATATACCTGAGTAGCAAGAAGATTAGTGTGAACACTCTTGCAATATTTTAAAAGCTTAAGTACTGTTGTTTTAGAAAACAGGTGTCAGTTTGAAACCCACAACCTAGAAGTCAAGAAGATGAGGTCTAATCCTATGTCATGGACATCTGACCTTAAGTATGTGTGTATGAAATTGAAGTCCTCGAAGCAGCAGAGTGAGGAAGGAACAATGGTGACAGATCACACACAAGACAGCTACCCAGAAAACGCACTTGCACTTGACATCTGAGCACATTAGCAAAACACAGAGTGCTACACATGCCTTTTGTGGGATCTGTAGCAAGAGACAAGAGAGAACACAAGGGTTCTGGCCACTGCCCTCCTTACAAGCAACCACTAACAATTCACAGACATCAACAAACATGTACTGTTGACCACAAGGTCCCATAGGCTATCACCCAGACCAAAAAGCTCCATACACATCAGAAAGTTTTACTCCCTTATCATCAGCTCTCCCAAAATAAAGAACTCAGTGAAGTAGAACCCATGACAAGGATATACAGTCCTTTTTATTGTCAAAACCATTGGCAGCATATGGAAACATTTATCATGCACATGACAACCTTTAAGAAGAGTTCAGTAAGTAATCTTTTTATAAACTCAGACAAGATATGGAACAATTTAACATGAATAAGCAGACTATTTTACTGTTTAAAGGCTTTTATTCCATAATTACTTGGTTTCTTCTTATATTAACACAAAACATGCTCGTTCCATTTACTCTGAGCCTTATGAACCAATTTTCCCAAAAGATGTACCTACTCCAAAACCAAAAACTCCATAAACCAACAGGTCCTTAACTTTCAAAGAAATTGCAATGAATTCCAGGAAGGCTTCCATAAAGTGAACTGAAATTGAAATAAAAAATCCATTTCAGGGAAAAGAAGTGCAAAAACTTTCATGGCAAATCTTTTCAAACTCATATTTCTTCAACAGGCACCCAAGACTTAAAATGACTTAAAATTCACACCACGAATACTCAATACTCACCATTTTTAACATTCTGCAGCCAGTAACTACTGCTGTTCAAATAAACTCTGGTTCACACACTGACACACATCAAGCGGCTTCTTCCACACTTGCACATCCTTCTCACAGAGCTGTAATATTTCTTACCAGTTTCACCAGGCTGTTTTCTCAAGATACAGAGAACCAACTCCTCAGATCTGAGGATTTTTGACATTCCTTTGTCAAATGAGGTGTGAGGCATTTGCACTCCAAAGGCAGTTGCAAGATCCAACTACCATTCCCAAATCCATCTTGCCTTCCTAATCCTGCACCCCCTCCTTTCCCTCTGCTCTCTCTCCCACTTCTGCCCCTCAAGTTTTCTTGCCTCTGCTGTGAGGTCTCAGGGCCTCACCTGAGAAAGCAGAACCAAGAATGTTTATAGGTATGTCTAGACACCCATGTTTATAAGCAGAGGCCAAAGACACTGTAGCAGCCAGCAACCTGACACCTGCAAAGTCAATGGAGTTAGAGGATATAGTCAGCAATGAGAAGCCTTCCTTTACAGTTTTCGGGGAGAGAGGAAAGAAGACCCGTGTTATGTTTCAATGTGGCATTTTCTCTTGCATAAACCATACAGCAACCTGCAAACCTAAAAATAATGGAATTAAAAGCCATCCAATATGTTAGGTAAGAGAACAATAATAAATTGCCTCTGGAAGACTTTAAAATCTGCAACAAAATTCAGCAAGTTAGGGCTGGGATTGTGTCTCAGTGGCAGATTCTCAGCATCACATAAAAATAAATAAATAAATAAAGGTATTGTGTCCATCTAAAACTAAACAAATTTAAAAAAAAAAAAAAATTCATCACGGTGTGTAACGGACATGATTCTGCAATCTGCATTTGGGGTAAAATTGGGGGTTCATAACCCACTTCAATCTAATGTATGAAATATGATATGTCAAGAGCTTTGTAATGTTGTGAACAACCAATAAAGAAAAAAAAAGAGAAATAAAAACAAAGATATACAAAAAAAAAAAAAAGGAAAAAAAATTCATCACGGGCTGGGGATGTGGCTCAAGCGGTAGCGCGCTCGCCTGGCATGCCTGCAACCCGGGTTCGATCCTCAGCGCCACATACAAACAAAGATGTTGTGTCCGCCGGGAACTAGAAAATGTTGAAAATTCTCTCTCTCTCTCTCTCCTCTCTCTCTCTCTCTAAAAAAAAAAAAAAAAAAATTTAAAAACCAGTTATTTTGATCAATGTATATAAAGTTTAAAAAATTTTTAAAAAAATTCATCAATTTGAAGAGGTTTGGACCTTCCCAGTTCCACAATATTATGATTTGATTCCAATAAAAGCTGTTAAATCTCTTACAAAGTATGTGTTTTATTTTTGCTTTTATCACTGCTTTATTTTAATGTAAGAATAAAGATGTGTTTCAGAAACAGTTACTGAGAAAAAAAATGTAAAGTGAAGGATACAAAGATAGGATGAAAATGCATATTTTTTACACTGACTTTCAGAAACCAGGAAAGAAAACTATACGTAGCCCTTGCTTTATTCAACTTATTAGATGAACAACGACAATTTGTTCTAAGGATTTGGTTTCAAAAATACTATCTGCAAAACTGTAAGCAACTATGAAACTAGCAAAATGAAAACTGCAGAACCCAAAAGTAGCAGGATATGAGGAAAGTTGTAAACTTAAATATTAATGATGACATGATAAGCTGATAGTCTATCCTGGGAGCAATCTGGCAGCATGTAACAAGATCTACAAGCAATTCTTGCCCTCTCACCCCCAGAACCCACGTTGGAAGCCATACACTACGAGGATAGTCTCCAAGTAAAATAAATGTAATTAGTTCAATAATCTTTGTAAAGATGCTATTTGTAATTGCTAAAAAAAAAAAAAAAACAGACATAATCTAAATATCAAACTACAATTATATCATAATAAAAGATGGAACTATTGATCCCAAATCTTTGCTCCCTTCCTATAATATATTCTGTCCATTTCCCCATGACTTGCCTGGAAATCCTAAGGGATGAATACCAGTCCCCAACTCAATGACTTTTGGCTTGGCCACATGTATCTGTGAGATATGAGCAGACAACCCATTTGCCACCTCCATATGTCAGCTTTAAATGAAATGACATGCTTTTCACCATGCCATGAAAACAGCATGGCCCAGATAGGGACTACTCTTTAGCCAGGATCCCAGAATGAGAAAATATGTAAAGCACAATTGAGCCTAGTTGATACAAGATCTGAGCTGAGCTGCAGCCCACTCAAAGCACAAACATATATTAGATAGGAAATTAAAGTTGCAAGCCACTAAGATATTGGAAACTTTTTGTTACCATAGCAAAAAACAATAGCTTGTCATCAAAATATGGTAAGCTATAGAGTGGCTGATATAAGAAATTATGTATTTGAAAAAAATAGACAAAAATAAAAGGAGATACCATGACAGCTAGTGAATAAACACCAGGAATTAATTAACTGAGAAAGATATAATCGTTTATATAATTATTTCTTTTTTTCAGTGAAGCATATGTTCATATATAGCAACCCATATCTTTTAATATGTGTTATATCATGTGTTTAAAGTTTTTAAAACATTTGTAAATATATTTTCCAGAAATTGTGTGTCCACCATGCTACTTAAATATATTTCTATTCAACAAACTTTTCTGTTTCAAATGATGCAAGGATTAGTGAATATTTATGGCAAAAGTGAATCTAATCCAAGGGTTATTATTCAACCTTAGTATGATTTACTATTCAACAATTCTTTTGTCAAACTATAAAGATGAGAACTGTAAAAACTGACAAAACCAAGAATCAGGAGAAACTGTTGCCTGAGACAAAATCCACTTTCTCAGCATCAAAAGTTGTGCAAAACCAAGATCTGAAAGATCCTCAACTATCTGAAAATAAAGTGTGTTGTCTTTAAATCTATCTTTGTGACCTATGTGTGAAATTCTGTTGCATCTGTCTGATTTAAGAATTTACAAAAATGTTCACCCTAATAATCCCACTTATGGAAATTTATCCTGAAATAAATTCAACAATAATTAAAAAAATGTATCAGGTATCACCTCCTACAGGGTAGCAAATATGTAAAATGCATGTACCTCCAATAAGTGAAAACAATAAAGAAATTTATATCATATCAATCTATGTAATTTTACTCAAAATTTTAGGAAAGTGTGGGAAGCATGCATATTCACAAAGAAGTATACATAGCTACAACCTAAGAAAATATGTCTACATGTGAACATAAAAAGTTTTTAAAATAGTTTGGAAGATTTTTTTTTTTTTTTTTTTTTTTTTTTTTTTTTTTTTTTTTGGTGCTTAGCTTTTTGAGTTCTTTACATACCCTAGAGATTAGGGCTCTATCTGATGTGTGAGGGGTAAAGATTTGTTCCCAAGATGTAGGCTCTCTATTCACCTCATAGATTGTTTCTTCTGCTGAGAAGAAACTTTTTAGTTTGAGTCCATCTCATTTATTGATTATTGATTTTCATTCTTGTGCCAAAAGAATCTTATTAAGGAAGTTGGGGCCTAATCCCACATGATGGAGATTAGGGCCTACTTTTTCTTCTACTAGACGCAGGATCTCTGGTTTTATTCCTAGGTCCTTGATCCATTTTGAGTTGAGTTTTGTGCATGGTGAGAGATAGTGGTTTAATTTCATTTTGTTGCATATGGATTTCCAGTTTTCCTAGCACCATTTGTTAAAGAGGCTATCTTTTCTCCAATGCATGTTTGGCACCTTTGTTTAATATAAGATAATTGTAATTTTGTGGGTTAGTCTCTGGTCCTCTATATTGGTCTACCAGTCGGTTTTGGTGCCAATACCATGCTGTTTTGTTACTACTGCTCTGAACAAACACTTCTCAGAAGATGATATACAATCAATCAACAAATATATGAAAAAAAATGTTCATAATCACTAGCAATTAGAGAAATATGTATCAAAACTACTCTAAGATTTCATCTCACTCCCGTCAGAATGGCAGCTATTATGAAGACAAACAAAAATAAGTTTTGATTGAGGATGTGGGGGAAAATGTACACTCATACACTGCTGGTGGGACTGCAAATTGGTGTAGCCAATATGGAAATCAGTATGGAGATTTCTTGGAAAATTGAGAATGGAGCTACCATTTGATCCAACTGTCCCTCTCCTCAGTCTATACCCAAAGAACTTAAAAACAGCATACTACAGGGACACAGCCTCATCAATGTTTATAGCAGCACAATTCACAATAGCTAAACTGTGGAACCAACCCAGATGCCCTTCAGTAGATGAATGGATAAAAAAAAAATGTGGCCTATATACACAATGGAATATTACTCAGCAATAAAAGAAAAGAAAATCATGGTAGTTGCAAGTAAATGGATGGAGTTAGAAAAGATAATGCTAAGTGAAGTTAGCCAATCCCAAAAAACCAAATGCAAAATGTTTTCTCTGATATAAGTAGGCTGATTCATAGTTGGGTAGGGAGCGGGAGCATGGGACAAACAGACAAACTCTAGATAGGGCAGAGGGGTGGGAGGGGAAGGGAAGGGGCATGGGGTTAGAAATGATGGTGGAATGTGATGCACATATCCAAAGTACATGTATGAAGACACAAATTGGTGTGAATATACTTTGTATACAACCAGAGATATGAAAAATTGTGCTCTATATGTGTAATAAGAATTGTAATGCATTCCACTGTCATATATAAATTTAAAAAATCAATTAAAAATTGAAAAATAAAGTAGCTTGGAAGAGATTTGTACTTTCTACTCTTTAAGAAAAACTGTTACATTAAGGAATAATGCTTGTATTTACAAAATCTGTACTTGCTATGAAGTACAGCAACATCTCTCAGTTTAAAAAAAAAGTATCTTAAGTACATTTCAGCTGGGCACAGTGGTGCACACCTATAATCCCAGCAGCTTCAGAGGTTGAGGCAGGAGGTTCATGAGTTCTAAAGCCAGCCTCAGCAAAAAGTAAGGCGCTAAGCAATTCAGTGATACCCTGTCTCTAAATAAAATACAAAATAGGGCTGGGGGTGTAGTTCAATAGTCGAGTGCCCCGGAGTTCAATCTCCAGTACCAAAAAAAAAAGTATGTTTCAAGTTTTAAAAACAATTTCTGTTAAATAGCTTCCTAATTAAGAAAAGATGGGGTTAGTAGACATAATTTTATCATTTCTTGATAGCGTAAGGTCATTCTTAGGAACATCAATTGTTGTAGCATCTTCTGTAATTGGAAGGTGCTGTTTCATTATTGTGGAGAAGAACGAGCACATTGGTGGGCACTGAATGAGGAAAAGGCTAGGATGGCAGTGCTCCCTCTTCTGCTTTTAGAGGTGGTAATGCAGAGTGGTGACAAGTACAAGCTCTGGATTTGTGCCCAGGTTTCACACTCAGCTCATCATTTACCAGTACTTGCATACCAGCGAGGTTGCAGAGTAAACTGGTATTTATTTACTAGTTGTTGGATCTTGTGCAAGCTACTTAGCCTTCCTAAGCCCTAGCTGTCTCAACTCTAAAAAAAGGGCCAATGACAGTGCTCTAAAACAGGCCATTAACTTCACAGGGGTTGATGTAAAGATCAAGGAAGATAATCCACTTAAAGTGCTAGACAAAGTGTTTGCACATGGCAAGCACTAAAAAAATGTAGGCTAATATTAGTCTCTCTCTGTTGGTTGTCTCAGGTGTCATCGGTCTTGCTTCTTACCATCACCAACAGCTATTTCCAGTTTCTGCCTCTAACCATTCTTTCCCCAGTCCTTGGAAGCATCACTAAAGGAGTGGGGCTCCTAGGAGTAGTTTGATAACTATCTAAAACAATACAAAAGAAATATAACATGAACCCATAAATGCAAGCCATGTAGAGAATTTTTTATTTTCTTGTAGTCACATATAAAAAGCAAATCAATCCTGGTGAAACTAATTTTGATAATAAATTTAACTCTGTATGTCCAAAATATTAGCATTTCAATGTCATCAATTTTAAAAAAACCATGAGATATTTTACATTTTTCTTTTTGTACTAACTCTTCAAAGTCCTGACAGCAACACTTGAACTCAAACTAGTTACATTTCAAGTACTGAATGGACACCACATGGTGCTAATGGCTATGTTACAAATTGCTTATTCTTTTAAAGATCACGACCATGGGAAAACACTGCCACCTTCAAAACATCAAAGTGCATTTATTAAACTGATGGATGGATGAAAGGAAAGAGGAGGAGGAAGGAAAGAGGAGAGGAAGGGGCAAATGCACTTGATCATACTTTATTCACAATACCTTTGTGAATGCCTGATTACACAAACAATTTAAACAGAGGCAGCTGTTAATAAAATAACTGCAATGACATTTCTGAAGTCCCCCCCAAACCTGCCTGCTTTTTTCTCGGCAGTATTTTAATTAAGGAGGAAGAGAAAAGCTCATGGCCAGAACATGCAGAACCAAGATTTACTTAATAGTACATATATTACCCTCATTTTCTGGCATCCGTAAAATAAACTACTGAATATATTGAAGGATGAGTCTCCTATAATGCCACATATTTAATCTGAACCTTACATTTCACTGTATTATAAATAAGTAAAAATTAAACCAAATGTTTACTGTCCTTTAAACTTCCCCTAAAAGTTAATTTTGTGAATAAATTCCTCATAGTTTACTTTAGAATTGCTCTTATACTATATTCTAAAAAGTCCAGTTAATTTTTTTTTAAATTATAGCTAATTCCGGTCTGCTAATCAAGAGCTGAAATGTTTAACCATCCAAGTCATTATACTAAGATGTTGAGTTAAGGATAGTATAATGAAAAAGATACTATTAACTTATGTACTTATATGACTGCATGACCAATGTGATTCTACAACATGTACAATGAGAGAAATAAGAAATTAACACCCCGTTTATGTGTATCAAAGTGCTTCAATGTACTCTGTCATGTGTAACGAATTAGAACAAATTTAAAAAATTAAAAAAAAAAAAAAAACAACAAATGTGTCTTTTCTATCCCAGGCGCTGTGTGTGAGTGTGTCTGTGTGTGTGTGTGTTGCTGGGGATTGAACCCAGGGCCTTATGCATGTGAGGCAAGCTCTCTACCAACTGAGCTATATCCCCAGCCCCCAGGCACCTTCTAAACAAACATTTCTCTAGGAAAGTATTCCCTGTCATATTAGTGTTCCTTTAAGATTACAGGTGTTCCATGAAATATATTTTTTTAAAAAGACCATCCTTGCTAAAATGAATCTAGCTCTGGAATACTTTCTTTCGTTGCCTGCAGGGCTTCTCAGAGTCTTTAATGCACTAATGTATACACAGTTCAAAGTGCTGTGCTTGGTTATTACTATAGTTTTTTTTTATATTTTTTTCATAGTTGATAGACTTTTATTTATTTATATGTGGTGCTGAGAATAGAACCCAGTGCCTCACACATGCCAGGCAAGTACACTACTGCTGAGCCCCAGCCCTAGCCTCACTACTATAGTTTTTATCAATCTACAAATGAGAAAAAAAAATAATAATAATGCGAACCAAGAACCAAACAGTAGGCCACTAGCCTAATTATCCTGTGGAAAGGGACCTCCTACCCTGAACTCTGCATCAGGGTCCTGGCTGGGCCTGATGCTCTGCTCTGTGCGTTGCTCCCTTTTGTCATACCTGAAGAGACACTGATTTTGAATATGCATATGCTTGTTAATCTATCAAATCCTCCAAATGGAGATAATTTATACCAAATGAAGGAAGAAGGAGAGGAAGTGAAAGTGGCAATAGGGAGGAGTAGAGAAGCCAAAGAAATTTGTTTGAATAATTTAACCAAATATCACTTCATATTTGCAAGCAGAGCTAAAAATCCTAAACACATTCATAAGGATGAAGTGACACAAAGTACACATTTATACCTAACCTGGCATGCAAAAAATAAGCCTCATTTTGAAAACAAGCAGACAGCTGCTCAACAGAAGCACAGCACAAATCATCCTTTCCAGCCTTTATTTTTAGATGCCTCTTAAGTAAAACAATAATTTTCTAAAGAATATAATTAAGATCAGTAGGTGTCATTTCATTATTTTGGAGTCCTGATTCATTTCACATCAGTCACATTTTCCCCCCATAAATCACATAATGATAATAATATTCCATATCAGATTCCTTACCTGTGAATAAAATAATTTATATAACCTTTTAAACACGAATTGACTTTAAAAACACAATGCATCCAAAACGCTCATTAGTATAACCCACAGATTTGAACCCAGGGTGTTTAAAGTCAATGCTGTTTTTCAAATGATCATTTGGAGACATGCTTATAACTTTAAAAATGTGTAACTTCATCATCTGAAGCACATTTGACATTATGTCCAATGATAAAGAATATGCTGCAGAGATCCCAGGTTTCCCTTGGCAGAAGGGGATGCTAATTGCCTCCTGGAGTCTCAAATGAAACCTAATTGCTGGCTTGAGATGTCACCACTGACCCTGGTAACAGACTGGTGCACCCTTCATAAACCTAATATGGCATAATCCTCCTTCATTATGGTTATTATAGCTCCGCAGTGGGACACGTCTGCCACAGAAATAAACTCTGCAGCCTCTCCTCCAAATGGATGTGTCACTTTTCTGTCCCAGAGCAAGTAGGGCTGATGGCAGAATTCATTGCTGCAGTAAGTAGTACCAGTTCACAGCCAGGCTGTACTTCCATATGAGAGATAAAGACAGATGAACGGACCGACAGACAGATGGACACACACAGAGACAGACAGATGGATACACACAGAGACAGAAGGATACACACACACACACACACAAAAAAAAAAAAAAAACTATGAAGAAATCCACAGAAACCAGAAACACAATCCATGTGACAGAGGAGAAAAGAGGAGGGGGAGCATGGATGGCTATTTAAATAAAATAACAATAATAAAATAAATGGGAAAAGTAGAAAAATAGATTCTAAGCAAACCATAGTTTGAATCAGGAAATCCATCTGTAAATTCACTGAATTTATCATCACAATGTCAGCTATTGCCAGGCACAGTGGCCCACACCTGTAATACCAGCGGCTCAGGAGACTGAGGCAGGAGGATAGTGAGTTCAAAGCCAGCCTCAGCAATGGCAAGGCACTAAGCAACTTGGTGAGACCCTGTCTCTAAATAAAATACAAAATAGGGCTGGGGATGTGGCTCAGTGGCCGAGTGCCCCTGAGTTCAATCTGTGGTGCAAAAAAAAAAAAAAATGTCAGCTATTAAGCCTCAATTTTCTTTTTTGGGGGGGAACACTCTTAAAAAACATTTGAATTATAAACATTTATCTTGCATCTACTACTCATCAATTTCCCAAACATTTACTGAACATCTCTGCATCAGATGCCAAGAACCCAAGGATAAATAAATTATAAATATGTCCTCCAAGAGCTCACAACCTTGGGGAGACAGATAAACAAGCAATTATAATACACTAACACATATCTTAGTATAAAGGGTGTGTAAAGTACCAGAGGATAGGCAGATAAGGTGACAGTGAATTCTCCAAGGAAAAAGGGAATGTTAGATAAAACACCCAAAAAGATGTAAAAATCACAGCAGAAATTAAAGAATGGGTAGGAGGTTATTATATGACCAGATATGAAAAGGAATTCATGGAAGAAGTAACAATAACATCCCAAATCAAAGCAACAAGGTTTCAACTATGAGAAATGTTCAGAGGACAATGACAGGAGGCCAAGGGAGGCTCAGGGTAGAGGTCCAAGCTAGGAAACGAGTTGGGATCAAGAACTGTGCAGAGCCTTGAATGTTCTGCTAGGGAGTGGGCCCTTAACCAATAGGCAATGCATGTATTTTAAAACTGAAATCTTTTAGATGTAAGGGAAGCTGGGCATAGTGGTGCACACCTGTAATCCCACTAGCTAGGGAGCCTGAGACAGGAGGACTGAAAGTTCAAAGCCAGCCTCGGCAAAAGCGAGGCACTTAGCAACTCAGTAAGACCCTGTCTCTAAATAAAATACAAAATTGGAGCTGGGGATTGGCTCAGTAGTCGTGTGCCCCCGAGTTCAATCCCTAGTACCCAACATCAACAAAAAAATTTAGATGTAAGGAAGAATACCACGAATACAACAGCACATCTCTGTCCTCACCTCCAGGAGCCCCTGCACTGTTTTTAGAGTTCATCCTTCCGGCATTTCTTTAAACCTTTACTGCATATAGACATATCCCTTAACAACATAAAGTGGCAAGTGAGCTTGTAAATGAGAGAGCGGAAATATCAGGCATGTTTGAGAATGATGCTATAGTGTAGAAGACAGACTGGCCCAGCTATAGGATAGGGACAGCTTAGGCAGTGTGGTGCTGGACAGCTGTCTCCCCAGAAGGATTCATCACCCAAAGGCCAGGGGTAGACATTTTCATGTGAAGGAGCCACAGGGGCCATCAGCAGGCAAGAAGCCACAACCTAGAGGAGTGAAGCAGAAGGCCACAGGTTAATGAGGGGGGTGAAGCAGGTGAACCAGGCCACAAAACACAGGTGGTAAATACCAAGAGCAAAATGGCAGGAGGAAGGCCTGACCTTGGAGGGAGAGAGAGGAAGGCTGCCCAAGAAATCATTGTTTGAGATGGGCCCTGGGAGAGTGTTAGGGTGCCTGCACAAGAGAAGAGCTTGAGGGCTGGGGATGTGGCTCAAGCGGTAGCGCGCTTGCCTGGCATGCGTGCGGCCCAGGTTCGATCCTCAGCACCACATACAGACAAAGATGTTGTGTCCGCCGAGAACTAAAAAATAAATATTAAAAAATTCTCTCTCCTCTCCTCTCCCTCCCTCCCTCCCCCTCCCTCTCTCTTTCTCTCTCTCTCTCTCTCTCTCTCTCTCTCTCTCTCTCTCTCTCTCTTAAAAAAAAAAAGAGAACAGCTTGACCCAGGTGGAAAGCCCAGGACCAGTTCAAGAGTTACAACAGCTGGGCAGAACCATGGCGGCAGGGGGACATCAACCTGAAGAAACTGCAGGTCCCTTTGGGGATTATGCATGGAAAACCTTAAATATCCAGCTGAAGTATATATGTAATTCATGACAAATTCACTTTCATAACCATGAGATCTGCCTTAATCTCTTCTACTTCAGAACTAAATCATGGCAAGAGTCAATCTAGTGATCTGGGGAAACATCAATGATATCATTGCTGCTTATTACCATGCTGTAAGTAGAACAGGCCTCCTTGGCCATGGGCAGGCTGGCAAATCCACTTTGACAACAGTGTCAAGGAGCCTGTCTCCCTCTCACTTCAAAACTGAGTGACTTACTGGTGGATTAATGAGAGATTCTGCCTTTTCCTCTTCTACATGAGGTTCTGAAGAAAAATGCACAGAAATGAATTCAGCATATTCTAATCACTACATCTAAACCGGCAAAAACATTAGTTTTAGGCCTTGATCACAAATGTTTCTACTTCCTAACTTTTTGTGACATTTACAGACAGTCCCTTGATCTATAAGGTTGCCTGGATTTGAAAATGAGAAAAAAAAAAGGTTATGTTTTTGAAGTATCCAAGTAAAGTGAAATGACAATAAGAACCATATTATTAGTAACTTCAGACAACATCTTAGAAGTGTGATTTTTCTTCTCAAATGAACAAATAAAATGTATATAATAAATATCCCTGGTTTCTGAGGTTTCTGTGTTGTTTTGGCAGTGCTATGATGAAACACAGGGTCTTGCACATGCTACACAAGTGCTCCACCACTGAGCCACATCCCCAGCCCTCTGTTTAATTTTTTTTTAATCATGTACATCATTAACAAGATGCCATTTTCCCACAGCCCAGTAACTATTCATTAGAGAATAAATAATAAATTCTAAACCAGGCTCAGCTGTCAAACCCTCAGGTCTGCATTTCAGAAAGGCCCTCATACACTGATTATAAAAATACATGTTTTTAAAAAACTGATTCCATTTTGTTATCTACAAAATGACAATAATAAGGGCATCACCATGGTTACTGCTATCAACTGCACATAGGATAGAGATTCTGACTTGGAACAGAATGAGATCCTTACCCAGAGAAGCTTATAACTCAGTAGAGGAGACCGAGAAGTGAACAAGGGTAAATATGGTGAATCTGCCAATGTGGGTAAGTTCAAAGTGCTATGGGACTATAAAGAAAGGAATGCTAGCCGATAGTAGGGAGGAGTGTCTTGTCCAGCATGGAGGGGCTCAGCAGGTAGCTGGGGGAGAGGATGGGAATGTAATAAAAAAAGGAAATTAATGCTACCAAAGGTTAGAGGCACTGGAATGGATGGAAGGAAATAGAAGCAGTTGGGAAGAGAAAGGAGGGATAAAGGAAGCTCCCCCCACCCCAACGCTGGGGATCAAACCAAGGGCCTTGCACATGCAAAGCATGTGCTCTACCATTGAGCCACATTCCCAGGAAGAAGCCTTAAGTTAAAGGGAATAAAAAGCAAAAGAATTTAAATGGCATTTAAGAAAACAGATTTTTTTTACATTTGTGCTTTAAAAAAAAACAACCCTTTTTACAGCACTAACTAAGTAGACAAAGAATATAGAAAGAAAAGCCAGGTGCCACGGCACATGCCTGTAATCCCAATGGCTTGGGAGGCTGAAGAGGAAAGTCAAAGCCAGCCTCAACAATTTAGGCCCTCAGCAATTTAGTGAGACCCTGTTTCAAAAACAAAGTGTGTATATATATATATATATATATATATAGAGAGAGAGAGAGAGAGAGAGAGAGAGAGAGAGAGCGCGCGCGCGCGGGCGCGAGCTGGGAATGTGGCTCAGTGGTTAAGCACCCCTGGTACCAAAAAAAAAAAAAAAAAAGACTATATGAAAGACAGCCTTTAATGCTCTTGGAAAAAATCCTAAGGGACAGTGGAGAGGGAGGGAAGGAAGCAAATTGAGAATATTTTAGAGTCAGACTCAAAGGACCTAATAATTGCTGGGATTTGTTAGGGGAGGGTTAAGAAAAGGGGTTGAGGGTGCTAAAAAAGAGAAGTCCAAGAGCCAAGCTCAAGCAGCTAACTCAACATAAGGTGATGTCACCAAGACAGGAATACAAAAGTAGTAAATTTTAGAGCAAGAAACTGGAGAGCTCAATGAAAGAGGGGTAGAATTTGGCACATATATCAAATACTCAGAGGATATTAGCACCAGATAAACCAAACTGCAAGTGGAGTCTGGATTAGACAATAGCCAAGAAAACCGACTAAAATAGATACATCGAATTCATATTCTGGCCGGGGAAAAGTGGCCATCAAGTAGTATCCAGCCTCTCTGCAGCTCTAAAGCAAGCAGACAAAATCATTTAAACCAATATAGTAGAAAAGTTCAATGACCACCACACAGAGCCTGAGCAAAAAAGGGTGGGTGGACCCAACCGAGATTTCTTAGCTCAGTTTTTCTCAAAGTACAGTTAATCAGAAAGTAGAACATTAGCATGGCTTGGAAGGCCCTTGCTCAGACCACCCCAAAGCTACTAAATCAAAATGTAAGGTTGGTGTGGGGAGCAGCAAGCTGTGTTTTAATAAGCCCTCCAGGTGACTCTGATGCCCTCTAGAGTTTGAGACCTACTACCTTAGTTAATGCCTCAATCACTTAAAGAAAAAAAAAAAAAAAGGAGGGGGGGGTTGTTAGAGATGAATTTTCCAAACAGGAAATTTAGTATGTATAAGTAAAGTATACAGTTCACACCTGCATAAGTACTAGGAACTTTGCTAATTTTCCACAATGAGTAGTTTTTCCTCTGTGAGCTAAAAACACTGTAAGGCAAAGAAGAGCAAGTCAGTGGCCAATAGAATGGCTTCCTAATTTAGGATTATTTCTCAACAGTAAAATCTCAAGACATTCCAAACATGAAGAGGATATTCTACTACTCAGAGGGGGCTACACAACCAATGGATCTCTTTCTCATTTTCTCCAGACTCCTCCCTATTGACCAACATGGAGCATTTATGGGCTGTCCAGATAGAGTTACAGGATCTCTGGACATGCAACAGTCCTCTGAGTCAAGCTGATTGACCAGGCTCAGAATGCAACCCTTGACCTGGGCCTAATTTAGCCGCCTAAGGAACTAAGCTAAATCATCCTCAGATCAAATTTTACACATAACACTGATCTAAGAAACTAAGAAAAATCACCCTGAGATCAAATTTTACCTGTAAGGCTCGATGACTATGGTATGTTCTCTCTCATAGCCATCACCATGAAGCAAATGATACAAACGTTTGATGCAAGAAACACCCAACCAACAGGAAAAATCGAAAGGAAATGAAGCAATGTTAATATGCTATTGATAATCCAACTTAGATCCATAACCACTCTATGGCACAAAAATCTACTTACCTTTTATCCTGAGCTACGTTAAGCCTTTCATCTATAACCACTGCATCATCATATCCTTTAATTCAGATTCATAAATCATTCTGAGATAATGTATTTTTAAAATCAGTGAATGCAAGGTATGGTAAAAGTACTACTGACCAAAAATCCTAGTCAGACTTGCATTTTTCTAGGCTTTCTCCTCCTGACCTCTCCAAGGGGTAGGGTACCTAAACATGGCCTCCTGGAATGTGAGAGATTTAACCAATTATTTGCCATAACAATACATTCTGCTTCAAGAAAACAGACTGCACACCTGCCCTATAGTCCCTATGTGAGTAGTCCCTTTCTTCTAAAACTCCCTCCTGCTGGGAAATTGATAGGAAGATCAGTGAGTTAATGTTTGTCAAATACTTTAGGCTTCTCAGATAAAAGACAACAACAAAATTCAAATGACCTGTGCAGCTGGCATTACACTAGGTGTTATAGTTGACTCTGTATTCAGGCTTCAAAGAAGAAAATTGAGGCTGCCAAGAAACTCCTTTGTGAAAACTGGCTGGCTTTTGCACTCCCGCTAAAGGCAGGCAGTTATTCTAGCATTCTGTAATTAACTGGATTTCAACATTAGAGATGCAAAGACCCTTGCATAATACATTAGACCTTTGTTATAGTAAGGGGTATACAAGGAAAAAGAATCTTTTTCTCTGCCCTTTCTCCCTAAGTGGCTCTAGCTCCCTAAACTTTTACTGCCTGGTGGTGTAGCTCTCAACCTCCTCTAGTGTGAGGGACCACATGGCAGCTGCTAGCCAATGTGTTTGCTTTGAGCCAATAGACTAGGAAAAAAAAAAGTCAAAGACAAAGCTTTATGTGTATGTTGGCACGCATGTGGATTCAGGCTGCTGAATAACAAACAAAGAACACATTCATGGCCACATACAACTCCTTGAACATATAAATAGCCATCCTTGACCTAGTCTGTCTGAGGTGCTGTTATATAGCATTACACTGAATTCTCCATAAATATCATGGCAAGCTAAATACTACTGGCTCTGTCTTGCATGTGAAGAAACTGAATATCAGAAAGATTAAGTCTGCCCAACATCACACAGCTAGAATGTGGCAGAGCTGGAATTCAAACCTGGCTCTATAGCAAACTCCCAAATCTGGATCACGGCTCCAGTACACTGATAGCCTGGAAAGGGGTGCAGATTTTGCCAGACACACCCCTGGGACAACTCAACAAAGCCTCCTGGGGAGACAGGCAAAGTAAATTAAATCAATTTAAATCAGTAAGGGGGCAATCAGAAAGTTTTAGACATCAACTTCCTCCCTACCAAAGCTTTTGTGTTTGTTTTCCCTCATTCCTTAATTTGCTAATTAAGTGTTTCATCCTCTTCCCTGTCTTATATCTAACAAAGTGCATAGCAGTGTTCTGAGGCTGAGAATGAATTTTTTTAAATACAGTACTTGGTGACCATTAAATGAAGTTCAAATGCAGGGATTTGATCAAATTTTTATTCAAAAGGACAAGAATATGGAACTCAGGTAAGCTATCATGTGTAATCAAAGGGTTGATACTTGCATCCCTGGAGCAAACTTAAGCCAGAAAGCAGACAATGAAGAAAAAAAAAAAAAACTTCACAGTTCTTAAATCTTGTCCCATCCATTCAGGGCAAGCAAGAAATCTTCTAAAAATTCTGATTTTCCTCTGAATTATTTATGGTTTTTCCATATCAAAATAGTTTTCCCCAACTGTTCTTGCTATTGTAGTTGTGCATGCAACATAGTTTGTACAAATCTGAATAACTAGTGTTAATAACAATTACGTTCGTAATAATGGAACCTGGGCGGTGATCTTGGATTAGCTGAAAGGGCTTCTCCTCAGCCACTTCTCTCACACAGGTGTTACACCTTCAGGAAAACCATCAAGGGGGCTGTTCTTGAGATAAGACAAGGTGCTGGTAGAGGGCCTGGATAAACATGTGAAGTTGTAGGAAGCTAGTGTGCTCTTCCTACTCTGATGTACTCTCTGAGGTTGCTGAAAGCTAGACGTCTGCCACCTTAGCCAAGACTCAGCCACTATGAATACTACTACAACACCACTTCAACCCAAGTGAAGAGGCACTGCAGAAAGACAAGCCTGTACAAAATACATTATACTATAAGGAAATCTTCTAGGCAGGATGTGCTGAATTCTGGGTCCATGAGGCTACAACCACCTGCAGGAAGAGTTCAGTCTTAAGTTTCAGAGAAAGCAATGGTAGTCCTCACCTCTCTGGTAACACAATAAAGTTGAGTTTTTAAAGTAGAGAATACTACGATGAACAGCATCACATAAGTGAACTAATTCTGCACATCATGACCATCCATTCAGATTAGGCAACAGGACATCATTCAGCTCCGGGCTGTGAAAGTTGTCATTTCTATAGCACAAGCTGTTAACCACATCACCAAATAATAAGGTAACTTTTAATACAAGGTCTGTAGCACTATCGTATTGTCATCCCCTATTGCTGTCAGGTGTCTCTTTAAAAGGAATCAATATCATTTTAATGAACCAGACATGGGTCAATTAATGTCAATTAAAATGGGGACCGCTGCTGGTGGTAGAGATGCATCAGGTACAGAGGCATTTCCAAAGAGGAATTTTTGCTCCTCTGAAAGCTACCAGTAGTTCCCATAAGTATGTAACGCTTCTAGTTTAATTTCTAGTATAAGGAAAGGAGGAGAGACTGCTATGCCAGCAACATTGCCCCAACCCACCCATAAATCTTCCTTGGGTCCCAGACAGCTAGGAATGACTTTTCTGTTCTCTTTGGGTTCACTTCTCATTAACTGTTTCCTCTACAAGGAGTGTTTGCTCTAAACACTCCACCAAGAGAGGACCTCTTCAGCCCCAGGACCAAGCCTCCCCCCAGAACCCCTCTGCCACCACACAGTAGTTCTCCATCAGCCTACAGGGCTGCAGACTCCTGTACTGTGATCTTGTTCTAGCAGCGTAGAATCTCTGATACTCGGTTTGTTGAATGAATGAACTGAACTAATCCATTTCACAAATTAACACACTGGTGGAAACTCCCTCCATAAGCATACATATTAGACCTGCAGTCTAGAGATTCCTCACCTACGCTGGGAATCCCAAACAGCCAGTTCCTCAACAGGCTGGAGTTGAAAACCTACAATCTCCTTAAATTGTAGGTAGGTATGGGGGTGGGGGTGACAGGAACTGAAGGAAGTGTGAGGGAAAGGGAGGTAAGGACAAGGCTGCCTCCTTGCTCTCTCCAGAAGAAAAGGTAAAAAACCCACAAGTATTCAAAACCTAGGTTTAAGAGTCACGTGGGAGAGGGGGTTGTTAAGACGCAGAATTTTGGAAGTCAGAGCTGGTCTGAAAGTACGTGGCCACAGGTTTTTCCCTATGAGCCTGCCCGACCACCCAAGTAGGAGCCAAGACACTCGGGAGTTCGGTGGCACGGCTGGGGCCTAGTAGAATGGCATGAAAACTCCTCTCCCTTCCAAATCCTATCCTATGCGGGGATCTGAAGGGGAGTCGGGGAACTGCATTCCCCGCGTGGGCGACAGCAGCGTCGTTTGTCTCTCATCCTCCTGGCCCCACGGTCTAGCTATCTCTGGCAGCCTTTGGCCGGCCCTCTCACGTCCCCAAAATGCAGACGGGATCTGAGAGGAGGGGGCGAGGGAGTTGGGTTTAGCCACAAGCTCTGCAAACTTCCCTTACCTTCCAGCTCACTTCCCAAATAAGCGGTGCGCCCCGTGGCCCGCAGCTCCCACCGGGAAAGAAAACGCGCGGCCCGGCCACCCTGCGCCCCCGCTGCCCTGCCTGCCAGGCGTCGGAGACCGCCAATCTCAAGTTGGTGTTGCCAGCGTTTGCCCAAGTCATCTGCAAGGCGCCCGGAGCACCAAGGCTACCCGCGACCTCGGCCCGATTTCCCCGCCTCCGGTCGGGCTTACCTGCTTACATGACCCCGTGGTGCCCGGAGTCCCGTGCGGAAAGGCTGTCCTCCGCGGCAACGGAGCCCCAATTCCCCACGGAATTGATTCCAGTGGCTGGCGGAGGAGGGGAGGAGGGAAGCAGCCGCAGGAGGCGAAAGGGGAGGGAGGTTTCCGCTGAGGTCCGGACGCGAGAGTCGGCTCAGGGGCGCACCGGCGAAGGGGAAAGGGAGAAGAACCTGAGTACCCGGGCTGTCCCGCCCGAGGGGACCGGGATCAGGAGGCCAAGGAGGATGGGTGAGGTGGGAGGGGAAGGACCGCCAGCGGCCACTTTGTGTGTGCTGCTCCCAGAGGACCTGCCCAGGAGAGGAGGCAGCTGAGACCGGAGGAGCGCAGCAACCTGCCCCCGATACTGCGCCCGCTCGGCCGAGAAAAAGTTGGGAAGAACTTTGAGGGGCCGGGAGAGCCAGAGCGGCAGGAAATGCGAGCAGCCGGGAGAGGAGGGAGGAAGGGGCCGTTCGAGTGGGAGGGGACGGAGCAGGCGCCGGCGGCCGTGGCTCCCCCACCCCCGGGCTGGGCTCAGCGGCGCTGGGGCCCGGGAGGCGGAGGGAGCGCGAGGCGCGTGGCCGGGGCGGAGAGGAATGCGGACGGCGAGGACGCGCATCGGGGGCGCGGGCGCGCGCGGGGGAAGCGCTGAAACGTGGAGCCCGAGCTCCGGAGCTAGAGGCGCGCTGTCCTTGGGGACGTCACAGCGCTGGAATCCAAGGAATGCCGGGCTGCAGGAGTTCTTTCTGCAGGCCCGGGAGAAGTTGCTTACTTTTGATGGGGTAGCTTTGGAAAATGTTTCCAAAGGTGGGGACTGAAGACAAGATGAGACTCCATGGAGTAAGAGACGTGGGAGGGGAGAAGGCAAGGAGACCGTAGTCAGCCCAACTCTGCGCTGTTCCGGCGGTTTGAGGGAAAGCGGTAAAGACAGGAAGATCCCACCTAGATTTCGTAGACAGCAAGAGCGGGAAGGTGGTAAGAACTAGCCCACTCAGACCCGGAGCAACGACAGTCCAACTTATTTTGGGAGATCCTCCAAGCAGGATGCACCCATACAGCCACAGCACAGGGGAGGGCAGTCCTGGAGAAATTTAGGTGGCCTCACTGAGCAGGCAGTCCCAGAGATCTCTCCTAAAAAAACACTGGAACCTCTGGGTAGTGTGATTGTGTCTCTCTTCTATCTTTCCCTCCACCCCCGTAATGGCCAAAGCAGACTGTGCTGAAAGTTGGAATATGTCGTTTTCCCGGTTTGTTCCATGCCACAGAATCGCCCCACCCTGCCCGGGTAGGCACTGGGAGGGAACTTCCTTAGCACTTTCGGAGGTGGAGTTAATGAGGCGCAGCTGGTATGATGGAAAAAGCACCGAGCCAGGCAGGGAACCTAGGTTTAGGCCCTTCCCAACTTGTGACGGATAACTGAGGAGTATCCCAACCCCCGAGATCCTTGGTTTCTGTAATTATAAAGTTGAGGGGTTGCCTACATTTCTGTGGTCCTTTGCATTGCTCCAAACATGTCTGGGCTGCTGTTATCTCACCAGGACTCAAGCCCAGTCCTTTCAACTTTTCAAGGACCTTGAAGTCCTTGTCACAGAAGATACTGTATCAAATTACTTTCCAACAACTCCTACAATTCCAGGCCTTTTGGGAAAGAGAACGGGGAACCAAAAGGCAAAGCCTACTTGTACCCACCATGTGTAAATCTGTAATGACCTCGACTTCTCTGACCATTGGCCAATGTCCAGAATTTTAAAGAAGTCGAGAAGAATAGAGGGGCCATAAAAATGATGGAAGGAAAAGGGTAAAAGGAAATAAGGTCAGTTTCTCAAACTTTCAAGGAAATCACTGTATATAGTTGCTAATTTTCAAAAGAAAACATTAGTGAATAACATACGGTATCACAGAAGACTGGAAAAGCACTTTACTTGATCCTCCATCTTTAGCCCCATTTTCCAGACGAAGAAGGGAAGACAGGAAGAGATTACCTGTCTCACCAGGGGGTCTCACAGCAGGTGAAATATGATAATGGACCCCAGTCCCTCTGGCCCAAAGTGCCTGCTCTAAATCTCTAAAATTTGACAAAAACAAGATTAGGATTAAAGATAAGGAAACTCCTGCAGACTCTAAGTGTGAAATCCAGGGTGGGGTTCCTTCCTGTGAGATGGAAGGTCTTTTGGCATCATTCATTGTAGAAAGGAAGTAGCAGATGCACATTGTTGGTCTGAAGTCACTGTGATACCAAACTGAGCACAACAGCCTGAGGCAACTGAGTTAAAAGAAAGAGCAAGTGATTTGCATGCAGACCCAAGAATTCAGTTCTGCCTCAGACAGGACATGTGACCCTGAGCAAACCATTCACTTGATGCTTGAGTTTATTTTTTAAGTGTAATATAGAGCACAGAGCTTGATTGGATTAGTTCATCTCTGAGGTCTTTCTCAGGTCTGAACTTGCATGAACGTGTGTACTCCTCCAGAGAGAGGTCGTGCCTATGGAGGAAGCAAAGCGATAAAGCCAATGTTGAGTAGAGAAAACCACACATTACCTTCAGATCAAAATGAATATTGAGAGGCTGGGGTTTGGCTCAGTGGTACAACACTCACCTAGCATGTGTGAGGCACAGGGTTCGATCCTCAGCACCACATAAAAATAAATAAATAAAATAAAGGTATTGTGTCCAACTACAACTAAAAAATTTTAAAATAAATAAAATAAAGTTAAAAAAATAAATATTGAGAATTCAGTGAATGTTGCTGAGTGTTTGATGAGAAGTAAAACTATGGTTTAGCAATAACCCTGTGAACTAATTTTCAATATTTAAAAATAAATATAATAGTAAAAAGTGTATTATTAAATATAAAGCCTTTCAGGTGCATGCATCTTACCAGCTACATTTCTTTTTCTTTATACTACAGAAAGGCAATACAAATAAGGTTTTTTTGTTTGTTCTGGATTCTCTCTTTTTCTTTCTCTCTATTTTCCTCCTGTGCTAGGGATTAAAAAATTGCTAGATTATCATTGAGCTCTTCCCCCAACACAATAATTATAGTCATTTTGTTTGTTTATTTGTTTGCTTGTTTTTCTTTTTTGGTACTGAGGATTGAACCCAGAGCACATTGCCACTGAACTACATCCCAACCCTTTTTATTGTTATTTTGAGATAGGATCTCACTAAATTGCTGAGGCAGGCCTCAGCTGGGGGTATATCTCCATGGTAGAGTTCTTGCCTAGCATGCATGAAACCCTGGATTCAAGATTCAATCCCCAGCACTGCAGCAACAACCAAAAAAGAAGAAAGAAAGTATAACTTGAAGGGATAAAAAGCTTTCATTCCCTTTGTAGGTATAGACAGAAATCTAGATAAGCTAGTCATAAGCTTCTTTCAAAAAGTCAACCAATTTCCTAAGTCTGCATCACACTCAAGTATCCCTAATATGCATCAGAGTGAGCAGAAGTTGGGTTGATGGGATAGGCTCTGAACACATCAGCCCATCCATCACTACATGTTTGCTTTAAAGCTTTGCAATTTTAGGAACTTGTGGATGTTTAATTTTCCAAAGCAATATTTCTACTTGTTCTGAGCCTAATTCAAACTAAATGCAGGATGCAAGCAGAATCTCAGGGGCCTCCATGATTCCTCCCACCTCCAATATGTTCTTGTCATTAATGTATTAATTTTATACCTTCAAAGACACTGAAAGTAAATAAGTTCCTGATTGAAGCAAACTGGAAAGTAAGCAGGTTATTTGATGATCTCCAGAGGCTTTCTGCAGATTTTAGTTATATGCAAACACACAGGGAAATGGGGAGCTTTTTCAAAACACTCATTGTCTCTGAATCCTTTGCTTCCATATCTTATTCCTAGATCTGGGGTAAAGATAGGCTGGGTTGTGTGAGTGCATAATATTTTTAGTGTTTTGTTGAAGTACAGTTCACATTCAGTAAAAAGCACAAAACTTAAGTATGCATACAGCTGAAACATACAGCTCAAACACTTCTTCCTATATGTACCATTACCCAGGTTAAGACATGGAAAATGTCCATTATCACAGGAAATTCCCTATGTAAGTTTTTAATCAGTATCACCCCTCTACCTTCTGCCCCCAAAGATTTGTCTTGCTAATTCTCAGACTTTGTGTAAATGAAATCATATGGTATTTATACATAATGCCTATATCTGGGAATCTGGCTTCTTTGGCTCAAAGTTTTATTCATGTTAATGAATGTGTGAGGAGTTTATTCCCTTTTCTCGAAGAATAGATTCATTGTGCGAACATGACACAATTGCAGGTTCATTCTCCTGTTGACATATTGTGTAGGTATATTTTAGAAACACTTCCCAAGTAATTCTGTTATGCCTGCAACCTTCAATTCAGAACCACAAATATACAGCAAAAATATAACTCAATAAGCTTAGATTACTAGTACCTAAAACAAACAAAAAAAAAGTTAACAGAAAAAACGAAAGAGAACATTTAAGAACAACTACACTTAAGAATGCTTTGGGGCTAGGGATATAGCTCAGCAGTAGAGCACTTTACTAACATTCATGAGGCCCTTGGTTCGACTCCCAGCACTGCAAAAGAAGAAAAGAAAAAAGAATGCTTTAATGGTAGTATACATTCAGAGCTTTTTATTGACAAAAGCCAAGTTAGGAAAGTCACTGAACATGAATTCCTTGCTATCTAGTGTTTTTCTTAAACTGTATGATTATGCAGAACTGTAACATACAACTGCACACAAGGTATACAATACAACTCCAGGAGCTAAAATAGACTCCAATATAAGTGACATCCCTGAAGTGTGTCATGATCTGGTGATTTCCCCTGTAAAAATGGCTTCTTGGTATTTGCTCCAGGATGATGTTTGCTGATACAGAAGACTGAGCCCTCCTTCCCTCTTGGTTGCATCTTTGAGATCTTTCAGTAAGGGAAAACACCTTCAGTAAGGTGGAAGAGAACACCCATAGTTCAGCCTACTTCTGGTCTGTTGAGGCCAGGAAGGCTCTCTACTCTACAACATTGATAAAGTGGAAAAAAGGAAGACTTTTGCAGAGGCATAGATAAGACAAAATTGAAAGCCTTTTATTTGGGGTTGCTCGCCAGCCTCTTCTGGAGGTCCAGGATACCAGCCCCTTTTATGTAGCATGTTATCTCCTGTTTCATTTTTACTCATCTCTCAAATTTCTCATTCCAGATGTTCCCCTATCCCTGACCACTTCTCCATCTCATTTCTCTTTCCTCTTCTCTCTATCTTCCTCTCAGTCAAGGCTCCCTGTTTTCCAAAGGGACCACCTCTTATGAGCCCCTGTTCTGTGCCTGCTAACCTAGGCCACAAATGAATTATTTCCTTTGGGAAAGAATGCCAAGGTTTAGATTGCATATATTCAATCTGGGAGGAGAAAGATGGAGTGTCCTTCTGGGTCAATATGCCAGCTCCTCTGGCACCAGTGGCTAACCTGTGGGCCATGATGTAAGGTAGAGTCATGACATTGCAAAGGCAGGAGCACTGATTTTTTTTCCCAAGATTCAGCCAATTGTTTACTTTTTATAAAAATTCCATGAGAGCAATGCATGTTCAACAATACAGTATAGAAAGGATAATTCACATATATTATTAGTACTTTTAGCAAGATTTAAAATAAACGAAATCTAAACACAATTAAAAGTTTTATCCCGTGAATTTCAATCTCTATTTGCTTTCATTTTCTACATAAGCACATATGTAGATGCACATATGTGTTTGTGTGTGTGCTAGGGATTAAACCCAGGGTTGTTTAACCACTGAGTTATATCACCAGTGCTTTTTTATGTTTCGTTTTGAGACAGGGTCTCACCAAGTTGCTGAGGGTCCTGCTAAATTTCTGAGGCTGGCCACAAACTTGAGATCCTCCTGCTTCAGCCTCCCAAGTGGCTGGGATTACAGGTTTTGCACTACCATTCCCTGTACCTTTTCTACTAATTTTATCTTAGATAGCAAACACACTTTGAACCATGACTTCATGGTATATGCTTCCTGACCGCAGTCATCTGGCTCAGATTGCTTACTTTTCTCCCTCCTTCAGACACCACCTAGACTTCCAGCTTCTCCAGGCTTGATAGAAACACACAATTTAGCTAGTTTTTGTACCTCATGCCTGTAATCCCAGCAACTTGGGAGACAGAGACAGGAGAATAAAAAAATTCGAGACCAGCCTGGGCAATTTGGTCAGAACTTGACGCAAAAATAAAAATAAAAAGGACTGAGAATGTAGTTCAGTGGTAGAGCACCCCCAGGTTCAATCCCCAGTACTGTAAACACACACACACACAAACACAAATACAAGAGGATTTGCCTACCCATAGACACAGATCTAACTCTCATCCTATGTTCTCGAAACACATTGCTGATGAAGAATTTACCCATCCCTGCTGCTGAAATGTGTCATCTACTATCCAGACACTTTCTCTGAGATCTCTTCTTGATTTTGATTTAAGCAATTTTAAACATTGCAATGGAAGTGAGTCATTTAAAACAAATTCTTCATAATCATTTACATACAGTTGTTAAAGACTGAACTCTAATGCTGAGTGTGACAGATCTGGTAGACAAGGTGAGTTGGCTTTATAAAACTTCCCCTGATTTATGAAGAATAAGCCCTATTTCAAATCATTGCAGGAAAAAAAAAGTACATTTTATTGGCAGGACACTGGAACATGTCATGGAGTCCATGTTAATGATGGTTGGAGCCACAGATTCATGAAATACCCTGCTTTTCTCCCTTTGGCTGAGAGTACTATCCTCCACTTTTGACTATATCCAGATGAATAGCTATGTGATATTGGCAAAGTACTAAACCTCTCAGGCCTCAGTTTCCTTACCTGCAAAACAGGTATATGAAAGCATCTACCTCATAGTGTAGTAGTAATTCAATGAGTCAAAGTGTGAAAAACCCTTGGGGCTATACTTGGTACACACTGAGTTCTCATTGTGTTACTTGATATTATCATTCACCTAATTCTCTTGTTGCAGACTGCATTGCACTCCTTCAGCAGAGACTCAATCTCAGATCCAAATTCCCAAGAGAATCTGACTTGAGTCATGAGTCTAGAGAAGAACCAGGTTTCCTTTTTCCAAGGGAAACTTGGGAATCCCATAGTTCATTTAACTGTCTATACCATCTAGACATGTGCCTGACCTGGCTTCTCATGTGCAAAGATGAGGGGCTACTACTAGAGGAGAAGGTGGCATGGGAGGCAGCTGAGGAGACCAGTGTCTATGGAATACTTCTGTGTTAAGGGGACAAGATTAGGTGTCTTACACACATAATCTGGAGTAATTCTTATAACAGTATTTAAGTACTATGAACTGAATTGTGTGCCTGCCAAATTCCCATGTTAAAGCCTTTAATCCTCACTATAGCTATAGTTAGAGACATATGTAGTGTGTTTTTGTACCAGAGATTGAACCCAGTGCTTAACCACTGACTCACATCCCCAGCTCTTTTTATATTTTAATTTAGAAATTGTGTCTCACTAAGTTGCTTAGAGCTTTGCTAAACTGCTGAGGCTAACTTTGAATTTGTGATATTTCTGCCTCAGTCTCCCCAACTGCTGGGATTACAAAACTGTGCCACTGTACCCAGCTATAGTTAGAGATAGGTTCTTTAAGGAGACAGTTAAAGTTAAATGAGGTCAGAAGGCTGGGAGGGATCCTAATTCAATGCGACTTTTGTTCATATAAGAAGAGGAAGAGACACTGCAGCCCCTTTTCTTTGCACATTCAGGGAGGGAAGATCAAGTAAGGACACAACAAGAAGTTTGCCATCTGCAAGCCAAGGAGAGAGAACTCACCAGAAATCAACCCTGAGGGCACTTTCATCTTAGTCTTCCAGCCAGACTGTGAGAAAAGTAATGCATAGTCTATGGCATTTTATCATTGCAGTCCAATCAAGCTAATATATTGAGGTTGATTTAGGTATATTTGTATGATCTTTTTTTTTTGGGGGGGGGATTAAACTCAGGAGCACTCAACCACTGAGCCACATCCCCAGCCCTATTTTGTATTTTATCTAGAGACAGAGTCTCAGTGTGTTGCTTAGTGCCTTGTTTTTACTGAGGCCGGCTTTGAACTTTTAATCCTCCTGCTTCAGCCTCCCAAGACGCTGGGATTATAGGCATGTACCATCGTGTCTGGCCTTGATCTGTTTTTTAACAGAAAAATAAACTTGGACGCCCTTGCACTTGTACATGGACCAAGATATAAAGTACCTAAATACATGATAAAAGCAAGATTCAAACTTGGAGATCTCTAATTCCAAAATTCACGTTCTTTCTAATGTGTTATGTTGCAGTTCAGGTTACTGAGCATCTTGAATGACTAAAAAAAAAAAAAAAGAAAAAGAAAAAGAAGAAAGAAGAAAATATAAAAACATTATCAAATTAGAGTATTTTTGTTTTCAAATTTCTCCATTTTAGCAGTTTACCAGGGAACAACTCTACTGGGTTGATATTAAACTGGATGTGTGAGAAGAAACATATCCAGAGTATGTGTCTTGAATAGTTTTAAATTCTTTTCCCATGTTTTTCTGAGGGTACCCAATACAAAGGGGGGAATGGAAGCTACTGCTACAAGATCAAGGAGAATTCCTTTCAAAGAATATTAATATCTCATTACTGTTTATTTCATTAGCCTCTGAGATTCCTATGACTCTTCATCTATTAGCCATGTGAAGTCCAAAGAAAGTCAAGTTGAACCAATGGTCCTTGTAGCACACAAGAATTTGCATTTCAGTGGCATGAGGTCACACTTTCTTGGACTGTGGAGTAGCTTCTGGTCATGACATCAAACTCAAAAGGTCAGAAATGTCCTAATTTCCAAAAATAGCTGGTTATGAATCTCTCATCCATAAACTGAGCTAAACAGCTCTTCATTCTGTCTATAACTTAGCTGGGCCACCTCCTAGAAAGACACACAGCTATAGAGTTGAATCTGGCCAAGGAGCCATCAACACCTTAATGGAATGGCATAAGGGAAGGTAAATCATATCCGTAATTATTCTCACCTAATCTTCACTTAAACATCTGCTTACTGCTATTTTGTGTCATGAGAGTGGGAATAGATGCCAGATTGCTAAGCACATCTAGGATCAAGAAGTTCTAAGCAGCTCTTTTACATCACTGTTCATAGGAGATAAAGGAAATGATAGGCATGCTATAAGAAGTCAAGTCGTCGAGGACACTTCTGGGTTAAAAATCAGTAGAGCCGGGCATGTTGGTACACGCCTATAATCCCAGCAACTCAGGAGGCTGAAGAGGAAGATTGCAAGTTCAAAGTCAGCCTCAGCAATTTAGTGAGGCCCTAAAGTACTTAGTGAGAGTCTATCTTAAAAAGGCTGAGGATGTGGCTCAGTGGTTAAGGGCCCCTGGTTTCAATTCCTGATACCCACCACCCAAAAAAGTCAATAGATGCTCCTGTTATGTATGTTTTTTGTTTTTTAATCCTTTCCCATTGAACTCAGAAGAAAAATATTTAGAGCTAGATGTCTGTTTTTGCCTTCTTGTAATTATGATGTTCAGAATAAGGGCCAGCCCACATCTGGCACTCTTACTGTTGGTGATATTTGTAACTGCACTGACCTCCTGAGAGTGCATCTAGCTTGAAGTAAAAACCCGAGAAAACTGGATTCCAATCTTATGGGCCATTGCCTCATTTCCTTCTAATAGTCCTACAAGCTAAATTTAAAATACAGCCCCAAGAGGTAGCAATTCATTCATTTGTTTTTCTCTTACATCTTTGGTTCTGGGCTGAATTTTTAAATATAATTTAAGTACCTACATGAAGATGTCAACAAAAAAATCATGCAAACCAGATTGATAGACGTGAAAACTGGACAGCCTTCAAAACCAAATACAAATTTGGAAAGTAAAACAAGAACAGGGATACATTTGCTGCATTTATTTCCAACACCAGCAGCTGCAGCCATAACACCCCTCTGAGAGGTATAGGACATGAAAGGAATCTTCTGCTGTGATTAGCGACCAGGAACAACCTTCGCTGGGGGAGGGAAGAATCAGGTCATGTTTGGGATGCCATTCTAAAGAACATGGACACCCCAGCCCAAAGGGGTGAGATAGGGAGACCCACGGGATAGGCCAGGCTGGGTAAGAATATCCGGCAGCACTAAATCAAAACCTCCCTCAAGACCGGCTGCTTCCTGGCCGCCTCCCCTAGAATGAGGGGGTGACTCAGAGCGTGACTGGCTCTGGTACTTCAAGCATGTCTGAGTAATGCCCATGGACCCGGACAAGGGCAATTAGAGGACTGGTTTGGAATGACCACTGAGGATTGAAAGCTACTTCCTGCAGCCAGCAGGGTAAAGGCAAGTTGCCCAGAAAACTCCATTTTGAGGTGCCTTCTGCTACAACTGTGAAGCAGAGGTATCTTCTGACATCATAAATCTTAGAGGCTAGAAAGAGTTGCTCATATAACAAGGTACCCACCAGGCTTCAGACTGTACCTCTGATTTAATGTGATTGTACACAACAAAAATTTTCAAATGATGAAAGAGCAACTGATTTTTTTCATGACAGATGAAGATCCAAATGATCTGGCTCCTGGCTACATTGGTAATTTTATTTCCAAATACTTCCCCCCTGGCTCACTCTGTCCTGACCATACTGGCATTTGGCCATTCCTTGAACATGCCAGGTACATGTTCCACCTCAGGACCTTTGTGCTTCCTATTCCTTCCACCAAGAACTCCATTCATCCAGGTGTTTCCTGACTGGGTAGACTTTTTCCAACCATGCTGTCTACATAGCATCTCTTCACTCCTATATGCCATTTCTTTTTTCTTTTTAATTTTTGTTTTTGGGTACCAGGGATTGAACTCAGGGGGCACTCGACCACTGAGCCACATCCCTAGCAGTGTTTTGTATTTTATTAGAGACAGGGCACTCGACCACTGAGCCACATCCCTAGCAGTGTTTTGTATTTTATTAGAGACAGGGTCTGTGCTTAGCACCTCGATAAATTGCTCAGATTACAGCTGTGCGCCACCGTGCCTGGCCAGTTTATACCATTTCTTTCTTTCTTTCTTTTTTTTTTTTTTGAGAGAGAGAGAGAGAGAGAGAGAGAGAGAGGGAGAGGGGGAAGGGAGAGGGGGAGAGAGAGAGAATTTTTTAATATTTATTTTTTAGTTTTCGGCGGACATAGTTTTCAGCGGACACAACATCTTTGTTTGTATGTGGTGCTGAGGATCGAACCCGGGCCGCACGCATGCCAGGCGAGCGCGCTACCGCTTGAGCCACATCCCCAGCCCCTATACCATTTCTTTACCTCGCCCTGATTCCTTGCTAGTACTTAACACTGCCTCCCATTGTACATCTATTTATGTTTATTTGCTATTGTCTTTCTTTCCAACCAAAAGCTCAATCTCAGTGGGAATTTTTGTCTGTTTGGGGCCTAGAAGAGTCCCAACAAATATTTATTTAAAGTTGGAATAAATACAATTCTTATTTTATTTATTTTTTTTTGGGGGGGGGAGTACTGGGGATTGAACTCAGGGGCACTAGAGCACTGAGCCACATCCCCAGCCCTATTTTTTGTATTTTATTTAGAGACAGGACCTCACTGAGTTGTTTAGCACCTTGGTTTTTGCTGAGACTGACTTTGAACTCACCATCCTCCTGTATCAGCCTCCAATCCACTGGGATTACAGGCCTGTGTCACTGCGCCTGTCAATTTTTATTATTTTTGTCATATCTGGGCAGTTATTCTCCTGTGCCCAGAATTCCACAGTTATGTAATCTTTAAAACCACCCAGTGAGATAGGCTTTATACTTTCTCATTTATAGATGAAGAAATTGAATTGAAGTGTCTTGTCTATTCTTTTTGGGGGGTGTAGCGGGGAGGGATACTGAGAATTGAAAACCCAGGGGCACTTTACTACTGAACTACCTCCCCAGTCCTTTTTTTTTTTTTTTTTTAATTTTGAGACAGATTTTATTAAGTTGCCGAAGTTGGCCTTGAATTTTCGATCATCCTGCCTCAGCCAAAGTAGTTCCTGGGATTATAGGCATGCACCATCACCATGCCTGGCTGTTTGTGCTTTTACAGGACTTCAGTCACATGGAGTTGAGACACTCAGACTTACTGTTACACACTATCTTCCAAAAGTTCATGTACTACCACCTCTCTTCTGTTGATTTCATAATCCCCACCCCCCCCTTTATGCTTCCTAACTTAATTCTTCTCCAGACTGGCATCTGATGAGACATACCTCAAGCATAAATAATAGTTAAGAATATGTACTTGAGCCAGATTTCTGGGCTGGCCCCCAGGCTTGGCTATTTACAGGCTGTGTGACATTGGGAAATTCTTATTATTGTGCTTGAAGAATTTGCTCCCCTCCATTCCCTTTTTTTTTTCTTATAGGTTCCCCAAGAAACTGCCTTTGGTGCTTAATTGATTCTCCAAATTTCTTCATCTCTCTTTTCCCATTCTATATCCTTATCCTTTCCTGATGTTTCCCAGGGAAACTCTATAACCTAATCTTCCACTCATTTATTTACTAGATACTTTCGCTACTGAAGTAATCCGTCTAATTTTCTATTCAATAATAGAGCTAGGGATATAGTTCAGTGGTAGAGCATTTGCCTAGAATCCATGAGGCCCAGCAGCAGCAGTATGAAATAGGATTCATTCTTATTTGTATGTTTGTTTATTGATTCCAGAAGTATATAACCACTGAGCCACATCCCCAGCTCTTTTTTATATTTTATTTAGAGACAGGGTCTTGCTAAGTTGCTTACGGCCTCACTAAGTTGCTGAGGTAGGCTTTGAACTCACAATCTTCCTGCCTCAGCCTCCCAAACCTTTGGGATTACATGTGTGAGCCGCCATGCCCAGCAGAATTTGTTCTTAATATTTCTAATTCATGGGCTGGGGATGTGGCTCAAGCGGTAGTGCGCTCGCCTGGCATGCGTGCGGCCCGGGTTCCATCCTCAGCACCACATACCAACAAAGATGTTGTGTCCACCGAGAACTAAAAAATAAATATAAAAATTCTCTCTCTCTCTCTCTCTCTCTCTCTCTCTCTCAAAAAAAAAAAAAAAGAAAGTGATTTCCCATAATATTGATGTATCTTGCTTCTGTGACTCCTTTAAAAATATATATATTTCTAATTCATTTACCAAACCACTTATTCTTACTTCATCTATCCAGTGTCTTCTCTCAGCTCCTCAAGCATATTTCTCATTCTTGTTTTAAGTTCTTTCTCTGGTATAAGTTGTTCAGTTCATTGTTCCTCAAACTTGCAGTTCTCAGAATTTGACCTCTGAGCTCCTCCTATCCATTTGGGACCATTGGCATCTGTAAAAGGCATCTGTAGAGACGGGCCACATTTTGGCTATTGTGAATACTACTGCAACAATCAAAATCACAATAAAATGTCATCTCACTTGTGCTCTGATGGCTATTACCAAAAATCAAAAGACAATACAATTGGTGAGGATAGAGAAATTGGAACTTTTGTACAAATTTAGAGAGAATGAAACATGGTGCAACCTCTATGGAAAAACAACATACCGATTCCTTTGAATTATTATTATAAAAATCTAACTACCTTATGATTCAGCAATCCCATGTCTGGATAAGTATCTCAAAAATCTTGAGTTAATTTAATTCCTAGCACCAAAAAAAAAAAAAAAAAAGAAAGAAAGAAAGAAAGAAAGAAAGAAAGAATTTCCATCAAGTTGGGCAACTTGGTAGGCTGAGGTTAAGTTTATTGTAGTGCTATTCACAATAGTCAAAATGTGGATATATACTAAATGTTCATGAACAGATGAATGAGTAAAGAAAATGTGGTATATACATATAATGTAATTTTTAATTTTTTCAATCTTTAAAAAAGGAAATTCAGCAAAATGTAATAATATGAATGAACTTCAAGGACATTATGATAAGTGGAATGAACTAATTACAGAAGAATAAATACTGCATGATTCCACTTACATTTGATATCAAAAACAGTCAAACTCATAAAAGCAGAAAACAAACCTGTGGTTGCCAAGGATGGGGAGACAGGGAAATGAGGAATTGCTAAAAATATCCTTTATATAAAGTATAATCCCAGCAGGTGGGGAGGCTGAGACAGGAGGATGGTGAGTTTAAAGCCAGCCTCAGCAATGGCAAGGCACTAAGCAACTCAGTGAGACCCTGTCTCTAAATAAAATACAAAATAGGGCTGGGGATGTGGCTCAGAGGTCGAGTGCCCCTGAATTCACCCTGGTCCCTCTTCCCCCAATGAAAGATAATGGCATGAATTTACTTTTTTAAAAAAAGAACATAATGGTAATTAACTGAAACACTACAATTATTTACATTCATAAGTTGATAATGGCATAATAAAAAATTAGTCACCATTGGAATTGGCTCATTATTTTGAAAAATGATAAATTAAAAAATAGAAATAAATAATTTATCTTAGCTTTCTTTTTTATATCTTTATTTTATTTATGTATTTTTTGTGGTGCTGAGGATGAAATCCAGTGTCTCATATGTAATAGGCAAGCACCCTACCACTGAGCTAAATCCTCAACCATTATCTTGCCTTTCTTAAAAAATTATACCACTGGGGCTGGGGATATGGCTCAAGCGGTAGCGCGTTCGCCTGGCATGCATGCGGCCCGGGTTCGATCCTCAGCACCACATACAAAGATGTTGTGTCTGCCAAGAACTAAAAAATAAATACTAAAAATAAATTTAAAAAAATGATACCATTGGTAATTGAGAAGTAAATGAGGAAGGGTTTTTCATTATGGAAACATTCTAGATAATAAAGGAAAGAGATGATAAAACTAGAATATTGCCATTTTGTGACTTCTGATATAGTAATAGATCTAGGTATGAGTGTCAATGGTTGCTAATGGGGCAAAAACCAGAGATGATCAGACATTATAATATCACCATTTTGCTTTAGAAGGATAACTTAAATTTGACCAACATTCTAGAATAGATTCAAACCAATTTACCAATCCAAAATACAAGAACAAAGGAATGTGTTCAAAAGAGATGCAGTCAGCAGAATTTAGGCTGTGGTAAACATAGGAAGACTTTTGTTTTTCTTCTTCTTCATTTTTTTAAACAAATACATTTCACAACATGTGACATTATTTGTATCCTAACTCAAATAACTAAAACTAAAGCCGTTGTGCTTTTGATGAAAAAATGTGAATACTGACAAGATTAAGGAATTATTGTGAAATATTTCCAGTGTGATAATTGGTATTGTGTTTATGCTTAAAATAAAGAGTCCCCTTCTTTTAGAGTTACAAATTGAAATATTTATGGTTGAAGTTTCAGACTTCTGGGGTTTGCTTTCAAATAACACAGGAGTTGGGGAATGGATAAGGGTGTAGATAAAGCAGGTTGGCAGTGTTAACAGTGAGGTGATGGCTGTTGAAGCTGGGCGAAAGGGATGTGGTAGCTCATTATGTTATTCTGTTTAATTTTGTGCAGTCTTGGTGGAATAATAAAGTTAAAAACTTAATAAAAAGTTTTAAAAGAAAAACATAAAATTAATATATTCTTGTTTCCAACAATATCAAAGTATATCATTGGACAGTTTTCTGTTTTCACAACCCATTTTCACCTTTAGCAATCCCTCAAGGTAATCACTTTAATTCTCTTCTATACTGTTGCAGACAAAGATCTGATGTATGTGTACATGTGTACACATGTGTGCAAAAAAAAAAAAAAAAAAACGGTGAGGTAGCCGGGCACAGTGGTGTGTGCCTGTAATTCCAGTGACTTAGGAGGCTAGGCAGGAGGATCACGGGTTCCAAGCCAGCCTCAGCAATGTCGAGGCACTAAGCAACTCAATGAGATCCTGTCTCTAAATAATATACAAAAAAGGGCTGGGAATGTAGCTCATTGGTCAAGTGCCCCTGAGTTCAATCCCTGTACCAAAAAATAAAAATAAAAAGTGAGGTAAATCATTAGATGCCACAATATGTTGACTGTGGTCAATCCACATTTTTAGTTGGACATAGACAAGATTTTTTTTTTTTTAAAGTCTGGAGATACATAGATAGACCAATAGACCAAACTATTCATCATATGGTAAGAAAAAAATGTTGCCAGTTGTACTAAATTGGTAAATTTAAACTTAGAATAAAATCAAGGTGACTCACTTTGAAGAAGAAACAAAAAAAATTCCAAATGTAGAAAACAAATTTGTTTTGGATTGGATAGAAAATTTTTCACTAAAGGAAAGATGCATACATATACCAAGGACTCCCTTTAATTATGAATAAAAATTTTTGACTTTGACATTTCATTTAATTTATACATAACTTTTCAAATTTATTCACATGTACATACCCCATGTCCTCTGATCTGGATTTGAAGTTAGGAGACCTGAGTCTTTATAAGGTAACCCTTGTATAGGGCATGAAAGTTATGATTCAATCTTAATGATGCAGTTTTTTTAAGCCATCTTATTCAACTAGAATTATTTCATAAAAATAGCTGGTTAATGGCTGGGGTCGTAGCTCAATGGTAGAGCACTTGCCTTGCACTTGTGAGGCACTAGGTCCTATCCTCAGCACCACATAAAAATAAATAAATAAAATTAAGATATGGTGTCCATGTATAAACAAACAAACAAACAAACAAAAAAAAAAACCCAGCTGGTTAATCACAGTGGACTTGTCCAGGAAAGAGAAGGAGAAAAGAAAGCTCAGAAAGCATAAAAATATAAATAAAAGCTAAGAAAGATGTCTGTATGGGCCTTATTTAAAAACAAAGAAACACTTAGTTCACACGGATCTTATTATCTCTCCTCTAACAAAAAGCAGGAAAATGGATTTATAGGGTCCTCTGCATGCTGGGAACCACCTACTCCACCCATCTGTCAAGTCAGCTCCATATGTTCTATAAATTCAATGTACTCTTTTTGTGAATTTTTAATTGGGGGGGGAGCATGTTTTCTACCCAATTTTTCTACGAACTCCTTATAAACATTTACACCATTGTATCTGTGCAGAATGCAAACAATTACAGGCTATATACAGGTTAATATTGACCAATGCTAATTATCCTTTTCTGTATGTATGATAGTTAACATTTAATTTTACAACATTTAGTAAACCTCTACTGTTTGCTAAGTGCTGATAATACACAGCTGAGGAAGACATATTTTAGGTTGAGTTTTTAAATACCTTCCATTTTTAGACTGAAACAGTTTTTTGTCATTATCTTTTGAAATCTTCCTTTATTTAATATGGCATTTGCAATGAATATTTGTTTTTTGATAAAGACAAAGGGTGCATTTTTTAAAATAATAGAATACAAGGAAAGTTTTCAATAGCTAGTTTGTTTGTTTGTTTTATTTTTGTTCAGTATCAGGGATTGAACTCAGGGCCTCACTCATGCTAGGAAAACGCTTACCACTGAGCTACATCCCCAGGGCTTTTGTTTTTTTATTTTTAGACAAGGTCTCCCCAAGTTGCGCAGGCTAGCCTCAAACTTGCAATTTTCCTGCCTCAGTCTCCAGAGTAGCTAAAATTACTGGTGAGCACCCCCACGCCTAATGTCTCTTTTTCTTGAAAGAACATTATTACCACATTATCTGTATTCTTTAAAAAAAGAATTGCCACTGGGTCTGCTGGCACATGCCTGTAATCCCATAGGCTTGGAAGGCTGATACAGGAGAATCACTAGTTCAAAGCCAGCTTCAGCAATGGTGAGGCCCTAAGCAACTCAGTGAGACCCTGTCTCTAAATAAAATACAAAATAGGGCTGGGGATATGGCTCAGTGGTCAAGTGCCTTGAGTTCAATCCCTGGTACCTAAAAAAAAAAAAAAAAAAAAAAAAAAAAATGTTCAAATTAAATAATACTTGACATGAAACTTTAAAAAATATCATGAGATCATCAAATCATGAAAATGGGAGTAAGATTTATTAACCTAAAGAAACAGTGTCGAGACAGATGCAGTCAGCTGACCTCTAGGAATTTGGTGGTGCTGTTTTGGAGGCAACCATACTTACATTTTGCATAGTTCATAGATCATTATATTGCCAGTGACAAACTATTTCATATTTCCCCATTTATGGTAATAAGACTTTTCCCCAGAAATACTACAAAGTTTCTGTGATATATTGTCATCAGTTGCAATCAAAATTTCTGAGTTGCATCAACTGAAGATTAAAAAAAAAGGAATCAAAAGATTTAAGAAAACAATCCTTAGTAGGAACACTGAACACCATTTCTAGCTACAATAACATTTTGCTAAGAGAACTGTAAATGAACAGTATAAAAGATTCTAACTTCATTATTTTTAAAATATGAGATTCATAGAAAGGAAGGAAACAATGCTAAAATAGGGACCAAAATATTTCAGTGTAAATAGTAGCTGTTCTGAAAAGTGAATTACGTTTTCATGCGTTTTTTCCACATTTTTAAATGGCGCATTATAGTTGTATAAAATGGTTGGATTTGTTGTTACATATTCATACATGCACAGAATGTAACAATATAATTTGGCCAATATAATTCTCCAGTATTTTTCCTTCCCTCTTCTCCTCCTTCCCATTGGTCCCTTTCCTCTATTCTACTGATCTCCCTTTGATTTTTCATGAGATTTCCCCAACATTCTTTTCCTTTTTGTGTGTGTTTTCTTTTCTTTTCTTTTTAATATTTTTTTTTTTAGTTACAGTTGGACATGATACCTTTATTTATTTATTTATTTTTAAATATTTTTTTTTAGTTGTAGGTAGACACAATACCTTTTTATTTCATTTATGTGGTGCTGAAGATAGAACCCAGGGCTTCACACATGCGAAATGAGTGCTCTACCACTGAGCCACAGCCCCACCCCCAATACCTTTATTTTATTTATCGATTTTTATGCAGTGCTGAGGATCAAACCCAATGTCTCCCATGTGCTAGGAAAGTGCTCTACCACTGAGCCACAACCCCAACCCCTTGTGTGTGTGAAAATAATGAGTAAATACACACCTTTATTGATTTTTAGCTAGTAAATCCATTGGTGTGGATTTTAGGGTAGAAAGCAAGTACTCTAAGAGAAAAAAAAAAAAAAAACACTGACAAAATTCCCTAAGTATAGGGAGATTAGTAATTTCTTAAACAAATTCTGTTACCATGAAAATACATAGTAATATGTGGTTGCATAAAGCTATCAGTTTCCTCATAAATGTGCAGAAATAAGTGTCATTAAAAAATTGGCAGAGTAGAGATTTATGCTCCATGTGTCAGAGTCCTCTGCTCCAGCTGTTGGCTGCTATGCCTGGGCTGCTGGAGCACATGGCTATGGCCTCACTGTTTGACATGTAGTGAGCTCACTACAGTGTCTCAGCAAGAGTTTGTAAGAGGAGAAAGTGACATTTTTATTTGTACCAAAATTGGGATTTCATCAGAGTAGTTTAGTGATGCCTAACTTTGGAGAAAACCTATAAAAATTCCAGACTTATGAAATAAATATGTATGGGGTGGCTTCTCATTCAAGGTAAATCACCAGGACTATAAACAGAGGCTCTTTTATAGCCTGTGTACCAACCAGTATTGATTATAATTATACATTCAATATTTACACAAATTTTCACACCTACACCCAGGATTTAGGGCCTGGACTTGAGGTCAGACACATGAGATTATTACAAGTTGTCAGGACCAGCTGTGTGACCCTACAATGCCCTTATAGGCCCTTACTGTATAGTAAGGGAAAATGGACTAAAGATTCTTTTCAGTCTAAAATTATATGATCCTCTGATTTTTTCCAAGACAAACTCTCTATTATTCAGAGGCATTAGAAGTTCAGTTTTCTCATAAGTTTCTTCTCCAAATGTCCCATTTTGAAGAGCCATGGTTTTAGCCAGTGTTATATGAACTATACTAGTAGTGGACTTCCCCTGGTTCTAGAACATTGCATCTGGACTTTTTGAGACACATCAATATAAACATAACCTTTCAATCTTCAAACACCAGCACAGAATTCTCCATTAGTACCAAGATATTTCACAATTAAAATATAATAACAATTGTCTTCTCTAAAAATCCCTGAGAAAGTTAATACATAAAATTTTCTCAATTTCCTGTGTTTCTCCCACAGTTTCTTAAATTTCTAGTGCCTATTACCACATGTCTATTACCAGAGGAGAGCAATATAAACAAGTAGCAAATTAACATACATAGAAAAACATAGAATATCACTGACATCTAGTTCACAAATTTATGCCTACAAACTTATGGCCATAATTTTCTACTCCTGTGTATATTTTTGTTATTTATTAACTCAACAACTATATCTAGGTTCCAGTCCTTGCTTTGGACACTAGCTACAAGTGGATTCAACAACAGACTCTTTTTCTCATGGAAGTTATCGTCACATGTGGACATAAATGTCAAATAAATTATATCAGATATATTCATAAATACAAATTGTACTAAATGTTATGAAGGAACAAAAAAGAAACGACATTAAGAAAGGGAACAAGTCTCTTAAGGCAGAACTCAGGAAACTCGAATCTTCAAAATAATCCATCATCGATTTAGGGCGTGTCCTGTAGACCAAAACTGTATGTGGTCTCAGAGGCCAGAATGGAGAATAATGAACATCTTGTCCTTCCTTTCCTCATCTCTCCTCTCTTCCTTCCTCATCCCTAGGCACTCAGATACCAACTTCTCTCCTTCCTTCTTTCAGGAAAACAAACAAGCAAACAAAACCAGACCCCCCTGAATACCCAGGAAATCCAGGGACCACCTGGAATTAGCCATGACAATGGTCTCCCTGTTATAAATAGGCTGCCAATGGCAAACCAGAAAGTCTGAAGCCAATAAGCAGACACAGCCCACACGAGAACTCACTGTGCTGGGCCATGCTTCCAAACCCTACCTTCATTTTTCTGTCTTTATTTTGTTGACTTCTTGGCAGACTTCACATGTTGGCTACCTCTTTCTTGAAACCCAGCCTCTTTTGGCACACTCTAATTTTTGTTTAGTTTCTTCTATCCATCTCTCTGGCTGCTTTTGCAACCTACCTCTAAATGTCAGATTCACCCAGGTTTCAAGTCCTGGATTCTCTGTCTTCTCTCCTTAATCACTTTCATTCATGAGCCTTTAAAAGTATCCTATAAAGTGATGACTTCCAATTCTGAAACCCCTTCTTCTGCACTCTAGTACCAAAACTAAACTCTTAATTTGGATTCTTTCATCCTGTGCTTCTCTCGGTCTACATAATTTCATTAAGTAACACCACCATCAGCTGTTCAAGCTAGAAATCTGGAAGCATACTTGATGCTTCCAGCTCCTGCCTTCTCCCTCCATTCCATCAGGGAGTCTTGAGTCAGCCCACATCTTCCTCTCCTCTCTGCCAAAGCACTGGATCAAGCCTCATAAATTTCTACCTGAACCACTACAGTAACCTTTGAAGTTTCTATCTATTTCCATTTTTGGTGCCTTCCAGGTTTCTTCTCCATGAAGCATCTATCTTTCTCCAAATGAATAATCTTCAATAGCTCCCTACAGTACTTTGAAAAACAAGTCCAAACATTTTACTAAGTCATGTATGAGCCAACTCTGCAAACCTCTCTGCCCTCATCATGGACCAAAGTTCTTTGACTCACTGTATCTAAGACATCCTGATTTCTTTCTTTCTTTCTTTCTTTCTTTCTTTCTTTCTTTCTTTCTTTCTTTCTTTCTTTCTTTCTTTCTTCTTCTTTTTTTTTTGTTGTTGTAGATGGACACAATCTCTTTATTTTTATTTATTTATTTATTATATGTGGTGCTGAGGATCGAACCCAGGGCCTCACGTGTGCAAGGCAAGTGCTTTACCGCTGAGCTACAACCCCAGCCCCTGATTTCTTGTTTATCTCTTCTCTTTCTTTTTTCTTCCTTCCTTCCTTCCTTTCTCCACCCTCCTTTCTTTCCTTCCTTCTTTCGTGCTGAGGATCAAGCCAAGAGCCTTGCTCATGATAGGCCAGATGCTCTAATACTGAGCTACATCCTCAGCCTTCCACTCTCTTATTTATGCCAACTTCTTTTCTGTCTCAGGGTCTTTGGTATGCTCTTCCTTTTGCAAAGAACACAGTTAACCTTGGCTTTTCACATGGTTGGCTCCATATCCATTGAGGGCTCAGTTTAACTGTGACTTCTTCAGTCCTTCCTAATCACCCTGTCAGGATTCTGCAGAGAAACAGAACCAGATAGATAGACAAACGGGCAAATGGATAGATGAATGAATGGACAGATGGATAGACAGGCAGACAGAGCTTAACACTTTGTAAGGCTGGCAAAGTCTAAAATCTGTAGGGCAAGCTTCCAAGCTGAAAACTCTGAGGCAGGGGCTGATGGTTCAGTCTGAAGACAGAATTTCTTCTCCTTCCTCTGAGAAATCTGTTTTTTCTTTTAAGGCTCTTCAAAGGATTGTATGAGGCCCACCTGTATTGTCTGGAATAATCTCCTTTACTTAAAGTCACCTGCTTTTAGATATTAACTGCATCTACAAAATGCCTCCACAGCAATACCTAGATGAGTATTGGGTAGAATAGCTAGGTCCTATAGCCCGGCCAAGTTGACACATAAAACTAACTAATCACACCCTGCTAGAAAGATTGGACTTTTGCCATCTTTATTTTTGTGTGGTAGATAAATGTATCTTATTTCCTCATACCAGTATCTTGATAAGGGTCTAGAACATTTTTCTTGTTACTATTTCCAGGCCTGGACTGAGACACTCTTGGTATGCAACAGAATTTCTTGGTTAGGAATGATTTCCTTAAATACCCCCCTCAATTGTGTTTTTTCAGTCCAAAATTTTACCCATTAGAGATAATACTTAAGTGTCACTGTTAAAATGTAAGCTCCACATGTGGTAGTGATAGTTACCTCTTACTGTGAATTCTAAGTAGGTGTTGGTAAGAAAAGGGAAGAGGGACATGAGGTTGACTCAGCTCCCAGTTTGGATCAGGCCTCCCTCTGACTCACAGACAAATACCTTCCCCAACCTCTTTTCCGTCTAGTCTTCATGTTTATATTGAGTCACAGGAAGGCATGGTGATAGCTAAGGCACAGATTCTCCCCTCTCTTTATCTTGGCATCCTGTAATCTCTGAATAGACGTTTTTTGCATTTCAGGCTAAATTTTCCTGAATACTTACTGTCTGATGGTCCCTAAATTAGAATCTAGATGTGTTGTTATTTAGTATTTATGAATCCATAAGTTCTTCTTGCAAGAAAATACTTTTCCTATGTTGAAAACTATAAGAATAGATGCACACTGTCCTGGACACTGGTAGTACCAGCTATTTGGGAGTCTGAGTCAGGAATTTGGTGCCAACCTGGACAATATAGTGAAATTCCTTCTCTGGAAAAAAAAAAGGTGTATAAGCTATAATATGTCAGAGGAAAATATTATTTGAGAGAGACAGAGTCTCAATTATTTTTCAGTGCAAGCAATAATGAATAGGCATATCCTATGGAGAATAATGCTAAATTCTGCCTTATCAAAGAATATAAAAATTGCAAATACAGAAGTTCACTAACTATAGTCAGATGACCTCATTAGCTATAATTATGCTAAGTTTCCCAAACTTGGCAAAATGTAGTGTACTGACAAATTGGAAGCAGACCAAAACTAGATATGATTTTCATATTAATTGTAATCAATATTAAATGTGACAGCTACCTGCAATCTTTGCACAGTGAAGCCACGGAGAGAGGCCAGGTGGGCTGTGAGCCACGTGGGTCACTTGCTTTGTCTCCTTCTGTGATAATGGCCTTCTACCCAACTGACTGAGCACCTCCAGGGTCGGGTAGGGTGGGAGTGGGGACAGGATATTATCTTTAATTTGGTCTACTTTGCTTTTCTTTAGAAGTATCAAAATGAGGGTACAGAGGTTGAAATTAATGGGGTGGAAATGAGATTCTGAATTATCAGTGCATTTCAATTATCTCTGCTCACCCTAGCAGGTTGACTGCACCCAATTTCCTTTAGGTAGAGAAGTCCAGAGAATTACTTCTCTCCCATGGATGTACTATTCCCTATCTCTACCTCTATTATTTTAAAGGGAGATTTTAGCACTTCAGGGAGTAGAGAAAAAAAATATATATATATTTGTTGCTTTTTGAAAAGCCTTTAAATATTTTTGTTAACAGAGAAAAGGTTTTCCCTAATGTCTTTGCAGCACATTTCTGGAAAGCCCTTCCTTGTTATTTCTCTGCATGTGTTCCCCAAAGTAGAGGACCATAAGTGATATAATATACCCTTTATGTACTAACTTCTTCCTCGGTTCATCCTGTCCTTGTTGGAAGAATAACTTCATTCTTTGGATTGTTTTTGAATTCAATAGTCAGAGAACTTTTGCAAAAACCAAATATGGGCTTGCATTGATGTTCAGTGGATCAAGAAGTTAAGTAACACACTGTCTTGGTGTAACAGCAGAAAAAAGTCATGTTCTACCTCTGTGGGTACAGAAAACAATGATAAAAGTCAGGTAAAGGGATCATAAAGTCATTATTCTTTTTGTTTGTTTCTTTTTTTTTTTTTAAAGAGAGAGTGAGATAGGAGAGAGAGAGAGAGAGAATTTTTAATATTTATTTTTTAGTTCTCGGCGGACACAACATCTCTGTTTGTATGTGGTGCTGAGGATCGAACCCGGGCCGCACACATGCCAGGCGAGCGCGCTACCGCTTGAGCCACATCCCCAGCCCTTGTTTGTTTCTTTTAAGAAAAAGAAATATACATCCAGGAAGAAAGGAGAAGGGTTTTTTTTTTTTTTTTTTTTTTTGTCTGTAGTTTATCAACTACATCAAAACCTGTACCATAAATAGTGAAAACCATAGCAACTTGATGGCTTATGGGAAAGTCTTTCATAGAGTAAGGCTTTTTGGAGGACTTAGGGTTATTCCTGGAAGAAAGTTTGGGTTAAAGGGAGGTGGGGAGACAGAATTCCAAGCAGAATTTGTAAGAAGGCACAGAGTTGGGAATGAGCTGAGTGGTGGTGGTTGGAACTGAGGAGGCTGTCTCTTCCCACCCTGCCATGGGAGGGGACTGCTTCAGAGGAGATGTACTAGTCTCTTCCTCTCTGAAGGAGAGACAGGGACAGGTCTCAGCACGACAAGATTGTGTGGCCTGCACTGGTTCTGTTTGGAAGAAGTCTTCGTTAAAAGGTTTTGAACTGCCCAGGAAATTAGTCCTCAACTCAGCCACTTTAAAATACAACTCCTATCATCCTCTTTATCCCTGCTGCCTCAGCTGAAGAGTTTGTCTTTTTGCCATAAGACCTTGAAAATCTTTGGAAAAATAGGCTGGGTATGGTGGCATACGCTTGTAATCCCAGCGTTTTGGGAGGCTGAGGCAGGCGGATTGTGAATTCAAAGCCAGCCTAAGCAATTTAGCAAGGCCCTAAGCCACTCAGCAAGACCCTGTCTCAAAATACAATATAAAAAAAAGGTGCGTGATGTGGCTCCGTGATTAAGCACCCCTGAGTTCAATTTAATTCCTAGTATCACAAAAAAGAAAAAAAGTTGGAAAAATGGGGCAGAAAAGAAAAGGTTAACAGTTTTTCCTGACCAATGCTGTTCAAATAAATTTGAATATGCTATTTGAATAAGTAGTATTCTCTTAGTTTTGTTTTCTACTGAAGATTCACATCAGACTTGTAGCTACTCCTTTTAAGAAGTTCTGGAACTCACTCTCTCTCTCTCTCTCTCTCTCATACACACATACACACACACACACACACACACACACACACACACACATATCCGTGCACATGCATGCACAACTTTCAGAGTTGTATCTTCCCTCTCTCAGTTTCCAGTAGGTTCTGACTTGGGCCCATTTAATTAGGCTCTATCGGCTGAAGGCGGTGGAGGAAACTCCAACATTTCACTTTCAACTCCTAACAAAGATATGGCTGTGTATACAGCCTGCATCGGAAAACACTGAATAATCTTATCACTTGAAAAAGCTCTGCCATTTCTTCCCCTGGGGGAACAAATCCTTTTGGCCCAAGAATCTAATCATGTACTCTTCCTCCTTTCCCTTTTACTTCAACTCCCTTTTTTCTCTTTATTCCCCCAAAACTTCCAAGAAGATCCTAGGGAAGGTTTGGAATTTTCCAAGTTTGATTCTCAGTTATTTTGAAACATTCCTTTTGGGGCTATACACGGGTGTATGGATGTTTGTTAGATACCATCTTTACCCAGATGCCTAACTCTGTGTTCTGCCTGCTCTGTTATCTTCAAGTAAAATCCAAATCTCTGGAAGGAACTCTTTTTTTAAAAAAAAAATAACACCTGGTCTGGCACCCAGAACCTTAAGATCTGGAAGCCACTGCAGATTCTCCAAGTATAAGAATCAAACCATTCATTGTCTGGCCTTGGGGGTCTGCCAACTGAGAAGGAACAGGAAGCTTGCTTGTGAGTGGCAGGAATATGGAATGCAGAACTCCAAGTAGTTACTTGCTGTGGTTTAAGCTTCGTTAGGGAAATTAAGAACAATGTGAACTTCTCTTCGAAACAGCATTTCTAACCCATAAATACCTGCCTAGAACCTAAAGACTTTGAATCCACTCTAATATGTGCCTTTTACATAATATTTTAATACCATATTAGTTTTTTAAAACCAATTTAATATGGTCCTAGTGTACAAATTGCCTAGATTGCCAGTCTGATTAGGTTGCTATTTAAGACTCCAACAGATCAAATATCCTCCCTAAAAATCCCTACTGGGCATTTTGATGCTTCGTGTAAACCTCAGCCAGCTACTGGACAACATTTCTCATGGGTCACACTTGATTTATAGTTCACCAATTGGTAGAGGGGTGGGAAAGGGGTGGCAGTTTGAGAGGAAGGTTCTGCGTTTACTCTGGTTAACCCATGTGTGCCCTTAGACTCTATGTTTGCTGGCAAGCCAACTCATTTTCAAATCCCTTCTTGGAAAAGGAATTCAGATTACATAATCGTGAAAAACAAACCTGTTGCCACCCAGCATGAGCCAACATGTTACAGTACATGATGGCCCAAGGTTATTAAGCCAGCACCCAGTTTCATGCACCAAGAAAAATGAAAATTTGCAAGTTTTGTTAAAGTTAGGTCGCTTCGTCATGGTGACAATAGCTAATTCACCTTTCTCGAGTCAATTCAGGATTCCTTAGGACCTTGGGTTAATTAAATAAATGCTCATTTACTGCTAATTAGTGCAGAATGATTATTAGCAATCCAGAAGCCTATTAGAGAATTTCTTTGGATTAGGTCTTCTCAATAGGAAGATCACCTTGGCTATTCCTAGTCACCCCACAATCCCCATCAGCTGTGTTGTTGGATGGGAAGCTTTTCCGGACACTGGCCATTGGGTGGAGTGTAATAATGAGCACTATTTAGAGTAGCTCTCCACATCATAAATTATCTATTAATTCTGCTGAAGAATTCTGGAGTTCTGAGTGGGTTTTTTTTTGTTTGTTTGTTTGCTTGTTTTATTTATTTATTTTTTGCAGTGCTGTGGGTGGAAGCCAGGGTCTTGTGCATGCTAGGTACATGCTCTACGGCTGAGCTATATCCCCAGTCATGGGTTTTAAAATTTTTCATTTCTGGGGGGTTTGCAGATAAAGAGACCGTATCTAAATTTTATTCTACACTACCTGGTTTCAGAGCCATATCCAGACTCTGTCTTTAAATTCCTACCTCAGCTTCTCAAAGGAAATCTGTCAACGTCAGCTGTGGAGCTGAATAGGTGGCCAGACATTAAGAGAGGTTATTTGTTCATTTCAGACAGGTAATCAGGGGAAGACGGTTTTCTGCCTCAAGCAGAACTTTGACCTAAATTTCTATTTTCAACATAGAAGTGAAAAAAAAAAAAAAAAAGAAAACAATCTGACTCATCAAATTAGGCAACATATAACTCAGTGTATGACCTTTTCTGTGATTAATATACCTTATAAACTTATGGTGTGTGAAAATTACTTTAGTCCTTCTAGCAGAAATTGTAGGCAATTAGATGACACAATCTGTCCAGAACAATAAGTACCAATAGTTATATTGTGAGTATTTACCATGTGGTTTTGTGCTAAGGGCTTTACATTGATTCTTTTGCATAATTCTTATAACTACCCTACCTACTAGGTGAAGAAAGGTGAAGAGAAGTTGCCCAGTGTCTCACAGGTGGTCAGTTGTAGCACTCAAGCTGTTCTTGGTTTTGATGTCTCATCTCTGGGCTGTGCTGCCTCCTGGCTGCCAAGAAATCTAGAAGGTAAGAATAGCACTTCTCAACTGCAGTGGTCAGCAGGTTGCCTTTACGTGTCCTGAATACAGATTCTGTTATATTTGAATTTTTCAGAAATCATGCCTTTTCACTTGGTAATAAAAGAATCATCAGCAAATCTGAAAAGTGTGACTAATTGCTTTCTATACATTGAAGTGGTCCTGCTTTCTGATTCTTAAATCCCAGAAGCAAATTCTTCTGGAAGGGAATATAATAAATAATTTTATGCCCTTTATCTTTTAGGTATCTGGTCAGTAGAGATCAGCTAGGAGAGAACTTAGGTTCCTTCAGCTATTCTTCCCTTTTCAATTTCCAAGAGACTAAGGTGAGAGAGATGAAGTTTTTCCTCAGTTTATTTGTGGTTCATCTGCACTTCACCTTGGCCACTGAGCTCTTGGGCAGGGCAGAAAGGAAAATGATTATTTTCAAACGTTTTTCCCATTCCTCTCCCGGCTTTTATCAAATAGCGGGGAAAGTACAGTCTGATGATTTCCTACTCTTTGGGGCTTTTCAGTTCACTACTTACAAAGTCTACATATTTTCTTTGGAAACTCTTATGTGCCCAGCACTGAATGAGGTGTGAAGGTTTGAAGCTCAGCCTTTTGGGGGCCACACTGAGAGCTGAGTCTCTGTGAAGTCAGGTAGGACCCCATGCTGTGCAGACAGGGGGTGCATTTTAGGGCTGGGAGGATGAAGGTTCAGTCAAGACACCCCTGGGAAGGAAGGGAAAGGAAGTGAATATCACCAGATATTTGTCAGGGTTTTTCTCTGGTTGGAGAAGAGAGGATTGCAATACAAGGGAATCCCTGAGTTGCTGCCTATTTATTTTGCAATATACCAAAGGTAAAGAGCACCTCTTTTGAAACCATGGTTCACCGGCTCCCCTCCCTTAAACACATCGAGGTATGAAGTCATGTAATAGATGTGGGGAGACCACCATCCCTAGTTTTTTGGGAATCTCTCAGTTTTAGCACTGAAAGCCTGATGTCCAGCGAAATTCCTCCATCCCAAGCATATTGTCAGATTGACCACCCTACCTGCTTCTTGAAATTCAGCAAGTTCTACTATGTACCTTCATATGTAGGTAGGGTATGAGGCATATGATTCTATTTTGCTTAGAATCAACTGAGACAGTTTTTATTTTATTTTATTTTATTTATTTTGGTACAAGAGATTGAACCCAGGGGCACTTAACCACTGAGCCACATCCCCTGTTCTTTTTATTTTGAGACGGGGTCTCACTCGGTTTTAGGACCTTTGCTATATTGCTGAAGCTGTCTTTGAACTTGTGATCCTCCTGTCTCAGCCTCCAGAGTTGCTGGGATTACAGATGTGTGCCACCATGCCTGGTGAGACAGTTTTAAAATGTTACATATTCTGGTCCTTCTTTTCCATGTCCTGTATCCTAAATAGAAGGACCTTGACCCAAATTCGTTTAAAAATATTCTAGAACTATTCTTACCGATTTGGGGCATAAAGGATTTAATTGTTTCTCAAATTTGAGCTTCAAATAGGGTGACCATACACTTTAGTTGCCAAATTAAAACAATTTGAGAATAAAAGAGAAGACTAAAATTATTAAAAATTTATATTTGTAACATTTGTTTACCAACAAAAAATATTTATATTGTTGGATCTATAAAATACTTTCATTAAAAAACATTTTTGAAAACCTGAATGTTTTTGAAGACCACATATCCATGTACATTAAAGCAAAACTTTTGAATCTTTTTTTTGGGGGGTGGGGTGGGGGGGTGCCAAGGATTGAACTCGGGGGCACTCGAATACTGAGCCACAACCCCAGCCCTATTTTGTATTTTATTTGGAGATATGGTCTCACTGAGTTGATTAGTGCCTTGCTTTTGCTTAGGCTGACTTTGGCCTTGAGATCCTCCTGCCTCAGCCTCTCAAGCCACTGGGATTACAGGAGCCAGGCTCTGATCATGTTTTTTTTTTTTTTTTATGGACCTTTATTTTACTTATTTATTTGTATGTGGTGCTGAGAATCAAACCCAGTGCTCACACATGCTAGGCAAGTGCTCTACCACTGAGCTACAACTCCACCCACTTGAATTATATTTATATTGATTATCTGAATATTAAAAAATATAGAATAATTGTCATTGGTACATATTTATGCACTTTATTTGGTTTCTTAGCTGTGTTTTTTGCTGATAGGACCCAATTACTGAGATGTTTCTGTGGTACATTTTTTCCAATATGTTTTTATTGTTTTAATTTTTTTCCCATAAATTTCAATTGACTCTATAGCCCACAATGTATTCACCTGAGAGATTATTCTTTGGTAAACACAGAACAAGTTCTGTGAAACAGAGGAAATTCTCAATTCTATTCTGTTTTGAAATGCCCAAATATTTCAGTATAGTTGTTTTCACAGATATCCTCTGTTTGCCTCCATTTGTATTAGATTTTGTTGATGAACATTTTTTTTTTTAGAGAGAGAGAGAGAGAGAGAATTTTTTAATATTATTTTTGTTTTCGGTGGACACAACATCTTTATTTTATTTTTAAGTGGTGCTGAGGACTGAACCCAGCGCCCTGCGCATGCCAGGCGAGCGCGCTACCACTTGAGCCACATCCCCAGCCCAATGAACACCTTTTTTAAGACAAATCATCAAAAGGTGTCTCTATACTTCTTTAAAATATTTTGTGTATACGTGCTTCAAATTTTTTAACTTTTCAAATTCTTCCATTCCATTCTGCTACAGAATATACATTTAAAAATTTCTTTTCTTTTTATTCATTCTCCTTCTCCTTCTTCTTTTTTAATGATGCTGGGGATCAAGGCCTTTTGCATGCTAAGCAAGTGCTCTACCATGGAGCCACAGCTTTAGCCCAAGAATACAAATTTACAAAATAAAAACAAGGAACTCCATCAAAAGACTATTTCACAAATTTATATATTCTACGGCACAATTATGGAATTTCAAAATTAAATCTCCTCATTTAATTCTTCCTTGCTCTTATAGGATAACTTTCAATATCTCCCTGTTTAATTTTTCTTGTAAGTCTAAAATCTTCATAGAACATCTCTGCACTGTAGCTTTCTAATTTGGCAGAAAATTTACTGACAAGGAATAAAATATTTGCATCATCAGAAAATGTGTTCATAGAATCCTCACAAAACAATTTTATCTTCAATGTTCAACTTTTCCTACTGAATCTGTAATAGTTATAATTGATTAACTTTCAAAAGCTTTGATTCCATGGATTTTATGAAAAAATTGAGCAAATATGGGAATTGACTAGTATTTAATTTGAAGCATCTGGTGACACAAAAAATAGGAATCACATAGCTGTTTGTAGAGTTCTGCTAATTAAAACAAACACATCAACAGCTATTGCTTCATATTTCAAACCTGTCCAAGAAAATATTAAAATAACATTTAAGGTTTGTAAGCAATTCTAGAACTTCTCTAGGATATTTATCTTCTTATTTTCATCACTACAGCCCTTATGGAGGGTAGTAAACGTTGATAAACATTTTATGTATGTTATATATTCATTATCAACTTTACTGAGAAATGAAAATTCTTTACTCAAATTTTCATTTAAACATATATGTTTCTGCCCCAACTCAATGCTGGAGATGGAACCAAGGGCCTCACCCAAACTAGGCGAGTGTTCTACCACAGAGCTACAATCCCAGCCCTTAAACATGCACTTTTATTTTGTTTTGTTTCTTGAGCACTTTGTGGATCAGAGGAGGGTTCATTACAAAATTTTCAACAAGTTTATCAAAAAATAAGTAGTTATAGATTTACCCTATCTAGTACATGACAAAACCTATTTTCCAGGGTCATTCACAACACCCTATTGTTGTTCACCAATTTTTCTAATTTCCCACATTTCACATTTCCCATTGTTGAACTGGCTTCATCATCTCACTGGCCCCACCAGAGACCAAGGGAGAGTGAGTCATACAACAGGTGGCCAGCAGGGGCAGCAGCCACAAACACTTCTCCATGTCACAGTAGTGAGTTGTCCCAAGCTACCTGAAGGCACCACATTTTATCAACAAGCATGCTATATGCTGTCCTACCCATGTCAAGAAAGGTTTGGGAAGAGTGAGAGTGAGAGGGGTTGTCACTGATAGTTCAGATTCAACACGTGCTAAACTCAGTTTGTAGCACATGTATCACACACATAAATAGAGAAGATCATAGTAGCATATAGAAGCACAAAGTGATCACTAAACTCATCCTTGCTTGCTTCCATGCCACTAAGAACAATAATATTTCATTAAAATAATAATGATGGGCTAGATGCAGTGGCGCATGCCTGTAATCCAAGCTATTCCGGAGGTTGAGGCAGGGAAATCATAAATTCAAGGTCAGCCTGGGAAATTTGGCAACACCTGGTCCCAAAATAAAAAGGGCTGGCAGGTAGTTCAGTGGTAGTGCTCTTACCTAGCATGGTCTAGGCTCTGGGTTTCATCCTCAGTACTGCAAAAAAGAAACAAACAACAACTCTAGAACATCAGCGAGGTAATAGGAAAATTGAGGTAAAATAGGAGGTATGTATACCTTCTCTGTTGGGCTCCCAGGTGCTTCATAAAATGGACTTTAGTACACTATCCCAAACCTACTCAACCAGAACTAGGTATGCTTTCAAAATAGGCATTTTATTATATATATATATATATTTTTTTGGGGGGGGAGGGTACCAGGAATTGAACCCTAAGGGGTACTTAACCACTGAGCCACCTCTCCAATCCTTTTTATTTTTTATTTTGAGACAGGGTCTCACTGAATTACTTAGGACCTTGCTATGTTGCTGAGTCCAGCCTTGAACTTACAATCCTTCTGCCTCAGCCTCCCATGTCTCTGGGATTATAGGCATGCTCCACTATACCTGGTTTAAGCATTTTAAAACTGCTTTCCATGTTATCCTTAGGGACACTAAAGTTTATTCCTGGTGTAAGTAATTCTCTCACCTTTTATTCTGAGGTGTCAAGCCACCTGATCATAGTGCTCAGAAAAATCATGTACTTTAATCCAGGGTTAGTCTAGTACCTAGACCAAAATGATTATTGAAAGTAATATAGAGGGCTGGGGATGTGGCTCAAGCAGTAGCGTGCTCACCTGGCATGTGTGCGGCCCAGGTTCGATCCTCAGCACCACATACAAAGATGTTGTGTCCGCCAAAATAAATAAATAAATAAATATTAAAATTCTCTCTCTTAAAAAAAAGAAAGTAATATAGAGACAATTTGATCTTTAACTCAGTCATGTGATGATAAAAACTGTCATCTCTTTCAGCAAACTTGTCCTACAAGTTGGCAGGTTCATTTTTGATTATATTATTTTCTTTTTGGAAATATGGACTTGTAAAAGCCACTTTCTTTGAAAATCAGGTTTCTAACCAAAAATAAAACTAATGTAATAAACATTTTTTCTTTAAAACATTTGTGTTTTAAATAATTTAAATATTTTGGAAGCTATGGGCATTAGGGAAGTGTTTTCCTAAGAAATGCTACTGAAATCTTTTAGAGATTTTTTGTTTTTGTTTGTGGTACATATAATAGAACTCAGGAGGGCCTTGTACATGCTAAATGCATGCTCTACCATTGAGATACACCTCCCAGCCTTTGAAATTTTTTAAAAATGTAAATTATTTTACTTCATTCATAAAAATCTCTACTGCAAGAATATTAAGAAAGTGTTCCAAATTTCTGTAAAGTAATTGATTCCAGAATGATGATATTTTATCCATTAAACTATTTTTTTCTTTCCCTTTTCTTTTTCTTTTTTGTCAGTAACTAGTTGTATGAATTACAAAACTCTTAATTCTACCTTCAGCTATAGAATGAGAATTTAGTGGAGCTAGGGTTGTGGCCCAGTGGTAGCGTGCTTGCCTACCATACATGAGGCACTGGGTTCGATCCTTTTTTTTTTTTTTTTTTTTTTTTATAAAGAGAGAGTGAGAGAGGAGAGAGAGAATTTTTAATATTTATTTTTTAGTTCTCGGCGGACACAACATCTTTGTTGGTATGTGGTGCTGAGGATCGAACCCGGGCCGCACGCATGCCAGGCGAGCGCGCTACCGCTTGAGCCACATCCCCAGCCCCTGGGTTCGATCCTTATAATCACATAAAATGTGAAATAAAGATATTGTGTCCCCCTAAAACTAAAAAATAAATATTAAAAAATGAGGATTTAGACTAGTGAATGTCCTATATTCATTCTAGTTTTCCAAATTTATCTCTTTTTTGAGTGTTTGAAATTTCTTATCATCTTATTATTTTATTATATTGTTAGTAAGGAAGATTAAGTAAGTAGTAGGATTATGAGCCATTGTGTGTTTTTTTTTTAAATTTTCTGTTCTTTAAATAAGCAAATGTGATTTTAAAAAGAGAGGGAGCAGGAGCAGAAGAGTGAAAGAAGAGAAAATGCAGGAGAGAGAAAGAGTGCAGGATGTGGGACTGGAAAAGTTTACTTTCAAAGCCTTTCTTAGGTATAGAGAATCACCTAGTGGTGGGAATAGAAAAAGCTCTTAAAAAGTTGATTCTTTTTCTTGTGCTTCTGGACATACCACTAAGTAGTGTTCACATGCTTTGTAATCAACTTACCCAAAACCTACTGAGATGTTGAACTTTACTTTCATAAGGAAATTCATTTAAATCATATCATTTGAATATTTAACTTTTATCCCCAAGACTTTCCTAGAAGTTCCCTAATATCAAGCTTTGAAAATAAATTCTTGCCCCAAAGAATGCGTTAAATTCCTTATTCTATACTCAAAAGGACTCTAGGGACATGTACAAAACAAACACTAGAGAATGGTCCTTACCTACAGAACCTTATGGTCAGAAACCACCATGCAGGCCAGTCCCATGATGATGACACTTTTAATTTCCCATGTCAGTAACTGAGGTTCCATGTACATAATAGAAGTTTTTACAACATTTGGGAAAGCAGCATGGATATTTTTGCTTGCTGAAATTCATGCAGCATATGTGTAAGAAGCCTTCTATTTACTTTGGGTTCCTTCCCAAACAAAAGTCAAATGTACTCAGATGGAAGTAGTTGATTTGGTGGTTTATTTGAGTGATGATTTCAGGAACCAACATGGTGAGCAGGGAGAGAGAGACTGGGAAGGAGGAAAAGTCAATATCAGGATGCAATATTGTTGCAGTAGGTACTGGGCTTGATTCTTCCGAATCTCTCAGAATTGCCAATGTGGAGGATGGAAGGTTAGGATGTTTATCCACTGGCTCTTGACCTCCTTTGTTGAGGTTCGCCCCTGGAAGTCATAACTGCCCCCACACTTCCTGACTGTGCTTGGGTGCTGGACAAGATGGTGCCCTCCACTTCTGAGAAAGCCTGGAGCAGAAACACTGAGAGATCCATAAATTGAACTTGAGGGATGAATAGTCTGAGTCTCCACAGAACTGTCTATCACACCTGTGGCTGAAATCACAGGTAGGCCAATGGAATGTCTTTATGTGCTATAGCCCACCCCCTCCCCTGCTCAGATCCATTTGTCCCTATATTGAGTTCATTTTTTTCATTGTATTGTCAAGGTGGTGGTAGCCATAATCTCTAAAGAACACTTATTAAAAGAGAATTGAGCCAGGTGCTCTGGGTGCATGGCTCAGTGTGGGGTGGGCGGGATAGGAGGATCACAAGTTTAAGGACAGCTTTAGCAACTTCTCAAGGAGCTAAGCAATTTAGCGAGATGGTTTCTCAAAATAAAAAATAAAAAGGACTTAACTACTGGCTCAGTGGTTAAGCAGTCCTGTATTCAATCCCTGGCATCAAAAGGGGAAAAATGATGGAATTAGCTATGGTCTCTGCCATTATAACAACTCCCAAAGCTATGCCTCATATTCGAGTGGTCTTTTCTACCACTCATCCTAGATTTCCCCAGCCTGGGCCAGTGTCAGCTGGTCTAATTTATTTGCTTGGTCAGGGATCCCAGAACTTCATCCCAGAATGTTCTGGCATTGGATTGCTTTGCCTTGTTGAGCTATAGTAACTGTAATTGCTTGTTCACTGTTTTTCCTAGACACAAAAGCAGATAGGAGTTCCCAATGATCTCCTGAGTTCTAGACACATTTTTCTTGTCCCCTTTTTGTAGTAGCGAGCCTAACTTTTCATGATAATCGGGGTGGATCAATCTCTCACCAACCAGTATTGTAACTCCTTTCTTTGCCTACTAGTTCACCACATAAGAAAATCAGAAAAAGGTGTAGCTTCAAGTTTTGTGGAACACTTTTTGTCATAGGAGTAAAGTTTTCCACTCTTCACCTTACTCCATGGATCCTATTGTAGAAGGAATGAGAAGCACAAATGCCTGGGCAAGGTGGTACACGCCTGTAATCCCAGTGGCTCTGGAGGCTGAGACAAGAGGATTGTGAGTTCAAAGCCAGCCTCAGCAATGTTGAGGCGCTAAGCAACTCAGTGAGACCCTGCCTATAAATAAAATCAAAATAGGGTTGGGGATGTGGTTCAGTGTTTGAGTGCCCCTGAGTTCAATCCCTGTAACTCCAAGCTCCACCCCCACCAAAAAAAAAAAAAAAAAAAAAAGAGAGAAGTGTGCAAATAGGTTATTTGGAGCAATAGTGAGAAGAGTCAATCCTTCCATTTTTGGTTTCTAGACCTGTATATTCTGGCTATTGGGGACATTATTTGAAATACTGGCTCAATGCTTTTAGTGCATTATAAAGGATAGCTCCCTATTCTATGAGATATTATCACTGAACTGATGTCTTAATTGAGTCTTTTATAAAGCATTTCAGTTTGGTATTTGTATTAGCTTCCCAGGACTGCTATAACAAAGTTCCAAAACCTGGGTAGATATAGAACAATAGAAATTGTCTTACAGATATGGAAGATGGTCTGAGATTAAGGTGTTGGTAGATTGGTTCCTTCTGAGGGCAATAAAGCAGTATCTTCCAAGCCTGTAGCCTAGCTTCTGGTGGTTTACTGGCAGCCTTTGGTGTCCCTGTCTTGTGGCAGTATCACCATAATTTTTACATGATATTATCCCAGTGTCTCTGTATTCACACATCCCTCTTTTTTAAAAAAATATTTATACTTTTAGTTGTAAGTGCATACAACACCTTTATTTTATTTTTATGTGGTTGGTGCTGAAGATCAAACCCAGTGCCTCAGGCATGCTAGGTGAGCACTCTACCACTGAACCACAACATCCCTCTTTTTGTAAGGACATATTCATATTTGATTAGGGTCCACTGTAATGACCTTATTGTAACTAATGATATCTGCAACTACCCTGTTTTCAATTTAAGTCACCTTCTGGGGGTTAGGATTTCAGGATGTGAATTTATACAAGACACAATCCAACCCACAACACTGTCAGACCAGCTATGTTCAGGAAATAAGTAGGAATATGGTAGAATAAATGATACCTATGGTCATGTATGTATTTCTCAATAAAACGGGTCCCTTGGTCCAAAGCAATAATAGTATGCAGGATCCCATAGGCCTATACTAGATATTCTCTAAATTCTCAGAGAATAGTACCTACACAGCATTGAAGAAAAAGTAGATATCAATTCTTTCAGGGTAGAAGGAATCTCATGCAACTGAATTGCCATGAAGGAGCTAGCTATTTCTACTTAGGATGGTTCCATACTGAGGACTTAGTGTTAGTCTTCTAACAACATGGCTATTTATCAGAGATAGTGGCGATGCCTGTCTGGTGAGAGGGAGATCACGCTCTTAGGCTCATGTATACCCACCAGCCCTAATACCATAGCTACTCTGATGATGAGTTGGTGACTGAAGACATCCTCTGAAAAATCCAACAAATCACCTTATCCACTCATCTGTTTCCTGCTCCTCTATAGTGGATGTTCTCTGGTGGCACTGACATAAGACAGAAAGGCTTACATATGTTGTTCCCATTCCTTTAATTCCTTTAAGGTCTATTCATAGTCCTCTCAAACTCTATGGCTCCAATAATTTAATCTTGCTCCTTCCACATCTCTGACCTATCAGTGAAATCAATCATTTCCCAGGAGTACACTCTGAACTCAAACTACAGTATGCAATACCTAATCGACTGTTCTGCTCACAGCTCTGTCTGGTGGAGTTGCCCTGCTGGAGTAGTACTGCAAGAGCAACAGTCTATTTCTAGGGCATACCAATATACTAAGTCATCTCATCTGTGATGACTTCTTTGTGGGCTAGTTTTGGGGAGCCCACCATAAGGCCATAAATGTACATTGACAGAAACAGTAGATGTGATTTGTGGCTACCTATTTATGTAAGTTCTTTGGACCTGCTTGAGCCTTATTATAGGATGCTTTATTGCTGCCCTCATGAGAACCTCTGACATTGTGGTTTTGACAACACTCAGTGATAGACAGTTCTGTTTACATATCTAATGTTCCACAGTCTGTGCTTAGTTTTTTATCAAGGCCCAGTAGCACAATAGGTGCTGCATTTTAAATGGTAAGTCATTCTATAATAGAGAAAACATGTCTTTGCTCCAGAATACTTGAGAATTTGTGTAAAAGATCTTTTACTAAAGCTTGCTGGAGGGTTAACCTTATTTTCCATGGTTATTGCCATCGGTTATGGTTTGAATGTGAGATGTCCCTCCCAAAACTCCTGTGTTAATACAGGAATGTTCAGGGGTGAAATGAATGGATTGTGAGAGCTGTAAACCTGATCAGTCCATTCTAGTTTGAATGGAACAACTGTGTGTTAACTATAGGAAGGTGGGGCTTGGCTTGAAGAGGTGCATCACTGCAGACCTATTCTGAGAGGGTTTATCTTCCCTGTGGTCTCTACCCACCCCCGCTTTGCTTCCTGGCTGCCATGAAAAATGGAGTAGCACTACTCCACCATACCCTTCCACCATGATGTTCTGCCTCAACTTCAGCCCAGAGCAATAGAGTTGGCCCACCATGAACTGAACTTCTGAAACTGTGAATAAAATAAATTTTTTCTTCTCTAAGTTGTTCTTGTCAGGTATTTTGGTCACAGAAATGGAAGCCTGACACTAGCATTGTTAGATCATCCAAATGATATGGCCAAGCACAAGATGCTTAATTGATTTTGCATTATAGTGGCTTTCAGCTTTCTTCTGGGCCATTGTATGAGTTTTTCTGGTTACACAGATCAAGCAAAACTCAAGTATGCTTGTTCAACTCTCTCTTTTCCTAGGAACACAATATAATCTATTAGCCATAGTTACAGGTCCTTACCGTCTAGTTTCTACTCCAGTTGTGTCGTACATTGTAGAAATAATTTTCATTTTGTTTTGACAAGATGGTTAAATACTGCTCCTGGTCTAGGACATTCTGGAATCCTATCTTCCACCTCAACACTTCGGTGCCCAGTTCCATAGTAACATGTCCTATTGTCAATCCTGGCCTACAGAGGTCAACTACCACTAAACTTCTTAAAGACATTGGTGTTCCACTTACTAAAACGTTCTTTATTACCTTATTGAAGGCATTGTTCTTTAGGTCCTCCTAGAAATGATAATCAGGTGGTGGTCTTAAGTAATAAATCCAGTCTAACTTTCCTATTTTCTTGAGACTTATAATCCTTTCAGTACTCTTAAATATGGTTCTATTATCTTAACCTCACTAAATGTCACCTTCAGGTTCAAGTGGTAGGGAGCCATCCCCATAGTACCAGCTCCAGGTGCCCTTGCCAGGATGTTAAATCCCCTGTAGAGAGAGAAAGAGAGTTCTCCAATGCCTGTAAGCCCTAACCTACCAGCTCTATATTTTATAATCCCTTGCTTCCCAACTTCTTTAAGATCTACTCTCATACTATGCATCCCTGATTTCAGCCAGCACAAGTTTTTTTTCAGTAACTATTTCAGAAGCTATTTCCTGGCATAAGAAGAGGTATAGAGACAAGGAAGGAAAGTGGGTTAGGGATTACAGAGTCTTGACTAGAAAAATCATCATGAAAGGAACTGACTTGGACACATTTGAATATTTTCAATTTAGGTCTCATCTCTTTCATATCAAAGTCCTAACTTAAAGAAATAAAATCTCAGTTGTAAGACCAACCTGGAGGCTTTTGCAGTAACAAAGAATTGATGGTAGGTAGGACTATGTATGGAGCAGTAAGAATGGAGCACACAGGACAGATTTGGGGATATTTGTGGGGGTCAGACTTGATATGATAGAGAAGAAGCAGACAAGGGTGACTGTAAAGTCTCCATCTTGGGCAGCTGAGTGAATTGGGATATTATTTATTCAGAATGGATAGTTGAATATACAAGTATGAAATTTAAGAGGAGACCTGGGTTATAGATGCAGATTTGAGAATTAAATTTATTGATGGTTATAGAGATTACAATACTGCTAGAGCCAAAGGAGAGGATATATAAGTCAGAATTTGGGGGAGGCCACAGAAGGTGAGATTTACAGAAAAGAGGACCAGAGAGGAAGCAGTGATGCAGAGGTGAAACTTAGGAAATCTGATGTGGGTCTCCTGAGTCTTTGAATATTTATCTGCGCATTCATATCTGCGCATTCTGTGTGAAGTTTGGAAAACAACAACTGTCAGGAAAAGAACAATTTGGGGGAGAGCTGTGAGTCACACATTCAAAGAGCTCATTCAGGGCTACAGGTTGTCTGAGTTCCCATGAACCAAGAGTGGAAAGAACTTGCTAACTACATGGGGAAGTGCAATAGAAACCCAGAAGAAACATGTCTTAGAAATGCCCTAAATAGAGCGAGGCATTGGGCTTGATCTTCAGCACCACATTAAATAAATATATAAATAAAGGTATTGTGTCCATCTACAACTAAAAAAAAATATTAAAGAAAGAAATGGCATAAACAGCCCTAGAAGAGAGGCTACTCTCAGAATCATCTTTATGAAATTTAAAAACAGGGGCTGGGATTGTGGCTCAGCGGTAGAGCGCTTGCCTAGCACATGCAAGGCCCTGGGTTCAATCCTCAGCACCACATAAAAATAAAATAAAGATATTGTGTTCAACTACAACTAAAAAATAATAAATATTAAAAAAATTTAATAACAACTCACTAAATAAACTAAATCTTGAGTAACCTGTCAGAATTACATGTGTCATTCTTTCGAGCAATAAAACAAAATTAAAAATGTAGAATTTACCATATCTGGCATCCAATTAAAAAATCTGTGTAAAAAAGGAAAAAAAAAAACAGGAAATGAAAATCTTAACCGACAAGATAATAAGTCAAGAGCTGGAAGTAAAAATTCAGTGGACAAAATGAGCAGCAGAATAAATATTAGAAAAGAGAAGATCAGTAAACCTGAAAAAAAATTAGTAGATCCTTTCTAAAAGGAAATATAGACTGGAGAAGAAAAATACTGGAGAAATAAATAAAGCCTCTGTGACTTTTAGAACCACATTAAACAGTTTAAAACCAATGAAGTAGTGGTATGAGCACTGCCTTCAAAATGTTTTTGCTTGTGGAAAGAGAACTATACAATTGAAGACAAAGAAATATCAAAGAAATTACTAGAATAGTTTTGTCACCTGATTCCTTTGCTCAAGAAGGGAATGTATTATTTTTGTTTATTCTAGAATGTAGCACAAGGCTTGGTTATTCAGTGGCCCCTAGATAAATATCTTTTATTTATTTATTGATTGATTGATTGATTGATTATTTAAAGCATTACATAGCTCATGATATATCATCTTTCATACATTTGACTCAAATTGTGTTTTGAACTCCCATTTTCACCCCAAATACAGATTGCAGAATCACATCTGTTACATATTCACATTTTTACATAATGCCATATTAGTGACTGTTGTATTCTGCTACCTTTCCTATCCCCTACTATCCCCCCTCCCCTCCCCTCCCCTCCCATCTTCCCTCTCTACCTCCCCTGCTGTTGTTCAATTCTCTCCCTTTTTTTCCCTCCCCCTTGCCCCTCATAACCTCTTATAATTTTATGTATCATTGAAGGTCTCCTACTATTTCCATGTGCTTTCCCTTCTCTCTCCGTTTCTCTCCCCCCATTCGTCTTTGTTTACTGTAGTCTTTTCCTCATGCTCTTCCTTCCTGTTCTGTTCTTAGTTGCTCTCTTTATATCAAAGCAGACATTTGGCATTTGTTTTTTAGGGCTTGGCTATCTTCGCTTAGCATAATCTGCTCTAATGCCATCCATTTCCCTGCAAATTCTATGATTTTGTCATTTCTTAGTGCTGCATAATACTCCATTGTGTATAGATGCCACATTTTTTTAATCCATTCATCTATTGAGGGGCATCTAGATTGGTTCCACAGTCTAGCTATTGTGAATTGTGCCGCTATAATCATTGATGCAGCCGTATCCCTATAGTGCGCTCTTTTAAGGTCCTCAGGGAATAGTCCGAGAAGTGCGATAGCTGGGTCAAATGGTGGATCCATTCCCAGCTTTCCCAGGAATCTCCATACTGCTTTCCAAATTGGCCTCACCATTTTGCAGCCCCACCAGCAGTGTACAAGTGTACCCTTTTCCCCACATCCCCGCCAACACTTATTGTTGTTTGACTTCATAATGGCTGCCAATCTTACTGGAGTGAGATGATATCTTAGGGTGGTTTTGATTTGCATTTCTCTGATTGCTAGAGATGGTGAGCATTTTTTCATGTACTTGTTGATTGATTGTATGTCCTCCTCTGAGAAGTGTCTGTTCAGGTCCTTGGCCCATTTGTTAATTGGGTTATTTGTTATCTTATTGTTTAATTTTTTGAGTTCTTTGTACATTCTGGATATTAGGGCTCTATCGGAGGTGTGGGGGGTAAAAATTTGTTCCCAGGATGTAGGCTCTCTATTTACCTCTTTTATTGTTTCTCTTGCTGAGAAAAAACTTTTTAGTTTAAGTAAGTCCCATTTGTTTATTCTTGTTGTTAACTCTTGGGCTATGGGTGTCCTATTAAGGAATTTGGAGCCCGACCCCACAATATGTAGTTCGTAGCCAACTTTTTCTTCTATCAGACACAGTGTCTCTGATTTGATATCTAGCTCCCTGATCCATTTGGAGTTAATTTTTGTGGATGGCGAGAGAAAGGGATTCAATTTCATTTTGTTGCATATGGATTTCCAATTTTCCCAGCACCATTTGTTGAAGATGCTATCCTTCCTCCATTGCATGCTTTTAGCCCCTTTATCAAATATAAGATAGTTGTAACTTTGTGGATTAGTCTCTGTGTCTTCTATTCTGTACCACTGGTCCACCTGCCTGTTTTGGTACCAGTACCATGCTGTTTTTGTTACTATTACTTTGTAGTACAGTTTGACCTCTGGTATTGCTATACCTCCAGATTCACACTTCCTGCTTAGAATTGCTTTTGCTATTCTGGGTCTTTTGTTTTTCCATATGAATTTCATGATTGCTTTGTCTATTTCTACAAGAAATGCCGTTGGGATTTTGGTTGGCATCGCATTAAACCTGTAGAGAACTTTGGATAATATCGCCATTTTGATGATGTTAGTTCTGCCTATCCATGAACAGGGTACATTTTTCCATCTTCTGAGATCTTCTTCTATCTCTCTCTTTAGGGTTCTGTAGTTTTCATTGTATAAATCTTTCACCTCTTTTGTTAGGTTGATTCCCAAGTATCTTATTTTCTTTGAGGATATTGTGAATGGAGTGGTTTTCCTTATTTCCATTTCAGAGGTTTTGTTGCTGATATACAGGAATGCCTTTGATTTATGCGTGTTGATTTTATAACCTGCCACTTTGCTGAATTCATTTATTAACTCTAGCAGCTTCTTTGTAGACACTTTTGGGTCTGTTAAGTATATTATCATGTCATCCGCAAATAGCGATAGTTTAATTTCTTCTTTTCCTATTTTTATGCCTTTAATTTCTTTTGTCTGTCTAATTGCTCTGGCTAGTACTTCGAGAACTAAATTGAATAGAAGTGGTGATAGAGGGCATCCCTGTCTTGTTCCAGATTTTAGAGGAAATGCCTTCAGTTTTTCTCCGTTTAGGATGATGCTAGCCTGAGGTTTAGCATATATAGCTTTTATAATGTTGAGGTAAGTTCCTGTTATCCCTAGTTTTTCTAGTGTTTTGAACATAAAGGGATAAATATCTTCTAAGTAATGAATAAAATGAACGTTGTGCATTCAAACCTTTAAAATCTTCTATTATTTTTCTTTCCATTTTTATTTTCCTTAGGCAGCTAATAAATAATTGAAAAATTACCGTAGGAGGCAATGAAATAGCAATTGGTGTTGGAACTAGAATTTGGGTCAAATCCCAGAACTACCAGATACTAGACTGATCTAACTGTGTACCACAAAAGTTCTTCTTCTTCCATGTGTTCCCTGTTCTCCTCTTGGGGATTCAAAGATCTCAGGGAACTTGTTCTTTCTTCAGATGGCAGTTTTATCTCCAAAGAAGATGTTTTTTAAATTAATATACGTGCAAAAATAAAACAGATTTTACTCAAAAGGAATTTTTGAGTCTGATGGAGGAACCAACTATGGCCATAAATATAAGATATGTCAAAAAACTTAAAACTGAAATATAGCCAAGTTCTAGGAAAGAACTAGAAAATAACTATTTTTAAGGGGTGCGTCGGGACAGAGAGTTTTCATAAAGAAAATGCCTTTTGAATTGGGTACTGAAGGATCAACGGAATTTCAGTGAAAGGTGAAGAGCAGACCAGGCTCTAGGAATACTTTAATGAAAGGTAGTGTTTGGAACTTATTGAAGAGAACAACACATTAGACATATATTAATTTAACAAGTCACAGCTTGCTCTTGCGTTTAGAAGCTTACTTGTAGTTGAATAGGAAAGAAACAATTATATAAGAATATACAAAATCAGTGGGCTTCCTAAAAAGGAGAAATTAATTACATCCAATTTTGATGCAATATTTCTGAGTCTGATGGAATGTTTTTCCCTCAAATTCCGGTTAGCAAGTGTTCAGAATCATCCCCTTCAAAACGGGATCAATAGAGGTCAGCAGGAAAAAGGGGGAGTCTGTCTGTCTAGATCCAATTTCAAATTACTTGGCTTCTACGTGCTTCAGTTAACTTTTAAATAAGGCTAATAGTTCTCTCAAAGAATTAAGAATTTTCGCTGATTGAAGAATGCATGACAAGCTTAGTACTTTGTATTTACGTCTTAAATTTAATACAGAAGTAGATATGTGTAAATTTTCACTAGACAGCACCCTCCTGCAGTCAGTCCGCGATAGGCCACACCCTTCTAATCGAGCAGGCACATTCCCTGGCTCTTGCGGAAGTAGCTGTTCAAAACTTTGTCCAGCTTGAGCAAAAGCACATGATCTCCGTCTCCAAGGCAACAGTAAAAATGCTTCTGAGCCCTGGCGCAGGCACCACTAGCAGTGAGGGCTGGTTTTTCAAAATTCATCCAAAAGAGCCAATCAGAGGCGACAGGCCGAATGAACGGAAACTGATTGGTGCACATCTCCTTACAGTGACCAATAGAATTGAAGGGGAGTTTGGTCGGGACCGGAAGTGGGAGAGTGGATCGCGGGCAGTTTGAATTGGGATCAGGGCTTCAGCCTCGCGGAGGCTGCATCGGAACTGGACACTCTGAGAGATTGTTTTCTCTCCTTCCAACAACCTTAGAAACAACCTTAGAGCAAGGTAGCAAGGTGAGCGTACTGCCTGCGTCCCGGCTCTGGTGGCCGGCCCAGTGACCGCTAGTTGCTGCCCGCGGATGCTGGTCAGGGCTGCCTCTGACTCGCGCTCGCGTCCCTGTGGTGCTGGTGGCCGGTCCCACTCCTAACCGCACTGGAGTGTGGGGTGAGGTTCGTGGGGTGGGCCCACCTCGGCTCGGGCTGAAACGGCTCCTACTAGGGAGCGGAGAAGCTGTTCCGTCACGGACTAGCACTTTGGGGGAATCGGTTTCCTCCTCCTTAAGGTAACAGAACTGGAGATGACCAGGTATTTTCAAGCAGCTCTCCAGGAACCATGGCTTCTATTTAGAAATAGGAACCTAGTCTTTCGTTGTTTTGGTCTGGGCGGCGGAGTTTGTGCCTATTGTTGTTTAGAAGATGGTTGCTCTTCCCTCTTCTCACTTTTCCTCTCTTCCGCATTTATTGGGAAGGATCTGTGTGTCAGGCTCTGCTATGTGATGACCCAGAAATGAATTATACGAATACTGTCCCTGAGGATCCTGTCCGGAGGAGGCAGAATACTTAACCAGCCCCGGGACCATAGGCGGGGACTCCGGGTTTTTAGTGAAGGGGAATTTTGATAAAGGGAAAGGTGAATGCGGGCCTGAAAAGCTGGGGATGGGTGGGTCACAGAAAAGAATTGCCTTGGGGATTTTACAAGGGTTAGGTGATTGAGGCCTGAAGAGTGCCCTGTACATACTTAATATAATTAAGACAAAGCATTTTTCTGGAAAGGATGTTAGTCCTGAAAATCCTCTTTGCTGGAACCTTCACATACAGAATTTTCTTCTACCTTCTTCCTTCTCCCACCCAAACCATGCTCCTCAAATTTTATTTTTCAGGTTTACTTTTTTGTTCTTTTGTCCCAGTGGGTCAGTACAGATGGCTGAGAGCTGATGCCTTAATTTGTCAAAATGTGTGTTAATTATATATGTAGCATATATTAAGTATATTTATAAATATAAATATATTTAGATAGATATATTTACATAGCTGTGTGTTAGACTTTGGAGTGGAAAAACATTTAATTTACCAGTTTTCCTTGTTTATTTCCCTCTATCGTCTAAGTTGCTCCTTTTTATCTCAGAAAGTTTTCCCAGAAGATGAGGGATGAGGTGTGAGTGGTAATTATTGATGTGAAGAGGGAAAGAAGAGAATTTGCAAATTAATTTTGTACTTTATTTGTTTATAGGTAGGGCATATTTCACCTGAAAACAACCTTAGAGCAAAATATTCATGTTTTGTGTAATGAAAGCAAACTAAGCAGTAGAAAGCAGGTAGCCATATAAGAAGTTAAAACTGAGACAGAAGAAAAACAAAAACCAAGGGGAAACCCAACAAATGTATTATCTACTTCATAATCAGAATTATTGGTAGTCACCTTTCAGAGGATGGAGAAGATAAATACACTGCATTATCTTTTGAAAGTTGTCATTTTTTGAAACTTGATTCTTTGAGGTAGTCTCTGACTTTAAGTTTCCTTTTACTGCAGTAAGACCAACAGTCTAGTTATTCATTTCAGTTTTCTTATAAAGGTTGGAATAATAAAGAAAGGAGAACAGAATGAGCTGGGCTTTGGAAGAATGGAAGGAAGGCCTCCCTACAAGAGCTCTACAGAAAATTCAAGAACTTGAAGGACAGCTAGACAAACTGAAGAAAGAAAAGCAGCAAAGACAGTTTCAACTTGATACTCTAGAGGCTGCACTGCAAAAACAGAAACAGAAGGTATCACTGACATTTGACAGTATTCACTTGTTTTTTGGATTAATTATTTCACCTTTAAATTTAGAGAGAGGGCTGGGGTTGTGGTTCAGCAGTAGAGTGCTTGCCCAGACTGAGTTCGATTCTCAGCACTACATATAAATAAATGAATAAAATAAAGGTCCATCAATGTCTAAAAAATACTTTTTAAAAAATTTGATTTAATTAGTTACAAATGACAGGACAATGATCTTGACATATCATATATTTGAATCAGATGGGATATAATTACTCATTTTTCTGAGTGTACAGGTTGCAGAATCACATTGGTCATGCATCAATGCATCAATGTCTAAAAAATACTTTAAAAAAATTAGAAGTTATTTTGTGGTAATCCCCTTCCTTCTCTTCAGACTTTTTTTTTTTTAAATTTGTTTTAATTTTTTATTCTAATTTGTTATATATGACAGCAGAATGTATTACAATTCATATTACACTTATAGAGCACAATTTTTCATATCTCTGGTTGTATACAAAGTATATTCATATTGTTTGTGTCTTCATACATGTTCTTAGGGTAATGATGTCCATCTCATTCCACTGTCTTTCCTACCCCCTTGCGCCCTCCCTTCCCCTCCCATCCCTTTGCCCTGTCTAGAGTTTGTCTAATCTTCCCATGCTCCCCCTCCCAACCCCACTATGTCTTCAGATATTTTTAATTGCCTCAAATTTTCTTGATCTTTTCCCCCTTTTCGGCCTATTTACTGATATTTAGGGCTATTGAGTTCCTTTTAAACTTCTGTTTGGGAACCTGAATTGGAAATTGCAGTTGCATTTCACAGCAAAGGCCAAAGTTTCTGGCTTCAAATTGGGTTATTATTACAGTCTTTTTATAGAAAATGGAGACCACTTTCTGACATGCGCTTTTTGTCTTGGTATTCCCCAATTTCTCTTCGGGGCTAGTAAATGAAAACTTAAATAGTACTTCTTTCTACCTCTGTATTAACCAACAAAGTAGTGGTATGATCATTGCTTCTAAAATATATATATATATATATATATATATATATATATATATATATATTTTTTTTTTTTTTTTTTTTTTTGCTTGTGGGAGAATTTTATGATTTCTTGCAATAACTGACTTTAGCCAGACTTGAAAATGAATTGCTGAGGGAGAGGTATAGTGTTCATTTGTAATTTTTTTATTCTTAAAACGATGATAAAGCTTGACTTGCTAGGATGAGTAGGGGTAGCCCTGACCAAAAGATAGTGTAAAATGTGATTTTGTAGAACTTTTCTGTTTTTAGGCTTCAGAATGTGGTGACCTAAAATTTCTGAATTTTAGAAATTTGTTCAGAAACATTGATGTCTTGCTTATTACAACTGTACCTCAGAGGATTGTTAAATCCACAAGTACACTTGGTAAATTCGCAAAATAAGCGACCTGTTTCCTTCCCAATGATTCTTATTAGGTTGAAAATGAAAAAACCGAGGGTACAAACCTGAAAAGGGAGAATCAAAGATTGATGGAAATATGTGAAAATTTGGAGAAAACTAAGCAAAAGATTTCTCATGAACTTCAAGTCAAGGAGTCACAAGTGAATTTCCAAGAAGGACAATTGAGTGCAGGCAAAAAACAAATAGAAAAACTGGAACAGGAACTTAAAAGGTAATTTATTTGAATGGGATTTATATGAAAATTATTTCTATGTCATCAGATACATTTATTATTTTCTTTAATGATATAGTTGATATATTTTGAAATATATTTTTCCTGTGGTGGAGTAAGCAGTGATTCAGTTCAGTTGTGACATGGCTCAATACAAATTCATCAAATGGTTGCTTATTTATTCATTTAACTTTATTAGGCTGGTCCATTCGATAGATGCTATATTGGTCACTGGGATGATACAATAATGGATAATAGCTCATTTGTTAATAATGGTCACTAATAGATGGAAGGAAGTGAAAGCATGGTTTATCCTGATGGCTCATGTTTTCTCTGGCTGGAAAAGCTATTATAGAGAATGAAGGGGAGAACTAAAACTAGGGAATTGTGAAAGGATTGAGGAGCAGAAAAGGCCCAGTTGAAGTTGCAGATTAGAAATTTGTAGAAGAACCAATATGGAGGCGTGTGTAGGGTGGGGTGAGGTGTGGGTTTCTTATAGCATCTGGGATCTGAAGTGCTGAGAAACTGAATGGGCAGATTGATTTAAGTTTGTTTGAGGCAGGATAATGGGATTGAATACATTGGAATAATTGAGGGTAAAGCAAAACTAAGCAAAAGAATTCTCATGAGCTTTAAGTCAGGGAGTCACAGAGAGTGGTTTAAGTAATATACCATAGGTTCTAAGCTGGAGGGAGTAAGTAAAGTCCTGAAGAGGTTCCTACTGAGATTCTTCTCTGAGAGTTCCATCATTCATTTTAAGCATTATAAAATCAGTTTGCCAGTTTAAGCAATAAAAAAGTTGTTTAGTACCACTTTCATTAAAAAAATCCCCCAATTGGAGGTGTTAATACAAATAAATTCAATGGAGTGTAATCATTGCTAGCTTAGAAAGGGTATACTCTTGTTCTAATGATAGAATTTTGTCAAATTATAATAATAAGGAGTGATGCCGCAGTCTGGCTGGGCACAAAATAACCGAGCCACCACGAGGCACTTGTAGGTTCAAACAGGAACTCCTTTATTGCCCGAACGCCACCCACAGTGGCCCTTCTAGGAACACCACTCCAACTGGAACTCCCCCCACCAGAACCGTCACCCACCAACTTGAACTCCCCAGGAATCCCTGCGAGAACTCCAAAGTAGCCTAAGGTGGACAGCAGGGATCTATACGCAATTGAATACACAGCTTAACTTAACTACCATCATCTCAGTGGCTCTCAACCACTCCCTTTGGCAAAATGCCAGGTGCCACCCCTTTTTGGAGAAAGCCAAATGATTCCATAAAAGGTAGTGGGTCCATTTCAAAGATGCCTAATGATGAAGGTAAGAACATGAAATCCACACATTATGTCCATCAAAATAAACTCCAGATGCTCAGAGACATTAAATGTAGAAATCATCAAAGTACAGAAATAAAACAAATGAAAGTTTGCACAATATAGGAGGATTTCTAAACCTCAGTGTGGAAAGCAAGGACTCGGCTGTGGCCCTCAACAGAGTGATAATAGCTTAAAGGACTTAAGTACATTGTCCCATTGACTCCACAAACATACACAGAAATTAAAAAGTAAACAACCACCACCTTATTTTTGAAGTAACTTGAGACTTGAAGAAAATTTGCAAGCCTAGTAGAGTTCTTTTATATCCTTTATCCAGATTTCTTCTGTTGTTAACACCTTATATAACAAAGTACACTCCCAAGCAGGAAATAACACTGATTTTGTACTATTAACTATAGATTTCATTAGAGTTTCACTGGTATTACTAGTCATGTCCTTTTTCTGTGCCCAGGATTCCACACTGCATTTAGTTGAGGTTTTCTTTGCCTCTTCTAAGTTGTGATGGTTCCTTATCTTTTGTGACCTTCATATTTTGAAAAATACCTGTCAGTTGTTTTGGAGAATGGCTTCAATTTGGGTTTGGCTGATTTTTTTTTTTTTTACTGATTAGATCAGTGTTTCTGAACAGTAGCCCTCTTGATGTTTTGGACTGGATTACTTGCTTGTTGTAGGATACTGGACAGCATCCGTATCTCCTAACCACTAGATGCCAGTATCATCTACTCCATTCCATTGGGATGATCAAACAAGTCTCCAGGCTTTGCTAAATGTCCTTTGGGAGAGTGAAATTTTCTCTGGTTGAGAATCACTGGATCAGATTGGGGTTATGAATTTTATTGCAGAAGTACCAATGTGCTTTTCTCCGTATAGCATATCAGATGTCTGTAACTTAAGTTTCTTCCTTTGTAAAGGTCTGGGACCACTACTATAAAGTTACTGTTTTTTTCCTTTGTAACTAATGAATACCTTGATATCATGAAATTTTTCTGGCATAGCTATAATAATTTTAATTGTAACTGTTACCGCTGTTGACCGGTGAGGAGTCCTTGCTTCCCCAATGTTGAAGAATAACACCAGAGAGGGGCTGGGGATGTGGCTCAAGGGGTAGCGCGCTCGCCTGGCATGCGTGCGGCCCGGGTTCGAGCCTCAGCACCACATACCAACAAAGATGTTGTGTCCGCGGAGAACTAAAAAAAAAAAAAAATAAATAAATATTAAAAATTCTCTCTCTCTCTCTCTCTCTCTCCTCTCTCACTCTCTCTTAAAAAAAAAAAAAAAAAAAAGAATAACACCAGAGAAGCACACCGAGGCAAGGTCAGAGTAGAAATTAGAAGTTTATTAAAGGACAGCAGAAAAGACTTCTCCCGGGAAGAAGGGGACCCAAGAGGTAGAATCCTTGGAAGTGAGGTTGTCTCCCCTTTTTATATAGTTCTTTCAGTGATGGAAGGGGACACAGGTGGGCCAAAGAATCTGGACAGGAAGGACTTCATTAACATTCTTTTTGGGATGGGCTATCTTCAAATCTGCTGGGGCTGTTCATTAACATTTCTTTGGGATGACTTGGGTCTAGGGCTTTTCTTGGGACTTCATTAACATTCCATGAGTTGTCCTGTGTTTCCCGGAATTCATTCAACATGGCCTCCATTTTAGATCTTACTCCATATTAGACCCGATTTACCTAACTACGCTGACTACCTAATTTTAAATCTGGCTTCATAACTACATATCAACAATATTTTTGAAAGTTAAAATATTTAAAAATCACTCTCATCTTTCTGTGAAGGTGATAGTTTTCCTGTATAAAAATCGTTTTTCTAATTTTTCTTCCTATTCATGTAGAATGATGGCTATTTGTAAGTTTCATGTTAAAAAGATAAACTTCTATCTCAGTTCTATGAGAACAGGAACCTTTTTTTCTTTTTTTTTGCCGGTAATTTTATAAACATTTATTTTAAAAATACTACAGAGGAGAGATTTAGATTAAACACACACACACACACACACACACACACACACACACACACACACACACAGAGTCATATTCAGAAACAAAAATGTATTGGACCAAGGGAGAGAAAAGGGGACCCCTTGGCATCCAGAAGGGAGTACAGTGGAAAACCATTTTATACATCATTTGTAAAAGAGCATGTCTACAAAAGAATAGAATATACAAAGTATAAATGCAAAATACAGTGGCACATCATGTAAGAAGAGAGACCAGTACCTCGTGGACACGGGGAGTGGGAGGGTGTGTGGCTTTGTCTCAAGGCTGCTGGCAGTGTGGTGTTGAACAGGGACCTTTTCTATCTTGTTCAGTGCTATATCCATAGCACCTGAAGTGGTATATCTTCAAATATTTGTTGAAGGAATCAAAGAAAGATAATTAGTTTTGGAAGACAGGAGTTAGGGAAGTAGGAAGCTCACCTTATTATGCTGAAATCTCTGCTTCTTTGGAAAGCACATTTTGGGAGCTGGATTTAGAAGTACTGGTTTTGGTAATTTAGGTAAGAAATAGAAATGCTTATATTTTTAACATCTTAATAAAAGGTTACTATTGTATGCATTTCTATATTAGATTGTAAAGTGTCATTTGGTAGCAATACCAGTATACACCCAGGTTTGTGCAAGACATCTAGCAACTGTAAATATTATCCATGTTAATAGTTGTCACCTGGCACCGTGGCATAAGCCTGTAATCCTAGCAGCTCAGGAGGCTGAGGCAGAAAGATTGCAAGCTTAAAGCCAGCCTCACCAATTTAGCAAGGTCCTAAGCAACTCAGTGATCCCCTGGCTCTAAGCAAAAACATAAAAAAGGGCTGAAGATGTGGCTCAGTGATTAAGCGCCCCTGGGTTCAATCTCTGGTACCAAAAAAAAAAAAAAAAAAAAGTTGACACTGTCGTCCTCATGGGGTTAGGACACTTTTATGGTATATTTAGTTTAAAAATATTACCAGGCATGGTAGCCTATAATCCCAGCTACTCTGGAAGCCAATGCAGGAAAATTGCAGGTTCAGGGCCAACCTGGGCAACCTGTATAAAAATAAAATAATTATTAGCTATATGGTTATACATATTGATAAAATTTTAGAGTATAGAAACTTGAATGTAGGTTTCTACATTATAAAAATTTATGAGTGCAATAACTATAGATTACAGAAAAGATTGAATATAATTTTTAGATTCTTACTGATAACTTTCAAATGGCAGGAATTTATTTACTCTATCAGTAGCTACTGATTAGGTTTCTGGAGAGTCTTCAACAAGTTAGACTTAACCTTTTAGAATATTTGTCAAAAGTATAGATATTGGCAATCAAAGTTTCAACATAGTAGAAACATTTTAATTTAGTGCTTTACTGGTAGCAGTGTCTTTTATTTTTCTACCTGGGGTGGAAGGAGGAAAAAAAATGTTATAGTAGGATATATTTTTTACTTAATATTAAGATAAAGTATATATTTTTTGTTTATAAATGAAAGGATAGTGAAAAGGAAGTAAGATGTGAATTTGAGAGGGAAAAGAAACATTAGTTTTGCAAGGTTCTTCAAAATTTGTCTCTAAAATCAGCTTGTTACGCCTTTTATAGCCTATACACTTGCACTGCCAATATGGTACCCACTGGCTACATATGGCTCTTAAAATGTGCTCCTAATTGAGATGTGTTGTAAATACATATTGCGTACTTAGTTCTGAAGATTTACTACAAAAAATGTCTCAATTTTTAAATTTCAAGTCAAACTGAGAGTATCTCCACAGTGGCAAGTTAACAAAACGTAAAAATTAATTTCACTTGTTTGCTGTTGCTCTTTAAATACTAGCAGAAAATTTCTATTGGGCATTGCTTTCCCAACTGTAAGCTTTCATGTGCTGAGTTGTCATTATTTTTAGCTCAATTGGTGTTTCTTCCTTCCCAGATTGAATTGGAGCTGGGAGAAGTTAAGGGCACTGACTTACTTCCTTTACTACTTTCTTCACTTCTTGCTTTGAGTAATGTACCCAAGGAAAGAGAGCATATCCTTAGCCATTTTAATAGGGTGTTGATTTTATTTCTTACATTAAGCAAAATTTGAGACATTAGAGACTTGCAAGAGTTGAAAATTCTTTAACATCAGAATTGAACCCTTTTTTAACTTGGATTATTTTGTTCTGAGATGTAATTAAAATTTATTTGTAGGATAGGAATATTATTCTATTCATATATAAATTACTTAACTCATTACTTTGTAACTATTTCTAGCCATATATTTTCTAGGTGTATATTATTAATTTTTGTATAAAAATGTCATATAATGCCTGATCTAGACATCAAGACTGATTTTGAAATGATTAAATATCATAAGTTGTATCATCCATTCTTGTGATTTGTGATTGCTTCAATGATATAATTTTTTCCCCATGTTTCCGAAGTTCTGAGTTCTTATAAGTCCCTATTCTTTCTTTGACTTAGAATATAAAATTTGTTGTAATATGTCTTCAACCTTCCAACTCTTTGCTGATGTAGTGGTTATTACAGATCTTCATTAAAGTTTTTATAACATTTTAATTATTGGCGTGTAGTTATATTTCTGTAACTGGATTCCATTCTTTTGAGGAATTACTGCATTCATAATTAGCACTTATTAAATTAATTTTTATTCAATGTCTATGGTTAGTAGTTCTTAAACAATGGGTTTCTTTGTAAGTCCTTTTTCCACTGGTAATGTATGACATTGGTATTCTGTAGCCTTTCTTCTAACTGATTTGTCACCTTTTGCATTATTTTCTAACAGGTATAAATCTGAACTTGAAAGAAGTCAACAAGCTGCGCAGTCTGCAGATGTCTCCCTGAATCTGTGCAATACACCACAAAAACTTTTTGCAACTCCACTAACACCAAGTCATTATTACAGTGGTAAAGATTATTTTTCTTGGTATTAACAGATTTTTTAATTTGAGATTTTAATTCTGTGAAAAATTAATTCAACTGTGAATTCAGTTTTTAATTTCGGTGTTTAAAAAAATTCATTGGCACGTCTGTGGAATTATGTTGAGCCACAGGGGTAAGTGCTCACCTTTTCACTTTATCTTTGTATGGTGTGTTTTAAAACAGGTTGTTTCAGAATATTCCTGTGTCTCCAAGTATGTTGATACTTGATCAATATTTTGATCTGTTGCCCTAACCAAATGTTCCTTCTACTTGGTGCTCTATGATACTCTACTTCTAGACTATCACAGTGATTATTGATCTGTGAATTCCTTCATGAAATCAATGACTGAAATAAAATAGTATTTGTTGTCTATGTTTAGGTTCCAAGTATGAAGATCTAAAAGAAAAATATAATAAAGAAGTTGAAGAACGAAAAAGATTAGAGGCAGAGGTTAAAGCCTTGCAGTCTAAAGTAAGTTAATGATGGGCTCTGTAGTGTAGAATATGCATTCATAGAAATCCTTGATTATAGGATAGGACAAGATTAGAGAAGAATCTGTTTTATGTAGAGCTGATTTTTTTTTTTTTCTTATACTGGAAATAATTCCTGGCTCATTGGTAGTGTTAATTCTTAGTTTTAAAACTAGATAGGAGTGAGTAAAATAGAGAGGTTAATTTGTCCTTAAATTCTAGGAGAACCATAGCCATATAATTATTTCCTTATTAAGATCTAGGGATAAGAAGTTTGTTTGGAGAGAGCAGGACCCAAGAGTTATTCCTGATACTGGCTGGCTTTGGCACCTGGAGGCGGCTGCTTCCTATAGGGTCCTCTGATGAAATGCGATTGCTACTGGGGACATGTTATTTGTGACATGTTCATTTCAGAGAAGAATGTTATCAACTCAATTTTCTTAATTTTTTAAAAACATAAGCTGCTGAGAAGGGGTTTCCACTCCATTTTGATATGCATAAACAAACAGAAAATGGCAAAGAAGTTTATTCAATGTCAATAAAATTAAAAAATAATGCAGGTTTCTAAAACCCCTACATGTAGTTCAGGGACTGACTTTGAAAATACCTGATGCCTGTTGAATTTTACCTTCATCAGTTCTGTTCACATGATGTCATTTTCTTAAAAAAATCTAAGTTTGGTACTTATAATACATTTCCTAGTTATGAACTATTTTTTTTTTTTTTTTTTGGTACCAGGGATTGAACTCAGGGGCCCTTGACCACTGAGCCACATCCCTAGCCCTATTTTGTATTGTATTTAAAGAAAGGGTCTCACTGAGTTGCTTAGTACCTTGCTTTTTGCTGAGGCAAGCCACTGGGATTATAGGTGTGTGCCAACACACCTGGCTCCTAGTTAGGAACTTAATGTAATAAACATAGAAACTTACTAAGGTGGCATAATTGAGCAAACAGTTTTGGGTGCATTTATAAGTAGGCCCCTTTAACTTTTGAGAATCAAAATCAACCTATATCATAGAATTTTTTTTTTTTTTTTTTTTTTTTTTGGTGTCAGGGATTGAACTCTGGGGTGCTTAACACTGAGTCACAACTCCAGCCCTGTGTTATATTTTATTAGAGACAAGGTGTCACTGAGTTGCTTAGGGCCTCGCTAAGTTGCTGAAGCTGGGTTTGAACTCTTGATCCTCCTGCCTTAGCCTCCTGAGTTTCTGGGATTACAGGAGTGTGCCACTGCACCTGGCTATTTCTTAGAATTTTAACAAGTATTTACCTTCTCATGCCTTTAACCCTTGTTTTGAGTTCACCAAAGGCATTGCTCCTCAAGATGAATGAAAAGTAATAATTCTCTCATTTGTCCTAGAAATGTCATGTGCTTTGTCATCCAGTTCAGTCATTGGTACCTGTTCTGCCCCTGACATTTTTTCTCCCATAGTTACTTTATGTGGAATGTGAATCTTCATCAACACTAAACCTCTTCCTATGGCAAAAACCAAGTTCTTGATATAAAAAGTTTAACGTAGCATCTAGAGCCAAGTCTTAATATTTGTGAGAAAGAGCAATTCATAACTGTAGATAATTCACAAATGTGTGTATTCTGTAATATAAAACATCCTAAATAGCATTTTTGGGAGAAGTGATATGGTTGAAAGGGTTCTGCAGGCTAATATTTAATTTTGATTCTGAAGTTGTAGAAAGGTGACCAATGATAGGCAAAGGAAAGCCAATTTTGGTATTTAAAATGTCAGCAAATACTCACATGTTGAATGGAGTTTATAAGCAATGCAGAAAAAAGTCCTTTTGAAATAGGTCAGGCCTTAGATGATACGGCTTGCCCCTTCAATGACAAGAAGATTGACATTTAGAATATTCTATCACTCCAAATTGGGACTTAATGGTTTCCTTGACTTGATGGTATGCAATGCAAGTGTCAATAGCTTGTAATTTTAGCTTTATATTCTACCTGAAAATATTCTGCCTGAAAAGAAATAGTCTTGTGGGGCTGGGGTTGGGGCTCAGAGGTAGAGCACATGCCTAGCATGCATGAGGCACTGAATGCAATCCTCAGGACCACATTAAAAAAAAAAAGAAATAGTCTTGAATATTGCAATTTCCAATGGTCTCTAAAGAGTTTCTGTTTTTACAGAAAGCTAGCCAGGCTGTTCCCCAAACCCTCATGAATCATCGGGACATTGCTCGACATCAGACATCATCATCTGTGTTCTCGTGGCAAGAGGAGAAGACCCCAAATAGACTTTCCTCTAATTCTCAGAAAACTCCAAATAGGAGAGATTTCTTTGTGTCTCACATTTTTGGGGAAGAAGAGGTGACTCCAAGCAGATCTACTTTTCAAACAGGAAAAAGAGATTTTAGTAGCAGTGGCTGTGATAATTCTAGCAATTCTCAACTTTTGGATCAATGTAAAGCCCAAAATCAAGGTAATTTCTATAGCTAAATTAAGTTTAAATTAAAATTTTCTGAGATAACTTAAGAGGCATTTCCAGATATTTTTATTCCTTGTTCGTGCTTATGTGTTTTAGACACATCAGTGGTCAACATCCCTGACTGATGATGTGAAATACTGTCTTTTCAATAGTAAAAAAAAAATCATAGATTTGAAATGTACTTTTATTTGTATTGAAAGCTGGTGCCCTGAGCCTTTAAAAGTTGGCTGAGAGGCTTAGATTTATCTTTCCTGAAGTGGAGCAAGTAGGTTGGTAGCAGTTTGCACTCTCCACACTTCTTATCTGTCTCCTGTTGTGGCCCATGGAAAAAGCCTATGTTCTGACCAACTTTGGCCAGAGGCAGGGTGTGTATCAGCAGAGCAGCTTTTCCCTGCACTGCCAGGCTGTCCATATGGGAGCAAACCTGTAACCCTGGCTGCTGTGTCACGAAGCAGCTGACAGCCAAGTGTACCAGGTGGTGTTTGGGAATCTACTCTGGAGAATATGGTAATTTACAGTACTGTGATATATTGGAAATCATTCTCAGTGTTCACTGGTGAGAGCTGTCATGCTGCCAGTGCCATTGGAAACGCTATTGTGTGCATGTAGGAAAAAAATGGAAAAAAGAATCAGTGTTAAATTTGGTAGTATGAGAGGTTCATGCCATCTTGATTTTTACTGAAGATAAAGCTACCAGAGACTGTACAAGGGTGAATTTTTACTGCTTAGCATTATTTTGGGGCACAGAACAAATATTTTTTACCAGTGTATAATACCAAGTGGTAATTTTTATTTTTTGATACCAGGAATTGAACTCAGGGGTGCTTTACCACTGAATCACATCCCTAGCCCTTTTTTATTTTTATTTTTTAATTTTGAGACAGGGTCTTGCTAAGTTGCTTGAGGCCTTGCTAAGTTGCTGAGGCTGGTTTTAAACTTGACTATCCTCCTACCTTAGCTTCCCTCATCACTGGGATCACAGGCATGTATCATCACGCCCAGCCAAGTGATAATTTTATTTTATTTATTTATTTATTTATTTTTCCTAAATTTTTTTTTTTTTAGAGAGAGTGAGAGAAGAAGAGAGAGAGAGAGAGAGAGAGAGAGAGAGAATTTTTAATATTTATTTTTTAGTTCTCAGCGGACACAACATCTTTGTTGGTATGTGGTGCTGAGGATCGAACCCGGGTCGCACGCATGCCAGGCGAGCGCGCTACCGCTTGAGCCACATCCCCTGCCCTCCAAGTGATAATTTTAGATTTTAGGTGTTTGTTGTACAAGTTGTACTTTTTTTTTTTTTTTTTTTTTTGCAGCTCTGTAAGATGCTGTTTGTATTTTAGAGAAGCATTTTCTCCCCATATTTCTCTGTGAAAACATAAGAAAACCTATTTCTCTGCTTTCTATAGAATATTTAAATACAAATGAGTTGGGTGTGGTGGTACACATCTTTAATCCCAGCTACTGGGGAGGTTGAGGCAGGAGGATCTCAAGTTCAATGCCAGTCTAGGAAATATGGTGAGACCATGCCTCAAGTAAATAAGAAGGGCTGGGGATGTATGTAGCTCACTGGTAGTGTACCATTGGGTCTAATCACTAACACTACAAAAAGAAAAGAAAAGGAGAAAAAAAAAGACAATAGACATTAACCACTGAAATTAAATACAGTTAGTTTCTGTGTGTAATAAAAATTATTTATATTTATCTCACCGAAGATGTTAGAGTAAAGTAAAATACATAATAAATTCTGAACATTTTGTAAAAATATATATGAATTGGAGTTTGTTTTCATTTGTGGTTTAAGAGCTAAGAAGCAAGGTTAATGAATTGGAACTACGTCTACAAGGACAAGAAAAAGAAATGAAAGGCCAAGTGAATAAATTTCTAGAGGTGCAACTCCAACTGGAGAAAACAAAAATAGAATTAACTGAAAAGGAGAAAGTTTTGAATAGAAATAAGGATGAACTGGTGAGAACAACAGCACAGTATGACCAGGCAGCAACCAAGGTACTTGACTTTCCATGAATTACTAAAAAGTTGCCATCTTTTCATACAGTTCTTTGGAAAGAGTGTTTTATATTTAAGTTTATAACATAAATGCTTGTAATGATTTTTGTTAGTGTGTTCTAGGCAGTGTTGATGGAGTTAAACTAGAATTACAGGTCTAGAATCAATCATGGCTGAACTTTTTCCAGTTGAGTAACTTTGGGCAAGTCACTGGTTTCTTTTATAAAGTCTCTGGGGGTGGTGAAAAATGCACCTGGCATAGTGTATGGCACGTAGCATAGGCACTTAAACAAATAGAGGTTTTAAATAGTTTTGGAAGATGTGCTGGAATTTAATTGATCTATTCGTGGGATCCAGTAAATATACTCTTTGCCATAGAATTTTTTAAAAATATTTTTTAGTTGTAGATGAACACAATGAGTGTATTTTGTTTATTTATTTATTTTAATTTGTTATATGTGACAGTAGAATACATTACAATTCGTATTACACATAGAGAGCACAATTTTTCATATCTCTGGTTGTACACAAAGTAGTGTCACACTTGTTTATTTATTTTTTATATGGTGCTGAGGATCAAACACAGCGCCTCACATGTGCAAGGCAAGCGCTCTACCACTGAGCCACAACCCCAGTCCCTTGCCATTGAATCTTAAGACTAGCCTTCCTATTTCTTTGATAATTTATTTTTGCTTTGGCCTGGATCTACCTTACCAGTTGTCTCCTTTTTCTATTACTCATTTGTTCATTCACTCATTTATTTATTGAGTGCCTACAATATATTAGGCACTGTTCTAGACCTGGGGATACAGTGGTAATAGACAAATATCCTTGCCTTATGGAGCTTCATCTTAATGGAGGGAGGCAGAAAATAACAAAAACAAATAAGTAAACATAGATAGTATAGTATGTGGTAACAAGTATTATGGAGGAAAATGAATTACATCCTAAGACTAACAATAATGATTTACAGTCTCCTGAACCTAATCTTCCTCTGGGCCCATTGTTTGCTTTTATCTTCTTGTCTTCTTGGAGTATCCTGCTGTCTTGGACTAACTTTTTTTTTTTTTTGGGTACCGGGGATTGAACTCAGGTTCCTCAGCCACTGAGCTACATTCCCAGCCTTATTATGTATTTTATTTAGAGACAGAGTCTCACTGAGTTGCTTAGGGCCTTGCTGTTGCTGAGGCTGTCTTTGAACTCAGGATTTTACTATCTCAGCCTCCCAAGCTGTTGGGATTACAGGCATGCACCACAGCACCCAGCCTGGTCTAACTCTGGATTTTTAATGTGTTTCTTATTCTTGTGAGCTCCTTTCCTCATAAGATATTTTCTCTGGCATCCCCTTTTTGCTTTCTTTGGATAGGTCTGTCTATCCTTCCTTCCTTTCTTCCTTTAATTAAATAATTATTATTATTATTATTATTTTTGTTTTGGGATAATTATAGATTGTTGCAGTTGTATAAAATACTAAATTGTTAAGGTAGCGGATTACACTGAATTCTACATATTTGAATGAGTCTTACATTTTGGGAATAAACCCCACTTGGTTTTATTTATAGTTGGTATTGTTGTATAATTCTTTTTATATATTTCTGAATTTTATTTGCTAAAAACTAGTTTTTTGTGCATACTTTCATGAGGGATATTGGTTTGTTCTTTTTTTTCTACCATCTTGGTCTGACATTTGTATCAAGGTAATTCTAGTTTTATAAAATGAATAAGAAAGTCTTCCCTCTTCTTCAGTTTCTGAAAGATTGAATATAATTGGTATATTTTCTTCTTTATGCATTTGAGAGAATTCTCTAGTGAATTTATTTGGGCATGGAGATTTCTTTTGGGGAGTTTTAGAATGATAAATTCCATTTCTTTAGCAATTATCAAACTATTAAAGTTACCTATTTCATACTGGGAGGATTGGAATAGTTTGTATATTTCTCTAAGTTGTGAAATTTATGTATTCTTGTCTTTTGACTTTTGATATGCCTACATTGTTAATTTGAAGTGAATTTCATGTAGAATGTATATAGTTGAGTGATATTTTTTAATGCACTCTCCCACTGTCCCCCCCCCCCCCCGAACATTTTTTATTGGTCCATTATAGTTATTCATACTGATGGGATTTATTGTTACATGTTCCTACATGCATGTGATACACAATATAACAATATAAGTTGACCAGTATCATTCCTTAGTACTCCTCCTGCTCCCCATCCCTTGGTCACTTTCCTCTTCGCATCTCTTTGATTTTCATGAGATCTGCCCTTATCTTTGTTGTTCTCTTCCTCTCTAGCTTCCACATATGACAGAAAACATAAGACCCTTAACTTTCTGAGTAACTTCTATAATGATTGTACTGGATGTTTTATTATATACACATAATTTATCACATTCTATTGATGACTTTTTTTTACCAGTTCTAATCAATTATAAAACATTTATCTTCCTTTTCATGCTTTTATATCCTTCCCCATTTATAAAATAATCTTCTTAGTTTCTATGGGTATATTTGGTACTATATTGACTTGTAATTTTGGTATCAATTGTTGAACTTATTTTAAAAAGCTCAAGAACAGAAGGAGGCCTGGGTTTGTAGCTCAGTGGTAGAGCACTTGCCTAGCATGTGTTTGGCACTGGGTTCGATTATCAGTACCACATATAAATAAGTAAAATAAAGGTCCTTTGACAACTTAAGAAAAAAAAAAATATATATATATATATAGAACAGAAGGAGTTTGTTACATATGTTTATATTGTTGCTTAACTTGTTCTTTCTTTCTAGATGCCTCCCAGGGATCCTTCTTTCATCCTTTCTTCTCAGTTTAGAGAACTTCCTGTACTCATTCTTTTAAAGTAGGTCTGTTGGCCACGCATTCTTTCAATTTTCCTTCACTTGAGGATATATTGTTTTCATCTTCATTCCTAAAGGGTATTTCTGCTGCATTGAGATTTTGGGTTGTTAGTGGTAGGGTGTTTTTTCTGGGGTCCTAAGCTCCCTCATCAGTCTGCCACTGTCTCTCCACTCTCTCTTATGTTCATCTTACTGTCCAGAGTTTTTATTTGTTCTTATTGGGATTAATAGGGAAAAGTGTGTTTATTCCATCTTTCTGGAAGTAGAAGCCGTTTTTCCACATTCTCCTCGTGCAGTGCTTTATGCAGGGACCCCTTGAGGAGCACTGACTAGATGTGTGAAGGAGCAGTGGAGCCTTAGTGGGACGTGGCCTCTCTGGATCTGTGCATTTATTCTGTTGACAAAGAGTGTGTAATAGGAATTTGGTCTTTCAAGATAGAAGGAGTTGGATTTGAGCTCTGGCCCTGCTACATTCTAATTGTGTTGCTTTTGGAACTGTTTAATTAACTTCTGAACAGTCAACTAATCAATAAAGTGGTGTTAATGATAGCTGGGCCGAAGGTCAGTGTAACGATTGAGATAATTTTTGTAAAGGCTTTAGTACCTGGTACAGGGTGAACATGTAATGACATTAGTCGTTATTATTATCAGAGCCTATTGTTTAGTTCTTATTCAATTAAGATAATTGAATTCCTGCTTGGCTAGGACTTCTTGTATGTAAGAATTACCATTATTCTTTTACATTTTATCTTGTTAGTTTTGTTGAGACAAAAAATCACCAAATCCTTGCTCTAACATATCTGATGAAATTTTTTTCTTAACAGATCTTGAGTTAATTTGTTTGAGTAGACCAGTGCTGAGAACATAAATCTGGCTTTCTTTCTATTAGTGTTCCTTCCAGGTTCCAAACACTCATTTGTTTAATGCTTTCTGGATTCCTTTTTTCTCCCAACTAGCTACAAATTCACCTTAACTGAAAATCCAGTTTGTGAAATGTTTTGCTGAAGTTGTTTTTCTGGCCTAGACATTACAACTACTTATTAAATAGAGCTAATGTAATACTGTTTTTTTTTTTTTTTCGGTACTGGGGATTGAACTCAGGGGCACTTGATCACCGAGCCATATATCCCCAGCCCGATTTTGGATTTTATTTAGAGACAGGGTCTCAATGAGTTAGTGCCTCACCATAGCTGAGGCTGACTTTGAACTCTCAATCCTCCTGTCTCAGCCTCATGAGCTGCTAGGATTACAGGTGTGTGCCACCATGCCTGGATTCTAATACTGTATTCTTAAGTGAATGTTAGCTATTTTATAATATGTTTTTTCCCCCAAGTATTTGTAGACTTTGTGGGGTATAAGGCTTAAATTCATGAGAAAAGAGTGTTAGAGCTGGCTGCAGACTTGGAGTTCAGTATATATAAATTTATTTATTCTAATTTGTTACACATGACAGCAGAATGCATTTCAATTTATAGTATACATATAGAGCACGAATTTTCATGTTTCTGGTTGTGCAGAAAAGTAGAGTCATGCCATTTGTGTCTTTGTACATGTACTTAGGGTAATGAGGTCCATCTCATTCTACCATCTATCCTACCCTCATACCCTCTCTCTATCTCTCCTCCTCTTTGCCCTATCTAAAGTTCCTCCATTCCTCCCATGCTCCCCTCCCACCCCCATTATAGATCAGCATCCACATATCAGAGAAAACATTTGGTCTTTGGTTTTTTAGGATTGGCTTACTTAGGATGACATTCTCCAATTCCATCCATTTACCTGCAAATGCCATGATTTTATTCTCTTTTAATGCTGAGTAGTATCCCATTGTGTATACATACCACAGTTTCTTTATTCATTTATCTATTGAAGGGCATCTAGGTTGGTTCCACAATTTAGCTATTGTGAATTGTGCTGCTATAAACATTGATGTGGCTGTGTCACTGTGTGCCTTTTTCCCCACATCCTCGTCAACACTTATTGTTGTTTGTATTCTGGAGTGAGATGGAATCTTAGAGTGGTTTTTATTTGCATTTCTCTAATTGCTATTGATGTTGAACATTTTTTCATATATTTGTTGATTGATTGTATATCATCTTCTGAAAGGTGTTTGTTCAGTTCCTTGGCCCATTTATTGATTGGGTTATTTGTTTTTTTTTTTTTTCGTGTTAAGATTTTTGAGTTCTTTATATATCCTATAGATTAGTGCTCTACAAGAGTTAAAAACAAGAATCAACAAATGGGACTTACTCAAACTAAAAAGTTTTATCTCAGCAAGAGAAACAATAAGAGAGGTAAATAGGGAGCCGACATCCTGGGAACAAATCTTTACTCCTCACACTTCAGATAGAGCCCTAATATCCAGAGTATACAAAGAACTCAAAAAATTAAGCAATAAGAAAACAAATAACCCAATCAACAAATGGGCCAAGGACATGAACAGACACTTCTCAGAGGAGGATATACAATCAATCAACAAGTACATGAAAAAATGCTCAACATCTCTAGCAGTCAGAGAAATGCAAATCAAAACCACCCTAAGATACCATCTCACTCCAGTAAGATTGGCAGCCATGATGGAGTCAAACAACAACAAATGCTGGCGAGGATGTGGGGAAAAGGGTACACTTGTACATTGCTTGTGGGACTACAAATTGGTGCGGCCAATTTGGAAAGCAGTATGGAGATTCCTGGGAAAGCTGGGAATGGAACCACCATTTGACCCAGCTATTGCCCTTCTCGGACTATTCCCTGAAGTCCTTAAAAGAGCGTACTGTAGGGATACTGCTGCATCGATGTTCATAGCATCACAATTCACAATAGCTAGATTGTGGAACCAACTTAGATGCCCTTCAATAGATGAATGGATTAAAAAATGTTGCATTTATACACAATGGAGTATTACTCAGCACTAAAAAATGACAAAATCATGGAATTTGCAGGGAAATGGATGGCATTAGAGCAGATTATGCTAAGTGAAGCTAGCCAATCCCTAAAAAACAAATGCCAAATGTCTTCTTTGATATAAGGAGAGCAACTAAAAACAGAGCAGGGAGGAAGAGCATGAGAAAAAGATTAACATTAAACAGGGACGAGAGGTGGGAGGGAAAGGGAGAGAGAAGGGAAATTGCATGGAAATGGAAGGTGACCCTCATTGTTATACAAAATTACATATAAGAGGATGTGAGGGGAAAGGGGAAAAAATATCAAGGGAGAGAAATGAATTACAGTAGAAGGGGTAGAGAGAGAAGATGGGAGGGGAGGGGAGGGGAGGGGGGATAGTAGAGGATAGGAAAGATAGCAGAATACAACAGTCACTAGTATGGCAATATGTAATATCGTGGATGTGTAACCGATGTGATTCTGCAATCTGTATATGGGGTAAAAATGGGAGTTCATAACCCACTTGAATCAAATGTATGAAATATGATATGTCAAGAGCTTTGTAATGTTTTGAACAACCAATAAAAAAAAAAAATAGATTCGTGCTCTATCTGATGTGCTTGTGGTAAAAATTTGCTCCAAATATAGGTTCTCTTCTCACCTCACTGATTGTTTCTTTTGCTGAGAAGAAGCTTTTTAGTTTGAATCCATCCCATTTATTGATTCTTGGGAGTTTTTTAAAATATATGCAGAAATCTTAGAGAAGTGTACAGGGTCACATGCTATATACTTTCAAAGGATTTGAGCTCTGGTCACTTATTTTAGAACACCATGGAGCATTTATGACACCTACTGATTAACTATTTTTACATGATTGTGCATTATTGATACTAAAATGCCATTTAGAAAGGTTTATATAAAATATAAATACCTTGTAAAGGGTCTTTTTAAACCTACAATGTCTTAATAGGAAAGTATTGTTGATTCTGAGATGGGAGTAGTGGAATCTGTTGCAGTTTGAGGAAATGCCAGTAGAGGGTACCAAGGGTTCATTAGTAGTACATGTAGGTTTTGTTTATGTTTTTTTTTTTTTTTCTTTTTTCCCTGAGAATTGTCAATCATCCAAATTTTAGGCCATCATCTGGGCAGGGATTTGTGTCTGAGTTATTTACTGTTATATCTTCAGTGCCTACAACAGTTCATAACCTAAAGTAGTCTGTTAATAAATATTTGTTGAATTCATACCTATTATTGTTGTAATCTCTGTAATACTCTTTCTTGGGCATTTAAAAACTCAAGGATGATATAAAAATAATGACAAAAGTGTCATAATGTTCAATGTAGTGGACTGGTTCAAACCACTGGCTCAAAATTTTGCTGTTTAAATTTGATATTTTTAAAGTTCTGATATTTTCAAAATCATTTAGTCATTATTGACCAACTCTACACTTTTTGTCTCTGGTTACTTAATAATTGGTGTCTGACTGGTCTTCCAGCAAAGTGTTATATAGTGTTTTCTTTTTCTCTGAATTCCCAGTTAAATTTCTAATAGCTATAAATTAGATTATGAAGATTCTTAGAGAAAAAAAAAATCATAGAGAGATTTGCCAATTTGGGACACATTTCTTTTGGAGTGAAGAGTTCCTTTCCACCAAGACAAAGTTTTCTTATTATCCCCTGGGTCCTTAGAGTGGTTTTAGAGGGCAGTTTAAGGATTTGAGCACAAGGGGATGATATAGAGGAATGGATTTCACCATTTAAAGAATTATGACTCTTTTGTTCCAATCTGTTTTTAGAAGAGCATTCTAAATTTTCATGTAGTTCACATTTTCGAATTTACTTTATGGATAACTAGATATTAGGAAGGCAGTAGAATGTTCTTTGTGTTGCTTATAGCAGCTTGATTAAAAACAAGTTGTGGGGCTGGGGTTATGGCTCAGAGGTAGAGTGCTTACCTAGCATGTATGAGGCACTAGTTTCGACTCTCATCACCACATAAAGTAAAATAAAGACATTGTGTCCGCCTATAACATTGTGTCCACCTATAACTAAAAAAAAAAAAAGAATTAAACAAACAAAAAAAACCTAGTTGTGATATTCTTGAGCCCTGTGAACCCTCAGAAATATAAAGTGGCATAGTGGGAGCCACATTGTGGAAAGAAGGATTTTAATATTTAAAATTTCCTGCAAGATCCATTATGCTTGAAAGAGACTATCAGAGAAAGGTAATGGGCACCCTGTAATTACTGGGTCAACACCAGTACCTTTTAACCTCTCCTTCCCAGCAGCAGTATGTTAGATGAATCATTAGACATCCTGTCTCAGTTTTCATAGCATGGACTATGAAGTTATTTATTTAAATGGGTTAATTCTTACATACTTGATAATATTTCCCAAATATAGATTTTATATGTGCTGAGATAAAGTGGTTTTTGTATTTGGCTGATAGGTTCAAACCCAACTTTTTATGAAATAAAAAGATCAAAACAATGGTAAACTTAAAACAGATTTTGGGGCTAAGATTTTTTTCTAAAAAACAAAATATTTGCTTCTTTCCTTGAATGACTTTTCTTTGGTGTCAAACATTTTTATCTGTTAGTGTACTGCATTGGAACAAAAGTTGAAAAAATTGACTGAGGATTTGAGTTGTCAGCGACAAAATGCAGAAAGTGCCAGGTGTTCTCTGGAACAGAAAATCAAGGAGAAAGAAAAGGAGCTTCAAGAGGTAAGGCAAATGGGTTCAGGAAGAGTGTGTCTGAAAGGCTCTTGTGGAGTCTGTGTTCTTGAAAAGTTTGATTACTTGGAAAGAGAAGCAGTTTGTCATAATTTGGGAAATCATTAGAGGGAAATGCTTTGTAGACAACAGGTCACCTATTTCTCTCATGTTTCTGGTTTTGATTGGAGAGAGAGGATTAGTAGTCCAGAGTTTTCTTTTTTATTCATGTTTTCTGAGGTGCTTGAGATACTGACTAGGAACAAGTTCTGTTGCTTCTTTCAAACACTTTATTTGCAGTGAAGGGGATTACATAAGGTTCTCCAGTCTGTTAAGCCTGTGGGATGGCAAATGAACTAGGAAGGTAGTTAATGTACAGGGAGAGAAGTCGGAGGAGTTAGGGCAGAAGGTGGGCTGGTAGGTATTGCTGCCAGTTTGGTCCTTTCAGGCTATTTAGCTTGAGAATCTAGTCTTTTAGTAAGAGTGACTGGGAATGTTAGCTGGTATCCTATGGTTATCAGAGTTAATTGTGTCCTTTATTTTCTATCTTTTAAAATTTAAGAACATTATAAGTTGTATAACTTTGGTTTTTGATTATTTAACCCGTCTTGAGTGTTTGATTGCTTGGCTGAGTTGTGATCTTTGCAGTTCAGCTCTTCTCACCTGCCTGATTCACCCAAATAGAGATGGTTAATTTAAAATGAGGGATGAGGTGGGAATCTGCTGGGCTGGTTACCACATGGTCAACTTTTAGACTCCTTTGCCTTCCTTTCAGAGATCTGGATTTGATTGTGGGGTCCACTGCTTAGGCTGATTGAACTTGTCAGTCAGTGGATGGTTGGTTTGGCTCCCTGTTGTCTTGTGCTCTTTCCATGTAGCATTAACTGATGGGATGTTTGTGCCTCATCTTGGAATCTCCCTTGTCAATCATTGTTAGTTTGATGCATGTATCCTTTGCTTTTCAGGAACTTTCCCGTCAGCATCGTTCTTTCCAAACCCTGGACCAAGAGTGCACTCAGATGAAAGCCAGGCTTACCCAAGAGTTACAGCAAGCCAAGAATACTCTCAATATCCTACAGGCTGAACTGGATAAAGTAGGACACGAACTTATTTCTCTCTCCCTCTTTTCCTTATGCATGTTACTTCTCCGCCACAGTTGACATAAGATGTTTTTATTTTGGGGAGAAGGGGTAACTGGGGATTGAACCCAGGGCACTCAACAACTGAGCCATTTCCCCATCCCTATTTTGTATTTTATTTAGAGACAGGGTCTCACTGAGTTGCTTAGCACCTTGCTTTTGCTGAGGTTGGCTTTGAACCTGTGATCCTCCTGCCTCAGCCTCCTGAGCCACTGGGATTACAGGTGTGCACCATTGCGTCTGGCAACATAAAATATTTTTAAAACCAGTATCTGAAAACATAAAAGTTGTACATATTAATGGGGTACTATGCATGTTTGATACATGTGTACATTGCATATTGTTTAAATCAAGGTAGACATCCTTGTCTCCTTTATCATTTCTATATGGTGAAAACTTGCAAAATCCTTTTAATTTTTTGAAATTATATAGTGCATTATTGTCATCATAGTCACCCTACTGTGCAATAGCACATCAGTACTTCTTTGATCTTCTGTCACTTAGCACGCACTGATCAACCTCTCCCTGTTCTCCTTTCCCTTCCTCTGCTCTTCCCAGCCTCTGGTAACCACAGCTTTACTCTCAATTTGTGAGAGCAACTGTGTCATGTTCCATGTGTGAGTGAAGATTCTTTTAAAGCAAAAATGTTCTATCTTCATTTTCTTTACTCATCAAAGTGCAGAGTGAACAGATCCTTTCTGATGTCCATTTTCTCATCCAGAGAAAGCAGGATGTAGAGTTAGGATTTCAGATCTGAAGGTCAGTAGAGGTTTCTGAGATTCTGCTTGTTCTGGATCATGTGAACAGATGGGAACTGTCCCAAGTAATTTATGCTCTCTGATAGCTAATGCACTGGAGAGTAAAATCAATTGTCTTATTTGAAACTCACTTCAAATGTGATCTCACCTAGGTTTATAACTTTATGTCCCTGGTTTGGAGGTCTCCTCTGAACTTTAGATTTGTAGTATGTGCTTGATGTTCCACCTGGCAGTTGACGGGCATCTCGTGCTTAATGTGTTCATAACAGAACTCAGCTAGTTTTTTCTTTGTTTTTTTTTTTTTTTAAAACCTGCTTCTTTCTTAGTCTTCCCCATCCTAATAAAGAGCCATTCCTTTCTCCACATTTTCAGGCATATTAGAAATTGAAATCCATGCCATCTTCAATTCTTTTTCTTTCACACCTGAACCATTTCTGTTAAAACTGCTGACTTGATTCTTATTTGTGCGCTCTCTTGCTCTCTCTTTCTCTCTCTCTCTCATATATACACACACACACACTTGTGTGCATATCTGTATATGTGGATTTGTGTGCATATTTGTATGTGAATGATATAATAGTATATTTAAACTTTTGGTGTAAAAGATACAAAAGCTGCATAGAATGAATTTGAAACTCAATAAATTATTATGTGAAATGATCTCTTATAAAGGTTACCTATGTCAGAAGCTAGTCTTATCAGCCACCCTACAAAATTTACATGTGTCTCTATCTCCCTTTTAAGCATAAGCCTGACTTTTTATGTCTATCTTTATACTGTATATTGAATATGACTACTTTCTGTCCCATCTGGTGCTGTAACCTGGCCTAGGTCATCATCCATCTCTGCAGATTCCATATCTGTGGACTTAAATATCAAAAATATAAAATATTTTTTTTTGTGGCACTGGTGTTTGAACCCAGTACACTTTACCACTGAATTATATCCCCAACCCTTTTTACTTTTAATTTCAAAAAAATTTGGAAACAGGTGCTCCCTAAGTTGTTGAGATTGGCCTTGAACTTATGATCCTTCTTCAAGCTGCCCAAGTAGCTGAGATTATAGATGTGTGTCACCATACCTGGCTCAAAAATATTCTTAGAAAACAAAATTCCAGAACATTTCAAACAGCAAAACATGAATTTGCTGTGCATCAAGTGCTATCCTGAATCCACACGAATGAAGTGGTGTGTAGATACATCCTGCTGTAGCCTCTACCACATCACAAGTCCTGTTTCTGCAGCACTCATTATTTGAGGGTTGCTTGCCTTGCATATGTTTCAAATACTATGTAGTTAATCCTGTGATGTACTGAACCATACATACTTTTATCCTTGTTATTCCTTGAATAATATAGTTTAACACCTATTTATGTACCATTTAGTTTGTATTAGGCACTATAAGCAATTGAAAGATAATTTAAAGTGTATGGGAGTATGTGCATAGGCAAATACTACCATGTTCTATGTGAGGGACTCACTGCTTCTGAGATTTTGGTACCCTTGCTAACACCAAAGGACAATGAGTGTATGGTATTCCAGTCCTTTTCTTATCTTTACTTTTTTCCTGTTTTCTCTGAGTTCTCCAAACTTTACCTCTTTTTTCTATATATTGCTCACTAAATGATGTCAGAGGCTCTCATAATGGTGTTTTTTTTTTTTTTTTTAAAGAGAGAGTGAGAGAGGAGAGAGAGAGAGAGAGAGAGAGAGAGAGAGAGAGAGAGAGAGAGAGAATTTTTAATATTTATTTTTTAGTTCTCAGCGGACACAACATCTTTGTTGGTATGTGGTGCTAAGGATCGAACCCGGGCCGCACGCATGCCAGGCAAGCGCGCTACCACTTGAGCCACATCCCCAGCCCATCATAATGGTGTTTTAATTTAGCATTTAGTTGTGACATATATTTGGTTTCCACCAGAATAGTTAGCATCAATTCTTAACGATCCTTGAAGTTTTTTTTTAATGAGAATAATGGATGTTTTTTAATTATAAAAATTACATATTATAATGGTAAAGTAGACAAATAGTATTCTTCCAGAATTTTTCTACATATATGTGGGTACAATTCTGCTTTTTTTTTTTTTTAACATTTTTTTTTTTTTTTTTTTTAGTTATAGGTAGACACAATGTCTTTATTTTTATGTGGGGCTGGATTGAACTCAGTGCCTCACATATGCGAGGTGAGCACTCTTCCTCTGCCACAATCCCAGCCTCCAATTCTACTTCTTAAAAATACAAATAAAGGCATAGGGCATGATTTGTGCTCCATCTTATTTTTTCAATTAATATGTCTTGGTCATATTTCATATCAGGACTTGTGGATCTATCTGAATTGTAACATTGGTTATATGGAACTTGAGCAAATAGCTGTATCATTACTTACTTTGCCAATTGATTTTTTTTTAACTTTATTCTAATTGTACATGAGTGTAGAATGCATTTTGATGCATCATACATTTTTCTGGTTTTACATGATGTAGAAATCACACTGGCAGTGTAATCATATGTACTCCCTTCTGCCTAATGCAAAGTACCTTGAACTTATTTTATTTATTGTGGGGGTACTTGGGATTGAACTCAGGGGTACTCTATCACTGAGCCACATCCCCATCCCTATTTTGTATTTTATTTAGAGACAGGGTCTTACTGAGTTGTTTAGTGACTTGCTTTTGCTGAGGCTGGCTTTGAACTCACCATTCTCCTGCCTCCACCTCCAGGGCCATGGGAATACAGGTGTGAGCCACTGCGCCTGGCTTGAACTTTTTTTTAATTTAAGAATGAAATTGTGGTATAAAGGTGTATTAAGAATTGTAATGCAAATAATAATAATAATAATAATAATAATAATAATAATAATAGAGCTCATGTTAAAAAAAAAGAGCTAGGGAGGAAAATTACCTCTAGATAGGGAATAGGGGTGGGAGGGAAAGGGAGGGAGACGGGGAATAGCTAGGATGGTGTAAGGAGATGGTCATCATTATACAAAGTACATGTATGAAGATGTGAATTTGGTGTCAACATACCTTATATACAAACAGAGATATGATAAATGGTGGTATAAAGGTGTATTAAGAATTATGAAAAAAAAAAGAACTCATGCATAATTTGGCATGAACATACTTTATACATACAGAGTTACAAAAAATTGTGCTGTGAATGGATAATTATGAATGTAATGCACTCCACTATTGTCATGTATGTAAGAAATAAAAAAAGAATGAATGATTATTTACAAATAAAAAACATAAAAATAATGCTTTTTCTTTTTCCTCTCCATTGTAGGTCACATCTGTAAAGCAACAATTAGAAAAGAATTTGGAAGAGTTTAAGCAGAGGGTCAGCAAAATGGAGCAGGCTATCCAGGCGAGTCAGATCAAGGAGGATGAGCTGAGGAGAAGCAGCGAGGTAAGTAGGGGCAGAGCTGAGTATTTCTCAACTGCTGTGCAGGATGAGGTATGAGGATTAGAAGAATTTCTGTTCATTTGTCAGTAGTTTATCACAAGTGTATATATTTTTCCTTATTTGCCAGAAGTATTACAACTGTTCTGTTACATAACTATGACATAGAATATGTGTTTTTTACTTTGCATTACTTGCATGCATCTAGCATTTATAAGAAAATATGATTTGTATTGAGAACACAGACTCAGTTGTTTTTTAGAATCATTCCACCTGGGAGGTAGAAGAAAGAAAAGAAAGGAGTGGATTTTCTGAATGGAAAGAAACAGAACTGTTGACATAAGCTATTGATTAAATCTCTTTACTAAGGGTTGGCTTTTGAGTTAGGTAATATTAAAAACCTGTAGAAAGTCATATATTTAAATAAAGAAGAAAAGTAATGACACAGTGTATAGATTTAAAATTCTTATAAAAAATCGAGAAGCTGGAGGTGTAGTGCAGTGGCTGAGCCCTTGCCTAACATATGTGAGGCCTTGGGTTTGATACACAGTACCACCAAAAAAAAAAAAAAAAAAAAAATCATTATCAATTGTGTTTTGTTACTCTGTCTTCAAAACTAAACACCAGTCTTGGTGTTCAGTATGTGCAAACACTGGTAAACATTGTTTTTGGAGATTCCTGTTTATCCTACAGAATGGTGGATAAGGGTCTCTAGGTGATGGTGTGGATGCCAGGAGTACCCCAGTGTTTCTACTAAGATTTTGTTCATGCATACATGGTTTCTTTCTGAATTTATTTAGTGTCCTAGACTTTATTTAAAGGGCTTAATTAAGAACCATTTAGGAACAGGCAATAGACTGAAACAATTTGAATAGAATCAGTATTGTAACTTCAGAATCAGTATTTTAACTTCAGAAGGAGGAGTAGCAAAAGTTCAGTGGAGGTTTCTTTCCTCTGGGACATAATAGGAAAGAATATTTTCCTGCTTATTTAAATGTTCTGTGATCAGTTTTAAAGAAAAAAATTCTCTATAAAGCATAGTTCCTTATACAGGTGATGAAAATCTAAGTGTACTTTCCTCTAGGGCTTTGCAGAGTGTGTCACAGTTGTGAAATTAGAACATCTGTCATGGTGAAGAAGTGGGTAGCTATGAAGGGGAAGCACTGCTGGAAAGGTGGGCCTCCCTCCTGCAACCCGAGTAGAAGGAATTTCACATCCAGTGATAGTTTTTCAAATGGAAGTGTTTGTTGCAACAAAACAAATATTTGCCTTTTGGCCAGTGGGGAGCAACCAACAGATGCTTCTGCTAACATTTCCACAGGCAGACTGGCATCAACTCTTCCCTCTGTGAGCTTCTCTTTCAGCCAGAAACTCTTCTGCGACTCCCCTGGCTTCCTGGAGGAAACATTTTGTAAAAGCAATCATCTGGTCAAGAGAGTCCAAACACTTTTCAAGTGGCATGCTAGGCTGAGTCATAGTACTGGGCTGGATGTCATCATGCAGGTGTTTCTGAAGACTTGTGCATCTTTGCAGGGTCTGGCTGTCATTTGTAGAGCTATCTCCAATGAACTCTACTCTATCCTCAGTTACATGCATATCATGTTTCACTTATATTTCACTGATTTCTGTCACATAAGGGTAGTCAGTCATGTGTGGAAAGTACCTAGAACAGGGCCTGGGAATGAATTTAGTGTTCTTCTTAATTGATGTGTATGATCACATGTGTCTTTCAAAAATAACATCATGAATTGACAGGGGTCAGCTGGCACTTGTCCTTTGAATTGGGATTGGGCAAGTGACTTATCAGCAAGAGTGATGGTATGATGCTGGTTGCAGTAGTGCACACCTGTAGTCCAAGTGACTAGCAAGGCTGATGCAGGAGGATTGCATGTTGGAGGCCAGTCTGGGCAATTTAGCAAGCACCTGTCTCAAATAAAAAAGACCGGGGATATAGTTCAGTTGTAGAGCATCCATGGGCTTAATCCTCCCTACTGCAAAGAAAGAAAAAAAAAAAGAAGTGGTGGTAGGACTGGGGGTATAAATGGTGTTGTCTTTGGAGGGAGCGAGATCTGAATTTGCATTGCTTTTCTGCCACTTACCTTCTCTGTAACCTTGAGATGGTGACTTAGCCTTTCTGAGGGACAAATAATACCTTTCCCTCTTCAAGGCTATATTCATGATTAAATTAAATATTGTACATAAAATCCTTGGCTCCATGCCCAGCACAAAAATGCTCAGTAAATTATTGTAACCCACCTGCTCATTGCTTTAGTCTTCACATCTATTAGGTCCATTTTGATGTTAACATTGTTTGCTGTCACCTATAGGCACAGAAGGTCATGACCAGGGGACAGTGCATTTGAGGTTTTTCATATTTAAAAATTTGCCTGTTCTATTATACTACCACTCTGGGTGTCTTTCCATATCTAATTATAAGTAAGTACAAACAAGTTTAGCATGCTTATAGGTTTTGGATGCTGAAACAATGTGACAGTTGTACTGAAATTTTCCTTGTTCGTATTTAGTAAACTAATATGCTGCTCACAATGAGAAATTATCAGTGCTGGAAACGTGATTTAATGGCCTAACCAAGGGTAAAGTTAACATTTAGTATCAAAGTGAGTGGAGGGTTTAGATGGGCTGCTTATCTGGAATCCAGTGCCAGCCCCCATTGCATTGGGGTTTGGCAATAAAATCCCATCATTTGACAGGCAAGATGAGGGAACACTTGCTTGGGGACCTTTCCAAACATAGGGATCTGTATTATACTAGATACTCTAAGGAGCTCAGTCTGGCAGGCAAGAATGATGAGGTGGAAGGGGAAAAGCGCATCTTCTGCTTTCATCTCATAGTCACATAGAGACTTCACCCTGGCAGGGGACATATTAAGCTATATTCAGGGATGGGATCATGAAACACCGCACACTAGCTGAAATTTGTTTTGTCTGGCCCTAGAAAGTGATGCTTCCCTTGCTGCTCCTAAACCAAAGTTGATCTGGGTGGAATTGCTTGCTAAGCTCTAATGCTGGCTCCTGCTTATAGGGATTTTTGTCGTGTTTTTCCTGAGTAGTGCCCAATTTTGCAAATCATGTGAGGATGCACAAGGTGCCTAGGAGAATATATCCTTGTACGCTTAGCTCATTGTTGGTAATGAGCTACCCAATCAAGTCTTAAGTGGCTGTAGCATCGCAGAAAACTAATTGCTGATGGATGGCAGCCTGCACATCCATTTTCAGATGTTCGTTTTCTAAATTCTGGCCTTTTAAAATTCTTGGGTTGGTCATAGCTGTGGCATTATAAGCCTGCTGGGTCCCAGGGTTGGCTGAACATTTTTTCATTAGAAACAAATATTTACGAAACTAGTGCCAGAATAGAGAAAGACACTCTAAATCTTTCCATTGAGCTTACTATTCACTTAAATGTTTCCAGTTATGGACAGAGAAGAATGGAGATCAACAGACACATACTATAAATTACCCCCCTGCCTTGCTGGTCCCTTCCCTCTCTTTTCTCCTTTTTCTTACCTTCCTTCCTGTTGGGATGTCTTCTCAGCTTTGTCAGTCTCCCAAAGATTAGATGTGATTTGATTTGATCAATTTTTTAGGGTAAGAATATTTTCTAGGCTGTAAAATAAAAGTGGTAAGTTAACCCAGGTAGTTATGTTCTAGTTAGTCGTAATGTTGACCTTATTTTCCATTGATCATGATCTTGCAAATTAAACTTTGGAAAGAAAAAAATAATAATAACACTCCATTACACTTGTCAGAGCGCTTCCATCTGTGATCTCATTGACTGGGAGATTTTATTGAGCCTGAAGAACAAACATTTTCTGTGGTTTAATGATGCTAACTTAAATCAATAACATTGTTTCACCTTCATGATCTTTCTTTGCAAAATTTAATACTGACTGGTGTGAGTTAGCCTCTGTCTAGAGTTCACTGGACAATCAGCCCTTTAGTTCTGATTGATATCTTAATTTGATAGAGTGTCAGTTTTGCCATGGAAGAAAGGCAGGATTAGGATGTGGGAGACAGGAGTATAATACCGACAACAGGTTTTGTCTCATTTTAATGATGAAATGAATGTATATACATGAACAGAGCAGCTGCCAGCAAGTTTTCAAGTACTTTCTACTAGCCAGATTCTCCCTCTTCTTGAATTTGGCTTTGCTGCATCAGTACCCATCTGCTGGTAGTAACCAGGCTGATAATTGAAGGCAGTCTTCCAACACAGCTTTGCCAGGGCCATCTGTTTTCAAACGGTGCTGTAGGATTTTGGAGGATGGGTCTTAATTGTTTCTTTAAGATTCAGAAATTTCCCCCTGCTTCTCAGAAAGGTATTTTTGAAAGGCAGTTTTTTAAAACATTAGCCTTTTTCCTCACTCAAAAGATGTGAGGCACTTGGTTCTGTCAGTTTATAATGATATCTGCTAATTCCATGTGGTCCAGAGTGTGGTACATAATATAGGTTGAGATACTTATGAGCATAAAAAAACTATGATAAGTTTCAAGTAGGTATAGAGTATTCATAATGTTTATTATATGAGTCCTATGTGGTTAAGGAGTAATCATGCTTTCATTTGGCATGTAAATATTGCTTAGTTTTTAAGATCAAAGGTCTCCCGAGATAATGGGTTGGAACTGTATATGTATGCATCTCTGCTACCTTATTGCACACAGATGCATGGGTACTTATTTACTCAAACACCCAATGAATCTGTTTCATTGTGAGAGCTCAAATTCTCCTATATGGAATTAATTATTCGTCTACTCCCCAACCTTTGCTTTTTCACCCACACTCAATGTCTCTTTGGTATTTGGCACGTTCTGGTGGGTATTCAGTGATTATTATTATTATTTATATTTGTTCTTCTCATAATTACATCCCAGCATCTTGAACATTGTACATTTTCTTGATGAAAATGTTTCTTGAAGGTAATTTTACTCATAAAGACATTCCCCAACAATGAACCCTTAGATGATATTATAATGAGAAGTAAAAATTTATCACATGAATAATTTGTTTTAGGAATGTATCAACTCTTTGCAAAGATATATTTGATAAGAACTTGGAACCTTTGTCCTTGAGGATCTTGTAAATAGATTTTTCCATGTAAGCTAACTCTTTAGCAGTCATAAGCACAACAAGAAATTGCAAAGAGATAAATTTTTTTTTTTTAAAAGAGAGAGAGAGAAAGAGAATGAGTTTATTTATTTATTTATTTAGTTTTCGGCAGACACAACATCTTTGTTTGTATGTGGTGTTGAGGATCGAACCCGGGCTGCATGCATGCCAGGCAAGCATGCTACCACTTGAGCCACATCCCCAGCCCGATACATGTTTTTTTGAAGGAAAAAGATTATCATCTGCTTTGGCTTTGATTTCAATTCATGACATTATTTGATTCAAGGAAAAATGTCTATCTTCATGAGGTACTTGAAGGGAGAGATACAGACAGTTCTGCTAAGGACCCTTATGAAGGCAGAAGTCATGACTTGTTTGAGCATTTGTTTTGATTGTAATCAACTTAATGTGTATTTTAGGAAATGAAAAAGGAAAATGGTCTCCTTAAGAGCCAGTCTGAGCAAAGGGCCAGAGAAGTCTGCCACCTGGAGGAAGAACTCAGGAAAGTCAAAGAGAGTTTAAATCAGAGCCAGAATTTTGCAGAAGAAATGAGAGGTGAGTAAACTTAGTGTTTTAGTTAGTTCTCTAAGTTATTGCCCCAGTGAAGGAGGATGGATGACTTTAACATATTAGAGAAACCGAATTTTACCATATATTCACCCCAAAAGATCCTGTAGGTGATGTGGAAAAAGTATTTTGTCTTTTTAATTTTCAAGAGAAAGAGTTGTATTTTTAAAAATGAATGTATTGAGACCTTGAATGCAAGGTTTTTACCACTTTGAAACCAGAGGGTAAGTATTTTCCACACGAAGCTCAGTTGTCAGTGCCGTCTCTCGTCCCAGTGTTTTCTTTTTGTCCAAAGTGTGTTTGCCCATTACCTCCATTTCCCTTAGAATGAAAAAACTCCTATGTTTAGTGTATGTTTTCCAAACCCTGTAATGACTATTTGCATTTTTTTAATTTAAAAGAATTTTTTTAATATTTACTTTTTTTAGTTGTCAATGGACCTTTTATTTATTTATTTATACGTGGTGCTGAGAATGGAACCCAGTGCCTTGCACATGCTAGGCATGTGCTGTACCACTGGGCTACAACCTCAGCCCTGACCATTGCAATTTGAATAACCTATTTGACTGAATGATTTTTAAAAAAATTTTGACTGAATGATTTTATTTCCTGACTTTAAAGTCAAGGAATTATCTATTTACAGCAAATGAACCCATCAATTGTTTCATTTTTGTCTGTGCTATGTTTTTAAATTATATATATATATTTTCTTCTCTGGGGTGTCTGCATGTCTAGGATTTCTTCTCAAAGAAATATGACCCATGAATATCTGTCAATGTCCCTATGACTATTCTATTTGTTTGTTTGTTTGTTTATTCAATTGAGTCTTTCTGTATTGCCCAGGCTGGTCTCAAACTCCTGGGCTCAAGTGATTCTCCTGCTTCAGCCTTATAAGGAGCTGGGACTAAGTCTGCTCAAGATGACTTTCATTTTCCATAGGCAAAAAATGCCAGTTTTTTAGCTTTCCTGAAGGAAAATTGTAACAGGATGTAATGGTTAGGACTCTTTTAAGTGTTGTTTACCAGTGTCATTATTGGAGGGCCTTCCACATAGAGCAAATTGAAGTTTTTGGATCATTGTTCCACAAGCCATCAATGCCTAGTGGATAGATTTGAGACTAGCAGGTTAGAAATGTGTATGATTATCATTCACTATTGCTTCTGAGAGTCTGATACATGCTGCCTCTGTCATACTGTTGAGGTTCTCAACTTTTTTCCTCCCCCAACATACTTGAGGAATATGAAGCCTTCTCATCACTGTTCTATGAACACATTATGTTTATCCCCAACTGCGAGGGGCTGTGGGTAGAGGTGAGGCATTGGGCAGAAAACAAGGTCATGAAAGCTTCCAGATGATTCTCATATCTTCTTGTCATACTTACTGTGGATGATATTGTTCTCCAAGATTACTCACATATAGGCCTTGAGAGTTAACTGATATGTAGCATCATGAACTTGTAACTAAAATGGTGTTGTGAGTAGTTTTTTTTTTTTTTTTTTTGAGACATCAGAATTACCATAGCGTGAATTAGGATATTTCAATTTTAGTTCTCTTCTCCTAGTTTTCTTGGAATAAATAATCAAAATATGGGGAAAATTTAGATATACACAAAGAAAAAGAAGTAAAGAAGTGCTCAAGGAAATATTCCCTGTTTTTTTTTTTTTTTTTTTTTAGAGAGAGGGGGAGAGAGAGAGAGAGAGAGAATTTTTTAATATTTATTTTTTAGTTATCGGCAGACACATCTTTGTTTGTATGTGGTGCTGAGGATCGAACCTGGGCCGCACACATGCCAGGCGAGCGCGCTACCACTTGAGCCACATCCCCAGCCCCCCTTAGTATTTTATATAGCACTTTTATTAAGCTGCTTAAAAGAAGATTTAGTGTGATACTATCATACTATCCTTAAAACGAGCTTTTTCCTCACTGTCTTTATATAAACTTAGGTAATTATTAGATGATCTGCTTTCCAAGAGGGATATAGTAATAATGTTGATTTTTACAAGGCTTAAGAAGTTATTTATTTGTTTCTTTTTTTTTTTTTTAACGTCAGTGCTGGGGATTGAACTCAGGGCCTTATGTATGCTGGCAAGCACCCTGCCACTGAGCTACATTCCTAGCCCTTGCTATGTTATTTTAAGACAGGTTCTCCCTAAGTTGCCCAGGCTGGCCTTTAAATTATAGTCCTCCTGCCTCAGCCTACAGAGTTCCTGAGGTTTCAGGTGTGCACCACTGTACGTGGCTAGAGAGTAGAATTCTTTTTTTTTTTTTTTTTGGTACCAGGGATTGAACCCAGGGCCACTTAACTACTGAGCTACCTCCCCAGGATCCCCCACCCCCTTTTTAAAAAATTTTTGAGACAGGTCTTGCTAGGTGGTTAGGATTTTGAGGCTGGCTTTGAACTTGTGACTTTCTGCCTCAGCCTCCTGAGCCACTGGGATTATGGGTGTGTGCCACCATGCTTGGCTAGAATTCTTATAGAATAGATAATTATTAAAACATTGACAATTTTTTTTTCTTTTTAAACTAGCTAAGAATACCTCTCAGGAAACCATGTTAAGAGATCTTCAAGACAAAATTAATCAGCAGGAAAACTCCTTGACCTTAGAAAAACTGAAGCTTGCCTTGGCCGATCTGGAAAAACAACGGGACTGTTCTCAAGACCTTTTGAAGAAGAGGGAACATCACATTGAACAACTGAATGATAAATTAAGCAAGATAGAAAAAGAATCCAAAGCTTTATTGAGTGCTTTGGAGTTAAAAAAGAAAGAGTATGAAGAATTGAAAGAAGAGAAAACTCAGTTTTCTCATTGGAAAAATGAAAATGAAAAACTATTAAATCAGTTGGAATCAGAAAAGGAAAGTTTGCAGAGTAAAATCAATCACTTGGAAACCTGCCTTAAGACTCAGCAAATAAAAAGTCACGAATACAATGAGAGAGAAAAGACCCTGGAGATGGAACGAGAAAACCTAAATGTTGAGATCAGAAACCTTCACAATGTGATAGAGAGCAAGACCATGGAGATAGAGACACAGAAAAAAGCTTATGTAGAACTACAGCAGAAAGCTGAGATCTCTGATCAGAAGCATAAGAAGGAAATAGAAAATATGTGTCTGAAAACTTCAGAGCTAACTGGGCAAGTTGGAGATCTCGAACACAAGCTTCATTTACTGTCAAGTGAAATAATGGACAAAGACCAGCATTACCAAAACTTGCATGCTGAATATGAGAACCTCAGGGAACTCCTCAGATCCAAGGATTCTAATCTGGTGTCGAGTGAGGATCATCACAGAAGTTGTTTGGTTTTTGAACAGCAGCCTACAGTGAATAATTCCTTTGCAAATCTAACAGGGGAACAAGGAACCATGCTTTCCGAAATAAGCAAATGCCACTTAGGTGCAGACCAAAGTCCAAAGCATTCAGCTCTCTTACAAAACAGAGTTGTTTCACTTGAATTTTCCTTAGAGTCTCAAAAGCAGATGAACTCAGATCTGCAGAAGCAGTGTGAAGAGTTGGTGCAAGTCAAAGGAGAAATAGAAGAAAATCTCATGAAAGCAGAACAGATGCATCAAAGCTTCCTGGCTGAAACGAGTCATCGCATTAGTAAGTTACAGGAAGACACTGTCGTTCATCAGAATGTGGTTAATGAAACTTTAGTTGCCCTGGAGAACAAGGAAAAGGAATTGCAACTTTTGAAAGAACAACTAGAAGCTGAGCAAGCAGAGATTCAAGAATTAAAAAAGAGCAACCATCTACTTGAAGTCTCTCTAAAGGAGCTACAACTTTTATCTGAAACCCTGAGCTCAGAGAAAAAGGAAATGAGTTCCATCATTTCTCTAAGCAAAAAAGAAATTGAAGAATTGACCCAAGAGAATGGGGCACTCAAAGAAATTAATGAAACCTTAAGTCAAGAGAAAATGAACTTAATCCAAAAAAATGAGAATTTTTCCAGTTGTATAGAAGAACGAGAGAAAAGCATTTCAGAGTTATCTGATCAGTATAAGCAAGAAAGACTTCTTTTACAACAGAGATGTGAAGAAACCGGAAGTGCATTGGAGGATCTTCATGAAAAATACAAAGCAGTGCAAGAAAAGAACTCTGAATTAGAATGCTTACTAAAGGAATGCACTGGCATTTGTGAAAACAGAAAAACTGAATTGGAACAGCTAAAGGAAGCATTTGCAAAGGAACATCAAGAATTCTTAACAAAATTAGCTTTTGCTGAAGAAAGAAACCAGAAACTAATGTTAGAGTTGGGGATAGTACAACAAACTCTGAGATCTGAGATTACAGACATCCAAAACAATTCTCAGAATGAGGCTAATGGTTTAAAGCAAGAAATCATGACTCTAAAGGAAGAACAAAATAAGCTGCAAAAGGAAGTCAATGACTTATTACAAGAGAATGAGCAACTGATGAAGCTGACAAAGACTGAACTGGAACAGCAGCATCCAGATTTGGAAACAATTAGGGTCTCTGTGAAAGAAACGGAGAATGAGATAAATAAATGTGATTTTCAGCATCACATGGATCTTGAAGTTAAAGACATTGCTCCAGGCAGTTGTACTACACAGTTTATACAATTAGAAGCTTTGGTGAAAAATATGGAATTGAAACTTCAACAAAGTGAGAAGGAGAAAGAGTGCTTGCAGCAGGAATTACAGACAATTAGAGGAAAATTAGGAACTGGAAATTTGCAAGATGATCAGCCACAGGAAATTAGTGGCCTTAAAGACTGTGAAATAGATACAGAAGAAAGGTACCTTTCGGTGCTTCATGAATTGTCAACCAGTCAGAATGACAATGCACAGCTTCATTGCACTCTGCAGACAGCAGTGAACAAGCTGAATGAGCTAGAGAAAATGTGTGAGGCACTGCGGGCTGAAAAGCTGGAACTGGTATCTGAGCTGAATGATTCAAGATCAGAGTGTATCACAACAACGAGTAAAATGGCAGAAGAGGTAGAGAAACTAGTAAGTGAAGTTAAAATATTAAATGATGAAAATGGTCTTCTTCAAGATGAGTTAGTGAAAGAAATGTCAGATGGTGAATTTGGTGAGCAACAAAACGAGCAGATGTCAGTGTCCTTGAATCCTTTGGATGACAGTAATTCCTATGAGCGCTTGACCTTGTCAAATAAAGAAGTTCAAATGCATTTTGCAGAATTACAGGAGAAATTCTCATCTTTACAAAGTGAACACAAAATTTTACATGATCAGCACTGTCAGATGAGCTCTAAGATGGCAGAGCTACGGTCCTATGTTGATACATTGAAGGCTGAAAATTCGGCTTTGTCAGTGAATCTGAGAAACTTGCAAGGTGAATTGGTAAAGGACTTGAAGCCAGAACCTGAGGAGGGGCGTAATCTGTCACTGTCCTTCTCTTGTGTGACAGACAGCCCTAGCCTGACAAGTTTTGGAGAATCCTCTTTTTACAAAGATGTTTTAGAACAGACTGGAGACCTTTCTCTCTTGAGTAGTTTAGAAGGAAGTATTTCAGCAAACTTGTCTAACATAGATGAAGTATCTTGTAGCCGTCTGGAGGAAAATCTGGCAAAGAAAGAAATCCCAACTGCCCCCATGAAGAGGGTGGAAGAACTTGAGACCCTCTGTCAGGTGTACTTGGAATCCCTCAAGAATCTGGAAGAGAAAATTGAAAGTGAAGGGATTCTGAAAAATAAAGAAATTCAAGAGCTTGAGCAGTTATTAAGTTCTGAAAGGAAAGAGCTTGATTGTCTCAGGAAGCAGTATTTGTCAGAAAATGAACAGTGGCAGCAGAAGCTGACAAGTGTGACTTTGGAGATGGAGTCCAAGTTGGCAGCAGAAAAGAAGCAGACGGAACACCTGTCACTTGAGCTTGAAGTAGCACGACTCCAGCTGCAAGGGTTGGACCTAAGTTCTCGGTCTTTGCTTGACTCTGAAGTAGAAGTAAGTACCTGGGATTACGTGCTATTTCTGTTGGCATGATCAGTAGTCACTCAACAAATGTTGACTTGAAATTGACATGAAATCTAAGTTAGTGTATAAATATATGGTTCAAGGAAATATAAAATATTCTAAAATTTTTCTAAAACCAACTATAACTTTAGAAAAATGAGTAAATCTTATTTGAGGAATACATTTCTATAATGAGTAGATTTAAAGTGCTACTATTTCAACTATTACTACTATTTATTATATGGGAAATTATTTAAGGTGTTGCTAAAGCCGAGGAAAATTATGGATTCAGAAGGTCTTTAGAATCTGTGTGTTTTCATTGAGAGTTAATAAGGCACACTTATGAATGGCAATGTGATAAGGATTTTATAACTCATGCCCTTTTTAGACTATTGTAATGTTACAGCATTATAGTCATGAAACTAAATATAGAAGATTGTTTAACATATTGCTTAACAATTTCTCTCTAACAATTTGCTGTGGTACAAATCTGTGATTTGGTATTATGTCATTTAAAGAGAACTTTATTTCTCTCTCCTTAGTTTTTGTACAAGGAATGGAACCCAGGGGTGCTTAACCTCTGAGCCATTTCCCCATTCCTTTTTATTTTTTGTTTTGAGACAAGGTCTTGATAAGTTGCATAGGGCCTTGCTGAGGCTGGCTTTGGCCTTGTGATCCTCTTGCCTCAGCCTCCTGAGCTGCTGGGATTCCAGGCATGTGCCACTGGGACTGGCAGTCTTTATTTATTGGATACGTACTTGTTTAGTTATTAAGGACTTGGTCCTTTCTTGTTGACCAGTTCAAATAATAATACTGTATAGTTTGAGTCTCTCTCTGTATATTTCTATGAGGTGGGGAGGGAGTTCATGATGAGGGTCAAGAGGACTAGCCAAAATATCAACTCCTTATTTTGTAGATGAAAGGGAAATGAAATGCTTATATGTAATTTATCTAAGAATGTACATGGTAGGTGCTGTATTGGGCATGGAGACCTTGGGCCGGAAATCTGGTTATGAAACATTATACCTTCTTTTATTAAGGAGTATCATAAATACTGAGGATGGAAGCTAAACATTTATATGGAATTTGTTGGCTACTTAATTGATATTCACAAAGAAATCTTTAAATAAAATTTAGTTATAGTTGGGCACAATACCTTTATTTTATTTGTTTATTTTTATATGGTGCTGAGGATTGAACTCAGCCCCTTGCACTTGCTAGGCAAGTGCTGTACTGCTGAGCCACAACCCCAGCCCCACAAAGAAATCTTATATGTAGAGCTAGAGTATTCCTAGCAAGGAAGAAAAAAATTTCAATATATTAAATTTAATTGATAAAGTAACTTATATCTTCATGATGAATACATTGTCATTGCCTTGCACATATTTGGAACCTATTGAATGTTTAGTTGTGTTGAGTATTTGGACAGAGAAAGCAGATGGAAAGATGTGATAGGAAATATGTGATTTGGGAAGATCTGCTTTTAGCAGAAGCCAGATAACATTTTCTATAAAGTAGTAATATTGATTCTCTTTGATGCTTCTTGAAAAATAAAATGCATTCTTGTGATCTATTATAATAACAGGCTATTCAGGACCAAAATGATAGCTGTGACATAAAGGAAGAACATAATTCAGAAACTACAGAAGAAACACTCAAGCAGGATAGTCATCAGATTTGTGATAAAGATGTTCAGCAAGACCTCAATCTAGAGATTGAGAAAATCAGTGAGACCAATACCAATACAGCCAGACTTACAGGAGAGGAGTCTGGGGAGAAGTCCTCAAAAACCAATTATGAGATACCAGCAGAAGACAAATTCCAGGGCTATTCAGGATGTATTTCTGAATTGGCATTTTCTGGTCCAAATACCTTGGTACCCATGGATTTTCTAGAGAATCAGGCATACATCCAAAATCTCCAACTGCAAGTGAAAGAGACATCAAACGAGAATTCGAGATTACTTCATGCAATAGAAGACCGGGACAAAAAAGTTGAAAGTTTGCTACATGAAATAAAAGAGTTAGACTCAAAACTCAATTTACAGGAAGCACAACTGAAGACCAAGATTGAATCATGCATGCAATGGGAGAAAATAGTTGAGGAACTCAAGAAAGAAAAATCTGATTTAAGTGAAAAGTTGGAATCCTTTTCTCATAACCAGGATAACCAGGAGTCATGCCAGAGAGTGGAAGCTTCAAATGGCTTTAGTTCTGATTTGGAGATGGGCACAGATGAATCATTGCATGAAGTTATTGAAGGTAACATATCCCTGGCAGATGACAAATGGAAAGAGAAATTTCTTGATGTGGAAAATGAGCTGAACAGGCTCACATCTGAGAAAGCTAGAATTGAACATCATGCCCTCTCTGTGGAAGCTGACTTGGAAATAGTTCAAACAGAGAAGGTACGTTTAGAAAAAGACAGAGAAAATAAGCAGAAAGTTATCGTCTGCCTTGAAGAGGAGCTCTCTGTGGTCACAAGTGAGAGAAACCGGCTTCAGGGAGAATTAGATTCTGTGTCAAAAGAAAATGAGGCCCTGGATCAGATGTCTGCAAAGATGAAGGAGAAGATTCAAGAGCTGGAGTCTCAACATGGTGAGAGTCTTCATCATATTCAGGTGGTAGAGGCTGAGGTCAAGGACAAAACAGAACTCCTTCAGACTCTGTCCTCTGATGTGAGTGAGCTGTTGAAAGACAAAGCTCATCTTCAGGCGCAGCTTCAGAATTTGGAAGAGGACTCACAGGCCCTGTCTCTTGCAAAGTGTGAACTGGAGAACCAAATTGGACAACTGAATCAAGAGAAAGGATCACTGATGAGGGAATCTGAAAGCCTGCAGGCCAAACTGCAGGAGTCAGAACATGAAAAGTTGGCTGTCTCCAAGGCCTTGGAAGTTGCACTGATGGAGAAAGGTGAGTTTGCAGAGAGGCTGGGCTCAACCCAGGAGGAGGTACATCAGCTGAGAAGAGGCATCGAGAAACTGAGAGTCCGCATTGAGGCTGACGAAAAGAAGCAGCTCCATGTCATGGAGAAACTGAGAGAAAGCCAGCGGGAGAATGATTCCCTGAAAGATAAAGTGGAGAACCTTGAGAGGGAATTGCAGATGTCAGAAGAAAACCAAGAGCTGGTGATTCTCGATGCTGAGAATTTCAAAGCAGAGATGGAGACCCAAAAAACTCAGATGGAAGAGATGGCTGAAAGCCTGAATGTTTTCAAGTCAGACCTTGTCACAGTTAGGGCTGAAAAAGAAAATCTGACAAAGCAACTACAAGAAAAACAAGGGCAAGTGTCAGAATTAGACGAGTTGCTCTCTTCATTAAAAAATCTGTTAGAAGAAAAAGAGCAAGAGAAAATACGAATGAAAGAAGAATCTAGAATCGAAGTGGAGATGCTGCAAACACAATTGAAAGAGCTAAATGAGGAAGTAGAAGCCTTGTATAATGACCAAGAAACCCAGAAAGCCAAGGAACAGAATTCAGACCCACCGGGGGAAGAAGTATGTCAGCTGAGAAGCAGCTTTGAAAAGCTGAAAGTACACATAGAAGCTGATAGAAAGAACCAGCTCCAGGTCTTGGAACAACTGAAAGAAAGTAAGCATCATGCAGATTTGCTTAAAGAGAGAGCTGAGAACCTTGAAAGAGAACTTGAGCTGTCGGAGAAAACCCAAGAACACGTGATTCTTGAGGCCAACAATTCCAAAGCAGAGGTAGAGACTCTGAAAGCAGAAATTGGAGAGATGACCCAAAACCTGAGAGACTTGGAATTAGATCTTGTTCATATAAGGTCAGAAAAAGAAAATCTGACAAAAGAGTTACAAAGAGAGCAAACACGAGTATCTGAATTAGAAATACAGAATTCCTCATTTGAAAATCTATTGCAAGAAAAAGAGCAAGAGAAAATACGAATGAAAGAAGAATCTAGAACTGAAGTGGAGATGCTTCAAACACAATTGAAAGAGCTAAATGAGGAAGTAGAAGCCTTATATAATGACCAAGAAATCCAAAGAGCCAAGGAACAAAATTCAGACCCATCGGGGGAAGAAGTGTGTCAGCTGAGAAGCAGCATTGAAAAGCTGAAAGTGCACATAGAAGCTGATAGAAAGAACCAGCTCCATGTCTTGGAACAACTGAAAGAAAGTAAGCATCATGCAGATTTGCTTAAAGAGAGAGCTGGGAACCTTGAAAGAGAACTTGAGCTGTCGGAGAAAACCCAAGAACACGTGATTCTTGAGGCCAACAATTCCAAAGCAGAGGTAGAGACTCTGAAAGCAGAAATTGGAGAGATGACCCAAAACCTGAGAGACTTGGAATTAGATCTTGTTCATACAAGGTCAGAAAAAGAAAATCTGACAAAAGAATTACAAAAAGAGCAAACGCGAGTATCTGAATTAGAAATACAGAATTCCTCATTTGAAAACCTATTGCAAGAAAAAGAGCAAGAAAAAATACAGATGAAAGAAGAATCTGAAATTGCAGTGGAGATGCTTCAATCACAATTAAAAGAGCTAAATGAAAAAATGACTACATTGTGTAATGACCAAGAGGCCTGTAAGACCAAAGAACAGAATCTGAGTAATCAAGTAGATTCTCTTGAACTTGAGAAGGCTCAGTTGCTACAGAGCCTTGATGAAGCCAAAACTAATTATATTCTTTTGCAATCTTCTGTGAATGGCCTTATTCAAGAAGTGGAGGATGGCAAACAGAAACTAGAGAAGAAGGATGAAGAAGTCAGTAGGCTAAAACATCAAATTCAAGACCAAGAACAGCTTGCCTCTAAACTGTCCCAGGTGGAAGGAGAGAAGCAACTTTGGCAGAAGCAAAAAGCAGAACTGGGAAATGTGACAGTGGAATTAGAGCAGAAAGTTCAAATGCTGCAATCCAGAAATGACACTTTGCAGGACACCTTCCAAGCACTGCAGCACTCTTATAAGGATCTAGAGAGTGAGCTTGAACTAACAAAAAGGGAAAAAATGTCTTTTGTTGAAAAGGTAAGTGGCTACATATATGTATATTTAAATATGTAATACAAGGGAGGGAAACCTCTTGTGAATTATAATTCCTTCTAGATGGTGTGTGTCCTGTTGTACCATACTGTGTAAAGATGTATTTGTGGGGTCTTGAACTGTGGGAATGCTGAGTTGGCTCTGATGTAGTAACTGCTGTGACACATTCATAAGGGACATCTTCATGGATTGAATCAAATTTTTAATGTGACACCTGCATATGGGGTAAGCTTTGGATTATGTGTAGTTACTGGTTCTTGTTGTAGTTCCCTTTCTTCCAGTAAGTACATCAGAGTGGCAGCCTCCCCTTACCCAATTGAGAGCCACTAATATCAGAGTAACAGGCACTGGTTGGTATTGGAGGGGTCTCTTGCCTTTTTACCCTGCCTTTTTTACTTTTAGGAGAAAATAAAGACACTGAGCATTCATGGCTCCTAGAATTTGTCTGAGGTGCTTTGTGGTATGAGCTCCTTCTTTTATTACCTTCTTTTGTGCAGTCTTCTGTCTTGTGAGGTGATGATTAAAGGGGAGATCTGCCATTACGAAGCTTAAATTATTAAAGAAAAAATAAGTGTGGCCCAATATATTTACTCACTGATCTAGGAGGTAATTTAATCAAATTAAAATTTTAGTGAACAAATCATAGAAATTGTCAGGAAAATGTAATTCATCATAACTCTTGTGTTTTCCATGTTTCAGGTTTTTGTGCTCTTTGTGAGAGATGGCAGTTAATGTAGACATGATAAGACAAACTGTACCAGGCAGTTTCAACCTGAGGGGGCAAATGCAAATAATACAACTGTTTTTAACTAATCATAAGCATGTTTCTGCAGATGAGTACAATACAGGGGGATTTATAGAGGTTTATGAACTGATAATTAGCTAAGGTGTGCCTCACTGATTATTCTCTGATGCTTCATTCAAATTAATACCTTTATGAAGGATTTTGAGACATAGTAATATTAGCTATCCTTATTATTCTTTTCCTTATTCCTGTCTTTTATTAAATCTTTGCTGAGAAGAAGAGGTAAGCTTGCCAGTAGGTTTTGAGGGTACTGGTTTAGTGGAATAGAAAGGAAGATTAGCCAGGTTTCATTTCATTATCTCAGGCTAAAGCAATGTCACAAATAGGTTGTATCAGAGTAGTTAATTTGATTAAAACAGACCCACCAAAAGCAGAACCTAATGAACATTAAATTTCAGGTAAACACAATGACTGCGAAGGAAACTGAACTGCAGAGGGAAATGCACGAGATGGTACAGAAAACAACAGAGCTGAAGAAAGAATTTAGTGAAGAGAAGAGCAGGCTAACTGAAGAATTGAAGGTGATGTTGGAAGAACTAAATAACAGCAAAGTGACTTACTCTGGGGCAGACTCTTTACACTCTGATAATTCAGTGTGCACATTTCCCTTGTTTTTTTTCTAAGATCTGTAATGCACCATACTCTTTTTAGCTTTTGAAAAACTGATACCAGACTTACGTTCTGATCAGATTTGCAGTGATCTCACCATCGCGGCCCTGAAGGAGCCATGCAACATTATCTTAGGAAACGTGGTTGATGATTGTGAGACTAATAAAGGAAAGGAGAGAACAACATTATCTTTTGGGAGACTTAGGAAACTGAGTGTAGGGGTACTGTTGTGTGTGTCTTCAGAAGTTCCATTTTGCACACAATTTTTTTTTTTTTTTTTTAAGGAGAGAGTGAGAGACAGAGAGAGAGAGACAGAGAGAATTTTTTAATCTTTATTTTTTAGTTTTCGGCGGGCACAACATCTTTGTTTGTATGTGGTGCTGAGAATCGAACCCGGGCCGCACGCATGCCAGGCGAGCGCGCTACCACTTGAGCCACATCCCCAGCCCTGCACACAATTCTTAAATTTACAATATATGATTCTTTATTATGTCTTGTAATTGTTTTCCCATATGCTTATAAAGAGAAATTCAAGATTTTAATTGGAATTACTTCTGTTTTGTAGATGGACCATCTAAAATATGTAAATCAGCTAAAGAAGGAAAATGAACGTGCCCAGGGCAAAATAAAATTGTTGCTCAAATCCTGTAAACAGCTGGAAGAGGAAAAGAAAACACTGCAAAAACAGCTCTCTCAACTTGAAGCTGCACAGAAGCAGAAGACAGGTGGGCATTAGCTAAGCACATCAGTTACAAGACTGTCTCCCATTGGTGAAATAGCATTGTGGTGTGCATGTATAGGATCTGTTTATCGTGCTCTATTCTCAGTGCTGATTTTGAGCACTTATCTATTTTCCAATTTCTGAATTTTGTTCTTGAAGTCATTATAGAATGCAGAAGCAGGCCTGCATTTTCAAATAGAATTATTTCATCTACTCTTCTATAAAATATGCAAAAACCTGATAGTTTTTTAAACAATAGTACCTTTCGTTAATGAGCCTCTAAGAAGAGCTTTTCATGTTGATGCCTACTTAAGTCCTTTCTCCATCAAAGGCAGATTGGCATTTGATCTGCATTGACATTGCTAATTTATAATTGGCTGATTCTGGTTCACTGTGGCCCATCCTCATGGTTTGTTTAAAGGGAAAATGTAGGGAGCTGTATTTTTGGGTACGTTGGCAAAATTAAAAAAGCAAAGAAATGATAACTTTCCCTATCAGTTTTCTCCACTTAGCCCTCAGTGTAGCCTGCCTCCTGTGTGGGCAGATGGTGGCGGGCACAGTGTAAGTGTGCTTAGAATGTAGCGTGCAGGGCACACAGCACTCTCCCCTGTCGGAAGTGCTCTGGGTGGGAGTAGGTTGGAATTTCAGGGAGATTTGTAGTGCCCCCAAACTCCTGTCCACCAGGCCCTATATTACCTCTAAATGGTTTCAGAGCCTTTTTGGACTTCCCTATTCACTGGTCCCCTACACTTTTTCAAAGCCATACAATAGAGACTTATGTTTATTCACTTATGTTGGAAAGAATGGGTGAGGAAAAAGCCATTTTTCATGTAAGCACTCATGTAATTAGTTTTACAAGGAAGTTTTAATAGGGTGGCTGAAATAGGAGTTTCAGATTTTGGTGACTTTTATTTAAGCTATTCCAATAAGAGCATGCTAAAATTCTGCTAGAATAAGTAGTTTCTTCCCAAAATAGAAGTTGTTTGAACTCTTAGAACATGAATAGATAAATCCTCTAAAAAATTCAAAGAACAGGCCTAAAATTATTTGCTGTTTCTCAATGCCCAATGTGTCTGGGTCAGCATCAAATTACTATAATATATCATTTTATTTTGGACAGGCAATGTTGTGGAAGCTAAAGTGGATGAATTAATGACTGAGCTCAAAGAGCTAAAAGAAACTCTTGAAGAAAAAACTAAGGAGGCAGATGAATATTTGGATAAGTACTGTTCCCTGCTCATAAGCCATGAAAATCTGGAGAAAGCAAAAGAGATGTTAGAAACACAAGTTGCTAGTCTGAGTTTACAGCAATCTAAACGTGATCTCAGAAGTTCTCCTTTGCTAACTTCACCTGTTCCAGGACCATCTCCAGCCTCTTCTGTTAGAGAAAAGAAGTCATCATCTGGTCAAAATAAAGCTTCAGGCAAGAGGGAAAGGTCCAGTGGGATTTGGGAGAATGGTGGAGGACTAACACCTTCCACCCCAGAGATGTTTCCTAAAAAAATTAGAAAAACCAGCAAAAGTGGGGTTCAACCTGCTGAGGATGAAGAAGAGACTGAATATGAGCCAGAGGGACTCCCTGAGGTTGTGAAGAAAGGTACGCATAATTTTAAAATAAAATTCTAGGGCTGGGAGTGTAGCTGGGCGATGAGTGCATGCTTAGCTTTTGCAGTCTCTAGAACCAAAATTAAAACAAATAAAACAACACCACCAACAAAATAACTAAAATTGTATGTGTTGTTTTGAAAAATTCACATGTAAAAAAGTTAGAGGTATTAGATTATTGTGCATCAATCCTAACTGGCCTCTAGAAACCACTTTTGAATTGATAAGATATATATCTTCCTTTCGGTCATGAGGGGATGAGTAGGATTAATTACTCATGGCATACTACCTAAAGAACTGGTTGATTTGAAAAATGACTGTCAAAATCCTTTTTAGAATTTGATATTTCTTTGCAGACAAATCTACAAATCAAGGACCCCTCAAGCTTTCTTTTCTTGAGTCGGGTCCAACTCAGATAGTATACAAGCTGGACAGAGGGCCTGGTGAAGTTGACTACCCTGCCTGAAACTACTGAACACTTTTTTTTTTTTTTTTTTTTTTCAAAAAAAATGTGGCTCAGGTACCTGGGGCTGGTCTACAAACTGCCCATTACTAGTTCATGACAAAGAAAGGTTCAGAAATTGAAAGTAAGAGTTTGGAAATTTTCATAGCAATGTGATGATTGCTGTAACGTCAAAGCACATAGACTTTTTTCTATTTTTTTTTGGTGGTTCTGGGAATTGAACCCAGGGCTCTGTGCATTCGAGGCAAGCACTCCACCAACTGAGCTATATCCCCAGCCCTGATTCAGTCTTATTATACAAAAATATTACTCCACAGCAGATTGACATTTTGCCTCATCTCTTCCTACCCCCACAAAAATCAGGATGCATTCTTTGCCATAGATGGTTTGAGAAACATTGTTCTGAATAACTAGCCACTATATAGGTAGCTATCTCTCTCTCTCTCTCTCTCTCTCTCTCTCTCTCTCTCTGTCTCTCTCTCTTTTTTAGAGAGAGAGAGAGAGAGAGAGAGAGAGAGAGACTTTTTAAATATTTACTTTTTAGTTTTCAGTGGACACAACATCTTTATTTTTTTAATTTTTTATATGGTGCTGAGGATTGAACCCAGCACCTCGTGCATGCCAGGTGAGCACACTACCGCTTGAGTTACATCCTCAGCCTTAGCTATCTCTTTTTGATAGGAGATTTTTATTTGTAAAGGCTTAGAAATGATCACTGCTTAGTTAGCCCTGAAGGTCCTTGTGGAGTGTGACATGATTTTATTGTCCTTGGGACTGATCTCCTCTCTTAGTCATGAAGGTCATGTCATTTCCTTCTCTAGAAGGAGATTACCCCTAGGGAGTGTGAAGTCCTTGTCTGGAAGGCTAGTCTGTCCTACCTAGTCCTGCATGGGAGTGGCTGCCTAAAGCTGCTGTTACCATTTTACATTCCCCTCTTTTTTTTCTCCAATTCATATTTTTTAATGAGGCCTGTTAGTGTCCTTCAGATCTTAAAAGAAGAAGCAGAATTTTTTTTTTCTGTGTAATGCTATTTCCCCCCTTTTTTTCCATTACAGTTTTTTATGTTTCTAATAAAAGATAACATATAAATTATTCCTTTAATTTGATAACTCTTAGAATAACTATTAAATTTACTACATTGTCTCTGTGACTGAGAGAAAATAGTTTTGGACCTTTATCTTTGTTAAAACTTTGCCTAATAAATGTCATTTGAAGCCTATATAGTATTGGACCTAGCAGTGTTGACAGTCACCTTTTTTGGACTTAGGGTTTGCTGACATCCCAACAGGAAAGATTAGCCCTTATGTCCTGCGGAGAACAACAATGGCTACTAGGACCAGTCCTCGCCTTGCTGCACAGAAGTTAGCCCTGTCACCTTTAACTTCGGGCAAAGAAAACCTTGCAGAATCCTCCAAACCAACAGCTGGTGGCAGCAGATCACAAAAGGTAAACTATTGTGAACATCCATCCGTCTCCTATCTTCGATTCAGAAACTGCAGTGCTATCTGAGCCAGGGTTGGACTCTGCATCCTTTTAAGTCTGACCTTCTTTCTTTCTAATGCGGTATAGATAAGTCAGCAGTGAGCAAGCCCTAGGATAAGCATTACAGTGTCCTGCAGCATGATCTCATTCTCCACCCAACCGACCACTTACAAATAGTTTGCTGAGAAATGACATTGTTGTGTGAAACCTCGGTGGACTTGTAGGAAAGTTTGAAGCATGACTGTTAAGGGATTCAAATACAAGTTTTGTTTCTGGCCATGCGTATTGCTTATTGTTTGTTTCAGACTTTTTATTCTCACTCATCTGCCCCCAGCTACTTATTGTTTATGGCTTTTATTCTTTATTTTCTGCAGAAAGCACTATTTCAGTAGCTATCCAAAGAAAAGAGCTGTTTATGTATTTCTCTGTTGTGATTGTTGAGGATAGGGCAGAATGTTTGAGACCTCTGTATTTCTGAAAGTAGCTTATAAGCAGCCCAGAAAATGTATTTGAAGTATAGAGAATATTTACTTAACAGATCTTTTTTTAATATTTATTTTTTAGTTGTATTTGGACATAATACCTTTATTTTTATTTATTTTTATGTGTTGCTGAGGATCGAACCCAGGGCCTTGCATGTGCTAGGTGAGTGCTCTACTGCTGAGCCACAATACCCAGCTCCTGCTTAACAGATCTTTATTCCTAATACTACATATTCCAACAGCTGCTGTTTCTGTACACAAAGTCAGGAGGAGTCAGGTTTGGGTTCTTGGTATAGACTGTGACATTTCCTGGAGAGTTGACTAAGAGCCACCCTTACTCCCAGTAGAAACCAATATCCATTCCTGTTTGATACTTATGGAGAGCAAATGAAGTATTTGGCCCTCCCTTGAAACAGAATACTATGGCACTTCGCTAGTCCTCTGTACTTCTATTATCTTAAGGCAGTTGCCTTTCTTGTACTTGCTCAATGTCTGTCTTATTTGCAGAGTGAATAGGTAGCTGATTATGTCTGTGGTTTACCTGTGTCTTCGTGTCTAATGAGAAGCCTGACAGTGAGCAAATATTTGTTGAATGAATGGAGCTGTGAATGTTGTCTTGAAGTGACCAAAGTAATAGATGTTTATAAAGGTATTTTAGGAAATCATCTTATGAAATCAGCTTGTGTTGCTGTTCCCCCTTCTTTCATGAGGAATTGATGGTAAAAGCTGTTCGCATGTGGTGTTCAGATTTATTATCTAAGAAAAAGCTCTTTGCACACTAGGGGGCCCGCTTTCTACACTATTGTTGAGCCTGCTGCTCCAGAGCAGTAACCATGGTTTCCTGCAGATTTGTGTTCTGTGCATTAGCTATGCAGTTCAGTAGGCACCAGTAGTCATGAATTGCTAAGCAATGTTGTGCACTTTGGAGATGAATGGTGGGGGGTCCTCTTGAGAGGAGTGTATAGGAGGCTTCATGATTAAATTCAGCCTTTTCAAAACTTAGCCTAGTAATTTTCAATTTAATCCCATATTTTCTGAGTTACCCTGCAAATTTGCTTCAATCTGTTAATCATATTTTATTGTTTAGTTTTGAAAATCTAGAAGAAGGTATTCCTTCAAAATCACTTGCTTAGACACCCAGGATTATGAGCTTTTCCCTAAGGTGACTGGCTGAGTTTTGAGAGAGAGAGTTCTCTCTCACATTGAGTGACATCTGATAAGTTCAAAGGGGGAAAATGGATGAAATGCAGATTATGTATGAATCCCCAATCTTTATTGGGGATGAATAAATCCAGGAGCTCCCAGTTTGCTGGGGACAAGGAAGCCAGTGATGGTAGACTTAATCTGACCGTGGACTTGGCATTCAGTGCCAGAGGACCAGCCTTATGTTATAAGCCCATCACGGACAGTGGTGGATCTGTCTGGGTTTCAGTGGGAACCTTGCATAGCTTTCTGCCAGTGAAGTTTGTTTTCACTGAGACATGCACATCGTCACTCTCTCCCCACTGTGGCTGCCTTCACTGGTAAGATGATTGGGGTATGGATACAATATTTAATAGACTAAATACTTGGTGAATTTGACTTCATCTGTTCATGGACTATTCTAAGGTTAACTAACCAATGTGAGGTTCAAATCCCTAGTTTAAACTCTAATCACAGAATATAGCTTCTTCGATTGAGTATCAGAGAAATAGGGTCTGGAGAGCAGAAGTCAAGGAGTGCACTTTAGGCATTTAATTGGGATCAAGAAAAAGCTTTACTGACTCAATTTATTATTTCTTATGCATTTTCTCTCTTAGGTAGAAAAGATTTGACATTCCTATATTTTGATGCATTCAAGGGAAACACTTGCTTTGATATTACTTCCTCTCTCTCTCTCTCTCTCTCTCTCTCTCTCTCTCTAAGATAATACCAATAAAACCCTGTTCTTTTCCTTCAGCTTTTCATGGATGGTAATTTTCCACTTAGTCCTGGTCCTTCATTGCTGCACATGGTCTGAGATAGAAGTAAGCTTTCCAGGGTTTGAATTGTTGGCCAGATTCACTGTTTTCCATAATGAAAAGTATTTAACTGCCTTTTAAAGTTACATACTTCCTATGGAAAGAATATAAAGGGGAAAATAATTTCCATTCTCTTTTCTTCTTGCTTCAGAAGGGGGTCCCTGGAAGTCATTCACTCAGGGAACGTTTGTCACATCATGATTTTCCAACATCTGTGCTGACCACCTGTTGGCTTTCTCTTTTTCTTTTAAAGATCTCCTTACTTGTTGCTTCAACTTTTGCCTTTAACTGAGTTGAAGCTTTTCTATACTTGATTTGTCTTGCTCTTTGTTTGCTGACTCCGTATTTTTTTTCACTACTAGGTAAGTCTCAAATCTTGACTCAGTTTTTTTGGATACCTCCTTCTCTTGAAAGGCAGGGCCTTATAGAGGGCATCTGATAGCTGCCCTGCGGCTGTAATTCAAATCTAGTGGTGAGACAAACAACAACATAAGGAGCCCAATTAAAATATCTTTATATGAAGAATAGGTCCTGGGTCTTCTAAATGTTGTAAATAGAGCTCCTACCTATGAGGTTAGTATTACTCATTTGGATTATACTTATTTTAAATGACAACAGAGGTTCAGTTGGGACAAATGGAGGCAGATTTTGGTTCTCACTTAGGAATATATTAAACATTTACCAAGTAATGGAGCATATTGTTGGCAATGGAGATACAGAAGTAAGAAAGATAGTCTTTGCCTTCTAAGAGTTTAAATTCTTTCTTGGGAACAAGCTTGGCCATCAGAGGTGTCAGGGAAGTTGGATGACTTGTTGTAAGTTCATGTCTGATGTTCTAACTCCTCTGTTAGGTGAAGCCTGTTCTCAGGGAAGAATATATTAAAATTGTATATAACTTATGAGCTTGGTGACATAGCGCTGTATTTTCACGTTATATACATGTGATTATGATTTTAGTCTCTAACAGAGGTGTGTGTTGCAGGTCAAGGTTGCTCAACAGAGCCAAGGCGGTTCAGGCTCTGCCTTCCAAGAGTCCACCACGAAATCTCTGTCTGTCAATCATCTTCCTGAGAGAGGTTCAGCTGTCAACCCCAGAGAGGGCCTGAGAGCCACTCGAGGCCGTCCTGCCCCAAGCCCAGGTGCTGCACCTGAGCCCAGGAGTAGTGAGAACTGCAAGGTCCAGTGAAGAGCCTCGAGGGTTTGGACTCCTTGATAATGACTGTGGCTGACCAGAAGATACTGCCTATAGGGACTTTTCTTTGGTCAGGGAGCACTTTGTCAGTGGGGAGCAAACCATTCCTTATCTTCTGGATATATTGTCCTCTTTAGATCTCCACATGTAAGTACTGGAGAAGTTTGGAAGCACTGATCTCCTGGCCACCATTGCTGGTGTAACATATCTATTGTAATGTAAATAGTGCTGTATAAAGCATTTTGGTAATCTGTTAAAATAAAAAGCAAGCAAGTAACAACCTCTATTTGTATGTAGATTTTAACCACCTCCCCCCCCCCCAAAAAAAAAAATGCAATCAACAACTCCCAGGAAAATGCAAAATTTTGCTTTATACTCTTTCCTTTACATGTGTTAGGCATGAAATAATTCTAGATTGAATTTCTGTAAGCTTAGTAAAATGAAAGAAAACCATGCTATGTTTCTAAGGAAAACATGTACATTTGCACACGTGGGTATGTTCATCCTGTTCTTCCAATGTGTTTTAAAAATCATTGCTCATACAGCCTGTACATACATGTATGGGGGGTACTGGGGAGGTATTTGTGTTTATTTCTTAGTCTGTTGTAGGCTCCTTAGAGGTGTACTGTATCATGATTTCTGTCATTGTGCTTTCTTCATCTTAAAGACCATTATAGTTCTTTGGTATGCATTGTCACATCTGGTTTTGTATTAAAATATGGCCTTTTCTCCCTCTGATTAAAAAAAATTACTTTCGTGTTTTTAAAAGTGAGTCATTCCTAAATATAAAGGTATTATGAATGTTGGCATTATTACTTGTTAACTATAACAGCCTCTTATGAAAGTAAAATATTTGGGAAAATGTTATAGATCTTTGAGCACACGATACAAGTATGTTCAGTGAACATATTCAGGTATATGAAAAGATATGATTTATAATGCAGGTCATAAAGATTGAATGAAAATATATCCAGCCTCATGCCTAGCACATTGGGTATAACCACTAAATCACATTAGCAAGGATGCAAGTGTATGACATTTTCCAGCTCCATTTATTGATGAGAGTGTTTTGAAAATATGCATGTGTTACGAGCCATTTCAAATTAAAAAAAATTCAATAAGCCTTTATGTCCTTGAATCAGGGGAAAAAAGTTTTTCAGGACATGAGTTAGTAAAAGATAATTTATTCTTGGCTTTTGGTTCAGATTGATGGTCAATCCTTGACAAAAACATCATTTTATATTTTAAAATTGCCCTTTGCAAACTGGCCTCTATGGTTGGATAATGCTTCAGCCGTATTAAGCGACTTAGTATTCATGTACTGAAAGTGATAGCCTGCTTTCCTCTTGTTTCTTCAGTTGCTCAGGGTTGTGGCCGGGTACAAAATCCTTATCATAAATCATCCCAAGGTTGCCATGTGCTCAAGGGCACATCCCTGAATAAACATTGCTGGGATCAGGCCATCAGCTTTACCGGCTGTCTCTAGTGACTGGAAGATTCCACTCCATACACCCTGCTGGGCAGCTTGTTGGGTCCTTTGAAAGCATCTTCATCTTAGGTTTGCTGGAGCTCTTGATTTTGTTGCACAAATACTTCTGTTACTGACAGTAAGGTTTGCCCCTTGGTGAGTGCAAAGCCCATAAGCACAACCGGGAGAGAAAAAGATACATTCCTGAGCATGCTCAGTTCCAGGTCATGCTTCTTTATACATGGCATGTTCAAAAATGACAGACTTCAGGAAAGTCTCCTAGGTGGAAAGTTTAGCATTATAATGGGCAAAGTTTGCTTTAGGTCACGTAGAAGAGGGGCTGTATCACTTTAGGTGATTTTTATCAATTCCTGTCTTCTCTAGTGGGCCTTATCTGAAATACAGCTTGAAAAATTAGCAGTCATTTAAAGGGGCAGCAACTCTTGCCCTTAAGGAGCTTGCCCCTAGAAGTACTTGCCTCAGCTACCATCTTCATTTTTGTAATCATAGAGAATTGTTCAGAATTTAAGAAATAAACAGTGGGTCATTCAGTATTATGTTTTCCTTGAGCTGGTAATATGTCTTGTACTGAGAGCTGATCTATGTATGGGTTACAGCCCGGCTCTCAAGTACTTTATAAACTGGTTGAATCACCAGTAAGATCCTAGCTGACAAAACATGGTGAAATAGACCAAGTTCAGAAATCTGGGAATCTGATTCTCATTTGTACAATGAGGGTCTTGGTTGAAATTGATACTTTTTCCTTGAACATTCTACTGGAACCGAAATGGCTCTTTGTGTTATTGGCAGTTTTCAGGAGTACAAAGAAATGGCATCTTCAGTAAGAATGGAATTAAACCTTCCATTTAAATGTAGCCTGATTCCTTAAGAGCTACCTCACACACCTTTAAGATTTGTACTTTTTCTCATTGGACCTCAATTTATTTGTTTAATTTGAATTGTCAATTTTTTTTGGATGTTTGAGCCTGGAAAGAGGTCAGGGCACTTATTCCCTAACTGGGAGGGGACACCTGCTTCACTTTCCTACTGGCTTGAATCTGCAAAGGGCTTCTTACTACTCTGAAGTGTGGTTCAGCAAATGGATCGTTATTTTAGAACTTCAAAGTTGTTCCAAATATTTGGACTCTGGCAATACATCATGAAAGAAATTGAAGTGGAAGACCAACTGATCCATTCTTGCAGGGCATAGATTTTATTGCACCACTGATAGAAGCTGAGCTCCTCACTAACATGTTTTCATAGTTCTTTTGTGGTTGAGTGGGAGTTGCAATTATTTTTTGAAGAGGATACTGCTTGAAATTGGTAACTGCCAGCTGGTACTTGAGTGTTGCTGTCTCCCATTTCTATTGGGATAAGCTGCCTTCCTTTTGGGGAACAGGCTTTATGCCAAGTTCACTGGCTAAGAACCCTGGGGACCTATGGCTTGTGTCAATCCCCAGGTGTTGTGTATCTCCTGCCACTACTCAACCTAAACTATGGCCCAACGCATGAATGCTGTGTGGGAAGTTCTATATGTTTCACAAGGTGTTTTCACAGGGTTGCTCAAAACTTATACCTTTGTGAGACAGACAACTCTCCAATGTGTAGGCTGAGATTAAGTGATGCTTAGAATTTGGGTAGAACATGTTTAATAATTACAATGTATTTTGCCAACAACCTTGCAAAGTGGGGATCATCAATATAAGAGTTGAAGTATTTACTCAAAAGCAGCCAAGATGAGTTTCAACCCCTTTCGTTTGTCATTCTGCGACTCTAGAGGCAAGCTGTTCCTGGATAATTCTGATAGTAGATGTTCAGGTTACATAAGTACCTTTTCTACTGTCTATGTGTGATGGAGACATCTCTAATTCTAGGATGATTGCATCTAACTTGTGCTACCTTATATTGAATTTTCAAAACATGAGACTAGCTATATATTTTAACCCCCCCAAATTGTAACTAGTCACTTCATTATTACTTAGTAAAGTATTGTACTTAAATAAAGGTAAATTTTGCAAGGCTTTGATTACAAAAGTTTAGTATAATATTGACATTACAAGTGAAAGGTGTGGGAAAACTTGGGATTCCATATGACTTTGAACAAATTACTTACATTGTGTGTCTTTTTAAACTCATTGGTGAAGTTGCAATCACACCTTTTGGAATCCTTTTGATGATCAAGTTGATTGGATAGTACTTAGCTATTCTTATGATATTGCACTTCATAAAATGTTGGTCATACTATATATGCAGTTAATTGCATGGACAATTTAAAAAAATATTTCAACTTAAAACTGTTAGATAAACTTGTTCATCTTACATAAAGCATTAGTTTCATATTGTTTTCCTATAAAATTTTCATCTCAATAATGCTAATACTTTTTTTGCAAATAAAATTTAATTACCTTAGATTTGTACATATAATCCTATTGCTGATCATGCAAATGAACCATACACTGTTTTTTGTTTTTGTCTGTTTGGCTCATTAAAAATGCCCAAAGAAAACAATTACTGCAATTTTGCTTACAAAATTGACTTGTTTTTGTACACCTGAAGTTCGAATATAAATTGGTTATTTGCAACTCAGACTACATTTCCTTATAAAAACAACATAACAAACTATTCTTAAATTCAAGCCCAGAAAGACAATTTAGCTCATAACATGTCAAAATGGCAATTAGGTTCGTTTCAAACTATACAAAACCTCCACTCATAGCATTTTTTTTTCTCTACAAAAACATTTTAAGAAAGAGATTGTCCAAAACTTATTTTCCTATCCTTTAACTATTTTTCCAGTGTTTCCCACTCTTCTGCTTCTGTGCTAACAGACAGGAAGTGTCTAGTGGTCTCAGGACAGAGACAAGGGGATGCAGGCTCCTGTCTGGGATAGCAGCTGTTTCCAGTCTGAAAGGAAAAGTGGTGGCTTTATGTTGGTTTTGATGCTGCAGGCAAAGGCAGCTGGATAATGTTGGTATGTTTGTGTGTGTAAATTTAAATGGTTCCATTGATGTTTTAGAAAATCACAAGGAAGCACACATATCCCCAAGCTTTGTACATTTTCTGCTCACTTGCAGACTTGAGTTCCAGCCCACAAAATTCCCACCAGCCCCTGTCCCTTTAATTCAAGGATTAGCAGTTGAATAGATTACAGTATTCCTTTCTCCTCTAGGGCATCTTGCTGATGATCAGAGGATAATGTGTGAAAAAAACCACCATATTTGCCAAACCAAATCCTTATGGTTTCAAATGCTTTATCTCTTTGATATTAAGTCATCTTGCAAAGTGAGCCCTATATTACCATTCAAGAAAAGACCCAAACAGGTTAAGTTTGTGTCAAAACACAACTGAGGGTTGTAGTCTTGACCTCCCAGTCCAAAGATCTTCATAGATAACCATATGCCTCTCTGTCAGCTAAGAGGCTGACCACCAGCCTGTCAGGTTTCTTTTAGAATTCCATTCTGAACCCAATGGGAAATTTCCTTCTGTTAGGGACCAAGACAGCTCCACTCAAGAAAAATGCACTTTACTTCATTTACTCTTTTTGCTATAGTGGGGAGTTTGCCATCCAAATTTCTAGTTGAGATTATCCTGTTATCAGAACAGGGAGTTTTATATCTGTTTTCTCTAGTGCTTCTTATGCAAGGGGGTGGGAAAATTTCCCAGCTATGCACTTTCTAGTGAAATTGGGATATTCCCGAGTTTGAAATGTGAACAGATCCCTTTGGTGTTGAAATCACAGCTGTGTTATCTAACAGCGTTTGCTGGCTGTGTGCCTACTCCCTCCTGCTAGACCTTGACTCCTTGGGCAGTCCACAGGAGGGGGTTATTTGTCCTGGTTACCATCTGTTTGTTGTTTTAGTGGCCATCTTCCTGGACTTAGGCCAGTTGAGGGTCATGAAGGTGTTGGCCCACAATGATTTGTTTCCTCTGTGATGTTTATGTACAGCCTATGTGGATGCCTATACAGTGGCCTGGTGGCCATTTGCCTTGGACATGTGGGGAAAGAGAGAAGTATCATTGTTCAGATTTGTTAACGAGCACCATAAGTGTGGGGACCATGTTCCTCCTGAAATGGCCAAGACTTGGTGACAAGTGAACTACCTCTTGGCTCTACCCAACTCGTGTTTTTAGAGTTTCGAGACTGCATGTATGAAACCATCAGAGGCTCTTTCCATGTGAACATACCAGATGTTCCTGGATTTGCATATAACCTATTTGCATGGCAGGACTAATAAATGGAGGATACCCATCATTCCTAGAATTCAAAACAAATTCGAATTGAGAAGATTTACTGCAAATTCCACCTACCGATCTGGTGTTATGAAAGCCAGAGACCCAAATTGGCATCCTAAATCTTGTTCCAATATGTCTAACAAAATTAGATTTTCTCCCCCCCCCCCCCGCCCTTGAGTTTGTCATATACTCATTTAAGAAGAGAATGCGTTGATTTGGAAGTCTCACACTGATTGCCCAAATGTGGCATAGATTGTAGTTAATGAAGAGAGATTATTTAAACCAAGTTTAGCCATGTTTTAATTGTCTATAGACAGAACATAGTTGGTGTGGCAGAGATGGTGATTGCCTATCCAACTGCCACTTTTACTTTCTTGTCACAAGACCCTCACTTTTATTCAGATGTTGGGCAGCAATTTGCTGGTTGAGTACAGACCCATCACCAAGGAAGGAAGAATAATTAGGATTAGTCAATTTCAGTCACCCCATTCTCTTTTGATGGTGATTGGTTATAGTGACCACCCTGAATAACCAACTTTGAGACCCAAAATGAGGTATTTCCAACACACTGAGGCTGCCAAATCAGAAAGATGGAAAGCCACCGGGTCCTTGATAACTTTTGTTAAACTTCTGATCCAACTTGGGACTTCTTGTCATGTTAGAAAACTTAAAATTATATTTTATTTAACTTATTTTTGGTACTGAGGATTGAACCTGGAGGTACTTAACCACTGAGCTGCATCCCCAGCCCTTTTTTAATTTTTTAAAATTTTGAGACAGGGTCTTGCTAAGCTGCTTAGGGACTCAGTAAATTGCTGAGACTAGCTTTGAACTTTTGATCCTTCTGCCTCAGCCTCCTGAGCCACTGGGATTACAGGTGTGTGTAAAGCATCTTTCAGTGGAAGATTCTGTTATTTCACTCATAAGTTTCCTGATAACAGTTGCAAAGCCTGTTTTCAGACGGGTCAGTCAGCATATACTCTGTCTACACTTTCTTGAGTTTGGTATGCTATAGAGTGAAACCCAGTTACTTAACAACCCTCCTTTCCTGAGGTATGTCACTGAAAACAACCAATGTATGGGGGAACCTGTCTGAAACCCAATTTTAGCCTTGAAATGAACTGAATTACATAGAGGAATTCACAAAAAAAAGTATATAATTTTTTTTTTTTTTTTGGTGGTACTGGTGATTGAATCCAGGGCCTCCCACATACTAGGCAAGTGCTCTACCACTGAGTTATACCCACAGCTCTTTTTAAATAAAAATTTTGTTTTGAGACAATGTCATTAAGTTGTCCAGCCTGGCCTGAAACGCATGATCCTTCTGCCTCAGCCTCCTGAGTAGCTGGGATTATAGACGATTGCCATTGCATCTAGCTCTTGATTCAAATCTTTAAAGTGATTCATTACTCCGTGAATTGTAATCTCCTTAAACATCACATAATTTAAGTTACAAGTCACCAAAGATCCAAAATTAGATGACTTTTGGGGTGTCTATAACGTTTATTATAACAATATGGTTTAAGGATCTAAGTTTACTTTATCACTTTGAAGGTGAAGAAATTGAGATCCAGAGGGAAATAATTTTCTCTACACAGCCTACTATGTCCAGAACTGACATTCCAGGAGTCCAGAATGGTGTTTTAAAAAATATAGGGCTGGTTGTGGCATAGAGGAAAGAGTGCTCGCCTAGCATGTGTGAGGCTCTGGGTTTGGTTCTTAGCACCACATAAAAATAAAATAAAGGTATTGTATCCACCTACAACTAAAAAATAAATGTAAAAAAATATGTAGAGCTTGTGGTGTCTGTTAATATGAGTAATTTTCACTTTTTTTTTTTCCCCTTTCATGGCACTGATGGACAGCAAGGGAACCGGGTCTTAAGTTCCATGTAACAGTGCCTCCCTCTGCTCTGCCTTCAAAACCACGGAATAGTCCTAGATGAAGCTGAAGGTGTGTGTGTGTGTGTGTGTGTGTGTGTGTGTGTGTAAGGAACCCATATGTGAGTCCACTGTCAGAACCACAAGCATCTACAATTCCTTCATTTTCCCCCAAGCCCACACTCACTCATCTGCCCCCTGCATTCCAGAGCTTCTCTGTTCACAGCTCTCAATCATGGCGGTGAGTGGCTTTTACACAATTTGGGCTTTAACGTTTAAAAATATTTCCTCAGCTAGAACCTGTCAGAATTTTAAGACCTCCTTCTTTCTTCCCTCAGACCTCTTTGCTTTACATGGACAACCTACTTGGAATCATTATCAATTTATGAAAACCAGGGCAAAATCAGAGGACAGATACTGACATTTCCAAACTATTCCTTAGTATTCTCTTTAAATAACAGTGGTAAGAGTGCTGTCAAATTATTTTGGAGACTATGAACCACTTGACAGAAATACTGGGTTTTGGAGAAAAATTTAACAGCAAGGTGTTAGAGGGTCACACTTGACTGAAGATCAAAAAGCAAGATGAAGAATCTCTGAAATGGTCATTGGAAAAGCAAAGTACTGTATCTTTTAAGTCAACCAAATAGTCAAAGCAAATTTAGAAAATATTGTTTATAAACTCAAGCTAACTCTAAAAATTATTTTTATCTGTAGAAAGAGATACTGAGGACACATTTCTTCTCTTGGTGACTTTTTATGACACATCCATCCATGGAGAAAAATGGCTAACCATGTCACCTATTGAGACAGCTTTACCAGGGTTTCCTCTCAATTCTGTCCTTTGTTTATTGCTGACTTGAAGTGTGAAAGAGGCAAACATTTTCAAAAGTCTTTTGTTTTATTGTTTTTTATATCAAATGACCACTTTAACTGGTTCCTAGTTTCCAAACTCAAATAAAAATGATTGAGGTAAATAAACCAGGAAACTTTTAAAATTTTGGTTGACTTAGATACCATATCCACTTCATAAGTAATCTATAATGGATATATTATAGAAGGCAATGGGACAGGAAGAGCTAAGAGATGGTCAGTAAGAAAAATACAAAAAACGAAAACCAACCTTCACTGGTACAAAAGTTTACAATTCCTTGAAGTGATGTTGAAAACTAGACTCTTCACATGACCACAATGGTCACCCATGAGATTCACTCCATGGAGGTCAAACATTCATCTGAAAGTAATGCCAGAAGTGGGGAAGGCAAATTTCATAGAAAAGTTAGCCTCTAGAGCTTGGTAATTTTCCGTGTACCCCATTTCTCCTTTTCTGAGAAGCTCTTCTCAGTTTAGTCTCCGCAGTCCAGAGGGCTAGAATCATTCTGGAATTGGCTCTCATATCAACAGGGAGGTGGCTCAGCTATCAAGGCTGTCTGAATGTGACATTTGGACCCGCTTCTCTGTTGGTCTCCATCCTGCTCCCTTTTATTTTCTTTTCCCTTGGCCTGGACCCATGACTCATCTGTTCCTGACCAGGATGACTTATTTGTTGTCAATCTCCATACAGTTTTGACTCTCTACCAAAAAAAGCAAGCCAACAAAACACAAAGTTTCTCTTCCTAGTTATAAAATACACCCATACACACATCCCTTGTAGAAAAATCAGAAAATACTTTTTTAAAACATGGAAGTAAAATAATTTACCCATGATTCCAACAAAGTCATGACCCAGAAACTTGTTTAGTTCTTTCATTCTACATGTTGAAATTTTAAATATAATGAATTCTACTTTTTTTTTATTGTATGAGTGTTCACCAGTGTAAATTCGAGAAATATAGAAAAAAAATAAGTAATCTCATCATCCATCATTAAGAGATGACATCGTATTACCCCACCCCCAATTAAATAAATGGCACTTCATCTTCCTCCAGTTAATTAAGTGGCACTTCCATCTTTTCTGTGTCTTAAGCCAAGAACCTGGGAGACATCCTTGGCTTTTCTTTCTGCTTTATATGTTGACTATAATCAATCACCAAAACTGTTAATTCTGTCCTCTAAAAAATATCCTGACTCCATCTGCTTATTTCATTGTTCACCAATGCCACCCAATTCTAAGCCACCTGGATTGCTTACTACCCCAGATTCCTCCTGGGTCTTCCTGCATCCCATGGGGCGCTGCCATCTTGCCTGTTCTTCTCCCTTCAACCAATCTCATGCATTTCTCTTCCTCCTTTCTCCTTCTCTCTGGCACAATACTGGTTTATTTAGTCCAAGATCAATGCACACTTATTTGGTAACAGTTACTCAAGCAGCAGACATACTCCCTCCATTCCAGGCTATAAAACACAATGGTCATTAATACCATGTAACTCATTTTCTATTCATCATGCATTGCCTTAATTTTTCTTATTGCTTATCATATCCAATGTCTCCAAATGAAACATGTCTTAAAATTCTTTGCAGATTTGGTAATCCCCAGCACAGGGCCCTTCATGGAGAAAACTTTAACTCACTATAGCTGAGTGATGAATGAAAAAAAAATGGAATATAGTCTGAATGTGGATTTTTTTTTTTTACAAATAGAAAAACAATAATATAGTTATGGTCTTTTGGATTTTTCTAAAAAGAAGAAAACTCTAGTGTTAATTGAGTTTTATTTTCCAAGCTGCTGTAGTTAAAATAATTTCTAAAAACATTATATTTTACTATACCTTAGAACCAACATTCACTTCAACCAAATTACATGGTTTATAATTCCTTAAGGCACCTATTCTTATTCCTGCTTCCAATCTATTTTCACCATTCCTTGGACTCCTTCCTTCCAAGTCCTACTTAATTCTCCAATGTCCAGTGTGACTCCACTTTCTCTGTACAGTTTTTTTCTGTCCACTTCCTTGATTGATTGCTTCGTCTTGGGATGAACTTGGTGACTTCTCATTTGGTTATCATATTAATCACCCCAATGTAACATGTGCTATAATAATGTATATATTCCTACCTCCTCATCTGAATTTGAAGACTCTTTGGGGACAATAGAGCATTTTACATTTTTTATATTTCCCATTCAAATACAGGGTCCAGCCTATAAATATTTATTGATGATTATTGCTGGGATGATATTTGCCTTCTTTCTTTTGCCAGGATACAGGAAGGATGGGAGATGGATAGAAATGAACTAACTTGTAAACGTTAGCCCTGGACTGGTAATGAGAGCACCACTTTCCAGGGCTCGTTTTTGTAAAGACCAGACCCAATACATCTTAATAAACAACCAAATATTTGCCCACAGTGGCTTTAACTGATGGATTGGGTGAACATCTCATGGAAAATTCCCATGTGATTAATCTGTCCTGGAATCCACAGAGCCATTCTTATTATCCAAAGAGTTATTGTCATTACCCAGATGAGCACTTTCCTCCCACTTGATTGGTGACTATTTGTTTGCCATCCAGGATAACTGGTTCTCAATCTTTCATTGAGATAAATAGAGATGGCATACAGTTCAAAGATCTAATCACAGAAAGGTCAGGAAGTTGGAGCCCAGCAGGTTTGCGTACACTTCATCTTTTTCCCTTTTAATTGGATTATGTCATATGACTCTACAAGTTACAGTAGAACCTAAACCTATTCTTCGTGAGTTTAGAATTTGTGAGAATGTCTTACAGACTCTGTCTCTGCATTATCTCGAAAGAATAGGTTTTCTAAAGGAATTCAGTTAAGATCTCTGGAAAAATGTTTAAGCCAGTAACTTTTAAAGTTTATTTTTTATTTTTTAGACATTTATTATTTGCTTTAAGTCTTTCCCTCTCTCATCAATAGTTTGCCATAAAATACCATCAAAAGAGCTCTTTTCTCTCTGCTTCTCATCTATTCTGCACGTGCTTTGTGGAAGAAGTCCTGTGTGATTGGCTCCTGGCTTTCTCAGTAATTAGGGGTTGGAGGGTCACTGAAAACTTAGGGGACCAGCCACTTGCTGTTTACTTCCTGTCTGTGTTGCCTTCAGCCTCTCTTCCTTACTCTGACAGTGGCAGTTTATTTCAGTAGCAGCATCTGGATTCCGTTTACAACTTTCCCCGACAAGCCTCAGCCTCCTCATGCTCCCTCAGAGAACCAGCAACAGTGAGGCCCTTGCTCCAGGCTTTTACGTTTTAATAATTTACACCTCTTCCCTTTGGCCTTAAAAATGGTCGCTGCTTATTGCAGTTGCAACTTCTCTGTGTGTGCTGTGTTCTTTTCTCCTCGTTTCCATACCGACTTAGCAGTTCTTCAGATGAAGTTCATTGTATTTAAATAATAGAAAGGATTTCTTTTGCTTGTCTGGACCTTGACTGAGGAAGATCATGTTGGCTGTCTTATGTATTTGGAGTTTAATAAAAATAAATTCTTTAATGCATATTTTTCCTTTTGTTACTTTTCTACCAAATGTGTCTGAATTAGGGACATGTTCTAAAAACCATCCCCCCACCCCCATGATAATCTACTCATCAGGGTTGGTGCTACTACCAACAAACAAATAAACATAACAAAAATCAAAACCCCAAACCCCCCCAAACAACAACAACAAAAACCCAAATCTCTATTTCTAGGAGGTGAGAATTGATACTGCTCAGAATCTTCAGGAATAAAGGGGTTGACTTGGAATGGGAATGTGTAAGTCAGTCCCTCTCTCAAGACACTTCTAAATCAAAGGATGGAGACACAAAGACGCCTTAAGAATCATCAGCCCCAGGATGCTGATGAACCTGACCCTTTGTTATGCCCGCCAGGGGGAGGAGTAGCCCCCATGGGAGCAGCAGAGTTGATTTTAAATGTTCCTTTGAACATTGCTCAGCATGTGTGCAGAGGGATTTTAGGGATAGATGCTCTGGGTTGAAGTTGGCTATTTTCAGGTCAATGCAAAATTTCTCCCTTGAGCACTTCAATGCTCAGAGTTACATGTTGCTCTTCATCACCTGATTGCTACCTAGGCTCCTCTGTCACATGTCTTTTCCTCATTAAGGGATAGTAATCATCATCAATCACTCACATGAAGGACTGATTATGACTAATGACTGCTCTAGAAATGTCCATTGACCACCTACCTTAGGCAGTGGTTGTTGGTTTCTTCATTTTGAAGTTACTTCCCTCATCTTGGCCACAGGTTGCTCTTTGCAGGAGCTCACGAGACTCAGCCCCCACTTAGAGAATGGGGAGTTTTGAACTTGTTCCTCTAGGGTAGAGTATCTAAATAAAATGTTTAGAATTCTTCTGAATGGGCCACAATTGTGTCAACTAGAGTACATTTCTCATATGTAGTTCATTTAAAATTTACTCTTATAGACTCTGACTTATTTCCATAGTTACTCATTTCCAAAGTCAGCACTTTTTCCTCATGTCTTCACTGAGATTATTTATACGTATGTAAGATAGGGTTTCTTGTCATAGGCTGTATTCCTTCCTGGAATCTCCTTACCTCTTAAATGATTTTTTTAAACCTTTAATTTTTAGTTGTAGGTGGTCACAATATCTTTATTTTACTTTTATGTGGTGCTGAGAATTGAACCCAGTGGCTCACACATGCTAGGCGAGCACTCTACCTCTGAGCCACAAGCCCAACCTTTTTAAAAATTACTTATATACATGAAAGTTAATACTTTGTATCATAAATTCCAATAGATTTTGGCAAATACACAGTATCATGTTTCCACTATTATAGTATGATAAAGAATAGTTTTATTGCCCTAAAAATCCTGGGTCCTTTACTTATGTATCTCTTCTCCTTACTCATGAACTACTGAGAGCCACTAATATTTTTATTGTGTTTATAGTTTTGCATTTTCTAGAAGCCTATAGTAGTTGTCCACTTTTTATATACCTTTTTTTAAAAAAATTTATTTATGTGGTGCTGAGGATAGAACCCAGTGCCCAATGCATGCAAGGCAAGTGCTCTACCACTGAGCCACAACCCCAGCCCCCAGTTTTTGTTACTATAATAAAAGACCTAAGGCAAGAGAAGAAGTTAATTTAGATCACAGAAAATTCAAGGGCATGACACTGATATCTGGCTGGGCTCTGGTGAGGGCTTCCTGGTGGATGGGAACACGATGGTGGGAGCATGAATGAAATGAGAAATTTCAATGAGAAATCACATTGTCATATAGGATGCTGAAGAGGGACTTGGGGGTCAGGCTCACTCTTAACAAGTTTCTCTTGGGACAACTAACTCAGGTTCCACGGGAATACTTTAATCTCTTTTAAGGGGAGTGCCAGCGCCATCAATGATCTAAGGTCCTCCCACTAGACTCCAGTGCTTAAAGGTCCCATCAGCTCTCACATTGTCACAGCAAAGACCAGTTTTTTCAACACAGAAATGTTTGGGGGACAAACCACATCCAAACCTAGCAGTCATATAATTGGAATCAACAGCACATCACTTTTTAAAGACTGGCTTCTTTCACTTAGTAATATACATTTAACGCTCCTGCTTATCTTTTTATGGCTTGAAATTTCATTTCTTTTTATTGATGAATAATACTCTATTGTATGGATGTAATATGTGGTTTATCCATTTAACTATTGAAGGACACGGATTCCTTCTTGATTTGTAAACCATTAGTCAGGCTTCTAAAAGCAGGCATGGATAGTTTTCTATTCGGACGTGTTTTTCAAATCAATTGGATAAATATCTGGGAAAGCAATTACTGCATCGTATGGTAAGATTATGTTTAGCTACAAAACTGCCACATCACCTTTCAAAATAGCTGTAGCATTTTGCATTCCTACCAGTAATGAAAGAGAATCTCTATGGCTATCCTGTCAGCATTAGTATTGTTAATGTTCTGAATTTAGCAATTCTAACTGGTATATGGTATACGGTGGTGTCTCTTGTCTTAAATTGCAGTTCCCAAATGCTAACTGATGTTGGGCCTCATTTTTATGCTTATTTGTTATCTTTTGCTCATTTAAAAAAATATTTACTTTTTAGTTGTAGTTGGACACAATACCTTTATTTCACTTATTTATTTTTATGTGGTGCTGAGGATCGAACCTAGGGTCTTGCAGGTGCGAGGCGAGTGCTCTACCGCTGAGCCACAACCCCAGCCCCATCTTTTGCTCATTTTAAAAACTTTTTTTTTCTCAAAACAGCAGACGTTTATTTTCTCATAGTTCAAGTGGCCAGAAGTACAAAACAACGTGTGTCAGGCAGCAGTGGATCCTTTTGGGTGCCCTGAGAGGGAATCTGTCTCATGCTTCTCTCCTAGATTCTGGTGACTGCCAGCAGTTATTGGTGTTCCTTGTCCTATTGATATACCACTGCAATCTCTATCTTTGCTTTCTCTGACATTCACTCTTGTCTCTATGTATGTCATCCTCTTTAAAAACATTTTTTATTATTGAGTTTTAAGAGTTCTTTGTATATTTTGGATACAGATCCTTTACTAGGTAAGTGTTTTACAAAGATAAAAATTCCAGTCCATGGCTTATCTTTTTATTCTCTTAACAGTATCTTTTGCAGAACAGAAGTTTTTAATTTTAGTGAAGCCTAAATTAACAATGTTTGCTTCCATGGATCACACTTTTGGTGTTATATTTAAAAATTTTCCACCATACCCAAACATGCATAGATTTTCCCCTTGGCTTTATTTTGGAAGTTTTATAAGTTTACCTATTTTGCTGAAAATTAATTCCACTAAAGAACAAATAGTGCTATGACATATTTCAAGGTTATATAAACAATCCCATGTGTCTTTGACAGTTTTATCATATTTTCAGAGAGTTACAAAAATATTTTCTTTCCTATAGTATGTTAGGATCGTAACTTGGAAGTTGAAGAGTGTCTTAGGAAGCATATAAATGATTATATAGTCAATCCAGTAACATTAAATGTTTTTACCAAAGTCGGTCTAGTAAAAAACGAGGAAAGATCTTTTTTTCTTTATTCTTTATTGTGATAGAACAGAGTTAAACATGCTACTTTTGTTGTTCAAAACAGCTGTAATTTTTTAAAGTTTATTGTCTATTAGAAAATCATGAATATACATGTCTTAAAATGTTCTAAGTTTTCTCTTTAAATTTGCAGTGCTTATCATTATTCAATGTAAATGATTAAAAATTTGCCTTAGGAATTTCAGGAGCTCGAAGTACTGGACTCATTATTCAATAAAGTACAACTAAGAAAGAATGGAGGATTTCCTGAATCTATGTTTGTCCTCATAATTCTATACATTTTTTTTGCACATTACAACAACAACAACAACAAAAAAGAATTTACGCTTTGCGAGATGACACTGAGTCTTTTCATTTGGTGTTTTTATTCTTAGTTTGTCTTAGAGTTTCAGGGATGGAAAGAACGGCTTACATTTTGCTGTGCGAAGTCTGACTACAGTATTGAAATTTTCTTTGCCTATAGACACATTTTCTTAGGCTCACAAAGGGGAAGAAAAAGTCGACTCGGTACTCTCTTTATTCCCTTGGAGGGTTCTTCCTGTTCTTTTCTTCCTCCATTTGGTTCAAGGAGCAAAGATGGATGTGAATGTTTATTAAGTCATCACTTGTTACAAATAGCTGATTAGGAATTTGGGTTATGTCAACAATTGCTGCTTGCCAGGCTCTTGGCAGAGCTGTGATCACGTTAGGTTTTGGATAATCAATTTATTCTAATACAAACCATATTGGATAATGGAGATTTTATGCCTTTTTATTTCTTTTAAACAGCCTTCTGAACCAAATGCTTATTATTTTGAAATGCAGCCAAATTCTGGCCACCACAGGAGTCCACTGTTGAGATGGAACCCCTAAAACTTCAGATGTTTTGCTAACTGAGGCTGAAACACTTAGGAAGCTGCACAGAAAAGTGTTTCTGATTTTCTTCCCTATCTTCTGATTATCTGAATTTTATTAGGAAACTGACCCTATCATTTTACTTAATGGAACTCTTTCTATAATAAAACCTTCTTCCTACTTTATTTTACCTACTTTTTGGTCATCAATTCGGAATTCAAATCTAGCCATTGACAGTAATGAGAGACAAACCCCAGAGAAGGGGGGACATGGTCAAACAAATTGACAGCCAGCAATGCAGAGGATTAGAAGGTCGATTAAGCTGAGAGTCTGAGCTTAGGAGTTGTTTCAGGGCCTGGGTGGGAAGGGGGCTACAACAAAGCCACATTTCTAAAGGTCACATAAGGATAATGTCAACAAGCCAGATATTTTGAGATGCAGAGGGCAGCAGAGGAAAGTCAGGAACTGTAGATGAACATGTGTGCTTGAAGATGGGAAGCATCTGAGGTTCCAGCCGAGGTGGCACACTCTGACACCCGTGAGGAGTGGCCAGGTGGCAAACATGCAGGGATACTGATAAGGCACTAGCACTTCCCAGTCAGAAGAGGTCCAATACTCTTCCCATGCCACTGGGAAAACTCCTTGTTTTCTGGATGGTAAGGAGGTCTGGAGTATTCTTGTGGAGTGCATCTGGGACAGCTGGAGAAGCAGAGATACATTTGTAAGCCATAAAATAATGCTGACTTACCAACCAATATAAATTCTTTCAATTTTTAAATTTTTTTTTGGTATAGGGATTAAGCCCAGGGTGCTTAACCATTGAGCCACATTCCAAGTTCTTTTTAAGATTTTGAGACAGGGTCTTCCTAAGTTGCTTTGGGCCTTGCTAAATTGCTTAGGTTGGACTAGAAACAGTGATCCTCCTGCCTCAGCCTCCCAAGTAGCTGGGATTACAGGCATGTGCCACAATGCCTGGCTTAAACTCTTTCAATATTTTAACAATATGGTTGGCTAACCTGGTGTGTAATAGTAGATTATCAGCCCTTCTTGCATGGTTAAACACGGCTGTGTGAAGAGATAGATGTCCACTCCTCATACTTGTCTATTCCTCACAGGTGATATTGAGCAGATGTGTCACTGGTACCCAGTATTAGCTGTAGTGCAATGGACTATTATGTCCATTGGAAATATCTCTTTTCAAATCTCTTCTTTAAAAAACACATCTGCAGGATGGTCACGGGCATTTGTTACCATATAAAACTTCATACTGAGGTTTTTATCTTAAGTCTTATATCACTGGTGACTCAGGTAAGAAACCTCAGTTGTTTCTGACTTCTCCCCTCATTTATTTCTCCATTTCATCCTTTATTCATTCAATATTACTGAAGACTATGTTTGTTCTTCACACGTCATCATTTAGTTCTTTTTTTTTTTTAATATTTATTTATTTATTTTTTAGTTCTCGGCGGACACAACATCTTTGTTGGTATGTGGTGCTGAGGATCGAACCCGGGCCGCACGCATGCCAGGCCAGCGCGCTACCGCTTGAGCCACATCCCCAGCCCCATTTAGTTCTTAATATCTTTCTTCTTAAACTATTCATCTTCTTCTTCCAATTGGCTTATCAGAACCTGACCTTGATATCACATGCTAATTTCCAAGAGTCATCTACTTTTTAAAAATCCATTTAATTATTATTGGGCAACTCCCATGCACCAGGCATTGTGCTAGGTGCTAGTACAGAAAGACATAAAACAGCCAGGTATGGTGGTGCATGCCTGTAATCCAGCTGTTCAGAGGCTGGAGTAGGAGGATCATATACTCTAGGCCAGTCTGGGAAACTTTGTAAGACCCTGTCTCAAAATAACATTTCAAAAGGGCTGGGGATGTAGCTCAGTGGTAGAGCCCTTGTCTAGAATATGTGATAGATACCCTGTGTTTAGTCCCCCTGGGGGAAAAAAGGAAAGAAAACAGACTCTACTTATTATCATACTGTGCAAACTCAACTATCCACTGACCGAGTTTGTGAATTGAATGTCTGTTTCTCTTGTGTTCTTTCATTACTCTCCTCATGCCACCATAGTAGTTTTCTCAGCATCTTATATTATGGCTATGTCCTTCAGGATTCTCCAGAGAAATTATTATTTTTATTATGGGAAATAGCTCACATGATTATAGGGGATTGAGAAGTCCCATGAAAATCCATCTGTAAACTAGAGACTCAGGAAAGAGAGACTCAGGAAAGCTGGCGATGTGATTCAGTCCGACTCCTTGGGCCTGAGAACATGGGAACCAATGTAATTCCCAGTCTGAAGCTGACGGTCTGAGGATCAGGATCTGCGATGTCCAAAGGCAGAGAAGATGGCTTCCCAGCTCAAGAGGAGAGAGGATGAATTTTACCTTCCTCCACCTTTTCATTCTTTTCTGGTTCTTAATGCACTGGATGATGCCCAGCCACATTGCTAAGGGGGATGTTTATTCAGTCTATGATTCAAATGCTTCTCTCTTCTGGAAATACACCCAGAAATCACATTTTACTAGCTGTTTGGGCATCCCCTTAGCTGGGTTGAGTGGACACGTTAAATTTCCATCATAAGGGCTTAGCTCATGTTCTGGGTTTCAAAGTCCTTATTGAGCTACCTGGGACCACTCTACTCCTCAGTGGCTCCATCTCCATTCTTTTATCTTTGTGGATTGTAGACTTGTTTATTCAATCTGAATCCTCTTCCCGCTGCTCTATTCTCTTTTAGTCTCAGGTCCCCCCCTTCACCCAGCTCTGATCTACCACTAATGCCATCACACTTCATCTGGGGAGATCCGTGGCCATCGCCCTTGGCTGGTCCATTATGTTAACAAGTTGAAGGATGAGGCGCCACGTACAATGCCACACCCAGTAACAGAAGGCTGTTGCTTGACAAAAAGGAGCATCCTACTGACTCAGCAAAGGGAAATGTGGGGAAAGTCACGTGTACTTTTCCTTTTGAATGCTAGAAGGCAAAGCTTTCTCATCTCAGGCTCTAAGAGTATGGTGAGCAGTGGTGAGGTCGGAAGGCAGCACAGTGCAGGCCAGACCAGAGAGATGGGGGAGAGCCATACCTTGGATCCCGTTCAGGTGGTGTTCTCCTGATTCACTGCCAAACCTGCACCTAAATGAGAGGGGAAGACACTGGGAAGTTTAGATGTGAGTGGATGCAGAGGCTCGAGATCTCCTGCTCACAGTTCTGTGGTCCATGCTGGAAGTGGGAGCCCAGCAGGATCTTTGACCTGGTCCTGCTGCCTTTAATGGACTAGATTGGGAAAGGAACCAGGTTGCCAAGGAGCTTATTACTGTACCAAATGTTATATGTTGAATTTAGAATCACTCTCCCCAAATAGAGTAAAGTCCTATCCTCCAGTACTTCATAATGTGACTTTGTTTGGATGTAGTGTCTTGATAGCAGCAATCAAGTTAGAAGAAAGTCATTAGGTTATTAGAATGGGCCCTAAAGGGAAAGACACAGAGACAGACACATACTGAGGAAAGATGACACGAAGACACAGGGAGAAGAGGGCCATGTGACCTGAGTGATGTAGCTACAAGGCAAGAACACCTGCCTAGGACCATGGGAAACAGCAGGAGCTTCAGGAGGCAACAGGATTCTCTAGAGTTCTCACATGCAACAGGGCTCAGTGAGCACTTTGAATTTTAACTTCTAGCTTCCCAAGCTGTAGAGCAATAGATCTCTCCTGCTTTCAGCTATCCGGATTTTTAAACATTGCTAAGGCAGTCCTGGAAAACGCATATTCCTCCTTTGTAAGGGGTCCCTCAGCTGGTCTGCCTACAGCCTGCTACAGGTGGCTTTTCATCATCAAGCTCAAATTCAGGTTAAACTAATAAAAGGAAAAGTCAGTTCCTTAGGCAGAGTAGCCTTTATCAAGTGCTCAATAGCCAGGTGTGGCTAGTCGTGACTGTGTTGGATGGCACTGGTGTAGAATGTGTCATCATAGAAAGTTCTCCTGGATGGGAGAGTGAGACGAATTAAGTACCACATCTCTAGGAGAGGGTTGGGGGTGGGGTGGGTGGGGATAAGAAGCCAACGCAGTGAACTCAGAAAGTGGATTTTCATAATTCTGAAGGAATGGTATAATCTTGAAATACTTTAGGGGTGAGAGTATGAATTTCAACACTCACTGTATTGACAGAGGGCCAGAAAATGCTGGCAGATTGAGAGTTGTGTTGATTGTATGCTAAATACGTCAGTGTGTTTTGCAGTCTAAACTACGATTCCAATACAAAAATCTAAACAAGTCTGGGGAATAATTTAGGAACACTTAAAGTCATTAGAATCATTAGATAGGACTTGAATAAGGCAAAGTAAAGAACCCTCTCAGCCAATTTAGAAGCAGTTCTTCCACTGTCTTCTAAATTCAGGCTAAATCCTCTGAGTTGAAATATGTTACATTTTTTTTTGTTTTGTTTTTGGCTGGGCTATATTTATTTTCACTTCTATGTGTTTTTCAGTGTCTGTTTCATTGTTTTCGGTACCCCTACTCCCTCATTGTCTCAGAGCCACAGGACTATGAAGGACCCAACAGTTGAGTTTGTCTCTGCTGTCTAAACTACGATCCCAATACAAAATCTAAATGAATCTGGGGAATAATTTAGGAAAACTCCAGTTTTGGGTTCAACAGAACAGACAGTCTGTACCTGCTGCATGCCAGTGTCCCTGTCCTTCTTGGAAACATAATCAGTCCTGGAATGTACCTAGCCATGATGACCACCATTTTTCTTGCCCTTTCATTTTTCATAATGGAATTTTTACATTCTTTCCAAATCTTTGGGTCAGAATGACATTAATTTTGCTCCTCTGACCTCTAGTTGTAATCTTGGTCTATGCCACAGAGAGGGAGACTACATTTCCCTTTTCTTGTGGTTAGAGGGCTCACCAAGGAACAGTGGTGGGAATGGAACTCTGAGTTCTTCAATCATGGATAGCTAAGCGATACTTTACAGACAGAGGAGACGACAAATATTCTTGACTGGTTGACTTAAAGAAATGAACATACTCCTCTCTGAAAATATGAAGAGAAACTTGGTGCCTTAAATTAAAAAAAAAAAATTCTAGAGAAGGACCTTATGGATGTACGGTCAATAAATTCAGTTTTATTGAGAATAACAATTTGGATGTTTATTTGGTTCCACTAGAAAAATGCTGTGTTTGCTCTGTTGCCAAATTGGATTGAACTTTGATGAAGCTTATTAGGATGGCATGAGTAAGAGTTGCCCTGAGAACGTGGGCTGGGGCTATCTCACACCCTCGTTACTTTTTAGGAGGATGGCGGGATGCTTACCTTCCCATGACCAGCGATCTAATGGTGAGATTGACAGACGATGCCAATTAAGAGTAAAGATGAATTGACAATGTAAGAGAGAGAGAGAGAGAGAGAGAGAGAGAGAGAGAGAGAGAGAGAGAGAGAGATATGATGGGAGAACATTCTCTGTGTTAATAGTAGAGAGGTTCTTCCCCATTGTCTAGTCATTCTTCACCCCCAGCTGCCTGCCCTTTCTCTCAGTATGGAAGAATAGATGGGTATTTCCTATTTTTAAGAAATTCAAAAAACAAAACACAAGCAAAAATATTCATAGTATCTTTAGGAGAAGATATGAAAAAAACTTTACAAATCACCAAAGGATGGAGATATATATGTATGTGTGTGTGTGTGTATATATATATATATATATATAATTTTACAAATGAATTCTTTGAATAATAAGAGTTGCTAGAAATCTTTGTTCTAGTTTTGTGCAAATGAATTTTTTTTCTCTGCCATCTGGGTTCTCACCTTATCAATCACTCACATTTGTTTACAATAGGTGCCTTTTCTATGTATTGGGGATCTTATTCCAAGTTATAGGCAATTCTCAGTCTCCACTTTCTCATGTGTAACTAGCCCAGACCTCTTTTGAACTCCAGAACTATATATCCAGTGATTTCCACAGCTTCTCCACATGGTGGTCTAATGGACCTTAGAGAGTAAACACCATTCAAAATTGTTCTTCAATCCCAAATCTGTTCTGACAATAGTTTTGCCCATATCTGTTTTTCGTAATTCTAATATTCAGGATGCTTAGGTAAAAATCCTTGGAGCCAACCTTAACTCTCTTTTTCCCACATTACGTTATCTACCCAGGTCAGGAAAGGCTTTTTCAAACTATCTCCAGAGTTGGACCATTTCTTGCCTCCTGCACGGATAATATTTGCCACTATAATCTCTCATTATGATTATTGCAATCATCTCCTAGAAGTTTTCTCTGCTTCCATTCTTATCCTCTGTGATTTCTGGATCCAGCAGGCAGAATATAGGAGCCATTTCAGGGTTTGGAACAGAGGAGTGACAAGACTTGTCTTATGATTTGAAACAGTATCCTTTGTCAATATCATGCGCCCCCAATAAGCCCACAAGGATTTAAAATTATAAATTAACCTGATTTAAAATTATAAGCTAATGGGGCTGGAGATGTGGCTCAAGTGGTAGCGCGCTCGCCTGGCATGCGTGTGGCCCGGGTTCGATCCTCAGCACCACATACCAACAAAGATGTTGTGTCCGCCGAAAACTAAAAAATAAATATTAAAAAAATTCTCTCTGTCTCTTTTAAAAAAAATTATAAGCTAACACTTCCTTTAGTATTCTTAACGAATCTAGACTGATCAAATTTTCATTGCACTAATCACCATTTGCCAGGACACACAATTTACCTACTATATGACTATCTCTCATTCCCCTCACCCCCAGAGAATGCAAGTTGTAGGAAGAAAGATATTTTATCTGTTTACTGATATATTCTTTCTTTATTAATTAATTATTTTAATTAGGTGTGTATGACAGCAGAATGCATTTTGATTCATTGTACACAATTGCAGTACAACTTTTCATTTTTCTGGTTGTACATAAAGTAGTGTCATATCATATGTGCAGTCATACATGTACCTAGGATAATGATACCCATCTCATTCTACCATCTTTCTTGCCCCACATGCCCCACTCCCCACCATCTTTCCTGCCCCCATGCCCCCTCCCTCCCCTTTGCCCAATAAAAGTCCCTCCATTTTTCCTTTGTCCTCCCCTGCCCCCCCCCCCATTATGGATTAGCATCCACTTATCAGAGAGAACATTTGGCCTTTAGTTTTTTGGGATTGGCTTACTTGGCTTTAGCATGATATTCTCCAGCTCCATCCATTTACCTGAAAATGCCATAATTTTATTCTCTTTTAATGCTGAGTAATATTCCATTGTGCATATATACCACAGTTTCTTTATCCGTTCATCTATTGAAGGACATCTAGGTTGGTTCCACAGTTTAGTTATTATATTCACTGATACATTCTAAGTATTAGAATTACGCATAGTGCACTGTAGGCAATCAGTAAATATTGTTGAATGATTAAAACCAATTGTATTTATAATCCACCCAAGAATCTTTGAACTTGCTCAATGAGGTCTACATGTTTTCTCTTCGGCTCATAGACACATTCTTGAATAGGTCTTCTGCCTGTTCCAGTTACAGTTGAGTGATAGAAAGGCCCTAGGACACTTCTCAGCCTAGAGATACTCCTATTTCAGTGCTTTAAAAGACCCAGTTCCTTGTGCATAATAAAATTCAGAACTTCAGATTGAAAGTGTTTCCCCTTTCTCTTGGATATTGCATCTCACAATGAGGAATAAACATGGATGATGTCAGATCCATATGCCCACCTGGTTCTGCTCCTCCAACTCAGCTCACAACCCTGAAACCTGACCCCTTTGGAACCAGGAAGAAGGAAGAAAGGAATTGTACCATATACAGAGACTGGAATTTCATAATCTGTCCTCAGTGTTCATGAGGCTTGGCAAATGTAAACCTAGGTCTTTCCCTAGGGATACATTTTATGGGATTCCAGGAAACTCCCCATTAGGAACCTCTAGTGACTAGTCCTGTGATGTGGAATATGGCTGGTCACTTAATGATGCAAACTCTGTGTCTGGGCATCTGGCCTTCCACCCCACAAGACTGTCTCTGGTAAACCTCTTGAGCAAGGCGTCTTTGAAGGTGGCTCCAGCCTGGCTCCCACAAGACCCACAAGAACCCTGGTTGAGGGGAGCCTCCGCTGTATCCTTGCCTGCCTGGAAGCACATATGCTACCCACTTTTCCAGAATGGTGCTCCTCGGCATGGCCCAGTCACGGCCTCACACTTGACAGTTTTTCAGCCAAACCAGACACCAGTCCATTACCACTATGTCTCATACATAGTGTGGGGGTGAAACAACACTCTTCTCATTTGTGGGAGAGACAGGGGAAGGGAGGGGGATACAGAGCATAATTACAGTTTCCCAGGAGAAATGCTTGCTCTTTATCTTTGCAAAGCAACTCTACTGTACTCTTGAGATTAGTGGTAGGCTAAGCATTGGCAAATGGGTTTCTGGATACCCTTTTTCATGTCCTGTGGGAGCTCTTGGGTCCTGTTATTTTGTTGTCAGACTATGAGAAGATCAAACAGAGACAGAATGAGTCATCCCTTTTCAACTTTAAAATGCTGCAATAAAGAAATCAGCTGGGATTATCAGGAAGACCTCCAACTCTCTCTATTCAAATACACACTTCCTTCCTGGCTCAGAGGCTTCATGTGGCTGGAACCTCCATTTTGGATCTCTGCGTAGATGTATTTTTCCACAGAGGACTTCTTTGCTCATCCAATCTAAAGCAGGTCCTTGTTATTTTTTGTTCCTTCATATATTATTATAGTTTGTCATCATATACAGTCATGTATTGATACATTCATTCTGAGAAAAGCATCATTAGGGAATTTTTGTCATTGTGCAAATATTATAGACTATATTTAAACAAACCTACATAGGGTAGGCTACACACATCTAGCTTATATGGTCAGTCTATATCTATCTATCTATCATCTATGTTCTATCATTATCTGCACAAGATGGTATGATGGTCAGGTTGATGGTTATGATGTCACTGAGCAATAGGAATTTTCAAGTCCATTAAAATCTTATGGAACCACCTCAATGATTGAAGTGTTGTGCAATGCCTGTCCATAGATTTGTGTGATTCATTTCTCCATCCCACATCAGACCATTGGTTACCTTTAGGAGGACAGAGACAGTATCTACTTGGTTCACAGTGCCTTCCAAGGAGCCCAGTATGGAATCTAGTACATAGCTCATGCTCATAAATGCTAGTTGCAACAGCTGTTGCTTCTAGCCATGTGATCTCAAGAAAGTTTTAAAGGTTCTCCCTGTGCCTTAGTTTCCTCAGCTGTAAAATTGAGACAACAATACTACCAATTATTAAGTATTGAATGAATTAATATAAAATGTCTTGAAGAGTGCATGGCACACAATAAGTGAAAGGTTAATAAAATAGGTACTTGTCACTCCGTTTTTCTATATGCTTAACAAAACTCTGTTGAAATCCTGAGAACTGTTTGCTAATCTTGTTCCCAGAATGTGCTGTCCCCAACTGCCAAACTGCAGATTGCACTCCCTCACAGTTTGCAGGCAAACTGCCCACTCGCCCTGACCCATCAATGAACTTCCCTCCCTGCCCTCTCCAAGGAAAGTATATAAGCTCTGCTTAAGCTATTCTCAGGGCTCTCTCTCTTTGCTCTAGTGAGCTCTGAGCCCCAGCATGCTGGTCACCAAATAAACCCTTTTGCTGTTGCATGAGGCAGTCTCTTGGTGGTCTCTTCCTCCGACGTTTCCCCGGTCTCTAACATAAGTAGTTTCAAAGTGTCTGCTATTATTACTAATTCTGTGGGTGAAGCATTATCTATGTAGTAGATGAAGCATTTTCAGGGAATCTTTGGTTAACAAAGAGTCATCTTTCCATACAATCCAAAGAAAACTGTATAGTGTGTTTCAGGAAATGTGAAGTGAACCCTAGTACCCTGGAGCTGAGAGGTGGCTCCTTATTCCTGCATTATACAAAACTGGGAGGCACCCATTTGGAATAGCAATCCAATTTAGTGGCTTAAGCACACGTTTTGGAGGCAGATGGATCAGGATCAAGTCTTGCCTCTTCATTTATTGAGTTGACATTCAGTTTCTTAAAGGCTCAGTTTCCTTATAATTAAAATGGGGACAGCAGTAGTACCTACATAACAGGGCTGTTGTGAAGATGACACGACTTTTAGGTATGTGATGGTAAATATCTGGCATATCATGAACATGCAAAATGGTAGGACAAATGGGTTTCTGGGTACCCTGTTATTATTACTAGTAACAGTAGCTTAAGTCATAGAAAAACAGTGGACTTTGTACTGGAGAATTAAACTCTTTAGAAATTACACACACACTGTGTGTGTGTGTGTGTGTGTGTGTATGTGTGTTGCAGTTAGTGTTGTAACTTGTGTGTACTTTTTGGATGTAATTTCATTATAAGGAAAACTGAGAAAAAATGTATAAAATTAAATAAGAATACTTCCATTCCCTTGTTATCTCAAGTCATATTTATTGCAAGTAATTTCTAGCATCAGTCAGATTGCGAACAGGAGGAATGGTTTGAATCCCAATAGTACCTGGATTTATGAGCACGTGAAGCAACTCCCACGAAGGCACAGTACTGAAAGCATTATGCAAATCAAAAGTGCTAGTGTTATTCCAACCAAACTCTACTGGAATATCCCTCTCCTCACAGATAAATATTACAATTTTAAATGTACAAAAAATTAATGTAAGATTTTCAGTGTCTAGTTTGCTGAAAAAAATTTGCTTGGATTACTTTAGAAATGCAGAGTTGTAGTTAGTTCTATAAGTTGGATGGGAAAGCTAGACATTCTTCCATTTACATTTATGCCTTTGATTAAATTGTATACTCATCCACTTAAAGTGTATTGAGGGGCTAAAGCTGATACCTCACCTACAAGGTTACATCTCAATTCAGAATAGTCTTAGAGTACTGAGTCTTGGTGCTGCATCCAACAACTCACTGTTACTATAATCCATCTTGATGATTAAATGTTTTGAGACCATGCTCTTGCTTCATTTTTTTTTTTTAGATCATTCTCCTTTTTGACTATGTATTCTTGATGTGAGGCTCTTTTCTTGTTTACCCAAGGAAGCTAAATGATGAAGATAAAGTTTAAATTATTCTCTCCATATTTATGGATGTTTAATGCATTCAACAGGATTCCAAATTTGTGACAACTTTTTGCTCATGACAATCACATGTCTTCGCTGCTGACCAGAGAAGCCTGGGGTTATTGTACTTTCTTTGATTCCCCCAGGCTGCACTTCTAAACTGTGGGCTGTAGAATGTCAGAGGAGCTGTGTTTCAAATGTCAGGGAGCCCTGTGGTCTCGGGCAGGTCAAGCCCTTGTGTTACCTCCCGGCCCGGCATCTGTTTCCTGTAGGGCTCCTTCTCTTTCTATTAGGTCACTGGAGTTCAGGCTGCTGTTTGATGTTCTTACTCAAGATTCAGACAGCCAGAGCTTGGGAGGTGGAAATGTAGAGAAAAGGGGCTTTTCTTTGCATCTCTCAGTATAGTGAGATGCTTGATCAGGGTTCTGGGGAGAAGCTCAGACACTCAATCCCCTCCTCTCCTTTCTTATCACCTTCTTCCCTTCACCCAGAAGCTTTTCTTCTTATGTTATAGAGCCATGTTCTGCAGCCCCCCTGACTTGTTAAACTAGCAGAGAGGGAAAGGATCTCAGCATGTCTGATGAAAAGTGCTGCTTCTAAGTTTGTACAGGCTGCAGTCCACATTCATGGTGCTATGTGGAGTCGCATCACTGCCTGCGGTCTTATTCAGGACAACGGTGCAACAGAAATCTAACTTGAAGTTAGGCTTACTGGTCTTCTTTTAGTATTGGCAACTACCTTCCTTATAAGGCTCCATATTCTTCTTTTGAACACTTTCATCAAAAATATTAAGTATTTTATTAGAAATTTCCTTTAAAAACTTACAAAAAAATCCATCATGGTTGACAAAACCAGAGGTTGGGGCATTTGAGAATGCAGACATGACAGCACTGTATGTTAGAGAATGCAGAGGAGGCGTGTGGTGTGGAAAGAACAAATTTGCATGTAGTATTTCATCAAGAGACTCATGGAATGGTCCAGAATGAGGAATACTATGGCTTACCAGATTTTAAAACATCCAGATGGAGAAAGGTTCCATCTGTTACAAATAAAACTATCAAAGCATTAGATATAGGAGGGTATTTTTGTCATCCTGAAGAGGCTTTCCCATGCAGACACAAAACCAGAAATTATAAGAAAAAAAACCTGACAGAACTGACTAGAAAACCAATTACTCATTTTAAAAAATTTTAACTAACCTTTTTATTTTGAGATAATTATCGATTCACTTGAAGTTATAACACACAAGACAGAAGATCAGGTGTACCCTTTACTCAGTTTTCCCCAATAGTAATATCTTGCAAAACTATAATGCAATATCACAACAGGGATATTGACATTGATACAGCCAAGATACAGAACATTTCTATCACCAAAAGGAAACTTTGGAGACCTTTTGATAACCTCACTCACTTCTGAATTTTCTACCACTACCGTAGTCCCTTGCAATCACTAATTTGTTTTCCATTTGTATAATTTTGTTATTTCAATGATATTGAAGAGTGTAATAATACTGTCTGTAACATTTTATGCTGTATTATTTTTAATACAGCATACTTTTCTGAAGTCTCATCTAGGTTTTTATACTATTGTGTGTATTTACAGTTTTTTATTCCATGTCATAGTTTGCTTAACTATTCACTCCTTGAAGGGCATTCAGGTGGCCCCCAGTTTTGGGCTACTATAACTAGAACTATTGTAAGTGCTAGTGTCTCTGGATGAACACAAGTTTTCATTTCTCTGGAATAAAAGTCCAGGATTGCAATATGGAGTCATATGATAGTTGGAGATTTTAGTTTTTTTGAAGAAGCTGCTACACTATTTTGCAGAATGACTGTAATTTCTGAGATTTCTACCTGCAGTGTACAAGTGATCCAGTTTCTCTGCATTCTCACCAGCATTTGGTGTTCTCACTATTTTTCATTTTAGTGATTCTGATTGGTTTGCAGTGATCTCTCATTGTGACTTTAATATGCATTTTTCTAGTGCCTATTGATGTTGAATAGTTTTTTTTATTGGTTGTTCACAACATTACAAAGCTATTGACATATCATATTTCAAACATTAGAATCAAGTGGGTTATGAACTCCCATTTTTACCCCAAATACAGATTGCAGAATCACATCGGTTACATATCCACATTTTTACATACTGCCATATTAGTGACTGTTGTATTCTGCTACCTTTCCTATCCTCTACTATCCCCCCTCCCCTCCCCTCCCTTCTTCTCTCTCTACCCCATCTACTGTAATTCATTTCCCTCTGTGTTTGTTATCCCATTCCCCTCACAACCTCTTATATGTAATTTTGTATAACAATGAGGGTCTCCCTCCATTTCCATGCAATTTCCTTTTTTTTCTCCCTTTCCCTCCCACCTCATGTCTCTGTTTAATGTTAATCTTTTCTTCCTGCTCTTCCTCCCTGCTCTGTTCTTAGTTGCTCTCATTATATCAAAGAAGACATTTGGTATTTGTTTTTTAGGGATTGGCTAGCTTCACTGAGCATAATCTGCTCTAGTGCCATCCATTTCCCTGCAAATTCCATGATTTTGTCATTTTTTAGTGCTGCGTAATACTCCATGGTGTATAGATGCCACATTTTTTTTTATCCATTCATCTATTGAAGGGCATCTGGATTGATTCCACAGTCTAGCAATTGTGAATTGTGCTGCTATGAACATCGATGTGGCAGTATCCCTGTAGCATGCTCTTTTAAGGTCTTCAGGGAATAGTCCGAGAAGGGCAATAACTGGGTCAAATGGTGGTTCCATTCCCAGCTTTCCCAGGAATCTCCATACTGCTTTCCAAATTGGCCGCACCAATTTGCAGTCCCACCAGCAGTGTACAAGAGTACCCTTTTCCCCACATCCTCGCCAGCACTCATTGTTGTTTGACTTCATCATGGCTGCCAATCTTACTGGGGTGAGGTGGTATCTTAGGGTGGTTTTGATTTGCATTTCCTTGACTGCTAGAGATGGTGAGCATTTTTTCATGTACTTGTTGATTGATTGTATGTCCTCCTCTGTGAAGTGTTTGTTCATGTCCTTGGCCCATTTGTTGATTGGGTTATTTGTTATCTTATTGTCTAATTTTTTGAGTTCTTTGTATACTGTGGATATTAGGGCTCTATCTGAAGTGTGAGGAGTAAAGATTTGTTCCCAGGATGTAGGCTCCCTATTTACCTCTCTTATTGTTTCTCTTGCTGAGAAAAAACTTTTCAGCTTAAGAAAGTCCCATTTGTTGATTCTAGTTATTAACTCTTGTGCTATGGGTGTCCTATTAAGGAATTTGGAGCCCGACCCCACAATATGTAGATCGGAGCCAACTTTTTCTTCTATCAGATGGAGAGTCTCTGATTTGATATCTAGCTCCTTGATCCACTTTGAGTTGACTTTTGTGCATGGCGAGAGGAGGGGATTCAGTTTCATTTTGTTGCATATGGATTTCCAGTTTTCCCAACACCATTTGTTGAAGATGCTATCCTTCCTCCATTGCATGTTTTTAGCTCCTTTATCAAATATAAGATAGTTGTAGCTTTGTGGATTAGTCTCTGTGTCCTCTATTCTGTACCATTGGTCCACCTGCCTGTTTTGGTACCAGTACCATGCTGTTTTTATTACTATTGCTCTGTAATATAGTTTGAAATCTGGTATCGCTATACCACCTGATTCACACTTCCTGCTTAGAATTGTTTTTGATATTCTGGGTCTTTTATTTTTCCATATGAATTTCATGATTGCTTTATCTATTTCTACAAGAAATGCCATTGGGATTTTGATTGGCATTGCATTAAACCTATAGAGAACTTTTGGTAATATCGCCATTTTGATAATGTTAGTTCTGCCTATCCATGAACAAGGTATATTTTTCCATCTTCTAAGATCCTCTTCTATTTCTCTCTTTAGGGTTCTGTAGTTTTCATTGTATAGGTCTTTCACCTCTTTTGTTAGGTTGATTCCCAAGTATTTTATTTTTTTTGAGGATATTGTGAATGGAGTGGTTTTCCTCATTTCCGTTTCAGAAGTTTTGTCCCTGATATACAGAAATGCCTTTGATTTATGTGTGTTGATTTTATATCCTGCCACTTTGCTGAATTGATTTATTAGTTCTAGTAGTTTTTTTGTAGACCCTTTTGGGTCTTCTAGGTATAGAATCATGTCATCTGCAAATAGTGATAATTTAAGTTCTTCTTTTCCTATTTTTATGCCTTTAATTTCTTTCATCTGTCTAATTGCTCTGGCCAGTGTTTCGAGAACTATATTGAATATAAGTGGTGATAGGGGGCATCCCTGTCTTGTTCCAGATTTTAGAGGGAATGCCTTCAAATTTTCTCCATTCAGAATGATTCTAGCCTGAGGCTTAGCATAGATAGCTTTTACAATGTCGAGGTAAGTTCCTGTTATCCCTAGTTTTTCTAATGTTTTGAACATAAAGGGATGCTGTACTTTGTCAAATGCTTTTTCTGCGTCTATCGAGATGATCATATGGTTCTTATCTTTAAGTCTATTGATGTGTTGAATAACATTTATTGATTTCCGTATATTGAACCATCCTTGCATCCCAGGGATGAATCCTACTTGATCATGGTGCACAATTTTTTTGATATGCCTTTGTATCCGATTCACCAGAATTTTATTGAGGGTTTTTGCATCTAGGTTCATCAGAGATATTGGTCTGTAGTTTTCTTTCTTTGAGGTGTCTTTGTCTGGTTTTGGAATCAGGGTGATGTTGGCCTCATAGAATGAATTTGGTAGAGCTCCCCCTTTTTCTATTTCCTGAAATATCTTGAAAAGTATTGGTATTAATTCTTCTTTAAAGGTTTTGTAAAACTCCACTGTGTACCCATCTGGTCCTGGGCTTTTCTTGGTTGGTAGTCTTTTGATTGCTTCTTCTATTTCATCCATTGATATTGGTCTGTTTAAATTGTGTGTATCCTCCTGACTCAGTCTGGGCAAATCATATGACCTAAGAAATTTATCAATGTCTTCACTATCTTCTATTTTGTTGGAATATAGGTTTTCAAAGTAATTTCTAATTGTCTTCTGTATTTCTGTAGCATCTGTTGTGATAATGCCTTTTTCATCTCGTATGTTAGTAATTTGAGTTCTCTCTCTTCTTCTCTTCGTTAGCATGGCTAAGGGTCTGTCGATCTTGTTTATTTTTTCAAAGAACCAACTTTTTGTTTTGTTAATTTTTTCAATAGTTTCTTTTGTTTCAATTTCGTTGATTTCTGCTCTGATTTTAATTAATTCTTGCCTTCTGCTACATTTGCTGTTGTTTTGCTCTTCCTTTTCTAGGGCTTTGAGATGAAGTGTGAGCTCATTTATTTATTGGTTTTTCCTTTTTTTGAGGAATGACCTCGAGGCGATGAATTTCCCTCTTAAAACTGCTTTCATTGTGTCCCATAGATTCCGATATGTTGTGTCTGTATTTTCATTTACCTCTAAGAATTTTTTGATTTCCTCCTTTATGTCTTCTGTAACCCATTGATCATTCAGTAACGTATTGTTCATTGTCCATGTGATGTAGGATTTTTCCTTCCTTCTTTTATCATTGATTTCCAGTTTCATTCCATTATGATCTGATAAAATGCATGGTATTATCTCCACCCCTTTATATTTACTGAGGGTTGCCCTATGGCATAATAGATGGTCTATTTTTGAGAAGGATCCATGTGCTGCTGAGAAAAAAAGTATATCCATTTGATGATGGTTGATATATTCTATATATGTCAGTTAAGTCTAGGTTATTGATTGTGATATTGAGGTCAATAGTTTTTTTATTCAACTTTTGTTTGGAGGATCTGTCTAATGGTGAGAGAGGTGTGTTGAAGTCACCCAGATTATTGTGTTGTGGTCTATTTGATTCTTGAACTCGAGGAGAGCTTGTTTTATGAACGTTGCAGCACCATTATTTGGTGCATAAATATTGATAATTGTTATGTCTTGTTGGTGAATGGTTCCTTTTAACAGTATATAATGTCCTTCCTTATCCCTTTTGATTAACTTAGTCTTGAAGTCGATTTTATTCGATATGAGAATGACCACCCCTGATTGCTTAAGAGGACCGTGTGCGTGGTATATTTTTTCCCAACCTTTTACCTTGAGCCTGTGTATGTCTTTTCCAATCAGATGTGTCTCCTGGAGGCAGCATATTGTTGGATTTGTTTTTTTAATCCATGTTACCAGCCTATGTCGCTTTATTGGAGAGTTTAAGCCATTAACGTTTAGAGTTACTATTGATATATGGTTTGTACTTCCTGCCATGTTTGATTATTTATCTCTCTTTTTTTTTCTAATTTAGTTTGTTTCTCCATGATTAGCTTTCCCCCTGTCCTCTGTCTTTACCGAGGCACTTCCCACTGATGGTTTTGGTTATTGTTTTTCGTTTCTTCCTCGTGTAGTGTTTTGGTCAAGACGCTTTGCAATGCTGGTTTTCTGGCTACAAATTCTTTTAGCTTTTGTTTATCATGAAAGATTTTTATTTCGTTGTCATACCTGAAGCTTAATTTTGCTGGATACAGAATTCTTGGTTGGCATCCATTGTCTTTCAGTGTTTGAAATATGTTGTTCCAGGATCTTCTCGCTTTCAGCGTCTATGATGAAAAATCCGTTGTCAACCTTATTGGTTTACCCTTAAATGTAATCTGCCTCTTTTGTCTTGTAGCTTTTAATATTTTTCTCTTTGTTCTGTATACTGGATATCTTCATAACAATGTGTCTTGGCATTGTTCTACTGTGATTTTGTGTGCTCGGTGTCCTGTATGCATCTACAATTTGTATATCTGTTTCCTTTTTTATTTCTGGAAAGTTTTCTGTAATCTGTGCCTTTCTCTATTCCAATGACTCATAAGTTTGGTTTTTTTATGTTATCCCAAATCTCTTGGATGTTTTTCTCGTGATTTTTTTACCAGCCTATCTGAGTTGGCTAGACTCTTTTCAAGATGATATATTTTGTCTTCATTATCTGACGTTCTGGCTTCTACTTGCTCCACTCTGTTAATGATACTCTTGATTGAGTTTTTAATTTGGTTTATCGTTTCCTTCATTTCTAGAATTATTGTTTGATTTTTTTTATAATCTCTATCTCCTGATAAAGATGCTTAACTTCTTCTTTTATCTGTTTATGTAATTCATTTTCAATGTGATCTTTAAGGTTCCTTTCCATCTGTCTAAGGTGTTCCTTGAGTTCTTTATATGGCCATGTTTCTGATGACTCTAGGTCCTCCTGAATATTTAGGCTGTCCTTCTTTGTTTGTACTCCTTTTCTTCCTTGCTTTTTTATGCTCATGTTACTTCTTGTTCTGTTTGACTGCTGAGTTACTGTTTACTCTTGTAAATTTATTTGATGCTTGGGAGGAGAGATATTAGAAGGGAGGGAAGAAGTCACTAAAGAGAATGAGTGTAGGCAGGTAGAATTCAAGAAAGGGGGAATAAGAAAATTGAAAAGAAATGAAAAGACAAAAGAAAAAAAAGTGAAAAGAAAGAAAGAAAAAACGAAAAAATAAAAATTTATCCCCCCCCCAAATTATAATGATAATAAAAAAATGGAAATTAAAGTTTAAAAAATAATAGTAATAATAATAGAATAAAAAGAATTAAAAAATTGAAACCATTAATAAGTTAAAGAACAACAACAACATCAACAACAAAAAGTGAAAATAAAATAAAAAAAATACTAATAATAATCATTAAAAAAATAATAATAAATGCAGTCATAGAGCTTGATTAACTTGTCTTCCAGTAGGTGGAGCTATGCCCACTGGGCCAGGCTTCTCTTCTTGATAGGTGGGAACCAATCACTGTGCCTCAGCTCTTCTTCCCAGAGTGTGCGGGTCTCCAATCCTGAGTGCCTAGGGCCTTCTCTTGTGGTTCCTCAAGCCAGGCCCCGCTCACCTGTGACGCTCACCACAATAGTGGCTACATGCCGGGTCTGCTGCTCCTGGGAGCCCTGTTTTTATGGATGCCTGGGCACACCCTTTCTGTTTGCCTCCCTCAGACCCTAAGTTTGTAGGGCTTGGGGCTGAGGACCCCCAGCGAATTTGTTTGCCCTCAGGTAGCAACTCCCCTGGTAGCTGGTGCAAGGGACCTCTGTTGTCAGCACTGGTGGGAGCGATAGCCGGGAGTTCTGCGCTGCTAGTCCCACATCACTCCTGATTCCCTGGGTCTGGCTATCATGCTCAGTTGGCTTTTACCTCTGTGAGTTCAGGTGGGCCGACTAGTTATTTCAGCGGGATCATTAGTGCTGAGTCACGAGAAGCAGGCGAACCGGAGCTAGAATGCAGCCAATCCGGGCTCAGTGTGTTCTGAGAAGGGCAGACTGTTCGCCCGGGATCCCCCCCAGCTCAATAGTGCCTAGTGGTCCTGAGTGAACAGTATTTTGACAGTTTACTTCTCCCTATGCCCGCGCAGCTGAAGGGGTTAGAGACTTGATCTCTCCGCATCCGCCGCCATGTTGGATCACTTAGATTTTAAATTGACACTCATCTTATCAGCTGTTCCATTTTACTCGGCAGCTCACTCGCGCGGTGAAGAGTCTGCTCTAAGGTGCTGTGCGGGAAGCGGCGGCGGCCGCCGCGGCGGAGGCAGCAGCGGCCCAGATGTGGCCTTCGGGACCCCCGGGGAGGTGGTGCGGGCTGGGGGAGGGGAGGCAGCCCCTCGGGCCCGCGCGGGCCGGGTACTGGGCACGCGAGAGAGCGGGCAGGGTGGGGGAAAGAAATTGAGATCTAGATTTAGGGAGTGAGCGTGGGAGGAGAGACGGCGGGGGAAAAGCAAAGTGGAAAGGCGGAGAGGAGAAGGAGAAGGGGCCGAGGGAGCCGGGCAGCTCGGGGGCTGCAGCCTTACTGCTCGCGCTGAGGTCGTGATGGACTCACTCCACCTTGGCTGGAGTCGTGGCGGATTCACTCCACTTAGGCCCCTTTCTTGACACAGTGCTGAGTCTTTGTCGACAGATCTCCTTTAATGATCTTTACTTCATCTTTTAAGACGCAGTAACATACGCTGCGGGCACGGCGGCGCGGAGCACGGAGCGGCTTACTCACTTCCCGCCGCCATCTTTTTTGAGGATTGAATAGTTTTCATGAACTTATTTGGTATGATTATTGTTATTATTATTATTATTTCATCTTCAGTGAAATGCCTTTTGCTGATGTTCTAATTGTATTGTTTACTGTTAAGTTTTGAGATTTCTATGCATATATTCTAAGTCATAGTCCTCTGTGGGATATGTGGTTTGCAAATATTTTGCTCCACTTTGCAGTTTTTCTTTTTATTCTCCTTTGGAATTTTCATCAAGTAGAAATTTTTAAGAAAACAAACAAATTTAATACAGGCAAAGGAAAAGCCCACAAAGAAATACAAGTGGCTGAAAACTAGTATTATGAAACTTGATATCAATGAATTCAGTTTGAAACAAAATGATGAAATTATAAAGGTGCTGGACATTTTAAGATTCAAAGCTTGAAGTTTTAAGGAAAAATTTAGTGACATATCAGCGACAAATCAGGGATATCTGTGTCTATAGGAATTTTAAAAAATATACACAATTCTTGGAAACTTTTAGTCTTAACCATGATATCTCTAGTTATAATGAAAAATTGAATATATTTATAAGCCAAAGGAAGATGATGATCAATGTATAAGAGATATCATGGAGATACTAGAGACAATTTTAAAACTAGAATTGTAGATTATTTTATTTTTATTACTATTGTGCAATGCACAAAAATACATGAAATCGAAGCACTGGAAGTACTTAGGTAATAATTCCCCTCAAAGGTTTAGAATTTCTAATAATCTAGCTGAGGTGAATACTCTCTGTGAGCGTTACACGTTCTTTTTAGTGTATAATGGAATCACATTGTAATTTACTAACTGCATCAAATTACTAGGCCCCACATAAAGAAAGAAATATTATCTAACTTTGAGTTTCCTCTTAGGGTTATGGCTTACTTTCCCTATTTCCCAAGGTACCTTCAGTCTTTTATATGCTTTTTATATATAGTATTAATTTTGTGACACAATGCTCTTGAAAATTCACAGCATATCTGGTTTCCTCAGAGAAGTGTTTGAGAAGATTCTATTGTGTGTTTTGGTATTACTGGCTTCATGTAATCACATGATATTGTATCTGACTAGATGAAAATTACCTTAGAAGTTTTGGAAAATTTTATGGAAGATAATGTAGATATCTATTTCACCCACTATATCTGCAATTGGCATTTGATATTCTCTGAAGAAAGAGGACATAGGCACCGCATTAGTCTCCAAACTTCATTTAATCTTTGTTCATAATAAAAAGTTACCAGAACTATAAACTATCAGGAAAATGAATTTTATTTACGCTTGCCTTCTCCTGCCTATTTTCTGAGACAGTTGCTAATGCAATATGCAAGACTGTTAGTGATAATAAAAGAAAAACAGATGAGTGGGTTAGCTATAGTAGGCTGGGAAAATTTCTTTTCGAATTATAGAATCTGAAATACTCACGAAATGTCTTCATGTTATGAGGTAGGTATGAGATAAAAATAACGATATGTGCTTGAGTATTGAATTGTGGGAGAAAATAATGGTACATTAGTAGTTGACAGCCTGACAATGAATATTTCTTAGACTAGCTGTATATTTCACTATCCTGGAGGGCAGTATTTGTATTGCCATCTTTTGTAGGTCAGGTATTGACAATGTCATATGGTCCAATCTATACAAATTGTTTAAACAGGCTGAATATATCGGGCAAGATATTTTTTTAAAAATATTTTTTAGTTGCCAATGGATTTTTAACTTTGTTAATTTATATGTGGTGCTGAGGATCGAACCCAGGGCCTCACACATGTTAGGCAAGTTCTCTACCACAGAGCCACAACCCCAGCTTCCCCGCCCCCCGCCCCCCCCCCCCCAGATATTTTTAAATAGCAAAATCCTGGATTGCCCTCAGTGTGGTAGGTCTTAGGGACAAGGCTGGGAAGAGACCTTACAGCCCACAGGATAGGTAGCAAAAGAGTGAATTCTTCTCAACAGTGCAATAACTGGCCAACTACCAACCTTTAATTACACCCCACCTCTAGCAGCACCTGTGTGCACAGATGTGTTTGCAGGTGCTTAGAGACTGGAGAACATGGATCTGTCCAGGGCAAGGGGGAACAGCCACTCCCAGCACGACAGGGAGCTACAACCAGTGCCACACCATAGAAAGAGCAGTTACCTCTGTAAACTGCAAACCAAACAGGATGAGTGTGGCCATGTAAATCACGGCTGAGGGTGCTACTCAGATCTAAACTTCAAGTGACTGAAATCAGAGAGACAGATGCTTCTCGGCAGCAAGTATAAAAGGCAGACTGGCTCCATTCCAAAACAGCATGAGACACAGAAAAAAAAATAATCACAGAAAGATGTAGAACTACAATAAAAGGAGCTGTGACTCACATTTATTCCTATCCTGGTATGGGGTCTGCGATATTTCTTTGGAGTGTATCATTTCAGGAAAGCTCTAAGTTTTATTTTCCTATAGAGAAAGCTGGGATATAGCTCAGGGGTAGAGTATTTGCTTAGTGTGCACCAGGCCCTGGGTTCAATCCCTAGTACTACAAAAAGAAAAAAAAAATTTTTCCTTATAGACAGATCTGTGTGCTGTACCTGTTGTATCACTTGGGAACTGGTTTGAATTTATGAACCCACATACTTCAGGGAGGAACAAAGCCAATACTTTCTGTTTGAAATGTAGCTGGGTTTCTGGAATTAGTTGTTCCGGTTGTTGGCACAAGGAGCCAATGTAAGTTTAAAAAATCATACAGCCTTCAATATCAGAATTTCTTGGAGCTGCTTTTTTTGGCCTAGTATGATATCTTTGGTGTATTATTAAGAGGAAGAAGTACAGCACAGACTACATAATGCTCTCAAATATGGAGCACTGACTATGCACAACTGGGAGATAAAGGGAAAAGCAGGACAAAACAGTCATTTATGTCTTTTACTGTGTACGGTAATTGTCTCTGTGTTTGCTCACTCTGGTTGAAGGAAAACATAAAAGACACAAAGCCAGGCAGAGTTTGGGGGTTATTTTCCAGGGGTTTTCTTTGTTCACCAAGGAAAAGGCAGGGACGCCAACCATTGCACATAGTAAATAAAGTAAAAATTTAACTTAAAATTATAAATCCCAAAGAAAGGCATCTCACTGTCCTGTGGAGAGGAGTTGAGGGCACACCTTGGGCTGACTCTGAAGCTGTCTCAGGTAGTGTCCGGGGCTGTGTTTTTTAAGAACACCACGCACCAACAACCAGCTGAAAATCAACACCATGTGGACACACTCATGTGGAAGAGACACTATTACAAAGGAGAACAATCCCAAAGAGGAGGGAGGGAGGGAAGCAGAGATCACTGCAGGCATGCAGTTCTTTCCTCAGGGATCCTTTTTGTCAAGAAGATGAGATGACTTTAACAGATCCCAATTTATTTTTCCTTATAAGACTCTTTGGTGCCTACTGACTGTCATTCAAAGGAAAATTTAAACAAATGCTGGAAACATCAATTCTATACTGAGATCTCATAAAGAATCTAAGACTATTTTTTTGGCATGTGTGCTTTGAGTGTGTAGATTTCGATTTAATTTTTATACCTTATGAACATTTTACTCCTGCACATTCATAAAACAAAACAAAACAAGGAAAAAACCAAACACGGGAATGCTGATATTCTCAATGTATAAGAAGTTAGTGCCAGAAGGGGAGGGGAAGAGGGACACTCTGTTGGACAAGGTGCCAAAATACAGTTACATAGAAGGAGTAAGTCCTAATGTCTATAGCACAGTAACGTGACTACAGTTGTCAATAATTCATTATAGATTTCATGAAGAACTAGAATAGAGGAGCCCGAAGGCTCCCCAAACAAAGAAATGGTGAGTGTTTAAGGAGATGGAAATGCTAATTACTCTGTTTTGGTCCTTATAATTATATATGTACATATATATATATATATATAGATAGATAGATATATACATGTATATAAAGTATATATGTATATATATTAAGTTATCACACTGTACTCTTAAGTATGTAAGTTATTATGCCAATAAATTATATTTTATATTTTATCATGGCAATAAAAAATTTCTAGATGAAGAAGTTATAATAAATCTTTGGGAAAATAGAGTTGACCTGATTTTTCCACCATTTGTATCATTTTTCAGACCACAGAACTTTCATTTCACAAATGTCCTTTGCTTCTGATTTGGTTACCAGAAAATGGCTGAACTCAGATCACATGAAGAGTATTAGAAAATCTCGAGGAAGCAATCACCGTGAAGATTGGAATACATTATTATAATTATTTTAGATAAAATCAAATTGGTTACAAACACATTTCCTTGAGGGAAGATTTCTGGTTTTCTTTCTGAGGGGCCTCATCTGTGTGGTCAAAAGAAGTGCAAATATTCATCATCCTACTGAACGTATTTTGTTAATCATTTCTTCCTCCAGACAAGGCCAACTCAGTCAAGCAAATAAAGCCAGCTTCTTCCACAAGGGCTGCCACTGGCACAGAGCCACACAAACCAGGGAACAGGTATGCAAATTGCAGTAGGGATCCTTGTCCTGAGAAGGAAGTGGTTGTTAGTGAAATCAGTGTTGCTAAATTATAGTATTGTAATCACAGAGTGAGATTGCAGCTCCTTATTTCATTCATATATATATATATATATATATATATATATTTTTTTTTTTTTGGTGTGTGTGTGTGTTTCTCCAAACATATCAAGTGTTCTGGTACAACATTCTTTCCCTTGATCCTGTCACCGTCTTCAGTTCTATGTATCTTTGTATAGTGAAGGTTTAAACATCTAGAATCTATGGTTAGATTGCCTGGGTTCCACTTCGTTGGCTGTGTGATGTGAAGAGCTCCCTCTCTGTCGAGTAACAGTGTTGTTAATGGTGTTAAGGATGTTAACAGTTCTGTGGGCATGTGAGAGAAACAGCCCTGATTTGTGAGTGTGCCAATTTCCATTGTGTAAACACTCCCACCCTGGAGATTTCAAATTACAGATGGGACCTCATTGAGTTCCTAGTGCTCACATTTAGTTCTCTTGGAGCAGGTGCCAGATGGCTGCAGCTCACCACTGAGCACAGTTATGACTGAGAATAAACAAAGTACTCACAACAGGACCTACAGGACTATGAGAGTTACAATGATTTCTAACTCCTTGTTCTTCCCCCCCACCTCTTCTTTCTTCATAGAACTCAAACTCGACATTATAATGTATGTTTACTTGATTTTGTCCACCACTGACATCAGAGGGTAAGCTTTATGATGGCAAGGTCTTGTTCGTTCCAGGGCCCCAGTGCCTACTGTTGGACACATAGGAGAGGTGCAAATGGCTTTTTTCTCAACTTCAAGCTCAGAGTTAATCCTAACTAATTCATAGTATTATGATTGGTTCATGAAAGACTTCTTTTTAAAAAAATTTATTACATTTTGGGAAAAAAATCTTTACTCCCTATCCACATTCATTTCTTACCTCCCTTTTCTCTCAAGGTATCCACTCTAAACAGGTTTGAAATATTTCTGCGATATACTTTTTGAGAAATAAGATTTGTCTTGTCAATTTCTGTGTTACAGTGCCACAGACTAAATCTGCTTTTTAAAATGTTTTTCACCCTACTATGTTTTTAGTGTTCTGTGTTAACTACTGAATGGTATTATAAATTTTTTGACCTATTTTACTTCCTCAGTGATGGTCCCAAGGCTGACTCAACTCTGGCCAAAGCTAATATTGGCATGAGCATCTAGAACTTTAGAAGTGTTGTAGGATACACACAGAACTGTAGGAAATTCTTCTAGGATATGCATAGTACCCAAGAGTAGGATGGCTAGACTGTACCTTCAGGCATGATATGTTTCTTCAAGGACTATCAGATTATTTTCAAGAGTAGTCACATCTGTTTGTATTCCCTTCAACACTGCATGGAAATCCTGTTTTCCTATAGCACCTACATTATGTTACATCAAATTTATGCAATCTGATGAGGATAAATATTTGTCTTACTTTGCATTTTTCATAACTAATAAGGTAATTATGATTCATTTGAGATTTTCCTTCTGTAAATTGCCTCTTCACATTATTTACTAATTTTTTTCCTATCTTTTTTTTTGTCTTTTTCTCATTGAATAGAAAAAAGTTCTTGGTATATTTTAGATATTAATTACATTAATTGTTTTGGAAGTCATGAGAACTTTCTCCTCCTCTCTTTCCTGGGAAATGTTGTCCATGGTTAACTTTTGTTGAAAAGAAACTGTTCAACTGTGTCACTATTTAGACTTAGAATTTATGCTTTTTAAGTTTTGTTTGTGAGATAATTCTCCAATCTAAAGTCATACACACACACACACACACACACACACACACACACACAGAGATACATATATATTTTTTTACAGGTTTTTGAACTTTAATTTTGGAATCAAGATTATTTTAATGTCATGAAAGAAAGTGAGTTACCTTTCTTATTCTGTGTTTTGGAACAACTACTATAATAGAAAAGCCATCAGTTAATTTAATTGTTGCGTAGAATTCATGTATACAGTCTTCTGAGTCTGTTCAAAGTTTCTATTTATTCCAACTCTGGTGTTATAGTTATATTTTTCCAAAATCATATCCATTTCTTCTAGGTTACCAGACGTATTAGTGGATATTGTTCATATTGTCTTTACCTTTAAGCTCTCTGACGTATTTTTGTTACTTTCCCCCTTTATTATGTATTTAGTTTATTCAACTCTTTTTTTCCCCATCATTCCAGAAGAATATAGAACTATTGAGATACTCTGGCATTTGTGTAGTTTTTTTAATTGATTTTATTTTTTTAAATACATGACAGTGGAATGTATTACAATTCTTATTACACATATAGAGCACACTTTTTCATATCTTTGTATAAAGTATGTTTACACCAATTCATGTCTTTATACATGTATTTGTGTTGTTTTTTGCATTACAATTCTTATTACACATATATACCACAATTTTTCATATCTCTGTTGTATATAAAGTAGGTTGACACCCAATTCGTGTCTTCTTACATGTACTTTGGATAATGATGTCTATCACATTCCACCATCCTTGCTATTCCCCTGCCCCCTCCTTTTCCTCCCTCCCCTCTTCCCTATCTAGAATTCATCTATTTGTTCCATGTTCCCCGTCTTTACCCCATTATGAGACAGCCCCCTTATATCAGAGAAAACATTCGGCATTTGTTTTTTTGGGATTGGCTAACTTCACTTAGCATTATCTTCTCCATCGCCATCCATTGTAGTTTATCACATTTTGATTTTTTAATTTTCTAATCCATTGATTTTTGCCTGTATAGCTACAAACTTCCTCCTTATTCTTTCAGGTACATTCTGTTGCTCTTTCTGCCCTTGCAAGTTGAACATGTAGCTCACTTATTTTCCATCTTTCTTACTTAAACTATAAAATATCTTTTGAGTAGTACTTTAGAGGAGTCCTACACAGTTTTTTCATTGTTATTTAGGTCTAGGAAATTTTATAATTTCCCTTATAATTTCTTCTTTAATTTGAATATTACCTTTTAGAATATCTCTTTGATTCCAGATGTGCCAGCTTTTGTATTTTTATATTATCACCTGTATATTATATTATCACAGCTTTTTTATTTTTATATTATCACCATAAGCTCCCTGAGGGAGACATGCTGTGTTTCTTATTGCCTTACAACACAAAGCACAAATATTTCCTACCTCTATCAACTCAAACTGCAGTAAAAAAAATTACTAAATTTATATTTATGTAACACTGTCATCATTACTGGTTATAGTGGCTGAATCTTCATGCCTGACTATAAAGAATTCTCCTCTCAAGAAGCTCATACCCTATAAATTGTTCAGCTGAAGAGGTTTGTAGAACAAAAGCAGAAGAACTAGAAGTAGATGACTATATTTCACTTCCATGCAGCTCCCATGTCAACATAGACATGGATCAACTTTTCCTTTCCTTCCATGATGGTAGAAATATGCTGAAAAGCTCTAATGCAGGCTTGGAAAACCAGTGGTACAGGCTGACTCCAGTTCTCTGTTGATTTGTTTGGCTAGCCCGATGGAGGTAAGTGACTTAGACTAATACATGCCACCAGACCTTATTTTAGATCCAATAGGTTTATGTGTAGGGCCACATCACTGACCTCTGATGTTATTTGAAACTCCTTTCTCTTCAACTAAGTTCTGTGTTTTATCACTTGATAAACTTGGAGTCATATTTCTAACATTTCTAGGTCTTTAGAATGTATAACTATGTATGGATTTATCCCATTTTGTTTCTTAATTTAATTTTTTTTAAGTTTTTGATTGACCTTTATTTTATTTATTTATTGTATACTTATTTATTTATATGTGGTGCTGAGAATCAAACCCAGTGCCTCACACATGCCAGGTAAGCGCTCTACCACTGAGTTACAACCCCAGCCCTTGTTTCTTAATTTTTAAATCCAGAGACGAGGATATGGATAAACAGGTGCACCTCATGTCACAAACTGGCATAGGACATTCTTAACTTTCATTTTACCCAGCCATCCCCCTCCACTGCTGCTTTTATGCCATTTATTATGCTGACTTTGACTCTTATTTATGAATGAGTCTAAAGAAAGCACCCCAGGCTCAACAGCTTTTTTGCTGCAGCTACTGGTCACTCTGAAGAAGTCACTATGGAAACTGATCTCTCCTCCCCTCTGTTCCCTTCCTAACCCTCTTATCATTTTACTGTTAAAAAGCTGGAGGCATTCATGCGCATCACATGGGCAATGGGAATTACAGAAAGGATGACCTTCATTTTGAAGGCAGATCAAAGTTCCTTGGAGGAAAGAATGTTTTCATTAGAGGGAGATTCATCAGGAAAGAGACACATCCTTGGACATGATTTGATAGAGCCCACATTGTCCAAATTGATTACAGAACTGACCCCCACAAAAGGAACATTTCCAACGTAGTTCTATATTTTGTGGTTTTACATATTCCATGGTTGTAAAAATGCATGTTTGTACATTATTGTCATTTCCTTGAGTGTGATATGAAAACTCAGTACATAATACTGTACTTACAGGAAATCACAGCTCAGCTTATAATATCTTGGCTTGTGGCTCCTTGAACCAGTGGGGTTATATGTTGGGAATGTTAGCACTCACATTTGCTTCAACATTTCTTTTAGCATTGCTTGTGATCTTTAAAGCAAAGATTTTATATTATATGTTGTGTTTAAGACTTGCTTAGGGGCTGGGGATGTGGCTCAACTGGTAGCGCACTCGCCTGGAGTGCGTGCGGGCCGGGTTCGATCCTCAGCACCACATACCAACAAAGATGTTGTGTCCGCCGAGAACCAAAAAATAAATATTAAAAATAAAATTCTCTCCTCTCTCTCTCTCTAAAAAAATATTTAAAAAAGACTTGCTTATTACTCTCAGTATACTGCAAAAATAAATCCAAGTTGCTCAATGTGGCTTCAATTCATTCCTGTTCATTGCTCCACAGTATTGTATTGTATGAATGTACCACAATTTATTTATCTGCTCTTTATTCAAAATACATTTTCTAGTATTTTTTTTCTGTCAAGAGCAGTGTGGCTATGGAGATTCTTGTCAATCTCATCTTGTTCACATTTGTAAGATTGTCTCTAGCTAAGGTACACACCTAAGGATAGAATTGCTAGGTTGAATGGTATGAACATCAACTTTATAAGATAATGCAAATTTTTTTCAAAGTGATTGTTTTAGTCAATTTTATGTCACTGTGACCAAAAGACCTGACAAGAACAAGGTAGAGGAAGAAAAATTATTTTGGCTCATGGTTTCAGAAGTTCAGTCCACAGTTGGCTGACCCCATAACTCTGGGCCCAAGGTGAAGAAGAACATCACAGCAGAAGGGTATGGAGGGGAAAATCAGCTCAGGACATGGCAATAAGGAAGAAGAGGGAGAGTTCTGCTCACTTGGGACAAAATGTAAACCCAAAGGCATGCTCATAATGACTGATTTCTTTCAGCTACAACCTCGCCTAAATTTACCACCCAGTTAATCTATATCAGTGGATTAATTCAATAATTAGGTTATACTTCACAATCTAATCATTTCACCTCTGAAAATTCTTGCACTGTCTTACATATGAGTTTTTTTTTTTGAGGGGGGACACCTCACATCTAAACCATAGCAACAATTATACCAATTTATATTCCCACAAGCAATATGTAGGAGTTCCTACTGATCTGCATCTGATATCTTTGGTATTGTCAGTAATCTTCGTTTTTATTAACACGTATGCAGAAAATGGGATCTCATTTGGTTTTGGTTTGTATTTCCCTGATTTATCATAAACCTGAGCTCTTTGAATTTTTATTGCTCATATGTGGTTCCTGTGAAGTGATTGTTTATGTTCTTTTTGTTCTCTCAGCTTCAGTTTTATCTTTTCACTTCCAGAGTTCAGATAATAATGAATATGGTATGGGATTTAATTGGATACTATATTCAAAGCACCTGGCTCAGTGTCTGTCACACGGTAGATCTTTAATAGAACTGTTTTTCCTCTTGGTTCCTGAGGTTACTTCTATTCCCCTCACCCCCATACCTTTTTTAGATCCTTCCTCTCTCTTTCTCCCTGCTTCTCCCTTGGTTACCTGTTTCCCTCCCATCTTCTTTTACTCCTTCCTTTCTTCTTCCTTTAATCATACCAACCCCAGAGTCCTTCTCTAATATTTCAGCTCAGTGTCTGAAGCTCTGTAATCTATCTATATGGACCTTTCAAGGAACTAGAGGGTACCTACCTCCTATTGAACTGATAAGAAACCTGCTTGATGGGACCACTGCTATTTTTCCTTATTGTGAAATACTTCTACTTGGTCTTCAACCATATTTTGTTGACATTTACCTAGGCTATGACCAGAGACTCACTGCCCATCCCCTCTCTTTTCTCACTGCACTGGGGATGGAACTCAGGGGCACTCTACCAACTGAATTACATGCCCAGACTTCTTTATTTTTTTTTATGTCGAGACAGGGTCTAGCTAAGTTGCTTAGGGCCTCGCCAAATTGACTAGGCTGGCTTTCAACTTGTGATCCTCTTGCCCCAAGTTCCCAAGTCACTGGGATTAAAGGCATGTGTCACCAAGCCTGTCTTCCTTTTTCTTTTGTCCTGTGCCTACTCCTCTTAGAAACGATTCGTTATCAGTATCAATTAGGGGATCAGTTTCCCAAAGGCTTCTTTCATTTCTGTCCTGTGCTATAATAAATGATCAGACATGCCTATGTCCCATAGTAGGGCTATCGCCAGAATAATTTAAGTCAGGACTTTTGCAAACGTTATTGTACCTGCCAAAATGCAAACTCTGATCCAAGCCATCTGGATGGGCTCTGAGAAAATGCATGTCTAACAAACTCTCAGGTGATGCAGCTGATGCTGGTCTGCAAACCACAGTTTGAGGAGCAAAGATCTCAGTAATTTCTGGAGGTTTCTTCCAGGTCTAGATGTTCATGATCTGTGAACAACTGTAATGTTCTATTATGCAATCACTCTGCTATCCTTTCTCAGTATTCTCTCTGGTTTATTAGTGATTCATTCATTTCTTTAGCAAATGTGTTCTGAGCACTTACACCGTGGCTGGCACTCAATAATTTAGAGCCATATCAATGGACAAAGAAATACTTCTGTATTTATGGAACTACTACAGGTTAAGTGTGTCTCCTAAATAAAGAATAAATGGCACATGTTCTTTTATACTATCTCTGTGCTATTCCATATCTCATAAAGTAGCACTTTCAATTATTTCTAAATATTTTAAATATTTCTAAACTAATTTGATGACAAAGACAAATAGCACTACTCTTTTTTTTTTACCCTTGGCTTTAAGTACAGTTCTTTTCTTTAATGCAATTTTAAATTTTATTAGGATTAAAAAATACTTAAACCGTTTGCAATATTGTCTTGTTTAGGATGAAAAACTTGTAACTTTTGGTTGCTAATCGAATAAAGCCATGAAGAAAAAGCATGCTGAAACCCTTAAAAATAAACTTTTTTTTTTTGGTAAAGGAGAATTTGATTTCTATATCTCTTCAAGTTTCCTTTCAGAATGACACCCCGTTTATTATTTTGCTTCTATTTTTCACAACAGGAAGTGATTCTTAATAAATCTTAATATTCAGGACGTCCCTCCGTGCATTTCTTTCCACAACACACTTCAAGGCAAAGCTTTTGAAGTGGAGAGAACTTCAAAGTTGGACTCTAAGCTTTTGAAGTGGATCTACCCTGAGACCGATTTTTCAGAAAGAGAGAATTATATGTCTATTCTCTCGTGCTTCACACATGATAGAGAAGAAATTTGTAGTGACAAATAGTACCTCCATCAAGCTCTAAAGAACTTAAGCCAATAAACACAGTATTCAAGTGGTTTAGTTTAAGATTTTGGCGTTAGTAAAATGTGATATAAAAGGAAGTTTAGAGATTCATTTACTTTTGAGCAGCATGGATTAAAACAGCTGTTTAATTTGCAAATGTGGTTTGGCAGATAAAAAAGACTGGGAAAACACAAATCTAACATAGTTCAACTAACCCATCGCCTCACACTCAGGTTTATCTATTCTTTAATATGTGTTTAAAATATGATCAAATGACCTTTGAAATTGAATACAAGAATAAAAAGAGATTATCAAGAAAGTAAAAACACAAGATAGCTGGCCTTGGTGTTGCTTACCTGTAATTCCAGATACTTGAGAAGGCAGCAAGTTCAGGGTAACAGAACGACAACCTGTCGAAAAACAAACAAGAAAAACAAAAGTATCTGTGGGCTAATGTGTGACACTTATTTTAACTGTGCGACAGATTTCCTTGTTTTCTAAATAAAGTTGGAATTTTTTAGAGCTTTTAAAACAATAAATATTTACAATAATCAATGACATGTAAGGTGGGAAAACGTTCTGAAAACTCAATGTCTTTTTTTTTTTTTGGTACTGGGGATTGAACCCAGAGGTGCTTACCCACTGAGCCACATCTGCAGCCCTTTTTATATTTTATTTAGAGACAGGGTCTCACCAGGTTGCTAAACGCCTCCCTAAGTTGTTGAGGCTATTTTGAACTCATGATCCTTGTGCCTCAGCCTCCTGAACTGTTGGGATTACAGGCATGCAACACTGTGCCTGGCTAAAAACTCAGTGTCTTTTAATTTTTAATTAGTAGTTTCCAAGTAAGGATAAAGGAGTTCAATAAAAAGGGAATATAAAAGCACAAATATTATAATACTAAGGTATGATAAAAGATAACTTTAGGACAGGTAAGTATGTAACATTCATTCAGGCATTATTTAGGACACAGTTTTATTTTGTCACTTCTGAATAGGTCTTTTTTTGCTTCAATTCTCTCTAGTTTCTAAAACTGTAGTAAATAAACTGTATTTTATTAAAATAATTTTAAATTCCTCTAGCTTACTCCGGTTGGCTTGAGAACCTCAATTTCTCCATGTTGTATTGGCCAAGCAGGTGTCTCACTTTAGCCCAGCTTTGAGAGGGAGGAAAAGACTTCACTCCCTGATGGGGAACAGGGTGCTTGTTGAGGGAGGGAAGTATTATTGGTGGCAGCTGACTGGATGTAAGCCATCTCAAAAAATCTTGTCGTGTATGATACGTGAATCAACTATCACAAGACCTTGGGGGTCATCATCTATCACTCTGCACTGATTTTTTTTTTTTTAACAGATGTTCACATGGCTTCTCCTGAGTAACTTTTTGAGGAGGAGGGTTTCTGGGCTTAATTCTCCTACATTTTGAAAAACAAAAGTTCACGTTGCAAGGAACTGAATAGAAGCAAAAAATATTTAAAATAAATTAATTTAGAAGCTTCAACATTATAATTGGTATTTGTTACACACTTAAAAAAAAACTTGTCCTTGAAATCATGTTATCTGCTGGTAATAATTTTATTAGTAAAACATAGCTATAGTTCTGAAGTCCATTCTTTAAACTTTTAATAAAAACTATTAAAGTCTGAACACAAATTTTCATAATTAACATCTATCAAATGTGTTTGAAGTTAAATACTAGGAGTTGCTAGTTGCTGAGGACCCAGAGCCTGCCAAGTCTATGGCTCTATTTTTTAGAAAACTAATATCATTCATGATTCTCTAGAGGACCAATAAGAAGGGAGAATTTGGGCCTCAAGAGATTTGAAGCAGATACATTAAGAAGTTAGCATTTTGCTAAGCCAGAGAATATCGACTCATTTGCCTGAATGAACTTATAATCAATGCCTTGCACCACGTTCCAGATGTTGTTATTTACCTTTCCAGACTCAGAAACCAGAGGGTGCTTAACTTCTGTTATTCTGTACTCATGGCATTGCTGCTTTGGCTGCCAGTAATCAGCAGGTGTTCAACCAGGCAGTGAAGATTGGGAAAGGGCAAGCAGTAACCCTAAAAATGAATGCCACCTTGTGCCAGTTGTCAAAGTTATAAGCTATCAATGCTATTAAAAGATCAGCCTATGAAGAGATTTATCATAGAATCTTCAACTCAGGCCCATTTTCCACTCAAACAAGGTGAATCCTCTCCCAAATGTCATCTGATCTCCCAAAGCCAGGACTCCCCCATTTATCTGTCATTTCTCATGCTCTTGGTTGCCCTGAACTGGCACTATCTGGGCAGTCTTTCTTCCAAAACAGAAGACTATGTTCAACCAGAGAATATCGATCTGACTTTTTCTGGAATCTGAGGTTTGCTGTGAAACGGATTTACCTTGAAAGATGGATGTTGGTTTCCCTTTATTGTTTTTCTCCTACTTCAACCCCCAATAGAATTCTGTGTGCTCAGACCTTTAGAAACTGTGAAGTGTGGCTAGAAGCATATAAAAATAACAGGAGAGGATGCCTCATCCTCAGCCGCCTGGTACTGTGAGTGGTGGTCCCTTCTGCCTCTGTGGTCAGTAACAGGACACTCACTGCTGCTGTTTAGAGGCAGTGGTTGCCTGTGGGACTGTCACAGATCACATTCAGGGGGAATTATGGCTGGAATCATGGTTAAACACATTTCATTTACCTATGGTAGTAGAAAATGAAATGAATTTTCTTTCTGTGTGGATCCTATTTTTCTCATAAGTTAGTTTTAATTGGTTTGAATGTAGTAGATAGGACTATGTATCATTCTGGGTAACATCTCCAAGTTTCTAAGAATGCAGGCTTACCCTGTGCACGTCCAGGCTGGCAAAACAGTTCTGTGTGTTCTGGTGCTTTTTTTTTCTCATAGTCTGAAACCTGTTGGTTCTTGAGGTCCATTCACTGTTTATAACATACACGATCAAGTATGATCTCAACAATTCAGCGTGTAAGACTGTGAAGACAAACTGTTATAATGTTATTTTATAGATGGGAAAAATGAGGCTTAGATATAATTTTTTTCCCAAGGAGAAAAAAAAGCATAGTGTCTTGCACAAAAATAAAACTAGTGAACAGAGGTAGCAGGAAACACTTTCTCTACTGCTGAAGTTCACAACTATCAACTGTTGATCTCTGCTTTCTGATTTCTCCACATCATTAAGTGCTAAAATTTATTATTTGTTTATTTATCAACAAAAATTTAGTCAGTGCCTAGTACTTTGTTAGGAGGTTGAAATACTTAGATCTTTATTTTTCATTATTGTCTCAAGATTTAAGAAAACATATCCCTCAATATTTCTTGTTTGAAATAAATAAAGCAGAAGTTCACTGGCATCTGATTGAAGTTTTATTTTTATTTTTAATTTTTATGTCAGGTCTGGGGTGGGTGCGATTAAATTTTTGGGAAAACCAGTTACTTGAAATTCGCTGAGACATGACCTTGTCAATTTTGTTGGCAAATTTTCTCCTTGATAAGGAAAGGTCAAGGCCTGCTCATATCCACAGCCAGAATGATCTCTTTGTATCCTGGAGGACATGGCCTTCTCAACTCCAAAGCAAGTCATAAATTCAAGTTGGAAAAGGACTTGAGAGGAAGAACCTGTTGTACTATGGAAATTGACATACAAGTGACACGTGTCATGTGAAGAGTAACAATGTATTTGGGGAAGAGTGATGTTATTTCTCAGTGTTTTCTAACTTCCTTGATTTTATTTTTTTATTTTTATTTTTTTTTAATGAGAGAGGGAGAGAGAGAGAAGAGAGAGAGAATTTTAATATTTATTTATTTATTTTTTTAATTTTATCGGCGGACACAACATCTTTGTTTGTATGTGGTGCTGAGGATCGAACCCGGGCCGCACGCACGCCAGGCGAGCACGCTACCGCTTGAGCCACATCCCCAGCCCCCACTTCCTTGATTTTAAAAATATACTTTTAATTTTTCTTTGTAAAACTAAGACACACAAGACAAGTCTTAATACTAATGCTACCTTTTGCATTTACCATTTCTTTTATAACTGTGATGCTTTTCTGAGAAGAAGCACTTAGGATGGGGTAGGGGTTGGGGTAGAAAGTGTATCATTAATGTGTTGTTAGCGTTAAATGAATTAGGGTACATCTATACAATATTTTTGAGAAAATAAAGACAAGGAAAATGTTCATGATATAAATGAAAATTTAAAAAAATGAGGAGACAATATCATACTATAGCTTGAGATCACAAGGCTAGAAACAACAGACTGGAATGAATTAAAAAAAAAACCCCACATCAATTGGTTATCTCTGGGTAGAAACGCTCACTGTGATTTCAATCTCCTAGTACCTTCCAATGTTTCTAAACTCTCTCTGTTGATCATGTATTATTAATACCCAGAGAAAAGATCCCTCAGGAGAAATGATGTATATTTTTTGCCTACACCAACTAGATTTCTATTATGTTCTGATCTAGTTAAAATCTGTCTCCATAAACCTCATTGACTTCACTGTTTTGTTGTTCTTTTACCCCATTAGTGAATTGTGCATAATCATAGAGTACTACCCAAGGGGAGATGGGAACTGATGAGACACTTACCAACATCCAGAGAGAGAAACAAGAACAAAGAAAACCAGGAGCCCAGTAGGAAAACCAGGGGAAGAACCAGGCAAAAATTCAGGAGTCCCATTTCAGCATGTACAGCAATGAGATATTTACCATTCACATTCTTGCTCTTTTTCTTTGCCTATTTCCCCCCTTTTCCTTCCTTTCTCTTATTCATCCTTTCTTTTCTCTTTCAATCCTCTGTTCCTTTAGAATCATGATAATAATCACACCTGTTGTGTGTTGAGCATCTGCCACAGGCACTGCCACACAGGTCAGTTTATAAGGGGCAGGACCAGGGTTCCAATTTATGTTCTTTTTTTTAAAAAAATCTTTTATAGCTGTAGATGGACAGCATGCCTTTGTTTATTTTTATGTGGTGCTGAGGATCTAACCCAGTGCCTCACACATGCTAGGCAAGAGCTCTGCCACTGAGCTACAGCCCCAGCCCCGAATCTATGTCCTTTGGACTCCCCCACTTGCTTTTTCCTATATTACCTTGCCTCTATATTTAAATCCAAGGGAAAAGAAGACTACTATTTTTCTTTTGTTGATGTTGTTAACAATATAGGAAAAGGTAGGATTGCAAAAATGTGTTTGTGACACTTTCATGTCATTTGATTTTTTTTTAAACAAAAAGAAATCCAAACCCCAAATCAACATATCTTCCAGGTTTTTCAGTGTCAAATCCTGTTGCAATATGTGAAACCTAGACCCAGATATAATCATCAGAATCAAAATACGACTATAAGCTGGAAAAGTCAAATGCATAAGCTGTTGGGATAAAAAATATAACCACAAGGGACAGGCCATTTAAATTCTTTTTTTCTAAGTAGCTTGCATTCATTATATACTTAGCTATAATTCTCTTCAGCTGAGGTTAAATTAGTAGAAATTTCCTACTCGTTGTGGTGGTGGTGTTAAATCAAAAGGCAATTTGTATTTTGTTAAAGATTGAAGGTGCTTCAAGGCTTCCCTGCCCAAATGTGGCAGAGATTTAGCTTCAGCAGCCACCCCCACTCTCTTGGCTGTGTTTGCTTGTCCAGTAAATTACAAACAAATTTGCAACTTTGCTTGTTATGTTAGTATTTCAACAATGATGACTGTCATTTACTGGGGATCTAATCTTTTGGAAGTCTTTCTGTCAAGCTTTCTGGAGAAAATAAATTGTGTTGGTTACTACAAAGCTTAATTAGAGCTCAACTAATTGGCAATTCACATCTAAAACTTGATTACATATGGCATCTGTTGTTTTTGTTGGTAGCTTTTAGAATAATTTATTGAGGTGAAATTCACATAATACAAAATGAACTGTTTTAAATCAAACAGTTCAGTGGCATTCAGTATAATCGCAATGTTGTAAAACCATCCTGGCTGGTTCTAAAACATTCCCATCACTCCAAATAACCCCCCTGATTTATTTATCTATTTTTGGCACTGGGGAATTGAACCCACAGGGGCTTAACCACTGAGTCACATCCCCACACCTTTTTAAAATATTTTACTTAGAGATAGGGTCTCACTGAATTGCTTAGGTTCTTGCTAAGTTGCTGAGGCTGGCTTTGAACTTGCAATTCTCCTGCATCAGGCTCCTGAGCCATTGAGATTACAGGCGTAGACCACTGCACCTGGCAAAACTCCTTATTTATTAAGCTGGTTATCCTCATTCCTAGTTTTCCTCAGCCCACAGCAACCCTCACTTTGCATTACTTTTTTTTTTGTAGTTGTAGATGAACAGCATGCCTTTATTTTATTTTTTAATGTGGTGCTAAGGATCTAACCCAGTGCCTCAAATGTGCTAGGCAAGCGCTGTGCCACTTAGCTACAGCCCCAACCTTTACTTTGCATTTTTTTTTCCTCCATGGATGCATCTATTCTAGATAATTTATATAAATGGATTCATATAATGTGTGTCTTTTTGTGTCACTTATCATTATATGTTGAAGTTTTATGTACGGTAGCATTATCAGGACTTTGTTTATTTTTATGGCTAAATAATATTCCATCATATGGCTATTTCAGTTTGTTTAACCATTTGTCTGTTGATGAATATTTGGGCCATTCCTAATACCTTTTAGCTATTGTAGTAGTTTTCTGTCACTGTAACAAACACCTTAATTAATCAACTTATAAAGAGAAAAGGTTTTGTTGTGCATAGCTTTAGAGGTTTCAATACATGATTTTTTTTTAAGAGAGAGAATTTTAATATTTATTTTCTTTTAGTTTTCGGCAGACACAACATTGTATGTGGTGCTGAGGATCGAACACTGGGCCCCACGCATGCCAGGCGAGCACACTACCGCTTGAGCCACATCCCCAGCCCTCAATACATGATTGATTTGCCTTATTCTTTTGGGCCTGTGGTGAGATAGCACATCATGGCGGTAGGATAGAGTGCAGCAAACCACTCACCTCATGGTCAGGAAGCTAAAAGAAAGAAGAGACTTCGGTTCCCCAATCCATTTGTGGGCTTGCTCCCAGAAACTGAAGGACCTCCCACTTAGGCTCCACTGCTTAAAAGCTCCACCACCTACCCATGGACCCACAAGCTAGAAATAGAGCTGTTTATTTGTCACTAATATATTATTTGGGCTTTGGGGGGACATTTAAGACCAAACCACAGCAGCTATTGTGAATAGTGCTGTTATGGTGTTTTTTAAAATTGTGTTTTTTTTTCTTTTTTTAATTAAAGTCATGTAGACAAATAGTTTCAACAGTCAAATAGTCCTCCAACACCTCCCAGGAGAAGCAGCAATTCCCTGAACAATTCTCAAGCCACTTGGCTGCTTTGTTTTCCTATTGCCTAAAAGTTGGGAATATAGCTATCGAGGCCCTGGGTGGTCTTTGGGAATTGTTCTGCTCCCTCCTGATAGTTCTTTCTCACCTCATAGGCATCTGCCAATCAGTCGACAACCTTGGGTCTCCAGGGCTCAGGTTCTCTGTCTTACCTGCATCTTCTCCTCTCTTTTACTCAGTCCTGCAAATTCCAACCACCCAGGCCTTCCTGCAGCCCCTTTCTCTCCTTAACTTTAGGTTCTCCTACCTGCCCTGCAGCCTGGAACCTGCCTCCTTCTGGGCCCACTGCAGGTCCACTGTGCTGGCCATCTTTTTCTCAGAGACCACAGTCCTGCCTGCTGTGCAGTGTCAGAAACCTTACTTCATACGAGCTTACAATGCATTTCAGACAGGAGGATCAAAAAAATCCAGTTACAGTTATTCCATCCTGTTGGGAAGCCCCTTGTTGGGGATTTTCAGGGATGGTCTTCTTCTAAATTTCCTTCTTGCAGGCCAGTCTATGTTTTGCAGCTTTCTTTGGTTTATTTTTGTCTTTGCTTTTGACAATAGAGAACTCCCTCATATGCTAGATGATTCCAAGCTGTTCATATTAAAGACTAGGATGTTAAAATAGATTGGAAACTGTGTTTATGGGAGGAATTTGTTAGCTCATGGGTTTCACTGTGGAATGATTTGATTTTAGAGGTCTTTAATGTCTAAAATTGACATTTAATTAATAGCATGATTTGTTTAGAATTAAGAAGTGTGCTTACATCCTTGAACATGTAGTAACTGAAGAATGATTTTTAAGTGAAAGGTGATAGAATGAAGTAGATATTCTCGTATATGTGTAATCCTAAGCTGACCATTCCTTACTGTGTAAGCACATGAGCACTTTGTTTTATATATATATATTTTTCTTGTCTTATACATTATATATAATACATGTTTTATATATTTATATATTATATATATATTAATGCATGTTTTATATATTTTTTCTTGTCTTATGCATTTTTTTTATTGTTGGTCGTTCAAAACATTACATAGTTCTTAATATATCATATTTCACATTTTGATTCAAGTGGGTTATGAACTCCCATTTTTACCCCGTATACAGATTGCTGTATCACATCAGTTACACTTCCATTGATTTACATATTGCCATTCTAGTGTCTGATGTATTCTGCTGTCTATCCTATTCTCTACTATCCCCCCTCCCCTCCCCTCCCCTCCCCTCCCCTTTTCTCTCTCTACCCCCTCTACTGTAAATCATTTCTTCCACTTGTATTATTCTTCTCTTACCCCTCATTTCCTCTTATGTGTAATTTTGTATAACCCTGAGGATCACCTTCCATTTCCATGCAATTTCCCTTCTCTCTCCCTTTCCCTCTCACCTCTCATCCCTGTTTAATGTTGATCTTCTCCTCAAGCTCTTCGTCCCTACCCTGTCCTTGGTTACTCCCCTTATATCAAAGAAGTCATTTGGCATTTGTTTTTTAAGGATTGGCTAGCTTCACTTAGCATAATCTGCTCTAATGCCATCCATTTCCCTCCAAATTCTATGATTTTTGTCATTTTTTAATGCAGAGTAATACTCCATTGTGTATAAATGCCACATTTTTTTTTTATCCATTCATCTATTGAAGGGCATCTAGGTTGGTTCCACAATCTTGCTATCATGAATTGTGCTGCTATGAACATCGATGTAGCAGTGTCCCTGTAGCATGCTCTTATTAGGTTTTTAGGGAATAGACCGAGAAGGGAAATAGCTGGGTCAAATGGTGGTTCCATTCCAAGCTTTCCAAGAAATCTCCATACTGCTTTCCAAATTGGCTGCACCAATTTGCAGTCCCACCAACAATGAACAAGTGTACCCTTTTCCCCGCATCCTCTCTAGCACTTGTTGTTGTTGGACTTCATAATGGCTGCCAATCTTACTGGAGTGAGATGGTATCTTAGGGTGGTTTTGATTTGCATTTCTCTGACTGCTAGCGATGGTGAGCATTTTTTCATGTACTTATTGATTGATTGTATGTCCTCCTCTGAGAAGTGTCTGTTCAGTTCCTTGGCCCATTTGTTGATTGGGTTATTTGTTATCTTATTGTCTAATTTTTTGAGTTCTTTGTATACTCTGGATATTAGGGCTCTATCTGAAGTGTGTGGAGTAAAGATTTGTTCCCAGGATGTAGGCTCCCTGTTTACCTCTCTTATTGTTTCTTTTGCTGAGAAAAAACTTTTTAGTTTGAGTAAATCCCAATTGTTGATTCTAGTTGTTAACTCTTGCGCTATGGGTGTCCTATTGAGGAATTTGGAGCCCGACCCCACAGTATGTAGATCATAGCCAACTTTTTCTTCTATCAGACGCCGTGTCTCTGATTTAATATCAAGCTCCTTGATCCATTTTGAGTTAACTTTTGTGCATGGTGAGAGAAAGGGATTCAGTTTCATTTTGATGCAAATGGATTTCCAATTTTTCCAGCACCATTTGTTGAAGATGCTATCCTTCCTCCATTGCATGCTTTTAGCCCCTTTATCAAATATAAGATAGTTGTAGTTTTGTGGATTGGTTACTGTGTCCTCTATTCTGTACCATTGGTCCACCCGCCTGTTTTGGTACCAGTACCATGCTGTTTTTGTTACTATTGCTCTGTAGTATAGTTTGAAGTCTGGTATCGCTATACTGCCTGATTCACACTTCCTGCTTAGCATTGTTTTTGCTATTCTGGGTCTTTTATTATTCCATATAAATTTCATGATTGTTTTATCTATTTCTACAAGAAATGCTGTTGGGATTTTGATTGGCATTGCATTGAACTTATAGAGAACTTTTGGTAATATCGCCATTTTGATGATGTTAGTTCTGCCTATGCACGAACAGGGTATATTTTTCCATCTTCTAAGGTCTTCTTCTATATCTCTCTTTAGGGTTCTGTAGTTTTCATTGTATAGGTCTTTCACCTCTTTTGTTAGGTTGATTCCCAAGTATTTTATTTTTTGGGGGGATATTGTGAATGGAGTAGTTGTCCTCATTTCCGTTTCAGAGGATTTGTCGCTGATATACAGGAATGCATTTGATTTATGCATGTTGATTTTATATCCTGCCACTTTGCTGAATTCATTTATTAGCTCTGATAGTTTCTTTGTAGACCCTTTTGGGTCTGCTAGGTATAAAATCATGTCATCTGCAAATAGTGATAATTTAAGTTCTTCTTTTCCTATTTTTATGCCTTTAATTTCTTTCGTCTGTCTAATTGCTCTGGCCAGTGTTTCGAAGACTATGTTGAACAGAAGTGGTGAGAGAGGGCATCCTTGTCTTGTTCCAGATTTTAGAGGGAATGCCTTTAATTTTTCTCCATTCAGAATGATGCTGGCCTGTGGCTTATCATAGATTGCTTTTACAATGTTGAGGTATGATCCTGTTATCCCTAATTTTTCTAGAGTTTTGAACATAAAGGGATGCTGTACTTTGTCAAATGCTTTTTCTGCATCTATCGAGATGATCATATGGTTCTTATTTTTAAGTCTATTGATGTGGTGAATAACATTTATTGATTTCCGTATATTGAACCATCCTTGCATCCCAGGGATGAATCCTACTTGATCATGGTGTATAATTTTTTTGATATGTTTTTGAATCCGATTTGCCAGAATTTTATTGAGGATTTTTGCATCTAGGTTCATTAGAGATATTGGTCTGTAGTTTTCTTTCTTTTGAAGTGTCTTTGTCTGGTTTAGGTATCAGGGTGATGTTGGCCTCGTAGAATGAATTTGGAAGTTCTCCCTCTTTCTATTTCCTGAAATAGCTTGAAAAGTATTGGTGTTAGTTCCTCTTTAAAGGTTTTGTAAAATTCTGCTGTATACCCATCCGGTTCTGGGCTTTTCTTAGTTGGTAGCCTTTTGATGGTTTCTTCTATTTCCTCTATTGTTATTGGTCTGTTTAGGTTGTTTATATCCTCCTGACTCAATCTGGGCAGATCATATGACTTAAGAAATTTATCTATGCCTTCCCTATCTTCTATTTTATTGGAGTATAAGGATTCAAAATAATTTCTGATTATCTTCTGTATTTCTGAAGTGTCTGTTGTGATATTGCCTTTTTCATCCCGTATGCTAGTAATTTGAGTTCTCTCTCTTCTTGTCTTCGTTAGCATGGCTAAGGGTCTGTCGATTTTATTTATTTTTTCAAAGAACCAACTTTTAGTTTTGTCAATTTTTTCAATTGTTTCTTTTGTTTCTATTTCATTAATTTCAGCTCTGATTTTAATTATTTCTTGCCTTCTACTTCTTTTGCTGTTGTTTTGCTCTTCTTTTTCTAGGATTTTGAGATGAAGTATGAGATCATTTATTTGTTGGTTTTTTCTTTTTTAAAGGAATGAACTCCAAGCAATGAATTTTCCTCTTAGAACTGCTTTCAATGTGTCCCATAGATTCCGATATGTTGTGTCTGTTTTCATTTAACTCTAAGAAGTTTTTAATTTCCTCCTTGATGTCTTCTAAAACCCATTGATCATTCAGTAACCTATTGTTCATTCTCCAAGTGATGCCTGATTTTTCCTTCCTTCTTTTGTCGTTGATTTTCAGTTTCATTCCCTTATGATCAGATAAGATGCATGGTATTATCTCTATTCCTTTATATTGTCTAAGAGTTGCCCTGTGACATAATGTATGATCTATTTTTGAAAAGGATCCATGTGCTGCTGAGAAAAAAGTGTAACTGCTTGATGTTGGGTGGTATATTCTATATGTCAATTAAGTCTAGGTTATTAATTGTGGTATTGAGTTCTGTAGTTTCCTTATTTAACTTTTGTTTGGAAGATCTGTCCAGTGGTGAGAGAGGTGTGTTGATGTCTCCCATGATTATTGTATGGTGGTCTATTAGACTCTTGAACTTGAGAAGAGTTTGCTTGATGAACATAGCTGCACCATTGTTTGGGGCATATATATTTATGATTGTTATGTCTTGTTGGTATATGGTTCCCTTGAGCAGTATGTAGTGTCCCTCTTTATCTCTTTTGATTGACTTTGGCTTGAAATCTATTTTATTAGATATGAGTATGGACACTCCTGCTTGTTTCCACAGTCCATATGAGTGATATGATTTTTCCCAACCTTTCACCTTCAGTCTATGTATATCTTTTCCTATCAAATGCGTCTCCTGTAGGCAGCATATTGTTGGGTCTTGTTTTGTGATCCATTCAACTAGCCTGTGTCTCTTAATTGGTGAGTTTAAGCCATTAACATTTAGGGTTATTATTGAGATATGGTTTGTTCTTCCAGCCATATTTGTTTATTAATGTTACTAAACCTTATTTGTTTTCCTCTTTGATTACTTTCCCCCCTTTACTGTCCTACCTCCCACTGTTGGTTTTCATTGTTATTTTCCATTTCCTCTTCCTGTAATGTTTTGCCAAGGATTTTTTGAAGAGATGGTTTTCTAGCTGCAAATTCTTTTAACTTTTGTTTATCGTGGAAGGTTTTAATTTCATCTTCCATCCTGAAGCTTAATTTCGCCGGATACATGATTCTTGGTTGGAACCCATTTTCCTTCAGTGTTTGAAATATGTTATTCCAGGATCTTCTAGCTTTCAGAGTCTGTGTTGAGAGATCAGCTGTTATCCTGATTGGTTTACCCCTAAATGTAATCTGCTTCCTTTCTCTTGTAGCTTTTAAAATTCTCTCCCTATTCTGTATGTTGGGCATCTTCATTATAATGTGTCTAGGTGTGGATCTCTTATGATTGTGCACATTCGGCGTCCTGTAGGCTTCTAGGATTTGGGATTCTGTCTCATTCTTCAAGTCTGGGAAGTTTTCTCGTATTATTTCATTGAATAGATTGTTTATTCCTTTGGTTTGGAGCTCTGTGCCTTCCTGTATCCCAATGACTCTTAAATTTGGTCTTTTAACGTTATCCCATATTTCTTGGATGTTCTGCTCATGGTTTCTTAGCAGTCTTGCTGAGCTGTCTATGTTCTTTTCAAGTTGAAATACTTTGTCTTCATTGTCTGATGTTCTATCTTCTAAGTGATCTACTCTGCTGATAGTATTCTCAATTGAGCTTTTAAGTTGGTTTATTGCTTCCTGCATTTCTAGGATTTCTATTTGTTTGTTTTTTATTACCTCTATCTCCCTGTGTAATTGATCTTTTGCTTCCTGGATTTGTTTATGTAGTTCCTTGTCAAAGTGATCTTTCATTGTCTGATTTTGCTGTCTCATGTCTTCCTTGAGACTCCAGATCATCTGAAGCATGTATATCCTGAACTCTTTATCTGACATTCCATCTGTTGCAGCTATTACCTCTTCTAAAGTTGAGTTGACCTGCATTGCTTGTGGTCCTTTCTTTCCTTGTCTTTTCATACTGCTTGCGTTTCTTTCTGCTTGGTGAAACTGTTGTGTTTTTGAAAATTTCCCCCTATTTATTTATATTGCTCTTGTATAGTTGGAAAATTTCCCTTGCAGGGTGGGTAGTGGCTGTGCTCCTCCTCTAATTAGGGTGATCTGTCTACCACGCTGGTCAGTCGCAGGTCTGCCCACCCTGCGGGCGCGGGTGGCGGCTCTGCTCTGCCCCCACTCCAATTGTGGTGACGTGTGACGTGTCTACCACGCTGGCAGGCCTCTAGGCCTGTTCCGCCGGTGGATCGCAGGTCTGCCTACCTTGCGGGCTCGGGCGGCAGTTCTGCTCGGCCCCCACTCCAAATGGGGCTAACTGACTGCCTCTCCAAGGGTTGCTGGGCCTTTTCCAGACACGGGCGGCGGCTCTGCTCCACCCCCACTCCAACCAGTGTGACGTGACTGCCTCGGTGCTACGTGTCCACCACGCTGGCAGGCTACCGGGCCTGTCCTGCCAGTGGGTCACAGGTCTGCCTACCTTGCAGGCTCAGACGGCGGTTCTACACAGCCCCTACTCCAAATGGGGTGACTTGGCTATCACGCCGTCGGGTCGCTGGTCCTGTTCCAGGCGTAGGCGGCTACTCTCTTCGGCCCCAGCTGCAGTTGGGGTGTCGTGATACCACGCTGGCGGGTCACTTGGCCTGTTGTGGGCGCAGGCGGCAGCTCCCCTCTGCCCCTCTGGCCCCCACTGCACCCAGCAGGACCCGGACCGAGAAGTAATTACCGCGGGGTCCCCGTCCCTGGGCCAAAGCCGCTCAGGGAGCCAGAACCCGGCCTCTTCGAGCCCGGTGCACGCTCCCCTAGGAGCAGGCTCCAAGGAGCGATCTCTGCGGGTTCCCCAGCCCTAGGCCAAAGCAGCTCCGGGAGCCAGAGCCCGGCCGCTCCAAGCTCTCCAAGCTCGGTGCACGCTCTGCTGGGAGCAGGCTCAAAGACGCAGACCCCGCGTGTTCCCCAGCCCTGGGCCAAAACTGTTCCGGGGGTCAGAACCCGGCCGCTCATAGCTCGGTGCACGTTTTGCTAGGAGCGAGCCCCAAGGAGTATTCTCCACAGGTTCTCTAGCCCTGAGCCTGAGCGATCTGTCTGCGAGACGCAGGCAAATGCCAGCCTGAAATCACCTGTTCCGTAGCTGAATGAGCTGAGATCAGTAGAAAACAGGGATGATTCCATCAGCTCTCCAAGATGGCGGATGCTGTCCTCCTCCGTGGTCCGACCGGTGTCGAGAACCGAACTGGACCACTTCTCTCCTCCGTCTCAAAGCCAGAACTCAGCACTAAGCACGGCCATTACGCCGCTGGAAGGAGCCCCCAGAATCCGCATCGCTGCACCCCCGCTCCGGCACCTCGCCGCTTCCCAGCGCGCGCCGCAGACTCCAGCCGCGGGGTTATCCGCCGATCAGGCAATGCGACCCTCCGTGTGGAGAAATCGCCCGCGTCCGAGTCCCGGCAGCCGAACCTCACGCGATGGAAATCCCTCTATTAGATTCTGGAGCACCTCAATTTCGCTGGAATTTCCCAACAAGACAGCCTTCAGCTGTTTCACCTCGTCTTTCTCCCGCACAGTGACCGCATTTTTTGTTTTATGCATTTTCTTGTCTTATGCATTTTTCTTGTCTTACATAAGACAAGAAAAATATATGTTCTTTGAAGAGAGAAACAATGGCTTCCTCTTTCATTTGTTGTATTACATTCTTTTTTTCCTCCAAGACCTCTATTGATCCATCTGCTCTCTTAGCATCATGTTCAGGGGCCTACAGACTTCAGGATTTGCCTGTTTAATGAAGCGTCCTGAGCAGTGTTAAATAAAATGTATGGGAGGTCACTGTTTTGGACTGAGCTCCTGTGCTATGCTCCAACAGACCAGATCAAACCAGAATGGAGTCTCTCATGCTAGGGGCCACTTTATCACATCCAACTTTAAAACTGTCCAGTTTTCCAAAACAGAGGAGATTCATACCTAATCATATCAAACTTTAAAACTGGTCAGCTTTCCAAAACAGGGGATTCACAGCAATTGGAAGAGGCCCAGTTTGCTTGATCCAGTATGATAATTATGTTCTCTCTGTTTTAACCCTGTAAGGAAAGGAATTTTGTAAAGGCCAATCCTCTGTTGCTTGCTTTTGCTTTCTTTAGCCTTTTTCTGTCTAGGAAGCCCACCTCCTCTGTTCATGTCATTAAAGAGGATTTTTAAAAAAATCTTTAGATGGATGATTACTGAGTCATGAATCATTAAGAAAACCCAATTAATTATTATTATTATTATTTGGGGGAAGTGCTCAGGATTGAATCCAAAGCCTCATGTATGCTAGGCAAGAGCCTTGCCACTGAGCTACATCCTCAGCCTTCAATCAGACCTTTAAACCAAATAGGTTGAAATATTTTTTGAAAGCAGGTTAATTCCAGGTATATCCTCTTCCATTCTTAATTCCCATTATAAGGCTCTCCAGAGTCTACTGTTTGCAGTGGTCCACAAACATTGAATGATTTGTGGAGTTGTTCCGAGGCTGTGAGAGGTGATGTAGAGAAGTATGCTTCTCTGTTGATTTTTTTTCTTTATCTCTTGAGATGACCAATTATCATCTGGGAATAAAGAAGAGAATTATAGCTCCCTATAGTAAAATATTAAATGTCAATCTTAAATGGAAGAATTTTAAGAAAGCACCTGTTTCCATTATAAAATCCTCCTCTTCAATCACCTTAACCATTACACATGTGCACACAAAAGTTATTCCAAGAGAAAATAGAAAAGTACACCACACATTGTTTTGCAAGAATGGCAATGATTAACAGTTTAGTCAATACTTTCCCCTAGTATTTTGAATTATAAGTATTCTACTATCAAATTAATCCATTGCTAATTGAGTAACCCCATACTACTTTATTGTTTGACAGAGCACAATAATTTACAAAGATGGTACCATTTTGCATATTAGTCTGCAGCCACTCAGCTTCTAGCTGACCTTTGGCTAGTGCTAGTCCTTGAATTAAACATAAAGATAGATTTGTGACTCATTTGGATTTTAGATATTGGATGCTAACAGGATACATCTTTCAAATAAACATTGCATCTTAATATGCTTATTTTTCTGAAGTGAGTGAATTGAAATGTTTCAGATTTTAGAGCCTATAATTCATATCTCTCTGTTTTTCAAACAGAAAAAAGACTAGAGGGGAAAAATGCCATCTTCATTATTTTAGCTCTGTGTCTGACCTGCCTTGGTTTTTAGTAAGGTCATCTCCAAAAGGTTAAATGTTTTGGAAATTTAGAAGATCCTCCTGGTTTGTGTTCTATTCAGTTCTTCCCCTAGGAGAGGATATTGAAGAAACTGTTCTCAATATTTCTGACCCATGGTTCCTTTTGAGTAAAGCTGTACTGAGGAAAAAGGAAAAGAATAATAAAGATAGAATGTAGCTAGAGCTATGCAGGACACAGAAAGAAAAACCACAACGTGATTCCTATACATATGGTGTTTTTAGTAAAATACTTTAAATCAATGTGATAAAAATTAGAGAACAATACAGGAAAGCTTATAATTAACAACTCAACTGTGGTTTAAGTCCGAGAAAGGAGGTATTAGTGTGGGTTTACAGGAACTGAGACAGATGTGGAATGTTCTAGAAGTTTAGTATTGTGCTACCTTTCCTATCCCCTACTATCCCCCCTCCCCTTCCCTCACATCTTCTCTCTCTATCCCATCTACTGTAATTCATTTCTCTCCTTGTTTATTTTCCCATTCCCCTCACAACCTCTTATATGTAATTTTGTATAGCAATGAGGGTCTCCCTTCATTTCCATGCAATTTCCCTTTTCTCTCCCTTTCCCTCCCATCTCATGTCTCTGTTTAAAGTTAATCTTTTCTTCCTGCTCTTCCTCCCTACTCTGTTCATAGTTGCTCTCATTATATCAAAGAAGACATTTGGTATTTATTTTTTAGGGATAGAATACAACAATTACTAATGGGGCATTATGTAAAATTGTGGATGTGTAACCGACGTGATTCTGCAATCTGCATTTGGGGTAAAATTGGGAGTTCATAACCCACTTCAATCTAATGTATGAAATATGATATGTCAAGAGCTTTGTAATGTTGTGAACAACCAATAAAAAAAAATGGGGACTTCAGGCACACAGGGTGATAATGGGAGAGGATAACCCGAGTTTCAAGTTGAGCAACTCTGCAGATAGATTTTGGTTCCACACCTGAGCATTCTGACAAAGAATGAAACTTAATTCTTCAGGAAAGTCCTGAAACCAAATAAAACACTCGTCCAATGGAACAAGAAGGACTTTAGTTTTCCCACACATTTCTGGATGCTTATGTGAATATACATTTCAACTCAATCTCTCCTTGTTAATGTGGCGTGAAGACAAATCATTTATGGTTGTTCATAGAATATTTATTGTCAATCTTAATGGATAAATTTATTGATTTAAAAAAAAAGAAGTTTAGTATTGTAAGGCAGGTAGAATTACTTCAGAAGGAAGGAGGAAAGAGTTCATATTCTCTAGTGCAGCAGCAATCAACAAAGGCAAGGGAGTGACAAAGGGAGAGTTTTCACCCAGTGGAAACTTGTTGGAGGAAGGTCTGACTGGAGAAGAGAATCCACAACACGGGAATAAAGTTGTAAAAGTGTTTTCGTGATGATAGAACCTATAAGTTAACCCACCAAAACTGCTCTTTGTTCAGAAAATAATATTTTTCTACTTTGCAAATTTTTGAAAACATATTTGAGGTGGAGGTGTGTGAACAAATAATAATAGACAGCTCTGTGTGGGCTGCAACCTGGCTCGGGTGCTCACTGGCTGTGTGGTCTTGGGAAGGTTTCTAAAGTTCCCACAGCCTTTCCTCTTTCTACTCATTTTTCTTTTCTACTCCCCCCCTCCCCACTACCCCAACATAAGGCTTTTGCAGGTATCAAGCTGATTTCTGTCCTGTTCCATAAAACTCTATCTTCATAAGTCTTACTCAGATTAACGTTGTTTTTGTTTTATCCTCTTCCCTGTTTATCACCACTTGCAGAAGGCTCTAGGCTCTGCAGGTTATCTTGGTCTCCTTTGATCCCTGCCTCTTCTAGACTCCAACAGAATTCTGTGTCTGAAGTGCCTGCCCCATTCAATAATAGAAATTCTCTCATTTGGGTGTGTGTGTGTCTCTCACTTGGTTCTGATATTTTTTTACTGACAGTGACCATGATGTAATAATAACCCACAGCATATATTCATGGTTTACATGTTAGTTAAATCCATAGGTTGATATTTTTTAATTTTTGAATTTTTTTAATATTTATATTTTAGTTTTAGGTGGACACAATATCTTTATTTTATTTTTATGTGGTTCTGAGAATCGAACCCAGTGTCTCACACATGCTAGGAGAGCGTGCTGCCACTTGAGCCACATCCCCAGCCCGAAATTTTTGAAATTTTTTGATTGCTTACTTTGACATTCTTAAGAATTATTTACTAAAGTTTGTTTTTAGAAGTTAAGGGGGGAGAGGGAAGTGGCCAAATCCATGAGAGTTCTCATTTCCGTTTTTTGAGATCTTTCACAGTGGAAAACAGGTAGAAAATAAGAGAATGAAAACTTAAAAAAAAAGTCTAGGAAAAAATAGAATAATAAAATCTATTTATGGAATGTTTCTTAGTAAGTTTTCCCACATGATAGTTTCATAATTTTAGGTGATCAACCACACAGCTGCATTTCTCTCTTTAAGAAATTTTGTATTTTCATTAATAGATCCCCTGAACATTATCTTATTAAAATTCGTTATATTTTAATGTTTATTTTCTATACTGTGAGCTTTGAGAATTGTCACATATTAGAAATAATTGCCATGATATTTTCTAAAATCACATTATCCCTTCAGATCAGTTTCATAGGCATTTTAAATTATAAAAATAAAACTTTGGCCAATAAAATGATCATTATTATGCAGATAATATGATCATCTCAGAGAATTGCTCACATGTGAGTTGCTAAAGCAAGCTTAGAGAAATTTTTATTTAGGAAGATAGACACATCACACTCCAGAAACTGTGGAGCCTCTTAATTGGAAGTTGGGTGGAATAATAATGCACATTTCTTTTTAAATGTGTGTATTTGAAATATTCAAAAGATTTTTTTAAATGCAGTTAAATTAAAACCATTTTGCTATGTTATGTGATTTGCTAAATTCTTAAGAAGCTTGTTAGAAGTGTTGAAAATTATACTGAATGAAGTCACCCATGTGACTTTAACAATAGAGCAAATGGCAGACCTCGACAGATGACCATCATAATGTAGCATTAATTTCCATCAGTGAAGACAGTGAGGCTCTGTTTAACCCTGATCTTACTATAAATTGATCAAACTTTTGGATTTCTAGTATAATAAGGCAGCAAACAAGACAATGAATTTTATCTTGTAGTTTTATATAGAAAATCTATTATTCTTAGTGATGTTCAACATCTTTTAAATGTTTCAGCCAATAATCAACTGCATATTATGATTTTTATTTAGAATTTCTTTTATTTTGAGTGAAGTGTCCATCATCTTTTAAATGTTTAAGACCAATTTTTACTATATGATGAATCATCTGTTCATATTATCTGCTGATTTTTTTCTATTGGTATGTTGACCTTCATGGAAATTCATTTGATATTAATGGATCATGACATGTTGATGCAAATATTTTTTCCTGTTTGCTTTATTGCCATGAAGAAATTCATGTTTTCTCATGTATTTGAATTGGTTAATCTCTTCTTATTTGACTCCTGCATCTTTTGGTCATATTTTGAAAGGTCTTTTCACCTTAAAGTTAAAAGCTTTTTCCCTTGATGTTTGCTAATGATTCATGGCTTCTTCTTCTTCTTCTTTTTTAACTTTTTTTTTTTAAAGATGTGTTAAATAATTGTTCCCTCTAATATTTGCTTGGATAGAAGGAATAAGAATGAAGACATTTTTCCTCATATGGCAACACTGTTAATACTGAATTATTTATTGAAAAATAAAAATAAAATTAAAATGAATGCATTCAGTAATAGCATCATTGTGTTCTGGAATAGAATGGCAGCTTTATCATGCTTCAGAGACCTCAATGTTTTTGCCTCCATTTCTGAATCTTTTTCTCCTCCATTCGTAGTGTGTTTTGGATGCTGTAGTACCTCATACTGTTTTAATTGCTCTTTATTTTAAAATTCAGGATTTCCCTATAGCATTTCCATAGAAATTTTAGAATAATCATGCCTAATTATTAAAAAATTCCATCTTATCTTAACGGCAATTACAATAAAATTACATATTCATTTAGGGAAGAATTGGTATCTTTGAAATCATGAATCTTCCTATTTGATAATGAGACTGATCCTCTTAGTTATTAAGGTCTCACACTGTGTCTTTCAGTAATGTTTAAAATATTTCCTCACATGTAGTTATTACATTTGGAGTAAGTTTATTTCTAGAAATTTTATCCTTTTGATACTAGTTGCAGTATGTGTCTTCCCCTCTAGTATGTCTTCTAACTGGTTTTAGCTACTTTTTTGGAGTTAATTCTAAACTCAATCTCTTTTCTGAATTCTCACATTTTTTGCAGTATGGTACTTTTCTGGTAGGTTCTTTTGGATTTTCCAGATTTATAAGCATCTCATCTTTAAAAAGTGTAAATGATACCTCCTCCTTTCTGCTTTTACCTGGTCTTTCTTTTGTTGCACTGCATTGGTTAATGTTATGGTTTGAATATCGTTCATCCCCACCAAAACATAAATTGACATTTGATTCCCAGTGCAGCAGTTTTGGGAGGAGGAAGCCTAGTGTGGGGTGTTTGGTTCTTGGAGCTGGACTCCTTGGGGATGCATTAATGCCTTTCTTACATGAGAGAGTTCTCCCTCTTACGGGACTAGTTTGCTTACCACGAGAGTGGGTTGTTATAAAACAAGGCTGTCCCTTGTATTTTTTTTCTCTTCTGCACATGCCAGCTTGCCCTTCTGCTTTCCACCATGAACTGAAGCAGCATGAGGTCCTCACCAGAAGCCAAGCAGATGTCAGTACCATGCTATGGACTCCTCAGTTTCCAGAACTGTGAACTAAAATAAACTTTATTTCTTTATAAATAATTCAGCTTCAGGTATTTTTTAATAGCAATAGGAAATGGTCTAAGAAAATTAATAAGTTGAAAAAAAAATGAAACAGTGGTAATAGACAATCATCTAGTCTTGCCCTTGACTCAACAGAAATTGTCTTATTGCTTTTCAACTGTTCTAAAAAGCAATTCATTTCATCCATGTTTTTTATATTTATTTGTACATAACTGAGAGTTCTGTTTTGATTTGTGGTTTTATTCCCACTGTGGTCTTTCTCTTTCATTCTTTTTTTGTTTTCAGTACTTGGGATAGAACCCAGGGCCTCACGCATGCTAAGCTACACCTTTTGCCCCCTCTTTTCTTTACTAGTTTTCTATTTATATGTAAAAAGCCACTTAATAAAACTGAAAGTTCAATATACTGGAGACTGTCAGCTGCTGGATTTGGCTTTCATATTCATGATTTTACTTTATTTTTGAATCTGGAGATTTGTCTTAATTTCTTATAAGCTCAGCAATGTATTTAAAAGAGCTACAACTGTCTTATTTAGCATTTCTGGATGTTTTTATGACCAGTAGCTTTCAGGATATTTAATTTCTGTGTGCTAAAAATGGAAGTCCCTATATATATTTCTTAAAGGTTACCAATTTTTTTTCCCTTGGGTATCAGGGATTGAACCCAGGAGCATTTAACCACTGAGCCCCATCTCCAGTATCCCCTATATAATATAATATAATATAATATAATATAATATAATATAATATAATATATATATATATATATATATATTATTTAGAAACAGGATCTCTCTAACTTGCTTGGGGCCTCACTAAGCTACTGAGGCTGGCTTTTTTGAACTCATGATCCTCCTTGTGAGCTGCTGGGACCACAGACGTGTACCACTCGCCCAGCACTATTTGTTTTTCAGGAAGTACTCTTGTTTAGCTTCTTTCACTCCTTTTTCCCTTCTGTTCTTCCTCATTATTATTTTCATCTAATAAACATTAGCTTTCGTTTTGTAAACTCAATTTGTTTGCTGAGCTTGTTGGATTTGAAATACAGAGAAGCTCAGAAATCACGATGCTTCATTGACTACAGAATGTGAATGAATTAAAATTGTCTTTTGAAAGAAGAAAGTGGCGGCCTGGATTACTGCCTAATCCACTCACTAGCTATGCGTTCTTGGCCAAGTTGCTCAGTCTCTTTGAGCCTCAGTTTCCTCACTTATAAAACATAGGTAGAGCTAATTTCGTATATAGATTAATTTCAGATGAAAATTATTGCATGCAAAACACAAAGAACAATCAATGAATTTTCTATAAATGGTAGATTTTTAAAATATTATGCCAATTGCCAAGCAGAATGCTTGGTGCATGGCAGTCATTCAGGATATGTAGAAATTGAATGTTGAATCAGTGGTCTTCACATAACGTAGATGATCACTTTTTCTTTTTTTTTTTTTTTTTTTTTGGTACTGGGGATTGAACCCAAGGGTGCTTAACCACTGGACCACACATCTCTGCCCCCCCCCCCCCTTTTTTGTATTTTATTTAGAGACAGAGTCTCACTGAGTTGCTAAGTGCCTTCCCAAGTTGCTGAGGCTGGCTTTGACTCCCAAATTGCTGGGATTACAGGCATGTGCCACTGAACCCAGGACGTGATCATTTCTATTTAGTGATCTCTCATCACTATGCTGATATTGTGGTTGTCTCCCTCAATGCATATTAAGCACCCCATCCTTATATTTCAGCAATATCCACCTCTGGACTTACATATATTTCTGTAAGAAAAATAAAACCTCTAATTTGTTTAAACCACTATTTGGTTGAATTTTATAATACTTGAAGCTAAAACTAATTCTTAACACATTCAAAATTTAGATCAGAAGAGCCCACCCAACATTAATCTATCATTTTTCCTTATATCAGCTTCCAAACCCAAACCAAAACAATACAAAATGAAATGACATAAAAGAAACCCTTAAAATAAAAACAGAAACAAAAACAGAATCTCTGTTATCTGCTGTTGTCTGACAGACACAACTGACCATTATACAAGTAAAAGCAAATTCTTGCTCTCCCTAAAAGAGGGCTTTCAAAGTCTCAGATACTAGACTCATTTCTAAGTATAGATTTATGAAATCTGGCTCTTTCGTATTGTAGTTTTGTTGCAAGTCTGTCTTGGTATTTTGTAACCTAAGCTTGAAACTTCAGAGTTTACCATCTCGGACACACTTCACACAAAACAGTAGGTAGAGGGAAAGAGAATGAAGGAAACTTACTTATCACATATGAATGTATGTTAAAAAGTAGTTGGCATATATAAATATGAATATATGGAAAGCTATTTTAGTACTCTTTCTACAACTGGTCCTGAGACTGTAAATGGTATTTATAAATTTCTTGCGCATTTTCCATTTGCTCTCATGCAGCACTTCAACAGGTCTGTGTTCTTTACTTTATGGAGTGATCCACATCTTCATGAGGCATCTCAGCACTTGTTGATACTGCCTCTAGAAGGATGCTATAATTTCTGTGAGACCACCACTGGACATAATAGTAGATGGAAATGTTCCAGAAGAGTTCCTGAATTCCTCTCTATTTACCAATGCTCAAATAGCATCTTGCAAGCCATATTTCTGCTACCTGGGACAGAAACCCCAATCCACATTACAATCCCATTGTGTAGCCCATTTGTCTAGTGATTTGATAGCCCTGTAGATCCTAGAAGCAATGTCAAAGTTCAGTTTGATGGAATCACCAATGTATTCTGTATAACTATGTCCTCTACATATGCCAACACCTCTACACTAACAGAGCCCAGAGTCACGGGCATGAGAAGCGAAACTTGACAAACAGACTCGAGGTGTAGTGACAGATGCCACTCATACTACCATCCCACTTCTGACACAAATTACTGTATTGGCCAATGTTATTGTCACAAATGATGAAATTCACTTGAGATGGTTAAGCAGAAAGGGATTTTTAAAAAAGGCAATCAGAGTCTAGTGATGAGGGTTTAACTATAATACCATTCAGGAATAATGCTCCACTATATTGTATGAGTGTCCCATTGAAAACTCAGCTGCTGTCACTGAGTGTCTTGTGACAATGATCATGGGAGAAACTAGAGGATAGATACCTAGCACACTTGTCTTGGAAGGAGCAAACCCTACTCTGCCATGGTGGCCAGAAGACTGAGTTCCTTGCACATGGCTGTTCCTTCCTGTCTCTTCTTCCTTGTTCATGTCTGGCATAGGCGCTTACTATTGGTAGAATGTACGTCACTCATCTGCATCTATATTGCAATGTTGTGGAGGAGATGATCATGGCTTTATGTATATATTCTTTGGGTGGGGTGGAAAGACTCATGCTGTGAAAAACTGTCAAGGTAGGGAACTATAAGGTAGCCACAATTGATCTGGTCACTACAGGTCCATTTTGACAATAATGTAGGCTTCAGTTTTTTATTTTTATTTATTTTTATTCAGATGAAATTCATTTAACATAGAACTAACCATTTAAATTCTACATTTCAGGGACATTTAGTACATTCATAATGTTGTGCAACTGTAACCTCTAAATAGTTTTAAAACATTTTCATCATTCCCAAAGAGAACTAACTCCAGGCCCATTAACTGGTCAATTCCTGTTCTCCCCTTCTCCCAGATCTTGGGGAAGCAATTTGTTTTCTATCTTTATGGGTTAAGCTTTTACGGATATTTTATGTAAATAGAATCATACAATATGTGGCCTTTTATAGTGGAATTCCTGCATTTAGAATAATGTTTTCAAAGTTCATCTATGTTGTAACATGCCTCAGAACTTTATTCCTTTTTATAGCTGAATAATATTCATTTTTGGGTACATATTGCAGTTTATTTATCTAATAATCTGGGGAAGAACTTTTGGAATAGCCACATTTTAGTTACTGTGAATAATGCTGCTATGAACATTTGTGTCCAGATAGTTATGTAAATACCTGTGTTTTCAATATTTTAAGGTATGTGTCTAAAAATAGAATTGCTGGATCATATGTTTATTCTTTAGTTATCTTTTTGGAGAACCACTGATATCCTTTGGATAAGTGTCTTCCAAAGGTCTATGTGGCTTCAGTGCTTTGGTCACCACTGTGGCACTATGGGAGGTGATGGGACCTTTAAGAGATGGAGCCTCTGAGAATGTCTTGGGTTATGAGGGACATGTCCTAGAAGAAAATAGTAAGGCCCCAGCTCCTTTGTCTTTTTTTTTTTTTTTTTTTTTTTTTTTTTTTTTTTTTTTTTTGCTTCTTGATCATGAGGTGAGCAGTTTTACTCTGGCAGATACTTCTACCATGATGTGCTGCTTATAACAGGCCCAAAGCAACATGGCCAACCAATCATGGACTAAAATCTCTAAAATTGTCAGCCCAAATAAAAATTTTCTTTCTAAGTTGATTGTCTCAGGTATTTTGTTATAGTAATGAAAAACTGATTAAGCCAACCAGAAAACTGCTTTCTACCATTGTGTACCATTTTACCTTCTCACAGGCAATGTGTAAGGATTCCAATTTCTCCACATCCTCACCTTCATTTGCCATGTTCTGATTATAGCCATCCCTGGAAGCATGAGGTGGTATCTCACAGTGGTGATGATTTGCATTTTCCTAATGCTTAATAATGCAAAGCAGCTTTTCGTGTGCTTAGTAACTATTATTCATATATCTTTTTAAGTCTTTTTGCCCGATTTTAAACTGCATTGCTTGTCTTTTAGCTGCTGAGGTATACGAATTTTTTATATATTCTGGATAGTAGATGCTTATCATATATATTATTTTCAAGTATTTTCTGTAGGTTGTTTCTTCACTTCCTTAATAAACATGCTTTGATGCTCAGATCTTTAATTTTTTTTTTATACTGGGATTTGAACCCAGGGGCACTTTACCACTGAACAATATCTCTAGTCATTTTTATTTTTTATTTTGAGACAGGGTCTTGCTAACTTGCTAAGGCTGGCTTTGAGCTTGTAATCCTCCTGTCTCAGCCTCCCAAGTTGCTGGGCCATGTGCCACTATACCTGGTAAATTTTTTCAATTTTATCAAATTTGTCTGTTTTTTTTTTTCATTGAAAGCTTTTGTGCTGTAGCTAAGAATCTAATGCTAAATCCAAGGTCATGAATATTTATCCTTATGCTTTCTTCTGAGAGTTCAGGTCTCAGTTTGAAATTTTCCAGTAAAGCTTTGCACTAGGTCTCTGTAACTAACAAAGGTTGATTAAATTACCTGCTCCCTGAAACCTATGAATTAGGATTCTTGGGAACTGGTGTTCAGAATGAAATTGAAACAGATCATTTCCTGTTTCTGGCCATAACATTATTTTCCATCTCCATTTTAGGAATTCAGTTACTGAGGAAGGAAAGTTAATGCTACAGAAAGTAAAAGAGAAAAGAGGAAAAGGAACCACAAGTGAGTCACTGAACAGGGGTTTACATTTCTTAGAGCCTGGGACAGAATTTGTCACACAGATAAAGGTGGAGTGTTGTGTTTTTTTTTTTTCTTTTATTTCTCCAACTTACAGAATAGTAGATTTCAGTTGATTAGTAAGTTTCAATCAGTTGTTCTCAAAAGCTCTGTCTGGAGCAAGAGTGAGACTAAGTAGCCAGGGTATTCATTGAAGGTGATTCTGCAATCTGTATACGGGGTAAAAATGGGAGTTCATAACCCACTTGAATCAAATGTATGAAATATGGTATGTCAAGAGCTTTGTAATGTTTTGAACAAACAATAAAAAAAAGGTTTAAGAGACTCACATTCTGTTTTACCCTTTTTCCAATGACCAGTTATTTGGGCCAATTTTGGTCTCTGTGTTTCAATTAATTTCTTCCCTTTCCCCTCCATTTCCTTCCCTTCCTGTGGAGAGTGGTGACCTGGATTATGGTCTCTGACTGCCTCATGGTTGTGGCTGTGCTTGCGCTGGGAACTTCCTGTGCAAAGGTGCAGTTGAAGATTGCCCAGTTGTGATCATGATGTCCTGCCTGAGGAGGCTCTGAGCAAAGGCACGGAACTCTATCAGTCTTGACCCTGAGCTCAGACACCAGCTGCTGGGGATAAAGAATTCTGGACATAATAAGATGACCCCAATGTCTCGCCAGTGCCACCTTCAAACCTGTCTGCTTTGCAGAAACTTTCCCACAAATAACCTTTTGATGATAAAACCTGTATAAACAATGTGCTATACCAGCTCTGGGTCTCTGTTATTCCATTAGAGTTCAGTGTTCCACCTGGTCCCAGCTTTCTCTCTGTAAGTGTTTATTTGTCTTTCTTAATTCTCCATCACCTCTTGCTGGTTTCCTGAGGTTTGGCTGTCAGGTTGTCACATCATCCCTTTCCTTTCTTACTTCCCTTCCTCCCTTCCTCCCTTCCTCCCTCCTTCCCCCCTCCTCCCTCCCTCCCTTCCTTCTTTCCTTCCTTCCCCTCCAATATCTGACCACTCACAATAGCGCTGCATGGTTAACAATCTGACCTAAATTATACTCAGGACTTTGAGAAGAATGCTTTATGAAGGAGTAAAAATGAGATAGTTTCTTTTCCTATTAGAATGTATCCTTGCAGAAATTATAATCCAGAAAAATATTTGACTTGAAAGCTAATTTAGGAATTTGTAATAATCAAAATCACAGATAAAATCTTTTTTTTAACATTTTTTTTAAAATTTTTTTTATTGTTGGTTGTTCAAAACATTACATAGTTCTTGACATATTTCACACATTGATTCAAGTGGGTTATGAACTCCCATTTTTACCCTGTATACAGATTGCAGAATCACATCAGTTACACTTCCATTGATTTACATATTGCCATACTAGTGTCTGTTGTATTCTGCTGCCTTTCCTATCCTCTACTATCCCCCCTCCCCTCCCCTCCCCTCCCCTCTTCTCTCTCTACCCCCTCTACTGTAATTCATTTCTCCCCCTTGTATTATTTTTCCTTTTCCCCTCACTTCCTCTTGTATGTAATTTTGTATAACCCTGAGGGTCTCCTTCCATTTCCATGCAATTTCCCTTCTCTCTTGATTTCCCTCCCACCTCTCATCCCTGTTTAATGTTTTTTTTTTATTGGATGTTCACAACATTACAAAGCTCATGACAAATCATATTTCATAGATTAGAATCAATTGGGTTATGAACTCCCATTTTTACCCCAAATACAGATTGCAGAATCACATCAGTTGCACATCACATTTTTACATACTGCCATATTAGTGACTGTTGTATTCTGCTACCTTTCCTATCCTCTACTTCTCATGCTCTTCGTCCCTACTCTGTTCTTAGTTACTCTCCTTATATCAAAGAAGACATTTGGCATTTGTTTTTTAGGGATTGGCTGGCTTCACTTAGCATAATCTGCTCTAATGCCATCCATTTCCCTCCAAATTCTATGATTTTGTCATTTTTTAATGCAGAGTAATACTCCATTGTGTATAAATGCCACATTTTTTTTATCCATTCATCTACTGAAGGGCATCTAGGTTGGTTCCACAGTCTTGCTATTGTAAATTGTGCTGCTATGAACATCGATGTAGCAGTGTCCCTGTAGCATGCTCTTTTTAGGTCTTTAGGGAATAGACCGAGAAGGGAAATAGCTGGGTCAAATGGTGGTTCCATTCCCAGCTTTCCAAGAAATCTCCATACTGCTTTCCAAATTGGCTGCACCAATTTGCAGTCCCACCAACAATGAACAAGTGTACCCTTTTCCCCACATCCTCGCCAGCACTTGTAGTTGTTTGACTTCCTAATGGCTGCCAATCTTACTTGAGTGAGATGGTATCTTAGGGTGGTTTTGATTTGCATTTCTCTGACTGCTAGAGATGGTGAGCATTTTTTCATGTACTTGTTGATTGATTGTATGTCCTCCTCTGAGAAGTGTCTGTTTAGTTCCTTGGCCCATTTGTTGATTGGGTTATTTGTTATCTTATTGTCTAATTTTTTGAGTTCTTTGTATACTCTGGATATTAGGGCTCTATCTGAAGTGTGAGGAGTAAAAATTTGTTCCCAGGATGTAGGCTCCCTATTTACCTCTCTTATTGTTTCTCTTGCTGAGAAAAAAACTTTTAAGTTTAATTAAGTCCCATTTGTTGATTCTTGTTGTTAACTCTTGTGCTATGGGTGTCCTATTAAGGAATTTGGAGCCCGACCCCACAATATGTAGATCGGAGCCAACTTTTTCTTCTATCAGACGCAGAGTCTCTGGTTTGATATCAAGCTCCTTGATCCATTTTGAGTTAACTTTTGTGCATGGCGAGAGAAAGGGATTCAGTTTCATTTTGATGCATATGGATTTCCAGTTTTCCCAACACCATTTGTTGAAGATGCTATCCTTCCTCCATTGCATGCTTTTAGCCCCTTTATCAAATATATTGTATGGTGGTCTATTAGACTCTTGAACTTGAGAAGAGTTTGCTTGATGAACATAGCTGCACCATTGTTTGGGGCATATATATTTATGATTGTTATGTCTTGTTGGTGTATGTTTCCCTTGAGCAGTATGTAGTGTCCCTCTTTATCCCTTTTGATTAACTTTGGCTTGAAATCTATTTTATTTGATATGAGTATGGACACTCCTGCTTGTTTCCGAAGTCCATATGAGTGATATGATTTTTCCCAACCTTTCACCTTCAGTCTATGTATATCTTTTCCTATCAAATGCGTCTCCTGTAGGCAGCATATTGTTGGGTCTTGTTTTGTGATCCATTCTACTAGCCTGTGTCTCTTAATTGGTGAGTTTAAGCCATTAACATTTAGGGTTATTATTGAGATATGGGTTGTTCTTCCAGCCATATTTGTTTATTTATGTTACTAAACATGGTTTGTTTTCCTCTTTGATTATTTTCCCCCCTTACTGTCCTACCTCCCACTGTTGGTTTTCATTGTTATTTTCCATTTCCTCTTCCTGAAATGTTTTGCCAAGGATGTTTTGAAGAGATGGTTTTCTAGCTGCAAATTCTTTTAACTTTTGTTTATCGTGGAAGGTTTTAATTTCATCTTCCATCCTGAAGCTTAATTTCGCTGGATACACGATTCTTGGTTGGAACCCATTTTCTTTTTTCTTTTTCTTTTTTTTAAAATTTTAATATTTTTCTTATTATTTAGTTATCGGCGGGTACAGCATCTTTGTTTGTATGTGGTGCTGAGGATCGAACCCGGGCCGCATGCATGCCAGGTGAGCACGCTACCGCTTGAGCCACATCCCCAGCCCGGAACCCATTTTCTTTCAGTGTTTGAAATATGTTATTCCAGGATCTTCTAGCTTTCAGAGTCTGTGTTGAAAGATCAGCTGTTATCCTGATTGGTTTACCCCTAAATGTGATCTGCTTCCTTTCTCTTGTAGCTTTTAAAATTCTCTCCTTATTCTGTATGCTGGGCATCTTATAATGTGTCTAGGTGTGGATCTCTTATGATTGTGCACATTCGGCGTCCTGTAGGCTTCTAGGATTTGGGATTCTGTCTCATTCTTCAAGTCTGGGAAGTTTTCTCGTATTATTTCATTGAATAGATTGTTTATTCCTTTGGTTTGGAGCTCTGTGCCTTCCTGTATCCCAATGACTCTTAAGTTTGGTATTTTAATGTTATCCCATATTTCTTGGATGTTCTGCTCATGGTTTCTTAGCAGTCTTGCTGAGTTGTCTATGTTCTTTTCAAGTTGAAATACTTTGTCTTCATTGTCTGATGTTCTATCTTCTAAGTGTTCTACTCTGCTGGTAGTATTCTCAATTGAGTTTTTAAGTTGGTTTATTGCTTCCTGCATTTCTAGGATTTCTGTTTGTTTGTTTTTTATTACCTCTATCTCCCTGTATAGTTGATCTTTTGCTTCTTGGATTTGTTTATGCAATTCATTGTCGAAGTGATCTTTCATTGTCTGATTTTGCTGTCTAATGTCTTCCTTGAGACTCCAGATCATCTGAAGCATGTATATCCTGAATTCTTTATCTGATATTCCATCTGCTGCAGCTATTACCTCTTCTAAAGTTGAGTTGACCTGCATTGCTTGTGGTCCTTTCTTTCCTTGTCGTTTCATACTGCTCGCGTTTCTTTCTGCTTGGAGAAACTGTTGTGTTTTTGAAATTTTCCCCCTATATATTTATATTGCTCTTGTATAGTTGACAAGTCTCCCTTGCAGGGCGGGCAGCGGCTGTGCTCCTCCTCCAATTGGGGTGATCTGTCTACCACGCTGGCAGGCCGCTAGGTCTGTTCTGCCGGTCGGTTGCAGGTCTGCCTACCTTGTAGGCGCAGGCGGCGGCTCTGCTCTGCCCCTCCTCCAGTTGGTGTGATGTGTCTACCACGCCCACGGACCCTTTGGCCTGTTCTGCCAGTCGGTCGCAGGTCTGCCTACCTTGCAGGTGTGGGCGGCGGCTCTGCTTTGCCTTTAATCCAATTGGGGTGACTTGTCTACCACGCCGGCAGGTCACTGGGCCTGTTCCGGGAGTGGGTGGCGGCTCTGCCCTACCCCTACTCCAATTGGTGTGATGTGACTACCATGCCGGTGGGCCTCTGGGCCTGTTCTGGGCGCGGGCGGCGGCTCTGCTCTGCCCCTACTCCAATTGGGTGACGTGTCTACCATGCCGGCAGGTGGTTGGGCCTGTTCCTCTGGTCGGTCGTAGGTCTGCCTACCTTGTGGGCATGGGCGGCGGCTCTGCTCTGCCCCTAGTCCAAATGGGGTGACGTGTCTGCCGCGCCGGCAGGCCGCTGGGCCTGTTCCTCTGGTCGGTCTCAGCTCTGCCTACCTTGTGGGCACGGGTGGCGGCTCTGCTCTGCCCCTAGTCCAAATGGGGTGACGTGACTACCACACCGGTGGGCCGCTGGGCCTATTCCAGGCATGGGCGGTGGCTCTGCTCTGCCCCTACTCCAATTGGGGTGATGTGACTACCACGCCGGCGGGCCTCTGGGCCTGTCCCGGGCGCGGGTGGCGGCTCTGATCTGCCCCTACTCCAATTGGGGTGATGTGTCTACCATGCTGGCAGGCTGCTGGGCCTGTTCCTCCGGTCGGTCACAGGTCTGTCTACCTTGTGGGCACGGGTGGCGGCTCTGTTCTGCCCCTAGTCCAAATGGGGTGATGTGTCTGCCGTGCCGGCAGGCCGCTGGGCCTGTTCCGGGCGCGTGTGAAGGCTCTGCTGTGCCCCTACTCCAATTGGGGTGATGTGTCTACCATGCCGGCAGGCCGCTGGGCCTGATCTGCCGGTCGGTCGCAGGTCTTCCTACCTTGTGGGCACAGGTGGTGGCTCTACTCTGCCCCTACTCCAATTGGGGTGACGTGACTACCATGCCCGCGGGTCATTGGGCCTGTTCCAGATGCGGGTGGCGGCTCTGCTCTGCCCCTACTCCAATTGGGGTGACGTGACTACCACGCCTGCGGACCGCTGGGCCTGTTCTGCCGGTTGGTCGCAGGTCTGCCTACCTTGTGGGCACGGGTGGTGGCTCTACTCTGCCCCTACACCAATTGGGGTGACGTGACTACCATGCCCGCGGGTTGTTGGGCCTGTTCCGGATGCGGGCGGCGGCTCTGCTCTGCCCCTACTCCAATTGGTGTGACGTGTCTACCACGCCGGCAGGCCGCTGGGCCTGATCCGCCGATCAGTCGCTGGTCTGCCTACCTTGCGGGCTTGGGCGGCGGCTCTGCTCGGCCCCTACTGCAGTTGGGGTGAAGTGATACCACGCTGGCGGGTCGCTGGGGCTGTTCCGGGCGTGGGCGGCGTCTCTGCTCTGCCCTTCTGGCTTCCACAGTATTCAGCAGGATCCGGACCAAGAAGCAGTTTCAGCGGGTTCTTTAGCCCTGGGCCAGAGCAGTTCCGGGAGCCCGAATTCAGCTGCTCCGGGCTCGGTGTATGTTCTGATAGGAGCAGGCTCCAAGAGGCAGTTTCCGCAGGTTCTTTAGCACTGAGCCTGAGTACTTTGTCTGCGAGACTCAGGCGAATGGCAGCCTGAAATTACCTGTTCTATGGTTGAATGAGCTGCGATCATTTGAAAACAGGGATGATGTCAGCTCTCCAAGATGGTGGCCGCTGGCCTCCTCTGTGGTCTGACCGGTGTGGAGAACTGAACTGGACCGCTTCCTTCCCCCGTCTCAAACCCAGAATTCAGCACTGTGTACAGTGATTGCACAGCTGGCAGGAGCCCATAGAATCCGCAGCGCTGTATCTTTGCATTGCTATCTCTTGCTTCCCAGCGCTTGCGGCAGATTCTAGCCTCGGGGCGATTTGCTGAATAAGCAGCGTGACCCTCCGTGCGGACAAATCGCTCGCGTTTGAGCCCCTGTAGCTGATCCTCGTGCGATGAAAATCCTTCCACTAGGTTTTGGAGCACCCCAGTTTTGCTAGAAATTCCTAACAAGATAGTTTTTAGCTGATTTAACTCATCATTCTCCTGAACAGTGACGCGGTACATGGGGGTGATGCACTCCCTTCGTTGCCATCTTCCCTCCCTCCAGATAAAAACTTAATGTACTATCCCAAGGTGATTAGAGATCATCAGTAGAAGAGAGTCCCCATTTAGTTGGGGACTATGTTAGTGTGTTTAAATAGATCCATTCCCCCTGATATGATCACTGAACTAGTAAAAAATAAACAGATGATCATGGTCCTTCCTTTTTTGCCTTTGATTTTAGAAGTAGCATGTGCACATTGTATTATTCTGAAAGCTCAGACAAGAAGCTCAGCACTAATCCCTGCTCAGTAATCATTACTATTACCATTCATCTTTGTGTGTTATTTTCTTCCAATCATATTGCAAGGTAACAAGTATAATGCATTTTTTTTTTCCCCAAACACACTAATACACTTTTCTTGTTCACGTATACTTATGTCATTGATCCAAAATTCAGCCAAATGCCTCATTTGCCAAATACCTCATGTGCTTTCCGGTTATTTTACCAGAAAGTCCAAGATACTTTTGGCTTTCAATATAGGATCTCAAAGTCTAGGACAAGACAGTCTCAAAAGATAGGATTTATTGAGGGAGGGAAAAAAAAGAGTTTTCAAATTAAATATCTTTCCTTTTGCATAACAAAGGTCAAATTGAGAGTTGAATAAGAATTTTACTACAAACCACACAGAAGGAGAGAAATCAGAATATAAAATGTGGGAAGTTCCTGCTCATGCAGGGAACAAGGGGAAAGCTGGAGGGAGGAGGGTGGAGGCAGGAGAGAAATGATTGGGGGTGGGTAGGGTCCTGCCTTCCTGCCCCTTCCCTCCTGCTGGTGGGGTGAGGGCTGGAGAGATGAAAGGGATTCAAATAGAAGTTCCACTTCGCTGGAGAGGCTCTCTCTCTCCTGCTGTGATCAGAATGGTGCCAGCTCGGGAACACAGCAAGTGGAGACCACGGAGGGCAGAAGCTCCACTGGCTGGCTCAGTGTGCTGATGGGCACGTGCGCTGGGGTCACTGCAGTGCGGAGCTAACTGCTGCCCAAACTGGGGTGGAAGGGAACTTGTGGCTGGAGTTCAGAGGGCCCAGGTTCCCATTTATGTCTTTCAATTCCTCAAAGGGTATGAATATTTTAAGAGCATTTGGGGCATATTGCCAATTTGCTTTTCTGAAATGAGATTACGGTAGTTCTTGAGATTCGCTCTAGCTTTACTAGGGCCGTGAGCATCATCTTTTGAAGTCTGTGCTGATTTTTTTTTAAAAGAGTGAGAGACGAGAGAGAGAGAGAGAGAGAGAGAGAGAGAGAGAGAGAGAGAGAGAGAGAGAGAGAGAATTTTTTTAATCTTTATTTTTTAGTTTTCGGCGGGCACAACAACATCTTTGTATGTGGTGCTGAGAATTGAACCCGGGCCACACGCATGCCAGGCGAGCGCGCTACCACTTGAGCCACATCCCCAGCCCGTCTTTGCTGATTTGATAGGTATTATTTTAATTGGCAATTTTGTAACTACTAAAATTGATTTTTTTCTCTCTTTTGAGAGAGAAAAAAAATTTTAATATTTATTTTTTAGTTTTCGGTGGACACAACATCTTTATTTTATTTTTATGTGGTGCTGAGGATGGAACCCAGCACCCCACGCATGCCAGGTGAGCGCACTACCGCTTGAGCCACATCCCCAGCCCTGTTTCTCTAGTTTGTTCTTCTTCTTGAATGAAATTTCTCTTTTTAGCCACTTCTCCTCTATTTTTCATTGACAGAGTTTCATTTTTCTTATTAAACTATAAAATCTTTCTTATTTATGGACACTAATGCTTTTTCACAATACTTATTGCAAAATTTTATACTGTTTTTCTTTTAACTTGCTTTTTTTTAATGGACTTTTTGACATTTAGAGTTTGAAAATTTTTGTTGTCTTTTGGGAAATTTTCATTCCTTTTACATAATTAGAAAGATCTTTTGCATCCTAAAATTAACTAAATATATCCCAACTTTTTTTTTTTTTGGACGGTAAGAGGGATAGAACTCAGGGGCACTGGACCACTGAGCCCACATCCCCAGCTCTCTTTTGTACTTTTTATTTGGAGACAGGGTCTCACTGAGTTGCTTAGTGCCTTGCCATTGCTGAGGCTGGCTTTGAACTCTTGACGCTTCTGTCTCAGCCTCCTGAGCTGCTGGGATTACAGGTGTGCACTATGGAGCCTGGTTTATTTCAACATTTTTCCTAGTTGTTGATGATTTAAAAAAAACTTTTTATTTTGAAGTCATTAGTTTAACTGAAAAGTAGCAATGAATTCTCTACATCTTTATCCAGATTTCCCAGAAGATAATATTTCACACATATATTTTATCTTTTTTTAAATTTTTCTCCCTCAAGCTCTGTATCTCTACCTGTAAAACATGCAACATGCACAAATGTATACAAAATATGTTTCTGAACTAGTTGAGAGCGAGTTGAACATGAACATTTTTTGTTTCTTTACTTCTAAATAATTCATTATGTATTTCCTAAAAAAACCATATACTATCTAAGCCCATTGCCATTTTGATTACTCACATCTGAACATGATTTGGTGAATGAATATTTCTTTCAAATATCTAAGTCCAGAAGTGAGTATAATATTATAAATAGGGCCATAGTAATATTATCAAATTTAAGAAGTTAAAGTTGGTAAAGTAGTTATCTAGCTAATTAACCGTGATAAAACAGTGATCTAATATATAGATTTATTCAAATTTAGACAATTATCCTTATAGTTCCTTAATGACAACATAATTTCCCCTGGTATAGAATCCAATCAAAAATCATATATTGCACTTAGTTGTTATGTCTAGAATTTATTTTCTAATAGAGGCAAGTTTTAAATGTCATTATTTTTCTGAATAGTCAGTTTTCTGAGTCACAGATGCTGGGTAGTTTATTGTTGGGAGACAATTCCACATGGGTCTAACATTTATTTATATGTTGCAGAGACAGACATGGACGGTTTTTATTCCAGACTACCTTTTTAAGGATGTTTGCACAGCCAACTGACTTGGAAGGTACAAGTATTGTCTTCTGGAGCAAAGGCAGGTGTTTTTATTGTCCAGTATAAAAGATTCAGGTTCCATAAGATGAGAGTTTGTTTCCTGGAATGCAGCCCACCTCATGTGAAGGTGTCACCTGAGCCTCTTTGTGTTGCCCTGTGAGAATCAGGGTTCAGGGAAACAAATACTATTATGTGGCCACGGCTCTTGCTGTGAGCAGTAAGACCCAATGTCTCTGACCTAGGAGTCTTGTGCCTTCTGCACAGTACTGTGGCAATGAACTTGTTTACTTGCAAGCAGGGTAACCTCTCAGATTCTTCACAATTCTGGACATTTGTCTTTTGCCCAGCTTTATACTATAGCCTGTGTGTATCAATCTCTGGAATTACTAACCATGACTATTTCTGCCACAATTCTGACTCTGGCTCTGCACCAAAGTAAGGAGAGGATTAAACCCATGGCTTAGGTAATTTATGTAATAGAGTTTTCTCTGGAAGGATTGAGGGTGGTTTCATTGACTGTGAACTTCACCTGAATTAACTGATCATGGCCTGCTGAAAAGATGATGTTCTTAAGCTATAATGGAAGAAGCATCTCCAGAACAAGAGAAATGTTTGAAACAGCACTAGTCAGATCACTTCTAGAATATTGTGTTCATCTCTGGGTTAGACATACAGAGCAAGCATCATCATTATTACTCTTGCCTTTTATCTAGCTTTATTGCAGTATGATTGACAAATAAGAATACCTAAGATGTACAATGTGATGTTTTGTTGTGTAAATACATTATGAAATGATTATTAAATTAAGCTAACATATTGTCACCTCACATAGTCACCATTTTTATTTTTGGATAAGAACACTTGGGATCTAAGCAAATTTTGAGTATATAGCACATCATTATTAACTATAGTACCTTGCTGTACATTAGGTCTCCAGAACTTATTCATAACTGAAAATTTATAAACTTGGACCTCTCTCCTTTCCCCAACCCCTAGTCCCTGATAACCTCTTCTACTCCCTATTATTATGAATTCAATTTTTTAATATTCCACATGTATGTGGGATCAGGTGGTATTTCAAAATATTTATTTTTTCTTTCTGGCTTATGTTACTTAGCATAAAGTCCTTCAGATTCATCCAAGTAGTCACGAATGGAAGAAGTTTTTTTTTTCTTTTTAAAGGGTGTGTGTGTAGAGTATAATTAAATTAAAAATCTGTTCATTTGCTGATGGATAGTTAGGTTGTTTCCACATTTTGGCTACTGTGAATAATATCACAATGGATGTGGGAGTGTAGATATTTCTTTGCAGAAATGAAAGGAATGTAGCTCTGGGTATGGGATGGTGGTAGCATCTCTTCTCTGGGGTGTAGGCACCTCCATTGCAGTGTTGGTAGCCGTCTGTGAGGTACAGAGGCCTGTGGAACAGTTGGGCATGTGTGGAGAAGTGGTGGCTTTAGGGTCTCTGGTGGTTGCTTGCTGTCATGGTGGCTCTCTGTCTGGGTGGTTGTAGCTCTCTGTCTGTCTCTCTCAGTGCAGATCCTGCTGGGCACTGTGGAGCTGGTGTCTGAGCAGGGGTAGTCTGCAGCAGCCGTGGCTCCATTGTGAGGCTCTAGGGTGGGCAGAGAAGCAGAGCCATCTCTGTACCACGGCCATGTAAGCAGCACTGCCATGGACTGGGGTTCTGGGCAATGATGGTGCCCGCATCCTGGGGATGCCCAGTATTACCTCCTTCTCTGGGGATCCTGTTGGTTACTTCAGTGGAGAAAGCTGTTATGCAGTGTCTTTTGCTGAGCAGGCACCTGGGGTCCAAGCCCCTTTCACAGTAAGGGATCCTCTACTGTGAAAACCCCAGGGTGTACGGAAGCCTCAGGGGCTGCTGGACTCCTCAGTGACAAAGGCTGCTGATGTCCTCCACCCATCCAGCCACTGGAAACCATGGTGGCTCCCATCTCATGGGTGATGCCGACTGCCAGGCCTCTGCTCTGTTCCTAGGAAACTCCAGATGTCTCAGCTATGCAGAAGTCCCCAGTGATCTTTTCCATGTGTTTAGTTTCTGTGTTTCGGCTCTGCTGTGTGACTGCAGGTTTCTAATTGGACTCCTGAGCCTTCTCAGGGCTGTTTCCCTTCATGAATAGGTAGCGTTCTAATTGTTATTTTTGTCTGTCTGTTTTGGAGATGGGGTCTCACTATTACAACCCTAGCTGGCTGTGGACTCCTGGGCTCAAGCCACTCTCCTCCTTAGCCTCCAGAGTAGCGGGAGCACAGGTTCACACTCCTGCAGTGGCTTGTTGTTATTATTCTTGTAGAGGATGGAGAACGGGTACCTACCACGCCACCCTCTTGCAGATCCAGAGAATTGTTGTTGACACACTAAAATAAGTTCAGATGCAGGTGATCCAAAGTGTGAAGAGCCTGGAAAATACATGTTCTGAAGAGTGGATAAAGAAAGTGGGGATGATCAACTAGAAAAAGGAAGACTTAGGGGAAATATGTAAGAAAGGTCTTCAGGACCACTCCCTGTGTGAAAATTTTCAGGATTGCAGAATTTTGACTTCTTGGAATAAAAAAAAATCTTTCTAACGATCAGAAATTTCACAAATACTAAAAATATGTGAACTCCCTTCACAGGCACTTTTTGGAAAGATTGGGGTTAGGATTTATTTTGGGGGACACAGGAGCATTGGGGAGGGAGTTGGGAGGGATGGTCTCTCTAGTTCTTTCTAGTTCTGACACAAAGAGATGTGAGAGAACACTATCCTAGCTCTGGATGTAATCTTAAATGGTCTTTGGGTGGCATTTTAATAAATAGCTCAACTTTTCTGAGCGAGCCTGCCTGCCTGGCGTTGGGTCTGAATCAGGACTCATTACTCATAAAACCAGTCTGCACATCCTATTGCTCATCTTGTGGGGCTCCTGGGAAACACTTCTGGGATGCAGAGTAAAGTTAATCACTTTCTTTTATTAGCTTTTAAATGCTTAGATCAGATTTTATTTCCTTGGAAGTCTTAGCTATAAAATAGGGAACACACACACACACACACACACACACACACACACACGTGCCTAAATGATTTCAAAGTGATACTTTCATTTTTTTGTAGGTTAAAGTTGATCCGTGACTTATTCTGAAGCAAGTGATGGATTGGGGAAGTGTTAGGGGAGGGGGCACGTTAAGAATTTCCTGCTTATAATTTGATTTTGATGGGAACACGTAGTCTCTATAGGTGAAATGGAAGGGAAAAGAAGCTGAGAACTTTCACTGAAGACTGCCTGACGCATCTTGCTTGGTGTAACATGATAGAAAGGCACTATAATACTTGATAGATTGAATTTCTTGTAGAACATGTTTTTAATATACTAATTGTTTATTGGTTCTGTACCTATCATAGGCTGGATATTTTTAGACATCACTTCTAAGCTACATAGGTAGTTTCCAGGGTAATAACAATGAATTCTTTTTAGTTTTCCATGTTACAGATGAAAGAAAAATGAGATTAGTTGTTAATTATATGTCCATTTTGCTATGCTCAGAAAGTGATGTTTAAAACATGTAATGATGTGGCATTCCATCAAAACTGGTACCTGACCAGTCAACATGAACTGTGGCCAGTTCACTGGGCAGGATACAGTATTGCAACCAGATGCTTGTCTAACCCCTCCCGCCTTCCTTCCTTTACCCCATGTGCCAAGACTGCTTTCTGTCTAGCTCCAATGGCTCCCTTCTCTTCCTACTCCAGACTCACTGATTATGTTCTATGTGTCTCAGAAAATTTTCACGACATTTCACTTCTGTTGACTGCTTATTACTGGACTTTATAGAGCATACTCTATGCTCTTATCACTTTTCTAAGCCACTTTCATACATTCTGTTGTTCAAATACCACAAAACTGTCATTGGGGTAGATAGTCCACCTGCTTCCATTTCATGGGTGAGTAAAAGTGAATCTTCATCCATCCATATGCAAATTCTCCATGGCTGAACCAGAATCTGAGAACTTGCTTCAAGGTCCAAGATATTTGGCTTGGTTTAAAAAGTCCTCTGTAATCTACTCCAAAGGCAACATAGTGCTTGATAGGTAGTAGTTGGTAAATTTTGTTTTGATGAATCAATGTATCCTTGCAGTTAACATCCTTATAATTTTTATAAATATCTGGAGGATCTTATCCATTTAGTCAAATATGATTCTGACAGTCATATTCCCCCCTCTTGATATTGTTTGTATTTTTATTTTGTATTATTATTTACTTTTTTGGTTTTATTTAATCTCATTTAAAAAATTCACTCAACTCGATAATAATATCTCTGCAGGAATGCATAGCCTATGTAAGTCCTTGAATCCCAAACACAATATGCCTTTGGCTTCCACATTTGATAATAATAAGAGTCCATCCATTTTTTTATTTTTATTTTTTTTGCTGAATGGTGAATCCTTAGAGTTGAACATAGGAGGTAAAACCAATAACAGGTGCTCAGAGTATTAATATTTATTTCTATTTTTAAGGTTTTAGAAAATACATTGATTTTTGAGACAGATAGATCTTGGTGCTGCTCCTTAATAGTAACATGATCTCGCACACATGAATTAACCCCTCTGATCCCAGCTTTCTCACTTGAACATAAAATAATAGTTTTATCTTCACAGGTTTGTAATACATAATGAGCACTTCAGATGGGCTTAGTAAATGGTTTGCTTCCATTGTATGCAGAACGTTCACTGCTACTGAGGACTGCTTTGTGATTCGGAAAGTTTATTACTGAATAGTAAAACTCCTTTTTGAGAATATCTGGAATCATCAGTCAAAGGATCCTTGGCCACATCCTAGGAGGACTCTGAAATATCATCCACATGGCCCTCTGCCTTAGTGCTCTTGAACCCAGCATTTCTCAATGGGCAAGCCAAAAACCATCAATATTCAAGATGTTTATAAGAGGTTCCATGTGAAAATGAAAAGGATTTTGTGGTGAAAAAAAATATGCACAAGAGCTTATGAAGAACAGTTAAGTGTTCTTTGAGCAGTGCTTCTTGTCTCTTCTAATATGCCACAAGTAAGGTATAAATTGTGGCATTTATACCTTTATTTTTCACTCTTATTTGACCACCAATGTTTTTCTTTTCTTCCATCCTGTAGGTTTGATTTGTAAATGTTTCACAGAATATGCTTGAGAAAACCCAATATGGCTGGTTTCTAGTCTTGTGCCAAAGTGCTGTTCAAGAAACCCATCCTAAGGAATGAGATGTTCTTTAGAATGTAGAAGAGGGAATTGGAGTAGATTTATGGATAAGTGTGACAGAAAGATATTCCTAAAAGCACTTCTTTGTGAAAATGATAGTTGTTGAAATAACGAGTGAATTACCGACCTGATGCTTAGATAATAAAGCAAATGAAGCCAAAGTTTTTGTTCTTGGCTTCATTTTCCTAACCACCCTCAAGGCTCAAACCACCATCTCCCACAAAGTGTGGAAGTTTTAATTGGCACACTGGAGAGAAACTGAAAGCTTGTTTTCATTCTAAATGCATGCATCTTAGAGGAGAAGTTCAGAAACTCGAGTATAACAGAAGACTCTTCAATGGGAATGAGGTATAAATAAATCAGAATATATGATTCTTCTTGTATAGCCAAGTGATTTTTTTTTCAACACTTTAAAAAGGGGTCAGAAAATGACAAAACTCCTGTTTCATTAGAGATTATATCATGTTGCAGCTTAAGGGCTGGTTAACATTCTCAAAGTTTTAAGAGTTTTTTTTTTTTTTAATGAATCTGGGAAATAGCTTCTATCTTCACATTATGTTCTGGCTGTGAATGTCTGTTGCAAGCATTAGAGAACAATTGGCTATTAGTGTCTTAGGTAAACAGACTTTATTATTGCAGTTCAGTTTTTAATGATTTCTAAGGCTGATGTTGAAAAATTGAGTTGTTCCTAAATGCTCAGGTTGGATTCTTCATGTGATCATATGACATGGTGGGGACCAACATCCCCATAGTAATATCTCCTTTCTTTTTATGTTTTTATTTCATTTTTTTAATGCAAAAAAAATCTTTGGCTTTGGAATAGACTTTCTCCCTTAGGCAGAAACCATTAAATGTTTTCCCTTAAGAAATAGGACTTTCAAGGCAAGGACTGAGAATCTTGTGTGACACTCCCCACTTACATGTTTGTACCTTTGAAAGATGTTATTCTCTATCATAGGAGGTTATACATGATTTTATTTTATTTTTGGGGGTACCAGGGATTAAACTCAGGGCAATCGACCTCTGAGTCACACCGCCAGCCCTATTTTGTATTTTATTTAGAGACAGGGTCTCACTGAGTTGCTTAGCACCTTGCTTTTGCTGAGGCAGGTTTTGAACTCACAATCCACCTGTCTCAGCCTCCCCACCAGTGGGATTACAGGCTTGTGCCACCGTACCCAGTTCTACAAAATATTTTTTAAAAAAACTTTTGCATTTACTTCAGAGTAGGTAAAACAAAAGGACATTTTTTTCCTCAACAATATAATTTATTGAGGGCTTACTGTATTTCAGAATTTAAAGTAATTATCAAACTATCACAATGGTCTCTTACAGGAGTCAGGATATTAGCCAGGTAACATTTTCCAAAGCCTTGGCTCCTATTCATCTTTAAATGCCCTTGCCAGGTGCTCCAATGGAGTGGAAGAGAATTATTGGGAACAAATATCATACCCTTCACTCTATATGCCCCCAAATTTCCTTAACCCTCAACCTCTGACTGTAAAAAAAATATACCTCTACTAGTGGTTACAGATAAATACTGGGGCAGAGTAAGGAATGGATTGAGGATGGGGCACAGAGATGATGTCTGTTTGTGTTCATCATATTTGGACCCTAGCTTAGCCAACCAGAAAGGCCCAGTTGATGGTGCAATACTGATTAGCACATGGCCCTGCCTTCCAGTGACTGTCACTAAAGCCCTGGGGGGGGGGGAGGGACGATCGAATAAGAAATATTAAAGCAACATAAGCAAGGGGCCACTAGCTGGGGTTATTTTAGTCCTGCAACAACTGGGCAATAAAACACAATTTAATTTAGAGGTATTCCTCATAAATAATTAATTTTGAATGGAGCCAATCACAGACAGCAATTGATTATATAGCTAAAGACCTCCTATCAAACAACACCCCCAAATGACAACCCCTATCTTATGTAGCCAATCTGGAGGGTGGGGTGGGAGGGGATTCCTTCCAGAATCCTCTTTGGATACTAACATTTGTGGATGCTTAGTCCTTTATTTAAAATGGCATAGTATTTGCATAGAACCTACACATATCCTGTTGGGTACTTTAAAGCATCTCTAAGTAAGGTATAATACCTAACACAATGTAAGTACTTTGCAAAAATTATTATTCTGTATTATTTAGGGAATAATGACAAGAAAATATATACATACCCAGTAGAGTTTTTCCCAAAATGTTTTCAATTCATAGTTGTTTGCATGTATGGATGCAGAAACCATGGGCAGGAAAGTCCAATTGTAATTATGTACGTTGCTTCCTTTTTCACTCTGCAAAAGCCCACTGCTCATACTGCTGGTGCAGAGCTCTTTGAACCTCTCTGGTTTTGAGTGCTGCCTGATTAACATTCTTTGCTTAAATAATTTCTAAGTTTATTTCACCTAAAATTTTTATTTTAACATAAAGTATTAATAAATTAGATAAAAAAGTAAAATATGCTCCATTAGGTATTTCTTTGAGAAATTGAGCAAATACATAGAATTGGTAATGGACATACCATGAGTGGGTTTTCCTCAAGTTAGCCCAGGGACAGTGAGAATAGAAGGGCATGTAGTGCCCAAACAATCTTTTGAGAATGGGAGTAGCAAGAGGAGGGGTCTGTTAGTCATGACCATCCCAGTGTCCATGAGAGATACTCCAAGAAACCCTTGACCGAGATGAGCTGGGTCTGGTGCTACTATATTTCACTACAGAATCAGTGCAGATTTTACTTTTAAATTTTCTTTTGCAAAAAACGTAGGGTGTGACCATTATATGAAGCTTTAAAAAATTATTCAAAAGTAATTTATTACTAAACTGCCTTTGGTGCAAGATTAGGAGGCATGGAATACTAGTGAATATATATATTAAAATGAAATAGTCCAAATTGATGAACATCATTTCTTCATGACAGTTTGGTGAACACATTTTTTTTACCATCTGGAAAAAAAGTTAACACACTCATTGTTATTAATTTATACACTATAGTCAACATATTACACTTAAGAAAATGTGCCACAATGTTGTACCATGCAGATTTACAAAATTTAATCTTCTGTGCCTGAAGATTCTGCATTACTATCATTGGTTTCAGTGCCACTCATAGAAGATAGTACTGCAGTGCCAAACAAACCAGGCAAGGTGGCCTTTGGAAATACACTGCCAATGCACAAGGGTGAAGAATTCTTGGTTCCTGGCTCACAGTGTGCCAGAAGTGAAGTGGGCATCCATGTGCCACTGGTGAAAACATTGTTGCTCTGTTTACCTTTTAAACAGAATACATTGTTGCTCTGTTTACCTTTTAAACAGAATTATGCCATGCAAGGGAAAGGTTATAAAGCAAGGAAAGGTTATAAACCAACTTGTGGACTCAAAACACAGAGTGGCATGATTATATGGTGGTGAGGATGAAGAGGTGAAGTGGGAGATTTCCAGTGAGCCTGGGGGAGACTCTCACAACTGTCACTGGGACCTTTTTGTACTTTCCAGGACAATATGTTTTGGGGACATTTGGGTCACAGAACCTGCTATTTATGCATCTGTTTATGAGAAATTTAAGATAAAAGGTGTCCAACACCCAACGTGGCAATACTGTGCTTACAAAACTGTTTGATTTTAGCAAGTGGTCTTCCTGTATTTAGGAAGGAAAGAATCTTATAGGATATATTGTTCACTTTCACAGACTTATGGCCATTCTTTTATATATATTATATTTATATTTTCTCATATCATATACATACTTCATATTCCACTTAGAATCCACTTAGATCCACAATATTGGATATGAATGAATAATCAGGTGAATTAAAGTCTGTGTGTACACACATGAATCAGAATGAGAACACAAAACATTAAAAATATTTGTGGTTTCTGAGCCAGAAATTCCTTCTCTGTTGAAATTCTCCAGACTTATCATATTATCTCCTAAACCTTTTTACCAGGAGAACAAATTTTCTCTATTAGGGAATTTCATAATTTTAATAATGCTAAAATTTAATATAGTCCCTGATGGGCCTGAAAAAATAATTCCCTTTCATTATTGAGGAAAACTCATTGGGGTTAGAATGTATCAGGTGACCATTAAATGGATCATTATTAATCTCTGTCTCTGCAGGGATCGTATAAATTATCCTGGCTCAATTGTTGACTTCTGCTAATCAATAAGAAAACTTTAAACATATGTCTGTGTTTTTAAGCTTGAAATGTCCTTCTTTATCCCTTCTGGCTAACTTTGGTTTGAAGTCCACTTTGTCGGACACGAGGATGGAAACCCCTGCTCGTTTATGTGGTCCATGTTAGTTATATGTTTTTCCCCATTCTTTCACCTTCAGTCTGTGGATGTCTTTTCCAATAAGATGAGTCTCTTGAAGGGAGCATATTGTTGAGTCTTTTTCTTTTTTAATCCAATCAGTAAATCTGTGTCTTTCAATTGATGAGTTTAGGCCATTAACATTCAGGGTTATTATTGAAATATTGTTTATATTCCCAGTGATTTGTTTTTTTTACTTGATTTTTTTTCTCCTTTGATTATTTTTTCCTTTGCTGATTTTCATTGTTGTTTTTCATTTCCTCCTTACAGTATATTTTGCTGATAATGTTTTGTAGTTCAGGCTTTCTCATTGTAAATTCTTTTAACTTTTGTTTACCATGGAAGATTTTTATTTCATCATCAAATCTGAAGCTTACTTTTGCTTAATATAAGCTTCTTGGTTGGCATCCATTTTCCTTCAGAACTTGGAATATGTTGTTCCAGGATCTCCTAGCTTTGAGGGACTGGATTGAGAAATCTGCTGAGATCTGAATTTTCTACACTAAGCATGTACTATTTTATGAACAGGAAAACATTCATTTGAGAGATATCTAATCTCACTAGTGTCCTCATCACTAATATCTTGGGGTATTTGGATCCTTAAAGTACTTTTTCTCTGGATCAGGAATGAATCCTGAACTCTTTTGAAGCATAAAACTTTTGAATTGGCGAGAACTACTTTGAGAAAAAGAAAATACAAAACTATATATACAAAGTAGAGGTCAAAATTAGATATTTATATAGAGTGAGAAAGAAAATACAGAAATTGCAAATTTTACAAGGTTATAAAAAGGTATAAATGTCATGCAAACAGCAAAAAACAAATTAGTGTTTTAAATATTTCACTGATTCATAGTCCTGCTCCATTTCTGTATTTGGATGGAACACTCACTGCTTCCTTGACAGACAATAATTTTGTATTACATTTTCTATACAAAGAATAGAAAAAGAATTAAAAGGATAAATCAATCTTTTCACTCATACAGTTAATCAAAATCAATCTCTTATTATTGCTGGTTTAGAAGAACCCTTTTGTATTACCTTCACACTCCTTATTGGTATCGTCTCATGTGTAACTTCCTCTGTTGGCAGATTGGCATGTTGGAGGTGAGGTATTTCTGTCTGGAGGAAACTCTGCTTCCATAAAAGCTGTCTAGTATGTGTGGAGGGTGGAGGTATCCCTGATGCTGGGGTCGAAGTATCCTTCTGAGCCAGAAAGTGGGCAGTGGCTTACTCAGATCCTTCTCTTTGGGAACAAAGCTGGATATAAATACTGTATAAGATTCTCCAGGTGGGATTTGCTGTGCCTGGTAAATTGGAGGTAGATCTGTTAGTCAGTGGGCTCTTAAACTCTGACTGAGGGTGTTTAAGGCGGGGAGGGTAAACTCTAGCTTGGGACACCCTAAAGCTGAAATTGTACTTTCTTCTTGAATGAGGACATGGACATCTGGGAAGCACTGGTGACAAGGAGGGGCCCAGGGCTGAAGTATGTTGGCTTGGTAGTAAATCCACTCCTGTTCTTGACACATATTTAACACAAAATGGTATTCAGATGACTACCAAAAAACAGTTTCTTTGTCACTTAGCAATTAATATTTTTTTTTCTGCAAAATGGTGTTTAATAGATGCTAAGTATCTGTCATATTAAAATGTACCAAAAAATTTTAACTATCAATGTACTATTGCTGGACATTTAGGTTATTTTAAAAGATTCTAACTACTGTAAATAATGCTGCATCTAACATTCTCATACACATGTCTGATGCTGTCTTTCAAAATAGCTTTTTACTCAGCATAAATTTTTAGAAGTGGCATTGTTGGATGAAGAAATATGCAGAATTTTTTTTAAAGGCTTTGATATATATACAGCAGGGTTTATTACATTGCACTTCTTTTCTACAGAAATATTGTAACAATGTATTCTCCCCTTCACAGTGTAGAAGAGTCAAAGACTGCACTCCTTGAATTGAAAGCATTATAAATTAAGAGTATTACTCAGCACTCCAGAGAGAGCCATTAAGGAGCTGCTGATTGTTTTGAGAGAGATCTATTTGAAGCACTGTCTGTCTGACACATTTGTCAGAATAAGACCAGGGAGCAGCAGCCTGCAGAAACTACTATCCAAAAGCTTTTTAAAAATTGACATCAAAAGCCTGTGACCTGTCATTGGATTTTGCCACTTAGGCCATACAAATGATGTATGTTTTGGTCTAAAAGATCGGAATCATGAAGGTTTGGGCAAATTTGGGAAGCAGATGGAATGTGGTGCAATATGAGTTCAAGTCGGCTTCAAATTCAGTGTCTGTACTGCAGTGTTAAGGTTTTTTTGGCTTTAAAAGGTGATAGCAGCCAGTATTTTCCAGTCAGGTATGAATGACTTATTATGGTTTTATGCCAGTGAATTTGATGGTGTGGTTATTTTCTACCCTATTCACTGTGAAATATTAAGGGGATATAGCATAATAAAACTATAGAATACTACTAGTGAAGGTCAGGGGGAAAAATAAAAGAACAAAAGAGCTGGCATATATTGCTAATCAATTACACCCACTAGTCATTAATAACAGTTAAAATTCTACACATTGCATGGAAAGAATTTGATTTATAAAAAAATAAATTGTTTTTGAATATTTAAAATATCTTATGAAGCCCATGATTTAAAATGCATTATACTGTATCCAGGGAAAATACTATGATGTGAAATGTTATAAATGAGTCAAAGAAATTTAATCAAAATATTTATTTCAGATTCCATGAAAACAAGTAATGATTCCTTTTAATAATGAGCTCATGTCTTTTCTAGGAAATGCAAAGTAATAAACCATAAACATAATGTACCCGTCTAAGGTAGAGATTATAAAATTGAACTGGAAGTAAGAAAAGAACATTGGAACAGCATAGGGCACTTGCTACCTATGGACCCTTGGAGCACTGGGGATATATAATACTTTGTTCCAATGGCCTGCAGGTGTCTGTCCAATTTCCCTGGGTGAAGCCACCATCTCCCTTGAACATGTCTACTCCCAAAGGCAATGTGGTTTGTTGGTGTAGAAGCCATGGGAGAAGCCCCTGCTGTAACAGTTTGGGAGATAGACTGGCTGAATTTCAGATCCCAGGTTTGAGTTTTATAGACTTTCTAAGAAGTTAAATACCTTTGCCACGTCATTTACTGGTGATTTAACTTATTTACTTCACACAGAGTGAATATCATCTCATGGGTTAGAGATGGATGCACAGTTTTGAATTCATTTGACAATCTGATACAATAATATTTTGGGAGTACCAATATGGCACTTCAGGACCCCAAAAAACTACTTCTATTTTAAATGGAGAAGACTAAATCCATGAATAATTATAATGTAAAATTATATGACTAATGTGAGAAAAGAAACATGAAGTACTCTGAAAGATTTAAAGGAAGGAGACATGGTTTGGGGGGAGATCTGAAAGACTTCATGGAAGAGGTGGCATTTGTGATGCGCCTTAGCAGACAGAATTTGACACATGAAGATGTAACCTTTAGAAACCAAGAAGTTTTCTTTCTGATTTTGCTAGAGGTTTTTCCCCCCTTTGTTTACAATTTGCATATAACATCCAGGCTACTTGAGACCCTTTGACTTCCTTGCATCTTCGGGCCATAAGATCGATGGCAGAATTCCTGGTTCTATTGGCATTCTTTACCCAGACTGAGAACATTATCTTTCGGTTGGCCTCCCACAGAATCAGTGGCTGTCAGGCTCCTTGATAAATGTGTTAGAGCATCATCCCAAATCTGACTTATTTAGCTTCTCATATTCAAGGAACCCCAGAGTGTGTTGTGCCACCTTTCTTAACAGTGAAGCCAAAAAACATGTCCTTTACTTTAGAGGGGAGATCCCATGCACCTGGAATCACTGAGCCCCGACTGTTCTTTTCTGACCTATCAGGACTCTTATTCTCACAGGATCCATCCCCAACTCTCTAGCATGCACATCTCTAAAGTATCTAGAGTATCTGTTACTTCCTGCTCTCTAGGTCATATCAGCATGTGATGATGTCATCAAAGTAGTGAACCAGTATGATGGAAATGTCATCAGTGTCCTATATCTTCAATTATGATGTGTAGCAGAGAGTTGATCTAATTATCTAATGCTATGGCAGGAATTTTAAGTAGGTGTACTGTTGTCTTGCCAAAGGACAGAAATTAACTTTTAGCATTATCTATTAGAATGCGATAGAAACACTTGATGGATTAAGAGCTTTATTTCAGTGCCAGGTGCCGTCGTGCATTCCTGTAATCCCAGCAGCTCAGGAGGTTGAGGTAGGAGGATCTTGAGTTCAAAGTCAGACTCAGCAACTTAGTGAGGCACTTAGCAACCCAGTGAGAGCCTGTTTCTAAATAAAATATAAAAAGGTCTGGGGATATGGCTCAGTGGTTAAGCACCCTTAGGTTCAATCCTAAGTACAAAAATAATTTTAAAAGCTTTATTTCAGGCATCATACCTCAATTGCTTTTCTCCTATAAGGAGGCATCTCAAAACCAGGTGCTTTTCATCTCTAGCAATTAGGGAAACGCAAATCAAAACTACACTAAGATTTCATCTCTCTCTAGGCAAAATGGTAATTACCAAGAATGCAAAGAATAAAAAATGCTGGTGAGGATGTGGGGAAAAAGGTACACTCATACATAGTTGGTGGAGTTGCACCACTCTGAAAAGCACTATGGTTATTCCTCAGAAAGCTAAGAATGGAATCCCCATATGATCCAGCTATATCACTCCTTAGTATTCATTCAAAAGACTAAACTTAGCATACTATAGCAATACTGTTACTTCAATGTTTATAGCAGCACATTTCACATTAGCCAAAATATGGAATCAGCTTGATGTCAAACAATAGATTAATGGATTAAGAAAATGTGATGTATATACACAATGGAGTTTTACTCAGTCATAAAGAATGAAATTATGGCATTTGCCAGTAAATGAATGGAAATAGAGAACATTATTCTAAGAAAAATAAGCCAGACTCTGAAAATCAAGGGAAGCTTGATATATGAATGCTAAAGCAAAGTAAGGGAAAGAAGGCAGGGGGGTTGGATTGTTGTAGGGACAAACGAGGCAAGGCACCGAAGATAGCAGGAAACAGTTTTATTTGGCTGCAGCCAGGTTCAGAGGGCACAGCTTTTGCTGTAATCAATTAATCCCCTAAACCCTGAGTTCAAGTAGTTTCAGTTTTATACCAGCATGTAAGGGGAGAGGCTCAGAAGTTCACAGTCTGCAGAAGTTCACATAAAAGCAGCTTTTTATTTTACTGTTTTGGGCAAGTTAACCCTTCAAGGACAACACCTGAGAAGGGGAGAGCTTCTTCTCCCCTTTCTTTCCTCCCCCTGCCAGTTGTTACCATGGAGCCCAATTGGTAACTTCTCTTTTCTTAAAAATGGAGACATCTCTGTGAAGCTCCGGTTCAAGGCCAGAGGTCTTGTTTGCACATTTCTACAAACTACTATACTGGATACATTTGTGAAAAGCTAGTAAGGGGGTGTCAAGCACCTGGAGTGCTGGTATCTTCCTGGCCAGTGGCCAAGTAAACAGGGCAACACGAAAATAGGAAGTTTATCCACATTGAACTCTTTTGCAGAGACACTTTTGCTGACAGTCCTAAAATCAGCCATGGTGAAGATTTCTGGAGAAGCCCAGTTAAGACTTTTTTGGTGGAGAAAGGGTGTGCCACTTCAGGATAATAAAGATATAGGGAAGATGAGTGGAGTAGGAGGAGGATTTCAAGAGGGAGAAAGGAGGGATGGGAAAGGGGAGGGAATATGAAATGAACTTAACAATATCAGGTTATGTGCATATGTAAATATACCTCAGGGACTTTATCTTTATCTATATGTAGAAAGCACCAATGAAATTTAAGCAAATAAATGAGAGAAAAGAAGACAAGTAGGGTAGAGGAAAGAGAATAGTGGGAGTGGAAGAGGAGGGGGGTGGGGGTTGCTGGGGAGGGACTGAAATAAAATTCCATGCATGTATGATTTTATCAAAAGGAACTCCACTACTACACGTAACTGCAATGCTCTAATTAAAAATAGTTCAACGATAAAAGGAAAACAAAACAAAACAGGTGCTCTTGATCATCACCACATGATTCAGCATCTCAGTCTGTTTCCAAGACCTGTCTATCTTCCGCGCTAGCAAAACAGGAAGAGTTAAATGGGGATGTATAAAGTTCCTTCCCAGAGTCTTCTACATTATTGATGATCACACATCCCAGGATGTGTTTAGTTTTTGTTTAAGTTTTGGATGTCCTATTTCAGTAAGGAGGAAGAATAGACTTCTCCTTGACTCTTTCTTCCTTCTGCTGTCACATTGCCATGGGCGAGTGAGCCAAAGCAGAAGGCCTTTCAGTCCTCGAGGATGTCCAGTTCATCTCTTGGCTCATAGACGGGTGAAATAAACTCAGATTGGTTGGGAGAATTTGCCTGAATCACCATGTTTGTTTATTGTTTATCTGGTTTGGAGCATTTTTCACAAAAAAGTTAAATGGGGGTTTCATTGATCTGCCTATATATTCTATCCTAAATACTCCTTGGTCACTGCCAAAGAACTGGCCCATTGTGATTCCTTGTGGTGATATTTATTATAAAAGCTGTTCTACCTTGCTGCTGAAGATGAAAGCCTTTGCTAGGGTCCTTAAAGTCCAATTGAAATAAGAAAGCTCATTTCAATATATTCTCTTGCAATGGGATCCCTAACTTAAGCAGATCAGTGGGTCTGATCTGTGATACTGGAGACACTGCAATACCTAATTTCAAAATATATAAAAGCCATAATAACAAAAACAACATGTTACTAATATAAAAACAGACATGTAGACGAATGGAATAGAACAGAGGACACAGAGACAGACACCTTCATAACAAAGGTGTCAAAAACATACATTGGAGAAAAGATGGTCTCTTTAACAAACAGTGCTGGGAAAACTGGATATTCATGTATAGTGATTGAAACTAGATCCCTATCTCTCACCCTATACAAAAATCAACTCAAAATGGATCAAATACCTAAATATCAGACAAAACTTTGAAAATTCTAGAAGAAAACATAGGGGGAAACAGTTCAAGACATAGGCACAGGGAATATTTCTTGAATAGGGCTCCGATAGCCTAGGAATAATACCAAGAATCTATAAAGGGACAAGATTAAATTAAAAGGCTTCTTCCCAGCAAAGGTAATAAGTAAGAGTAAAGAGACAGTTATAGAAGAGAAGAACATCTTTGCTAACTATTCTTTTGACAGAGGATTCATATTCAAATATGTAAAGAACTTAAAAAACTTAACACCCCCAACCTCTGCCCCCCAAAATAAAGAAAGAAAAGGAAAAAATTAAAACTAATCAATAAGGGGACAAATGAACTGAACAGATACTTCTCAGAAGATAAATGGCCAATAATTATACAAAAAATTTTCAATAACTTTAGCCATCAGACAAATACAAATCAAAACCACACTGAGATTCCATTTCACTCCATTTAGAATGGCAATCATGAAGAATACAAAAACAAAAACAAAACGAAACAAAACAAAAAACAATAAGTGCTGGTGATGATGTTGGGGAGGAAGAAACTCTACTACTGGTGAGAATATAAATTACTATAGCCACTATGGAAATCAGTATGGATGTTCCTCCAAAGATTACAAATAGAACTATGTTCTAGCTATACCACTCCTCAGTATATACCAGAAGGAACTAAAGTTATCACACTATAGAGATACCTGTGTTTATCCTGTGTTTATCACAGCACAACTCACAAAGTCAAGTTATGGAGTCAGCTTAGGTGCCCACTAAAAGATGAATATAGAAAGAAAATGTGGTATATATATATATACACAATGGATTTTTACTCAGTCACAAAGAAGAATGAAATTATGGCTTTTGGAAATGGAAAACATTATAGTAAGCAAAATAAGCCAGACACAGCAAGAGACGTTATCACAGGTTTTTCCTCATATGTGCAATCTGGGGAGAAAAACATAAAAGTAGCCGGGAGACTATTAGAGAACAGGAAGGCAATAAGGGAGAGGGAGAAGGGGAAGGGATGGTAATGGGGATTTTGCATGTACGGATATGCCATAATGAAGCACATCATTTTGTATAATTAAAATGCATTAAATAAGAAAAAGAGCTCTTCAAATATCTGGGGCTGCCCTCAAAGGACGTAGGGTTGGCAGTGTCTCCAGATCACTTCGAGGCACACCGTCCAGGGTGAGTAAGTATGGACACATGATGAATTCACACCGTGTTCCCATCTCTCAGGATCCATTTATTACATTATGCTGAGGAATTTCTGACATTTCATCTTAGTGTGGTTCAACGCTGAGTTGAGAGTTCTGGGAACCAGCTGAGCACACTATTAGAAGTACTCCCAGCTGTTTAAGAAGGACAAGTCCAGAATTTCTGCTAAGAGTGCCTGTGATGATAAATTTAGACCTAACATTGCATTCTTTTCTTCCTTGGATGAATACCTCAACATAATTCCTCATATATTCTCTAGAGTTTTGCCAACAAATTTCTACATTGTTTTTAGTGTACAATTCTCCATTCTTGGGTTTGTCTTTTTTATTGGCCCCTAGGGATATTTGGGTTATATTTGAGTTTGGCTCTAAGTATAGGACCACACAATGAGGTGTGTGTGTGTGTGTGTGTGTGTGTGTGTGTGTGTATGCATGCATAGGTATGAACTTGTATGTGTTTGTGCCTGCTTGTATTTATATATGTGAGGGGAATTCATTTTAACTTTATAAGAAACTCTCAGAGGCAAGGAAGATATTTAATTATTTTTATATACGCATATCCACTTTGGGTTTTTTGAGTGATATGTAAACTGTAGAGACATAAAATAATGACCATTCAAAAAATACTGCTAAATCCTTGAAGGCTGATTTTCCAAGGAATTCATTATTACATAATCTTTTTTTTTCAGACTAAGGAAGATATTCTTTGATAAAAGGGGTTAGATTAGACCAGATTATTTTGATGAGGTATTTTACTTTCTAAATTAAAGTCAAGATCCAAATAATTCCACAGAGACCTTTACTTGAATCTGATAGTCCTTGTGAGCAAAGATTTCCTTCTGCTATCAACTCCATTTCTTTTCTTTCCCTCCTTCCTTTCTTCCTTTCTCTTTTTCTCCTCTCTCTCTTTCTTTTTTTCTCATTAAAGCATTTTGATCCTCTCTGAGAAGATCAGATAAACTTGTTTATTACAGATAACAACATATTTGACTTAAACAAGTACTTGATTTTCAATACTCTTTTGGGCTTATAACCATATAACTGCAAATTTGAATCAATAAAGAAACTAATGGGCTTATTTAAAAGCAGAAACAGGAGTTTTTGCACATCATTCATTACAGTGCTTATTTTTGCCCAAAAGTCAATCTGAAGTATAAATGATTACAATGAATCTGACATAGTCTTTTAGTGAAAAATTTAACAAGTGATTAAAAAATCAGACATGAACACCGCTTACCAAATTTTACCAAAATAGTTTATTTTCCCTATATACTCTTTGGTCACTTGCTTGGGGACCTTTGGAAGTTTTCAGAGGATCCAGTGTCTTTTGTTTCAGGAGTCTTATGATGCCAAGTTCTCAAAACCCTAAGCTTGGGCTGATTTTGCTTGGGAAAACGTTATCTACTTACGGAAAAAACTCTATTAGCTACCAGAGATTAAATTTGTCTGTGTTATTTCTTTATTATTATGAAGACATTATGAAAACAACTGTAAAACATCTTGAAAGGAAATAAAATTCTAATTTCACCCCAAATCTTAACTCCTTGAGAGACCAGCTATTTTCTCTTGTGTCCCCTTCATTTCTGAATCAGGATGGGCTCAGGGCTTCTTGGGAAGCTCAGATTTCTTAGGCACTAAGTTAGCTTCCCATTATTTGATTCCAGTGAATTTCATGTATCAACAATCAAATTCACCATTTGTTTCTATTCTTCCGTGTTGTTATATGCTGTCTTCTTTCTTTGGTTAATCTGCAAAAGTATATATATTTTTTTCTAATGCTACATGTCCAAAGGGACTTGGCAGTGGGCTCTGTTTTAACCTCTCTCTCTCTCTCTCTTTCTCTCTCTCTCTCTCCATTTTTAGTTACCATTTTTTGTATCTGAACAGGGTTGGATATCGTACAGTAAAAAAATAACCTTGGAATCTTGATGACTTAAGATAGGATAAATTCAGCTTTTATTCATTTTTATTCATAATATGCAAAGAGAGTTGGCTCATCTTTTTAATTTTAATTAAATTAATTAATTAATTTGTTTATTTTATGATACTTGAGATTGAACCCAGAGGAGTTTTACAATTGAGCTTCATCCACAGCTTGTTTTATTTTTAGCTTTTAAAAAAATTCATACAGGGCCTTGCTAAGTTGCTGGGGCTGTTGTGGAACTTGAGATCCTCCTGCTTTAGCCTCCCATGTTGCTGGGATTACAGGCGTTCACCACTTTGCCCAGCTTGAGTTGGCTCATTTTAATGACTCAGGGACTCAGGCTATTGGAGTCTCCTTCAGAGCACATGCTACAGTGGATGTCCTGGCAGGAAAAAAGAAATGCATGCACATTAATTCTGTTCATAATTCATTGGTCTCAGCAAATCATGTATTCAGGCCTAATTTCAAAGTTGGCAGCAAGAGTGCAACTCTATTATCATGGGTTCAATGGGTACCCACCAAAAACGTTGAGGTCCTATTCGCCAATACCTTTGAATGTAACCTTACCTAAAAATAGGGTCTCTACAGCGGCAATCAAGTTAACATGAAGTTATTAACATGGGCTCTAAACCAATATAACTGGTGTTTATGCAAAGTGGAAATTGGTTCACAAAGATTGGCATGTGTCTGGAAGATGATATGAAGACACAGGGAAAATGACATCCTCAGGAATACCTGAGGGTATCAGAAGCTAGAAAAGATGCCTGTAACAGATTCAGAGCCCCAGAAGGAACCAACCTGCTGACACCTTGATTTTGATTTCCAGCCTGTACAACTATGAGACAACACATTCCCATTGTTTGAAGCCACTTAGTTTGTGGTACCTTATTATGGCACACCCAAGAAACTAATGGCAGCTATGTATCCAGAAGGAGGAGACGGTTGTCATATTTTTGAACAGCATTAATAACAATCACAGTGTCTTTACTTGGGTAATACATACATAAGTTTTACTAGTTTGAATCCAAGTTTATAGAAAAAAATGGTTTTACTTCAACATTATTTAATTCACACATCTTTGTGTTTTCATGCTACCACCTTACAGTATTACATTACTGCATTATACACTATCATAGGATCTAAAATTTTTAATTTAAAATTTTCATGTTATTAGCAAGTACTATAAATTTCAGAATAAAAAATATAAAAAGGCTGTAAAATTCTTAAATAACATAATTTCCAATAAAGCAATAAATATGAGGTGCCAAGAGTGAAAACATTATAGCATGTTGCAATAAGCATGCCTAATGCTAACTCAGAAAGTCAGAAATGATTGCCAGAATATGACTGAATTTACTATAATATAGGTAACACATGCTGTTCCTAGACTTTGTCAGCACTGCAAAATATATAGTGCTATGTTAAAAGTTTATCTCTAAATATTTTAAGGAAAATTTCAGTTTTATCCCTTAATTCTGCGATTAATAAAGCCATCCTAATTGTCTAGGTAATAGTTAATGGAAACAAAATCCAAATTAAATGTTTTCTTATTTTCAATATCTGGTTTTGCTTAAGAAGAAACTCCTTTGATCTTTAATTCCCACTCAGATACTATATCCTTGTAAGGGATGTTGTACAACATGCTGAACACTTTCTTTCTTCTTTCCTGCTCCAGCATTAAATTATGTATGACTCCCTGGTGTATATAAATATTTCCTTCTAGTTGGAACCTCACTTGCAGATGGTAGAATGTCATAAATATAACTCAAAAACCCAGTAAAGGTATATTAATGCCACACATGTATGAAAAATGCATGAGATTCTTGGAAAGACGATGCCATTTTAATTTCCTATCTATATTTAAAACTGAGAAAAGTGAGTGAAATGACAGAAGACAATGCAGCATTTTTTTTAAGGCTTTATTTCAGGGTTTCAGGGTTGAATTGAAGAAATTCTTCAGTGCCCTGTAATTGGCGTAGCATGCCGAGACCATTTAATTAAGTACCAAGCCCCATTTAATAAGCCTAGAATTTTTAGCTCAGTGTGTGAGAAATGAGGTTCCGTTTCTGTTTGTCTAACACGTGTGCAATTCTTACTATACCTCCACAGAGCTCCAGATACAGAAAAGTTATATAGTTTGGTTAGCTGAAAATGTCTACAGAACTAACATATAAAATCGGTTTTGTACTTTGAAGCATCTCATCAGCATTAACCATCTTCATTTCCATTACCGCCATGACACAGTTGTTCCTCATCAAGAAATGATGACATGCTGGGCACTGTGCCAAGTACTTTATATGCATCACCTTACATGCCTCTCACAAGAGTGTGATAAGGTAATCCCCATTTTATAGATATGGGAAACTAAATTTCATAAAGATTTCATTTGAGATCACCTAGCTAGTAGGTAGTAGAACGTGCCTTGGAATTGGTTTGCTGTCTCTATTTCTCTTGATGATTATTTCAGTACTTTCCAATACTTTTTTATGTAATAGCACAGATGGGAAGGGGTAATATTTGTATGCAGCCTGGAGGGGATTTGGGAATACCTATCCTGGGGCTTGATGAAAAACAAATTATTATATTTTCTCTAACTTAGAGAACCACTCTGAGAAAAATAAAATAATAGAGTGCAAGAGAAAGTGTCTTACTTTGTAGAAAAAAATAAATAAATGAAATCTTGGCCCATTTAAAATAAGAAACAAACTCATTTCAATGACCATGAATTTTTTGTGTGTCAGATTTCAGGCTTGAAACAACCAAATACAAAAATCTGATAAGACTTTTTAGTGACAGTTTGCTTCAAGTTCTTGATAGTTATTATTTAGGGAATTTTTTTTTTTTTACAAATAGGCAGGTGAAAAAAATTGAATTCATTTAAAAAACCATTTTCAACAGCTGAATCTTATTCAATACATCTAAGTATCCTGTTTATTATATTGAAATAGTCAATCATAAAATCTCATGTGAAAATGGATAGTATTGAATTTAATCTTTCATGCATCTGGTATTTCAGAGTAGTGATAAAGCTCTGCTTTTTCCTGGAGTTGGGTCTACAGAAATCTCCACCTAGCCGTTCCATCCTCTTTGTCCTTAACCTTGGATTGCAATTGAAGTGCTTTGAGCAGGGCATCTCTCATTTTAAAGGGATCACTGGTTACTCTCTTGAGAAAATATTGTACCAATATAAAGGTAGAAGGAAGCAGGCAGGATATAGATTGTTAATGAGGTCTGAAAAGAAAGAGGAGTCAAAGATGTTAGTGTTCCTTTTGAGAGATGAAGTCACTTGGGCAAGTCTGGAGAAAACAAATTTGAATTAGAGTCTGAGACTTTGACTCCAAAACTTGAGCCCCTGACTCCCATGTTCACTCATTACAGAACATTCTATGAGCCAATGCTTCCTTCAGCATCCTTTGCTATTGACTGATACTTGACATTTAAAAATGGCAATTTTTAAATGATGTTCAAAGTCTTAGTTCATCTCTTAATTTATGAGACTTACTTTGTTGCTGTTGTTCTTTTCCTAGCTATCACTAGATGGAAGAGGTCGTCTTGCTCTGTATCTATTAAAAGTCAACTCTCGAGGCAACCATTGCTCAGGATGGCATTAGTGTGCTTCATGATTATAGACCATCTAAAAGGTGCCCAATATTGTGTCGAGTGGTGGGGCAGTGTGTTAGTGACTTTGTGGGGGAAAGAAAGCTCTGAGAACAGAATAAAGTGTTATGCCTATTATATGATTACAGAGAATGATGTCATGATGTGTGTCTGAGGGCACCATGGATGGCTTCTCAAAGAAGTAACATTTGAGCTGGGGTTTGAAGGGTGAATATGAGTATTTGTGTACACGTGAATCCCAATAATCTGAGCTCAAGCCATACAGTGAAGTGATTGTATGGTACAGTAGAAATACACACAGTAGCAGAAAACTCTAGCATTGACTTGCACATTTTGACGTCTGGATAAGTCATTCAACACCTCCATGTTGCAGAATGTTTGTGGAAAAAATTATTGGCAAATGTAATGCAAGATGATGATTTTCTCCCAGGAATCAACATTTCTACTCTTAATATTTCACACAGAGTTTATGACTAGTTGAAATTCACATTTCCTCTCTTGCTTTTCTCCCTCTCCATTCTGACCTGTCATTAAAAGTCATCTCTTTTCTCTCAACGAAGCATTGCAAAGTTGATTCACACCTGATACCACACACTCATTGAGGAAAATATATTTTAAAAAATCACATGTATCTTTGAGCCCCCAGTATATGTGCAACATCATGAACCCACATGGTGAGTACACTGTGTGTACTTACACATCCATCAGCTCATTCCTTTGGAAATTCATAACCCAGAAGAAGAGAAATAACTGTAATATGGGCAGGCAGGAATAAAGTTAGGGAAACTGGGATCTATACTGGAGGGGCAAATGTGCATATGAGCAATTCTCTTGTGTAATTCAAACTTTAAATAAAAAAGCAGTGATCAGTACCAACAAGGGGCCTCAATAGCACTAGGTCGGTGGAGCGTTACTGCACCTACTTGGCACTTTCCCAAACTTCATCTCACTTGGTTCTCAGATCAACAAATTTGGGGTGTAGGAAGGTGTCACTTTATTTTATGGGTGAGAAACTCAAACTCAGGGAAACCAAATCCATCTCCCTAGAGTTTACCATAGTAAATGGGAGAACTAGGACCAATTTCTAAATTCAGTAATTCTTAGGAGGTGCCAAATGGCTAGACACAGATTTTGGAGGATAGAGGTGGGAAAGAATGAAACCAAGAGAAAAGTTTTTGATATAACTCTTATTTTAAAGAATTCTTGCAGGACATCTTGATTGACTTGGGGGCAGGTGAAATAAACTAAATCACCAGTTTCACAGATTAACCAACAGGTGGCACCAGGTCCCAGTGCAAATCTTTCTCCTAGAAGGTACAACATAGACTACTGACCTTCTCCTACTGTTTATTAATTAAATTAGGAAAAGTAAAGTAGATGTCATAACCCTGCTTCCTGAGATATTCAGGGTCTGCTTACTTGTGTACTTCAAATAAATAATCAAAGAACACAAAGCAGGCATGAACAAGGCATAAGGACTTTAAAACAAACTGACTTCAGCATCAGCCATTTAGAACTGAGTTCCTTTGGCCAAACTATCTATTCCCTCTAAGCTCTTGCTTCTCACCTCTAAAGTAACAAGGCCTGTTCTTATCTCTCACAATAGTTCTTATGAACATTAGTCATAATGTGTGTACAGTGGCTGGCACATGATACCTTTGTTCAGCAAATGGTAGCTATATTTATCCACATGTTAAAAAAAAAGGAAACTGTGAATGTACCATTATGTGATTCCTTATCTATGTTTTCTTAGATATTTCCAAGTAGTAGATATGGTGTTTATTGCTGATCTGGTATTATTCTTGCAACTGAACCATTCAGTAGAAGATTCCTTTATAAAGAGTAGTCAAAGGAGATACTCTTTTGTGGTAGAAAGGGAAAAAAAATGGGACTTTGATTATCTATTTCAGAAGCAAAAATCATCTTGTCAGTAGTTCTAAAAGGCAGTGGACCAATGCATATTTATTGTTACATAAATACATTGTTGAAATACAAAATTTTCTCCATAAAAATTCAGTAGGGGATAATGGGAGAAGATGGTGGAATAGAGAGGTTGCTACCCTGGTGGCTCTGTGATGTGAAACCAAGAAAGCAGTTTTTCAGCAAGGTGGGGGAATGCACAAAAATTAGGGGGAACTTTACTAGAATTTAATATTGAACATTCAAAATAGATCGGGGACTCAGGAGATCAAATGCAATAAAATAAGGAAGAAATTGCCAGCGCCACAGCTTGGAGGTACAAGCCAGAATGGTTCCTCTGTGAATGAGTAAAGCAACAAGGGAATTAAAGGAACTCCCATTCTTGAAAGGACTGAGGTGCGACGGGCTACAGAGAGTTTAGAAATTAGATGCCCTACCCGATTAAAACAGTAAGGTGCGCTGCACAATATCCTTGTAGGGAAAAAAGCCAGCATCCCTCCCAGTGGTGTTTATGGAGGACAGGGGAAGAAACTATTTTGTTTTTTTTGTTTTTTTTGTTTTTTTTAAATTATTTTATTGTTGGTTGTTCAAAACATTACATAGTTCTTAATATACCATATTTCACAGATTGATTCAAGTGGGTTATGAACTCCCATTTTTACCCCGTATACAGATTGCTGTGTCACATCAGTTACATTTCCATTGATTTACAAATTGCCTTTCTGGTGACTGATGTATTCTGCTGTCTATCCCATTCTCCACTGTCCCCCCTCCCCTCCCCTCCCCTCCCCTCCCCTTCTCTCTCTCCATCCCCTCTACTAAGAAGCATGCTTTTGAGACCCAGGACAGTCCGGGTGTCTCCCCTGCTTGCCTCTGCACTACCTGGGAACTATGCAGGCTACCTCCCACGCATCATCCTTCTCAGCAATGTCCCTAACCCTAACTCCCCTCACCCGTTGAGGAGCCTTAGATTGTTGTGAATATATCCCCTGGGGGGTTCCATGACATGATTTCTCATTCTCTCCCTATCTCATGCCATCTCTTCTCACTCTTTTTTTTTTTTTTTTTAATTTTTTATTGATTATTTAAAGCATTACATAGCTCATGATATATCATCTTTCATACATTAGACTCAAATTGTGTTTTGAACTCCCATTTTCACCCCAAATATAGATTGCAGAATCACATCTGTTACATATTCACATTTTTACATAATGCCATATTAGTGTCTGTTGTATTCTGCTACCTTTCCTAACCCCTACTATCCCCCTTCCCCTCCCCTCCCCTCCCATCTTCCCTCTCTATCTCCCCTGCTGTTGTTCAATTCTCTCCCTTTTTTTTCCCTCCCCCTTGCCCCTCATAGCCTCTTATAATTTTATGTATCCTTGAAGGTCTCCTACCATTTCCATATGCTTTCCCTTCTCTCTCCGTTTCTCTCCCCCCATTCGTCTTTGTTTACTGTAGTCTTTTCCACATGCTCTTCCTTCCTGTTCTGTTCTTAGTTGTTCTCTTTATATCAAAGCAGACATTTGGCATTTGTTTTTTAGGGCTTGGCTAGCTTCACTTAGCATAATCTGCTCTAATGCCATCCATTTCCCTGCAAATTCTATGATTTTGTCATTTCTTAGTGCTGCATAATATTCCATTGTGTATAGATGCCACATTTTCTTTATCCATTCATCTATTGAAGGGCATCTAGGTTGGTTCCACAGTCTAGCTATTGTGAATTGTGCCGCTATAATCATTGATGCAGCCGTATCCCTATAGTGCGCTCTTTTAAGGTCCTCAGGGAATAGTCCGAGAAGTGCAATAGCTGGGTCAAATGGTGGTTCCATTCCCAGCTTTCCCAGGAATCTCCATACTGCTTTCCAAATTGGCCTCACCATTTTGCAGCCCCACCAGCAGTGTACAAGTGTACCTTTTTCCCCACATCCCCGCCAACACTTGTTGTTGTTTGACTTCATAATGGCTGCCAATCTTACTGGAGTGAGATGGTATCTTAGGGTGGTTTTGATTTGCATTTCTCTGATTGCTAGAGATGGTGAGCATTTTTTCATGAACTTGTTGATTGATTGTATGTCCTCCTCTGAGAAGTGTCTGTTGAGGTCCTTGGCCCATTTGTTAATTGGGTTATTTGTTATCTTATTATTTAATTTTTTGAGTTCTTTGTACATTCTGGTTATTAGGGCTCTATCAGAGGTGTGGGGGGTAAAGATTTGTTCCCAGGATGTAGGCTCTCTATTTACCTCTTTTATTGTTTCTCTTGCTGAGAAAAAACTTTTTAGTTTAAGTAAGTCCCATTTGTTTATTCTGGTTGTTAACTCTTGGGCTATGGGTGTCCTATTAAGGAATTTGGAGCCTGACCCCACAATTTGTAGATCGTAGCCAACTTTTTCTTCTATCAGACGCAGTGTCTCTGATTTGATATCTAGCTCCCTGATCCATTTTGAGTTAATTTTTGTGGATGGCGAGAGAAAGGGATTCAATTTCATTTTGTTGCATATGGATTTCCAATTTTCCCAGCACCATTTGTTGAAGATGCTATCCTTCCTCCATTGCATGCTTTTAGCCCCTTTATCAAATATAAGATAGTTGTAACTTTGTGGATTAGTCTCTGTGTCTTCTATTCTGTACCATTGGTCCACCCGCCTGTTTTGGTACCAGTACCATGCTGTTTTTGTTACTATTGCTTTGTAGTACAGTTTGACCTCTGGTATCGCTATACCTCCAGATTCACACTTCCTGCTTAGAATTGCTTTTGCTATTCTGGGTCTTTTGTTTTTCCATATGAATTTCATGATTGCTTTGTCTATTTCTACAAGAAATGCCGTTGGTATTTTGATTGGCATCGCATTAAACCTATAGAGAACTTTGGGTAATATCGCCATTTTGATGATGTTAGTTCTGCCTATCCATGAACAGGGTACATTTTTCCATCTTCTGAGATCTTCTTCTATCTCTCTCTTTAGGGTTCTGTAGTTTTCATTGTATAAATCTTTCACCTCTTTTGTTAGGTTGATACCCAAGTATCTTATTTTCTTTGAGGATATTGTGAATGGAGTGGTTTTCCTTATTTCCATTTCAGAAGTTTTGTTGCTGATATATAGGAATGCCTTTGATTTATGCGTGTTGATTTTATAACCTGCCACTTTGCTGAATTCATTTATTAACTCTAGCAGCTTCTTTGTAGACTCTTTTGGGTCTGTTAAGTATATTATCATGTCATCCGCAAATAGCGATAGTTTAATTTCTTCTTTTCCTATTTTTATGCCTTTAATTTCTTTTGTCTGTCTAATTGCTCTGGCTAGTACTTCGAGAACTAAATTGAATAGAAGTGGTGATAGAGGGCATCCCTGTCTTGTTCCAGATTTTAGAGGGAATGCCTTCAATTTTTCTCCATTCAGAATGATGCTAGCCTGAGGCTTAGCATAGATAGCTTTTACAATGTTGAGGTAAGTTCCTGTTATCCCTAGTTTTTCTAGTGTTTTGAACATAAAGGGATGCTGTACTTTGTCAAATGCTTTTTCTGCATCCATCGAGATGATCATGTGGTTCTTGTCTTTAAGTCTATTGATGTGGTGGATAGCATTTATTGATTTCCGTATATTGAACCATCCTTGCATCCCAGGAATGAATCCTACTTGATCATGGTGCACAAGTTTTCTGATATGTTTTTGTATTCGATTCGCCAGAATTTTATTGAGAATTTTTGCATCCAAGTTCATTAGAGATATTGGTCTGTAGTTTTCTTTCTTTGAAGTATCTTTGTCTGGTTTTGGGATCAAAGTGATGTTGGCCTCATAGAATGAATTTGGAAGAGATCCTTCTTTTTCTATTTCTTGAAATAGCTTGAAAAGTATTGGTATTAATTCTTCTTTGAAGGTTTTGTAGAACTCCGCTGTGTACCCATCTGGTCCAGGGCTTTTCTTAGTTGGTAGTCTTTTGATGGCTTCTTCTATTTCTTCTTTTGTTATTGGTCTGTTTAAATTGTGTGTGTCTTCCTGTCTCAATCTGGGCAATTCATATGCCTTAAGAAATTTATCGATATCTTCGTTATCTTCTATTTTATTAGAATATAGGGTTTCAAAATACTTTCTAATTATCTTCTGTATTTCTGTAGTGTCTGTTGTGATATTGCCTTTTTCATCCCGTATGTTAGTAATTTGAGCTCTCTCTCTTCTTCTTTTCGTTAGCGTGGCTAAGGGCTTGTCTATCTTATTTATTTTTTCAAAGAACCAACTTTTAGTTTTATCTATTTTTCAATGGTTTCTTTTGTTTCAATTTCATTGATTTCTGCTCTAATTTTAATTATTTCTTGTCTTCTACTACATTTGCTGTTGTTTTGCTCTTCCTTTTCTAGATTTTTGAGGTGTTGTGTGAGTTCATTTATTTGTTGGTTTTTTCTTTTTTTGAGGTAAGAACTCCAAGAAATGAATTTCCCTCTTAAAACTGCTTTCATTGTGTCCCATAAATTCCGGTATGTTGTGTCTGTGTTATCATTTGACTCTAAGAATTTTTTCATCTCCTCCTTTATGTCTTCTATAACCCATTGATCATTCAATAACATATTGTTCATTTTCCATGTGATGTAGGATTTTTCCTTCCTTCTCTTATCATTGATTTCCAATTTCATTCCATTATGGTCAGATATGGTGCATGGTATTATCTCCACGCCTTTATATTTATTAAGAGTTGTCTTATGGCATAATATATGGTCTATCTTTGAGTAGGATCCATGTGCTGCTGAGAAGAACGTGTATCCACTTGATGATGGTTGATATATTCTATATATGTCGGTTAAGTCTAGATTATTGATTGTGCTGTTGAGTTTTATAGTTTCTTTATTCAGTTTTTGTCTAGAGGATCTGTCTAATGGCGAGAGCGGTGTGTTGAAGTCACCCATAATTATTGTGTTGTGGTCTATTTGACTCTTGAACTTGAGGAGAGTTTGTTTTATGAACGTTGCAGCTCCATTGTTGGGTGCATACAAATTGATGATTGTTATGTCTTGTTGGTGGATGGTTCCTTTTAACAGTATATAGTGACCTTCTTTGTCCTTCTTGATTAACTTAGGTTTGAAGTTGATTTTATTCGATATGAGTATGGCCACTCCTGCTTGCTTCCGAGGGCCATGTGAGTGGTATGATTTTTCCCAACCTTTTACCTTCAGCCTGTGTATGTCTTTTCCTATCATATGAGTCTCTTGAAGGCAGCATATTGTTGGATTTGTTTTTTTGATCCAGTTTACTAGCCTATGTCTCTTGATTGGTGAGTTTAGGCCATTAACATTTAAGGTTACAATTGAGATATGATTTGTATTTCCAGTCATGCTTCTTTATTTATTTATTTTAGTTTGGTTAGTTTTGCTTTTTGGTTATTTTCCTCCCCCTTTACTGAGATACTTCCTGCTGTTAGTTTTGGGCACTATTTTTCACATCCTCTTCTTGTAGTGTTTTGTTCAAAATGCTTTGCAGAGCTGGTTTTCTTGCTGCAAATTCTTTTAGCTTTTGTTTATCGTGAAAGATTTTAATTTCATTGTCAAATTTGAAGCTCAATTTTGCTGGATATAGTATTCTTGGTTGGAATCCATTATTTTTCAGCGTTTGAAATACGTTATTCCAGGATCTTCTCGCTTTCAAAGTTTGTGATGAGAAATCTGTCGTTAACCTAATTGGTTTACCCCTGAAAGTAATCTGCCTCTTTTCTCTCGTAGCTTTTAATATTCTCTCCTTGTTCTGTACGTTGGCTATCTTCATAATTATATGTCTTGGGGTTGGTCTATTATGGTTTTGAATGTTTGGGGTCCTGTAGGCTTCCAGGATTTGGCAATCCATTCCATCTTTCATCTCTGGGAAGTTTTCTAGAATTATTTCATTTAATATGCTGTCCATTCCTTTGGTTTGAATCTCTGTGCCTTCTTCTATCCCTATGACTCTCAGATTTGGTTTTTTTATGACATCCCATATCTCTTGAATAGATTGCTCGTGGGAATTAAGCATCTTTTCTGTGTTGACTATATTCTTTTCAAGTTGATAAACCTTGTCTTCATTATCTGATGTTCTGACTTCTACTTGATCAAGTCTATTTGTAATATTCTCGTTTGAGTTTTTAATTTGGTTTATAGTTTCCTGGAATTCTAGGATTATTGTTTGATTTTTTTTTAATATCTCTATCTCCTGGTAGAGCTCGTTCTTTGCCATTTGAATTTGTTTGTTTAATTCATTTTCAAAATATATTTTTATTTCTTGGACTTGCTGTCTCATGTCTTCTCTAATATTCCTTTCCATTCGAGTTAGGTATGCCTTGAGTTCTTTCCCTATACCTGTTTCTGAAGTTTCTATGTCCTCCTGTAGAATTGAGTAGTCTTGCATTGTTTGTAATCCTTTTTTCCCTTGTTTTCTCATGTTGTCCACGTTACTTTCCAGCTCTTTTTGATTGTCGTGTTTCTGCTCTCCTCTATAGATTTGTTTTGTTTCTGTATTACTCTGATGTCTCTCCTTTGTGTTGTTGAAGTATGACTGCTAACGTGGATTCCGCTGGGAAGGAATTCCGACGTTCGAGCTCCAGTGACGACACTACTCTGCTATGACGGGCCCCAGTCTCCTTGCTGGGGTGCCCTAATGGGGGGGTGTGACTGGACTGTCTCTGTGTGGTTTCAGCTCCCGGTCGTGGCAGGCGGGTAGACTCCAGCCGCCCAGTATCACTGGCCGCAGGCAGGTGATCCGTCACCAACGGGAGGGCGTTCTCCTACCGCCAAGTTACGCGGGCAGTGGGTGAACTGTCGCCGGTGGGCCTGCAGTTTACAGCTGCCCAGTCGCGAGGGCCTTGCCTCTAGGCTCCTGGTTTCTCCTGCTAGCCTTGGTTTCTCCTGCTAGACCAGATTTCCCCTCAGTGATGATTCTCGGCAGTTCAAACTGTACTCTGTGCCTGATTTGTTGTTGCAATCTGTCGGACAGTGGCGGTGGATACTTCAGCTGTCCAAGATGGTGGCCGCTGGTTACCTTAGTGGAGTGTCCCTTGTGGGGGGTGGGGCTGTACCGCTTCCGTCCCCGCCAACAATCCCGAACTCAGCCCGGGGGTCAGTGCGGGCTTGGGCTTAGCTGGTGGGATACCACCGTGTCGCAGCCACTTAATTCCCTGCTGACTCGTTAACCCCTTCTCTGGGGCGCCACGCCTTCTGTAGCCTCGGGGCAGGCCGCGCGAATCAGACAGCCTGGATCTCCGGGGTCACACCGTTGGCTTTTGGGATCCCCAGCACTCTATGGTTTTGATTTTTTCTGCTTGCCCCTCCCCAGCGCTGGCTAGACAGGTTTTGTTTTGGCCGCTGATGGGAGGGGGGGGGGTTGAGGGTCAGGTGCCTCTAGCTCTCCTTTAGTCTTTATGCAGGCTCACTCTGATAGTCCCTCCCCCTGAAAGTCTAGGAGAGATTTTAAGCGAAATCCCCCTATGTATGGGGGCTGAGCTGGGTGACACACACCTGTTTGTTGTTGCAATCTGTTGGCGAGTGGCGGTGGTTACTTCAGCTGTCCAAGATGGTGGCCGCTGGTTACCTTAGTGGAGTGTCCCTTGTGGGGGGTGGGGCTGTACCGCTTCCGTCCCCGCTAACAATCCCGAACTCAGCCCGGGAGTCAGTGCGGGCTTGGGCTTAGCTGGTGGGATACCACCGTGTCGCAGCCACTTAATTCCCTGCTGACTATTTAACCCCTTCTCTGGGGCGCCACGCCTTCTGTAGCCTCGGGGCAGGCCGCGCGAATCAGACAGCCTGGATCTCCGGGGTCACACCGTTGGCTTTTGGGATCCCCAGCACTCTATGGTTTTGATTTTTTCCTGCTTGCCCCTCCCCAGCGCTGGCTAGACAGGTTTTGTTTTGGCCGCTGATGGGAGGGGGGGGGGTTGAGGGTCAGGTGCCTCTAGCTCTCCTTTAGTCTTTATGCAGGCTCACTCTGATAGTCCCTCCCCCTGAAAGTCTAGGAGAGATTTTAAGCGAAATCCCCCTATGTATGGGGGCTGAGCTGGGTGACACACACCTGTTTGTTGTTGCAATCTGTCGGCGAGTGGCGGTGGTTACTTCCGCTGTCCAAGATGGTGGCCGCTGGTTACCTTAGTGGAGTGTCCCTTGTGGGGGGTGGGGCTGTACCGCTTCCGTCCCCGCCAACAATCCCGAACTCAGCCCGGGGATCAGTGCGTGCTTGGGCTTAGCTGGTGGGATACCACCGTGTCGCAGCCACTTAATTCCCTGCTGACTATTTAACCCCTTCTCTGGGGCGCCACGCCTTCTGTAGCCTCGGGGCAGGCCGCGCGAATCAGACAGCCTGGATCTCCGGGGTCACACCGTTGGCTTTTGGGATCCCCAGCACTCTATGGTTTTGATTTTTTCTGCTTGCCCCTCCCCAGCGCTGGCTAGACAGGTTTTGTTTTGGCCGCTGATGGGAGGGGGGGGGGTTGAGGGTCAGGTGCCTCTAGCTCTCCTTTAGTCTTTATGCAGGCTCACTCTGATAGTCCCTCCCCCTGAAAGCCTAGGAGAGATTTTAAGCGAAATCCCCCTATGTATGGGGGCTGAGCTGGGTGACACACACCTGTTTGTTGTTGCAATCTGTCGGCGAGTGGCGGTGGTTACTTCCGCTGTCCAAGATGGTCGGAAGAAACTATTTTGCAGCCATGGTGTAGGCAGCTGTGGGAGCCAATTCCTGGCAGACCCAAGTCTGATTCAAAAAAACAAGCCAGGCCACACCGGCATGTGCCTAAGTGACCAGGAAAAAAATTAAGCATAGAGAGAGGTTTACACAGGGGAATACTCGTCTAGAAACCCACCTGGCTGCCCTCTCCTCCAATCTGGCTGATTGCAGGACCGGATGGGAGAGAAGTGCCTGACCAGGAATTTGAAAGGGCAGAGGCAGGAGAGATTGAGTTTGGAGACTGAATCATTGACCAGGAATTGGGGGGTCTGCAGATGACACAGTGGGCTAAGAACACAGTGGGCTATACCACATGAGTGGAACACAAATGAGATTCCGGGGGTGCAATCTTCCAGTTGCTGGGCCCTGGAGGTGCACTGATTTTAAATCTCCAGACCAATTAGCATTAAGTAAAGGGATTGGAGCACATATAAACCCAACTCCAGGAGTTTCACCTATGGGATTAACCCTCTCAACCTAACAACCCCACCGTGAGGGTAGAGCACAGGCATCATACTGTAGACAACCTCCATCTAACTGCAAAGAAGGGAAATGGGAAGCTGAGAATTTTTTTAACTCCATTGCAAACAATTGTTCAATTTTTAATACAGACCTTTTTTTCCCCCATTTTCTTTTCTTTTATATTTCTACCATTTTTGAAACCAATTTTTTTCGTGCATCAATTTATTGAGGACTAGATGACTGATTAATATATTTCAGTTTTGTCTTGTATTCTTTCATTTTTACTTTTTTATTTTTCTTAAGAATTTTTACTTTGTTTATATTTTTTCCTCTCACTTATCTGTTTCCCTTGTTTCTCTTTCTCTCTTTTCTCCTGCTAACAGCTAACCTCTATTATTCTCTCTTTCACTCTTCTTTTAATTTTTACTTCTATCTTCTCTTTTCCTTCATCATAAACATCACATCATTCGCCACTTCTGTTCTCTCTTTTTCCACCACCTAAAACTGTAAACCCTTTGAAAAACTTACTGTTTTTATTGTAGGAAATAACTAAACATATCATTTCTGCTTATTGCAGTAAAACTGTAGACATCTTAGTAGAAGCTTTTTGGTTTAAGGCTTTATATTGTTTGTATTGGTTGTTGTTATTATTTGTCTCACCTTTAATGGCAAGGTAGTAGAAACTTTCAGGGACACTCTAAGTCTGTAGGGTAGAAACTACACTGCCTCAGATCCACACTGCTAGATGGGTAGACACACAAACAGCATGAAAAAACAGGGGAGCAAAGTCACCCAAACACACTAAGATGCTCCAATTATAGAATCCATTGACACCACAGTGGAAGAAATGTCAGAGAAGTTTTTAGAATGTGTGTAGTTAATCTGATCTGTGAGACAAAGGGTGATGTAAAAAATCAGAGAGAAAATTCAGAAGGTGAAGGATCACTTCAATAAAAAGATAGAGATTCTGAAAAGAAATCAAGGAGAAATACTTGAAATGAAGGAATCAATAAACAAAATTAAAAATTCATTGGAAAGCATCACCAATAGACTAGATTGCTTGGAAGACAGAACCTCAGGCAATTAAGACAAACTATGTAATCTTGAAGATAAAGTTGACCATGGAGAGCAGATGTTAAGAGACCATGAAGAGAACTTCTAATAATAGGGGATAACATGCAAAGGCCAAATTAAAGATTTATCAGGATAGCTGAAGGTGCAGAGATACAAACCAAAGGAATGCACACTTCTTTTCAATGAAATTATATCAGCAAATTTTCCAAAACTAAAGAATAAAATGGAAAATCAAATGTAGGAGGCTTATAGGACCCCAAATGTACAGAATTACAACAGACTCACACCAAGGCACATCAAAATGAACATATAGAATAAGGACAGAATTTTAAAGGCTGCAAAAGAAAAATGTCAAATTATGTTTGGAGGGAGAGCAATTTGGATCTCAGCTGATTTCCCAGCCCTTAAAGCTAGGAGGTCTTGAAATAATATATACCAAGATCTGAAAGAAAATGAATGCCAACTAAGAATACTATACCCAGAAAAATTAAGCTTCAGATTTGAAGGCTAAATAAAAACCTTCTATCATGAACAAAAGTTAAAAGAGTTTACAACTAGAAAGCCTGCACTATAGAATATTCTCAGCAAATATTCCATGAAGATGAAATGAAAAAAAAGGAAAAATCAGCAAAGGGAGGAACTACACTAAAGGAATAGTCAATTGAAGGAGAAACCAATTCAAATTAAAAACCAGAAATAAACCAAAATGACTGGGGATACAAATCATATCTCAATAATAACTTTGAATGTAAATGGCCTAAACTCATCAATCAAAAGACATAGACTGCATTAAAAAAAAAAAAGACCAACAGTATGCTGTCTCCAAGACACTCACCTCATAGGCAAAGACATCCAAGGACTGACGGGAAAGGATGGGGAAAAAGCCACATCATTCACATGGATCTTGTAAAAAGCAGGGATTTCTATCCTTATATCAGATAAAGGGGGCCTCAAGCCAAAGTTAATCAGAAGGAAAGAAGGACATTTCAAACTGCTTAAGGGAATTAGACAACAACAAGACATAACAATCATAAATATTTATGCCTCAAACAATGGAGTATCTACGTACATCAAACACATATTTGTCAGTTTCAAGAATCAAATTGAACACAACACAATAATACTGAGTGAATTTAACACACCTCTCTCACTACTGGATAAATCCTCCAAACAAAAACTAAACAAAAACTATAGAAATAAATAATACAATCAATAATTTAGACTTAACAGACTTATATAGAATATTTCATCATCAACAAGTGAATACACTTCTTAGCAGTACATGAATCCTTCTCTAAAATGACCATATCTCATACCACAAAGCAACTCTTAGCAAATACAGAAAAAATAGAGATACTATCTTGCATTCTATAAGACATAATGGAATAAAATTAAAAGTCAATGATAAAATTAAAAATAGAAGCTACTCTAACACCAGGAAACTAAATAATTTTAAACTAAATTTGTGGGAGGCCAACCTTACAGGTGACTGAGTTACACTCCCCAGCTGGGTGCTGAGGCGCTCAGTCACAGAAATGGGTGTGTCTTACTACAGCCCCATGAGTGAAGCTATGCTCACCCGTTCCTTTGTAATATAACCCCTTGCCCTGTTTAGGATAGAATCTTCCATGGAAGTGCCTTCTCTTACTGTGCCCTTGGGTGTGGCCTACCCAGGTGTCAGTCAACCTGCTGACAGTGGACATCATGAAGATAGACTCAGCCCCCTGAAACCTGACCCCTTGCCTCATTTTAATAGCTTTTCCTCAATAAAAGGGGTCAGCGCGTGCTCTCTCTCTCTCTTTCTTCGGACCCTTAAGGTCAGAGGAGCCGTCACAGCAACTCCAAAGAAAAAGGTATTTGTGTCTCTTGTGTGGTTATTTCATGCAGCCCAGTTAGCCCAGTTTACCTAGAGTGACCCCTGAGCCTTTTAGTCGAGAGAACAGAAACCTGGCATAAATTAACAATGGATAGTAGAAGAAATAAGGGATGAAATAATAATAAAAAAAACAAATAAATGAGAATAGCAATAGAACATATCAAATCTCTGGGACACTCTGAAGGCAGTGCTAAGAGGAAAGTTCATTGCATTAAGCTCATTCATTAAAAGAATAAAAAGCCACCAAATAAATAACCTAACATTATATCTCATAATCCTAGAAAAAGAAGAACCAATCAACATGAAAAGCAGAAGACAGAAAATAATTAAAATCAGAACTGAAATCGATGAAATTGAAACAAAAGAAATAATTGACAAAATAAAAAGTTGGTTCTTTGAAAAAATAAATAAAATTGATAAACCCCTAGCTATACTAGTTAAAGAGAGAGAAAACTCAAGTTACTAAAATTTGTGATGAAAAAGAAAATATTATGACAGACACTACTGAAATACAGAAGATAATCAGAAACCTTTTTGAAAATTTATAATCTAATAAAATAGAAAATCTTGAAGACATTGACAAAATTTTAGAGGCATATGACCTACCCAAACTGAATCAGGAGGGCATATACAATTTAAACAAATCAATTTTATGTAATGAAATAGAAGATGCCATCAAAAGACTACCAATTAAGAAGACCCAGGATAAGATGGATTCTCAGCCGAGTTCTACAATACCTTCAACACCAGTATTCCTCAAATTAGTCCATGAAACAGAAAAAGAGGGAACCCTTCCAAACTCATTTCATAAATCCTGATACCAAAACTGGACAAAGATATATCAAGGAATGAAAACTTTAGACCAATATCCCAGATGAATATAGATGCAAAAATTCTCAATAAAATTCTGGAAAATTGCATACAAAACATTAAAAAGATAGTGCACCACAATCAAGTGGGGGTTTATCCCAGGGATGCAAGGTTGATTCAATATATGGAAATCAATAAACATAATTCATCACATCAATAGACTTAAAGACAAGAGTCATATGATTATTTCAATAGATGCTGAAAAATCTTTTGACAAAATACAGCATCATGTTCAAAACACTAGAAAAACTAGGAATAGTAGGAATATACATCAACATTATAAAAGCTACATGATAAACCCAAGGCTAACACCTTAATAGAGAAAAGTTGAAAGTATTCCCTCTAAGAACTGGAGCAAGACAAGATTGCCCTCTCTCACCACTTTTATTCAATACTGTCCTTGAAACTCTAGCCAGAGCAATTAGACAGAAGAAAAAAGTTAAAGTGATATAACCAGGAAAAGAAGAACTCAAACTATTGCTATTTGCCAATGACATGATTTTTAGAAGACCCAAAAAATTCTACTAGAAAACTTCTAGAACTAATAAATGAATTAAGCAGAGTAGCAGGATATAGAATTATCACCTATAAATCAAATATATTCCTATACATCAGTGTTGAGTCCACTAAAAGAGAAATTAAGAAAACTACCTCATTCACAGTAGCTTCAAAAAATATTTGGGAATCAATCTAACCAAACAAGGGGAAAGACTTCTACAATTAAAAGTATAGAACACTAAAGAAAAAAATTGAAGAAGACCTTAGAAGATGGAAAGGTCTCCCATGCTCTTGGATAGGCAGAATTAACATTGTAAAAATGCCAGAAAGCCTACATTCTGGGAGCAAATTTTTACCCCTCACACATCAGATAGAGCACAAATATCTTGAGTATATAAAGAACTCAAAAAGCTAAGCACCAAAAAACTAATAACCCAATCAACAAATGGACCAAAGACCTGAACAGACACTTCTCAGAAGAGGATATACAATAATCACCAAATATATGAAAAAATGCTCATCATCTCTAGCAATTAGAGAAATGCAAATCAAAACTACTCTAAGATATCATCTCACTCCAGTCAGAATGGCAGCTATTATGAAGACAAACAACAAGTGTTGGCGAGGATGTGAGGAAAAAGGTACACTCATACATTGCTGATGGGACTGCAAATTAGTACAGCCAATAGGGAAAGCAGTATGGAGATTCCTTGGAAATCTGGGAATGCAACCACCATTTGACCCAGCTATCCCTCTCCTCTGTCTATACCCTAAGGACTTAAAAACAGCATACGACAGGGACACAGCTACATCAATGTTTATATCAGCACAATTCACAGTAGCTAAACTGTGGAGCCAAACTAGATGCCCTTCAGTGGATGAATGGATAAAAAAAATGTGGCATATATACACAATGGAATTTTATTCAGCAACAAAAGAGAATAAAATCATGTCATTTGTAGGTAAATGGATGGCGTGGAGAAGATAGTGCTAAGTGAAGTTAGCCAATCCCCCAAAATCAAATGCCAAATATTTTCTCTGATATAAGGAGGCTGACTTATAGTGGCGTAGGGACGGGGAGCATCAGAGAAATAGATGAATTCTAGAGAGGGCAGAGGGGTGGGAGGGAAAGGAAGGGCGTAGGGGATTCGCAAGGATGGTGGAATGTGACAGACAGCATTATCCAAAGTACATGTATGAAGACTCGAATTGGGTGTCAACATACTTTATATACAAACAGAGATATGAAAAATTGTGGTATATATGTGTAATAAGAATTGTAATGCAAAAAACAAAGTACATGTATAGAGACATGAATTGGCATGAACATACTTTATATACAAAGATATGAAAAATTGTTCTCTATATGTGTAATAAGAATCGTAATGCATTCTGCTGTCATGTATTTAAAAAAATAAAATCAATTTAAAAAAAATGCCAATACTATCAAAAGCATTATACAGATTTATTGCAATTCCTGTTAAAATCCCAATGACATTTTTCATAGAAATATAAAAAGCAATCATAAAATTCATTTGGAAAAATGAGACCCAGAATAGCCAAAGCAATTCTTAGCATCACAATACCAGAAGTTAAATTATACTATAGAGCCATAGTAACAAAAATGGCATGATATTGCACCAAAACAGACATGTAGACCAATGGTACAGAATAGAAGACAGAGACAAACCCACATAAATACAATCATCTCATACTAGACAAAGGCAACAAAAGCTTACATTGGAGAAAAGAGCCTCTTCAACAAATGGTGCTGGGAAAACTAGAAATCCATATGTAGCAAAATAAAATCAAACCACTATCTCTCACCCTGCACAAAACTCAACTCAAAGTGGATCAAGGACTTAGGCAGTAGATGATAGCCCTGGTCATGGAGTCTGGAAGTTTGTTCCTCAGTCCTGATCTCTCACACCCCCTCAGCAGTGGGGAATGTTGGTTTCCCTCTCCTGCTCCACAGTTGGGGCCACTCTGTTTCCATTGTTCCTACCACTGTCAAATAACTGCCTGTGTTCCCTTCTTTATTTCCTCTTTTAAAATTTCTTTTTGGTACTGGGGATCGAACCCAGAGACACTTAACTACTATGCTATATCCTCAGCCTCTCATCTTTTTTTTGTTTGTGGTGCTGAGGATTGAATGAAGAGCCTTGTGTATGCGAGGCAAACACTCTACCAATTGAGCTGTATCCCCAGCACCAGCCCCTTTTAAATTTTATTTAGAGAGAGGGTCTCGCTGAGTTGCTTAGGTTCTCCCTAAATTGCTGAGGCTGGCTTTGAACTCATTACCTTCCAGCCTCAGCCTCCCAAGCTGCTGGGATTACAGGCATACACTACCACATTCAGATTGCCTTCTTCTTTTAATATCTGGGTTTCTGCTAACCTGTGGATTGCACTTATGCTTTCTGTTAGCTTCTGAATGGCCTCTTTTTTACCACTCTTTTCTCTATGTCTCCTTTTCCTTCTGCCCACCACCATCTGCCATATGACTCCTTTCGTGCCTTTATTCAATTGCTTTGTCCATTACCATAGCCCGAAGCATGCTCTTGGGTCACCTGGTAAGCTTCTACTGACCTATGGTCAGTTTTCTTAGGTCGGGTGTCCTTCCCTAGTTCATTTCATTTTGACAGGGTATTAGAGCTATATGGGTTACTGCTTGGAGACCTATGTGCAAGGAAACGTTTGCAAATGTGTTTTGGCTGCGGCAGCTATTGTGAGTATTCTAGAAGCAGGTGGTATAAGTGCAGCCATGTTTCATGGTGTTCCTACTGTGCTGCAGAAATAAGTAGTGTATACGAAATAATAAATCAGCTGGGCGCAGGGACATACATCTGTAATCCCAGAGGCTTGGGAAATTGGGAAGCTGAGATATGAGGATGGCAGGTTCTAGGCCAGCCTCAGCAACTTAGTAAGAACCTGTATCAAAAAAAGAAAGAAAAAAAAGGGCTTGGGGTGGGGGTGTAGCTCTGTGATAGAGCAACCCTGGGTTCAATCCTCAGTACTGCAAAAGTATAAAAAATATAAAAAAATAAAGTTTTGACTGAAGTTCTCTGTATGAGCTAAGCTATTGGAATTGTACCTATGTGAATAATTTTCTATTTCTGTTGTGACAAATTATCACAAACCTACAATGTAGATTTTTTTTAATCTTATAGTTCTGTAGGTCAGGTGTCTCATGAGGGTGTTACTGGACTGAAATCTAGATGTTTATCAGGGTAGCGTTCTCTTCTGGAGGCTCTAAGGGAGGTTTTGTGTCTAGGATCATTTAGTTTGTTGACAGAATTTGGGGCCTTGCAATTGTAGGATGGAGGATCCACTTCCTTTCTGGCTGTCAGTTGAAAGTCATTTCCGGCTTTGAGAGGCTGCCTGCATTCTTTGGCTTGTGGCCTGTTACTCTGTCTTCCACAGAGAGTTGAGTCCACCTCATGCTCCTAATCTCTCCTCTTTTATCTTCCCGTGTCTCTGGTGGACCTTTCTGCCGTATTCTTCAGCTTTAAAGACTCATGTGATTAGAAAGGGTTCATGTAGGATAATTCCTCCTTCTTAATTACTTCCTGACCCCATCTGCAAAGTCCCCTTTGCTACATAAGGTGACATAGACATAGGTTCTAGGGATCAACTGTGGATATTTTCCAGAGGTATTATTCTGGCTCTCAAACCATTTTCTGACTTTTACTTGTCTTGACTATGACAAAGAAATATATATATATATATATATATATATATATATTTTTTTTTTTTTTCAGAATCTACCTCAGTTTTCATGTCCTTAGGACGTCTCCTTGACTGTTTCTGGTGATTTCAATCTTTTCCTTTGACTTCTTACAACAGCGTTTATTGTTTCTACTGCATTTTATCACATGATTTTATTGTGCTTTGGATTTTCTTTTTTGCTAATGTGTGTATGTATTTTGTGTTTTTTTGTCATTTTTCTCAGTGTAGTTGTGATTTCCTGAGGAAATTCATGCATCTTTTGAGTATGGCACAGCATTTACCACTTGCTGGGCACACACAAGCTATTCCAGAAATAGTTAAAATGATAAATTAGTAGCAGGCTTTGGGGGAAGGAGGTCTAGTAGAACTTCTGTCCCAGGGAAAATGATCACATCACCAGTAGACCCATTTCTAAATCAGAGCTACCAAAGGATTCTTTTAATACACTTTCTCACTTCCCTTTCTTACCCTGGCAGCCAGCACTGATTGGAATTTAAATCATTCCAGTGAGTTCTTTCAGACGTAGTAAAATTCTTGCTCTTGGATTTTATTGTTCTTTCCATGAGAGATTGCCAGCTGACAACTGAGGTATGGTTAGAATTCAGGGACCCTTCTGGACAACGATCACATATTGTTCCAGACTTACACTGAATGCAAGTCTCCTGTAAAGATAAGAGAATAGAACTGTCAGGCACATTGCCTAGATGCTGTCAGCCCTCTACATTTCCAAAGTTCAAAGAGTGTGTCTGAAGACTCAAGACCACAGGGGAAAATATATAGTTTATCAAAGGACCAGACAACCGTCTGTAAACAAAGCAGTGCTTTCTGGTAAGGACGACACTGAGATTGCCCATTGAGAAATGAGCTGGAGCCCTTGCTGCCCTGTCTTGGCCCTCATTTGGAATTCTGCAGGGGCATGCATGCTAAGCAGGCCTCTCTTGGCTTCCTGCCCTGAGGAAGAAGCCCGTTTTCCTTACAGACATCTGGGGCAGGCAGCTCATATTTGAGTGGTTAGATCTCACCCATCAGTACAAAACTTTTATTCAATTTTTTCAAAGTATACTTTCAAAATTTTTTTTCCAGAAAGGAGAGAAAAATGAAAATGTTATTTAGCAATTTCTAGAGCGTCTGATGCCTGCTGGCTTTTTATCCTCTGCTAAATAGGATGATCATAAAAAAAAGGACTTAGAGAAGTCTCCAACTCACAGGTGCTTGGCTTACTTATTTTACTTCTCTAATTGCTGTTTGAGTTTTTCAAATTGTATGTTTCTTCTTTTATGTGTTTGAACATTATGCCTAACATGGCTTTTTTTTTAGATAGATGGGTTATAAATAATAAATATATAACAATTTAAAACATTGAACAGATTGTGCGAAGCTGTTTTTCTAATTCTTCCCATAAGAAGGGTGTGGAACTGTCACAAGTTAGAGGCAGGGTCACCCTCCCCGCACTGCCAGATTATATCTCCTTCTGCAGAGACGTGAGAAGCACTGTGGAGGGTATAATGAACACATAGGCATGTGATATCGCCTGTATCCCAATTTCTAAATTAGAACCTCCCACCAAGACTTCTCCCTTCCTCTGTCTTGTGTGGCCAACTGCTTAATCAGTGTTCTCTCTTATATATCTAATTGGAATCTGAAGGTTAACGGTTCTGGACGATTCCCGACTTCCCTCAGCATCCCTAGTCCCTTATGGCCTTCTTAGTGCCTGTCAAGTCCCTTCTTCCAGTTCTCTGGCAATGCTTCTTGGAGCTATACTTGATTCTTTCATTTTCTCATGTTCTACATCTGGTTCACAGTCTCATTGGCCATATCTACAAAAATACCCTGAGCAGACATCTTTGCCAACTCCCACATTGATCCAAGTCAGCATCATTGCCCACCTGGACTATTGCAATGGTTTTCTAAATGATCTATCTGCTTCTGTCTCATAATTTTCAGGATATTCTCCACAACTCAAAAGATCCTATTAAATATAGGTCAGATCTTATCACTCTTCTCTGCTCCTCTGTTCCAAACTCTCCAAGAGCTTCCTTTCTGTCTGAATGAAAGTCTTGACAGCTCATAGCACTTCCATCATTTGGCTACCCATCACCTCTCTAAGCTCATCTTCTCCTTCCATTCTCTCTTCTACTGTCTGTCACTCAAATCTAGCCACACTGGCCTCCTTGTCATTCCCTGAACTACCTCATAGCACTTACCACTTGCTGGGTATATACAAACCTCAGGATCTTTGCACGTGCTTTTCCTTCTAGCCTGGAACACTTTCCCCAGGTATCATCATGGGTTGTTCACCTCCTTCAGTCTTGTCTCTATCCATGTTACCTTCTCATAGTGAATTTTTCCAGCCAACCTAACATGCAATCTTCTGCAAGATTATGTCACATTGGTCCAAGTCACCATCAGGTATCACCTGGATTATTGTAGTAGTTTTCTAACTAATCCCACTTCAGTGCTTTAGTTTTTCTCCTTAATACTTATCATCACTCATAAATTGTGTTATTTTATTTCCTCAGGCTGACATAAAGACCTAACACAAACTATGGAACTTAAACCAATAGAAATTTATTCTCCTAAAGTTCAGGAAGACACAAGTCCAAAATCAAGGTGCCAATAGTTTTGATTTTTTTCTGGAGTCCCTGGGGAAGAATCCATTCCTGGCGTCCAGTGGCTGCAGTAATCAGTGGTATTCTTTGATTTAAAATGGAATCACTCTAATTCCTGCCCCCATGATTTTCTTCTTGCTCCTCTCTGTCTTTGCATTCAAACTTCCTTCTTTTATTTTTAAACATTTATTTTTTAGTTGTAGGTGGACACAATACCTTCATTTTATTTTTAAGGGGTGCTGAGGATGGAACCCAGTGGCTCACGCATGCTAGGCGAGCGCTCTACCACTGAGCCACAACCCCAGCCCATCAAATTTCCTTCTTTTAAAGACACTAGTTATGTTCGATTGAAGCCCCACCATCATCCAGCATGATCCTTTCTTAACTTGGTTATATCTGTAAAGATGCTCTTTCTAAATCATGCCACATTTGCAAGTCCCAGGTGATGGAGAAATATTGGATGGTGATATTAAGCCCAGTACACTTATAAGTTAACCTTATTTATTGACTCTCTCTCTTTCCAATGGAAATCCATGAGAACTTATTTCCTTGCTGCATCTCACATGCATACAATATTCTGAGACTCGTGATCAGATTCAGTATTTTTCGCTAAACAAATACTCCTTTTGGTTAGTTGAGCTATAGTTACAGATACCCAGATAATATAGTAGCTGATGATTACTGTGTTACAAAGGGAGTCATTTTTCTAAGAAGTATAGCTTATGGGCTAGGAGTCTAACCATAATATTTTGGTCATTGATTTTCCCTTTCATATCTACCCACAGATTTTGGCCTAGCCTCTGAGCACCTCAGAAACTATAAAACAGAAAATAATACTTGTTGTAAAAGACTCTCTGAGCCCCTGGAAGAAAAGCACCACATCCATGAAGGACTATTCTTTTTAAGCCAGTTCTAATGTCATTGGATGACAGAGGGCACTTAAGAAACTTTTGATGTGCTTCTGTCTTCTCTAAATTCCCTGGACATTAGAAAATCAAATAAAACAGCCCAAGAAAAATATTTCCAAAGAAAGCAAATAAAACCCCCCGACATACTTTGACGTCAGAGCAGTGCTTTGTTCACATCTAATACTAGTGTGTAAACTGGTGCTGATCAGTCAACTGTGGTTAAATTAACAGATAAAATATTCGACCTCCTATCTCTGGAGGACCTTCCTATTCTGTTCAGAGATTGCAACTCTAAATCATGGGACTTTTCTCTCAACTAACGGAAATGCATTATTTGATCAGCAAAAGTTGGTGCCACTCAAACAATTTTTGAAAGACACTCACTTAAAAATTTTTGGTATTGGGGATTGAGCCCGGAGCCTTGGACATACTAAGCATACTCTCTACCACTGAGCTATATTCCCAGACATACATTTATTTATTTATTTATTGAGACAGAATCTTGCTGTGTTGCCCAGGCTGGCCTTGAACTCCTAAGTTCCTTCACCAGCATCTCCAGTAGCTAGAGCTGACCACAGGCACATGCTACCATGTTGAGCTCTCATTTTTATTTACATAAAGCTCATTTAATCCGGTTTAGTGGTGAGTTCTTTAGCCTTTGCCTTTTGCAGCTTGACACTGTGAGCCAGAAGCTTTGGATTCAGGACATTGCTTCTCCAGAGGCTGCAGATCTCATCGTATCTGCCACTGTAATTGGTCCTGATAGCTTCCACCAGCTGAGTCAGAGCTCCTTTGTCTTCCAAGTTAACCTGTGTGAAGGTAAGGTGTTGCATGCCTTCCAGAGGACTAGGTGTCCCAGCCGGACTTTTCCCTGGATGATATAGTAGAGGACCTCCATCTTCCTGCCTTCAGGGCAGGCAGGAAGACAACCAGCTTGAAGGGATCCATATCAAGTGGAGTCACCACCAACTGAACCTTCTTGTTCTTCACCAAGGTGGTTGACAGGAAGTGTCCCTGTGGGACATCCCTGTCATGGGCAGTATAGGTCTACAGTTTCTGCTTCTTCTCTTGCTTTATCTCTGGTTTGGGTAGCTGGCAGCCTCAAGCCTGCGTGCACTGGTTAATCACAGGAGACATTTTCAGCAGCACATAGGGAATAGCCCTCCGCAATGCAGCTGGATGAAGTGGGGCCACTGGACAAAGCAACTGAGGTCCCTTTGGGGCTGGTGTCATGTTTCTCCAGTGCCAAAATTTAGACTTTTTTCAAGCAGAGAATATTTAATTACTTGGCCCTCTGCTTCTTTATGACAGCAGGGCTGGGGCCACCTTCTTCCCTTTGGCCTTCTTTCACATCATGCATGGCTGGAGGAGGGAGACAGAGAGAGAGAGGAAGGAGAATTGTAGAAATTGCCTGAGAGAGGACCTGCTGTTTAAAAATTAAATGGTTTGGCCAATTCCACTCCCCAGTTTGAATTTACCAAATTATTTTGTGTGCACGTTCAAAAGTATAATAATAACTCCTACAATTACGTATAATTATAATATACCAATAAAAAATTTCATGGTACTTTTTACTTTTGTAAAAATACTCCTTTCAGTTGATTACTTAGCATTATCATTAGATCCCCATTTGAAAGAACAGAATTCTGCTGATGATGTCAGTTTCACTCTATAATTGAGTTCATTGTTGAAGTTGTGGGTCATTCACCTGAGTTGAGATTTCTTGCCATGGTTTATATTAAAACTATGGTTAGCATGGAATGGTGCCCTGCCAGTGGGCTGCCCTGCTGAAGATTAAATACTTTCTTTTACTCTGGTGAGAGATTGTTATAATTTAAAGTGTGTTTTCCCTCCACCCACTCCAGATTCATATGTTGAAGCCCCAACTCACTTCAGAATGTGACCTTAGTGGGAAATAATGTCTTTTCAGATGTGATTGTCTATGTTGAGATGAGGTCCTTTGGGTGGGCCCTAATGCCAATGCGACTAATGTTCTTATGGAAAGTGCAGATTTGGATACACACAGGAGAATGCTGAGAGAAGTAGTTGGGGCAGAGGCTGGAGTGATGCACCTATGAGCCAGAGTGTCAAAGATTGCTAATGAACCACAGGAATCCAGAGCAGAGTTGTGGAACAGATCCTTCTTACAGCCCTCAAAAGGAACCATCTATGGTGATATGGTGACCATAATTTAGGACTTCTAGCCTCATCTTGAGCTCAGACTCATAGCCTCTAGAATTATGAGAAAATAAATATCTATGGCTGAAACCATCCAGGCTTTGGCATGTCTTCTCTAGCAAACCACTACACCTTGGGAGGCACTTGGGTGGGACCCTTCGATGTGGCTTCTGACGGGCTGTCTTCACAGTGTTTTTGCATCTGACAGGAAGACTCCTGATTCCTTTCCCCTCTGAAACTCCCCTTCTCGCCTCTCCCTGTTTCTATGCTCTGCAGTTGTGGGGAACTCCAGGTCCTCACCCTTCAGAATTCTCTAGTTACCTGCAGCCAGGTATGTGATGTCAGTCTCTCCTTTTCCAAAACTCCAAGTTCTGTGACTGGTTCTTTTGGGGTCTTCCTCATTCAGCTGGGAAAGAGACCAAAGTACCTAAATGAAGGGAAAAGGAAATACCACCACACTTTCTATGAATTCTCTGCAAAGACCCTCCTCTCTCCATCCATTTGGGTGACAAATATTTGTTAAGTGCCAGGTCCCCTATCCTAGACACAATAGTGAACAAAACTAAGCTGCTTTCTTGTATTCTAGAGGAGGATATAAAATATGAAATAAACAAAATATATGATATACTAGATGATGTGTGTTGCAAAGACTAATGAAACAGTATGAAAGGAATTGCTAGTTTGGTTTTCTATAAGATTTATATAGGAGGGCAGATCTCTGTGATATAATGTTTGTATGTAAGCTTGTGAGAAATTGAAGTAAAGCAAGGATACACTTTAAAGCAAGAACTATCCAGGCAGAGTGAGTAGTTAAATGCAAGGCTCAGAATCGGGAAATATTTGGGTTGTGTTAGACAGCTTTCTGTGACTGTAACAAATACCTAAGATAATTAATTTGTAAAAAAAAAAAGTTTATTTCCGCTCAGAGTTTTAGACAATACTAATTGTTGATGAGGATGTAGAGCAATCAGAGGTGTCATGGATGGCACCTGGGAGTGCAAAATACTACAACTTCACTAAAAGCTTTAAAGGGTTTCTTATCAATTTTAACCTATCCTTTCTGTGTGATTTAGTGACTCTACTTTCTATTTACCCAAGAGAAAGAAAAGTTTATTTTCATATAAGAAATCTGTATATAAATGTTTATAGAAGCTTTTTATGTAATCTCTCCAAACCAAAATCAACTCAAATGTCCTTCAGTGGTGAACTGAACGTGTCTGTGCATTGCAGTATGTACAACTCAGCAATAGCAAGGGACCAATCACTGATATATGCAAAAATGCACATAAATCTCAAGTGCAAAAATCCCTAGTTAAGTCCTTAAAATTATATTCATACATTTCCAACTGCTACATTATATCCAGGTATAGGATAGAAAACAATTTTGATTTTTGGGTGCTGAGGATTGAACCTGAGACTTACTAAGTGAAATTGAAAAACTAGAGAAAAAGCCATTTTGCTGGTATGATTCCACTTATATGACATTCTAGAAAAGACAAAACAATAGGGATGGAAAAGAGGGGTGGGCTGAGGGTGAGGGTGGGGTTGATTACAAAATAATAACACTGGAGAATTTCAAGGAACAATTTTTTATCATTTCTGTATCATGATGGTGGATACCTCTCCCCATTTGTCTAACCCATAAAACCAGACATTCACAGGAATAGATCTTACACAGTATGCAAATTAAGAAATAAAATTTTAAAACATGAAGGAAAAAAGGATCGAAAAAGTAGTCTGTGTAAATCCGTCCTTCCTATTATGAAAAAACCAACCCAAAATGGGAAAATAAATTCATCTTGATCCCTGAAGCTTAGAGCTGTGGTTGAGAACAGATAACTTAATTCCCCTTCACGAATAAATAGTGTGGTTCCTATTTTTAAGAGTTCTTGTGTTAGGAAGTCAATGCAGGGAACAGTATAGTCTGAGAAATTGGTTTTTGGTATTATAATTTTTTCCATCTTAATATTTACTATTGAAAACATTTGGAGAGGGTCAGAACTGTCAGAAAAATAAGCCATATGTTTATCTTCTTTGATTTGCAGTATAGAAATGTTAATAGGACAGATGAATTTCACCATACTAGCGTTATGGGGGAAACTAAGAGTAAAACATCAAGAAGTTGTTTATTTTTTCCCCATAGAAATCTCTTTAATCCAAGAAACATAATTAATTTTTTTAAAAAAAATTTAGAAATAGTTTAGAAATCTCATGCTATTTTGGCTACTAGAAATAAAAATTATTTGGAAGGAATATTTGGTGCTGAGGCACAATCTAATGTGACAGCTGAAATCCTAAGGCAGGATGAAGCTCAGTGTTATTTCTGAATGAGAGGAAGTGGTTCAGGTCACCAAATGGCCAGGGCTATGAATCTCTGTGAATTTTGCTCCCTGTGAATTTTCTTTCTAAGGACATGCTGAGAAAGTCCTAAACTGAAATACACACAGTATATTCTTTTCCCATCCTTGGCTGCTCTGGCTCCTTGTTGAGGAAAAGGTGAGACCAGCTCTGGCTGAACCACCTGGGAGCACTATGAGAGTGAGCCATGGACACATAGCACCTTTCCTGCCCCTACAAGGTGCAAATTTAATAGGAACAACAACAATAAAAAAAGCAGGTCTACTGGGGATGATGATAAAATGTGGAGGGTCAGTCAAGGTGTTTTTGACTGTGAGGGTTTCCTTTATCAGAGGCTAAGATTGACACAGTATTATCCACTTAACATGAACCTAATACAATTTGGATGAAGTCCTCTAGTCCCAGTGACTTTGTGGCTCACCCAGAGTTGGCTCACATAGGTCAGTGCTGAACTGGTTGTCTTATGAATGCAAGGTGAGGTAGCGATTAGGAAAAAAAGGAGAAATACAGATCTAGGAGGAGGCAAAGCTCCTCTTGATTATGCTCAAGACAGCCAGGGGCCCCCTCCTAACAGTGGCATTTGGACTTTTTACTAGGCTGCTAAATGGTTCCATATTCTATTTTTAAAATGAGTCCTTGGCCTGCTGGGTAGTACTGGCCTTCCAGCCTCCATAGTCATCTTTTCCATTGGTTCAAGTGCAAAGCTTCCCAGGAGGGTAGGGTTGAGGGAAAACAGGGGATGATGGGCCAAGCAAGAAAAAAATACCTGTGGGAATTTATGGGCTGGGTACAAGAACCCTTCCTTTGTGACCTGAAATACACCTGACACATGAGCCAAGCCATTTAAAATAGACCTAGGGAAATAAAGCCAAACAGTGTTTGCTAAATTGCGATTTTGCTTGGACTAGTTTCTAAAAACCATTGGTTGTGATGAAGTGGGGGGTGTTTACAGAAAGGAGAAAGGGTAGGCCTTGCGCAGAGCAGAGATTTGCCCTTGTCCCCAACTTCACTCCACCTTCCTCAAAGCTGTTGGGCTTCTTCCACCTTCATGGAGACCCAGCTCCTCTCCTGGCCTCTCACGTAGATTCCTGCAGTTCTTGCCTTAGGAATCGTCTCTTCCTCTACACCAGTTGGTTTTCTCCAGAATGGCTAGCGTGTTTTTCTGAGAATACACCAGATTTTGTCAATCCTTGTTTGAGGCATTGATGGGCTTTGCATTTAGAATAAAACCCAACATTCTCTTCTTTGTTTCATTTTATTTGTTTTATATATATATATATATATATATATATATATATATATATATATAAATAAATTATATATATATAATTTTAACTTGTCTAAAAATGTCAGGGCAGAGTTACACAATTTTGCACCCTGTTTTCCTTGCACTTGTATGTTGTCTGCATCATCTTAGTTTCTGCAGGCAAGGATGGGGGCCCAGGTTCTGGGCCGAGGACATGGGCTGTGTTACCCATTAATGCTTGTTCTGTACTTGGAAGGGTTCATGGGTATTTCCTGCATTCCACAGGCTCATGGGCACTTCCCTTTTGATACTCTGTTTATCTTTCCTTTTTCTGTATCCCCAAATTCCTATCTCTGTTCTGTTTCTTAAAAAAATTGTTTATTTATTTATTTATACTGGGGATTGAATCCAGTGATACTTTACTTACTGAGCTACATTTCCAGGCCTTTTTATTTTTTATTTTGAGACAAAGTCCCCTAAGTTGCTGAGGCTGGCCTCAAGTTTATGATCCTCCTCCCTCAGCCTCTAGAGTTGCTCTAGAGTTGCACAGTGTGCCATTGTGCCCAGCCTCAGTTCTAATTAATAATTTTTTGAGGAATCTCTATATGTTTTCCATAGTGGCTGTACTAATTTATATTCCCACCCAAGGCATACAAGGCTAATTTTATTCCATATTCTTGCCAATAGTTGTTATTTATTTATTATGAATTTTGATAGTAGCCATCCTAACAGGTTTGAGGTGACATCTCATTGTGGATTTTGGGTTGTATAAAACACAATTGTTGTTGGGACTGGGGTTGTAGCTCATTGGTAGAGCGCTTGCCTAGCATATGTGAGGCACTGGGTTCAATTTTCAGCACTGCCTATAAATAAATGAATAAAATAAATGACCATCAAAAACTAAAAAAAAAAATCTCACACAACACAATTGTTTATCATGGCTTATGAAGACCTGATGCAGAGGATTTCTGCCTGCCTCTCCACCTTCTAAAAAATTTATGTACTTTCTCTTGACATTCCTGGGCAAGCTTTCTGTTCCTCAATATGCAAACTCCTTCTCCATTCCCAGCCTTTGATTTGTTATTCCATCTTCCTAGAACTTTTTTTTTCCCCAGGTATTCCTTGACTGCTCCATTCAAAGGGCCATCCTGAGCTACTCCTTGCTCATCACCCTGTTTATCTCCTTCACAGCACTTAGGAGGATGAGTAGATATTTACTTCTTGTCCTCTTCATTAGGAGGGGCAGATGGCTTGCCTTGTTCACAACTGTGTCTAACCCAGCCTAGATCATTCGAAGGAGCTTTGTAATCAATTACAACGGATTCATCCCTGGGTGAGGGTAAAGCCAATAAGCCCAAGAAGAAGATGAGAGTGAAGGAAGGCTTTACCCACAGCAAGTTAGGAGAGCACTGAGGACAACTGCCAAAGCAGTGTCTCCTCAACACTGGAGTCCTGTGGACTTAACGAGGGAAACCTATGCATATTCATAGCTTTATAATGAGTGTATAATGAGCAAAGAAGAGTGACTCCACACGACTCAGTGACTTTTCCCTGTTCATTTTATTTAGCTAACAAAATAATAACCATGATGATGATGATGATGATGATGATGATGATGATGATGATAAACAACTTGAAGGTTATTAACGTTTAAAAGAACAGCAGCTTCTTTCCCCATAAGCATAGACGTTTGCCCCTAACAGTTACTGCCTAGCAGCTAACATTTTCAAAACATTTTCGAATGACTCAATAAGTATTAATGGAATAAACAAATGATTGAGCAAATGACTAGAAGGAGCTGTTTTATTCCAGGTCTTTTGTTTGTCCTCTCAGAGGATTTTGATGATGCTTAGCTACAATCCTCAGCTAGCTCTTTTGGGTCACTACCTAAAAAAAAGGAGACATATGATATTGGAAAAGCTGGAGTTCTTAGAGCAGGTGAAGATAACACTGTAACCACTGGAGAACGACTCCCTAGGGAGGTAAATTAGATATATGAGCTGATGAGGGCTGGGGTTGTGGCTCAGTGGTAGAGCGCTTGCCTCGCACATGTGAGGCCCTGATTTGATCTTCAGCACCATATAATAAATAAATAAATAAAGAAAGAAAGAAAGAAAGAAAGAAAGATATTGTTGTCCATCTACAACTAAAAGAAAATTTTAAAAAATGTGAGTTGATTGATTTTCTGCCTGTCTCCCTCCCCAGCTTTACGGAGGTCTAATTGAAAAATAAAAATTGCATATATTCAAGGTGTACAATACGGATATTGGAGATTGGAATGTTTGTGTCTATAAAAATGGAATTTGAGTCCATGAATATAAAGGCAAGGATTTAATGGTGGGAAGGGTGGCTTCACCTCTAGGTGAAGGGGACAGCCCTGATTTGGAGAAGTCAAAACTGCCCTGAACAAAACAGTGCTCAGCCTTGTATGGAGTGGTAGGGGCTGAGGGGAAGGTCTGGCATTCATATGGTAGAATTTTAAAGGAGTTTCATTCTTGTGGAAGACTATATCCCTTCCAGCTCCTACTTCCTGTTCTCTACACATATTAGAACTCCAGATCAGCAAGGAGCTTCTCACTCTCAACATAGTCCACATTCTCCCTTGAATGTGTCTCTGCTTTCCTAAATGAACCTTGGTCCATGCCTCTTCATTGACACATCTTTAAATTCATTCCTGAGACTTTTGTCAAGAACCCCTGCTTGTATGCCTGTCATCTCAGTGACCCAGGAGGCTGAGGCAAGAGGATGATGAGTTCAAGTTCACCTTGGGCAACTTGGTAAGACTCTTGTCTCAAAAAAATAAATATAAAAAATTAAAAAAGTAAAAGGGCTTGGGTACTATAAAAACAAACAAATAAAAATAACACCTCTAAAACAAAAATGCTGCTTGTCCTGAGTTGACTCTTATTGAGCAATTATACCTCCATAAAGCTGGGGAGATGTGAGTTAGAAAGTTAATCCATTAAATTTGTAAAGAACTTTTCCCCTGAAGAGAAGTTCTCTAGTAGTTAAAATAGTTACCTTCATCTGATCTAAGAACTCCAGCCTTTTTAATTTCATATAATGTCACATATGTATTAGTATACATATTCACATATATTTATTTATACACACACGTTTTTTTTCAACCCAAAATAAATCAGAGAGAGTCTCCAAAGAAGAGCAGCCTGTTTTAGTCAGTTTTTTTTAAACCACTGTGACCCAAAGAACTGATAAGAAAATTTTAGAGAAGGGGAAGTTTATTTGAGGCACACAATTTCAGAGGTATTAGTCCATAGAGGGCAGACTCCATTGCTTTGTGCCTGAAGTGTGGCAGAACATCATGGCAGAAGAATGTGGTGGAGGAAAGTGACTCAGAACATGGCCACCAGAAAGCAAAGAGAGACTAAACTCAGCTCAAAAATATAAAAGCCAAAGATACACCTGCAATGTCCCAGCCACACCTTATCTGCCTGTAGTCCCCACTCAGTTAATCTCTATCAGAGCATTAATGCGCTGATTGGGTTAAAGCTCTCATAACTCAATCATTTCACCTCTAGGCTTTCTTGCATTGTCTCACACATGAGTTTTTGGGGGAAGTGTCACATCTTAACCATAATTATGCCATAGTAAACTATGAGCATATTCAAAGAAGTTGAGGGGCAAGGCAAAGTTTTTAAAGACAAAATTGGATAGTTGCTGGTAGATGTCTTTGCAGAAGTACTTTTCGTATAAGGCTGTGGTGGACTCTGTGCAAAGTTGTGGTCCTAGGAGAGTGTTTTATAGTTGTCATCAGGCAGTCACGTGTAAGACCCTTTCTTTCATAGCCTCCCAGGTTTATTTGCTTTTTTTATTGTTGTTAGAGCTTACACAAGCGACTCCATTTTGATTCTGACAACAGTCACATTACTTTCCCTATGCACGTGTGCGTGTGTGGAAGCACACACACACACATGCATACACACATGGAATATTAATCATACTTAATGGTTAACTTGTAATTGTCTGAGGTGTCAGTTTACAACACAGAATTATTGGTAGTGGTTGGGAGGAGGCAGGGATTGACTCACAGAACTGAGGCACAAGCTGTCAATTCCATCTGCTGATGGAGCTTGGATGGTGCAGAACTTGAGAGCAAATGCAAAAGTGATAACCCAAAGGAAAAAATGGAGCACAGCTCCTCCTACTTCTGCCATTCCCCCTCCAGAGTGAAATTCCAGTTTTGATACATAAAGGCCCTGCTATCTACAGACAGAGACTTTGTGAGGAGGACTGTCCAACTATTCTTCAAATATTCCTTATCCCTATCCCACAGTCAAAGAAGGCAACCTAGACCTCATCTGTAAGCTCTTTCCTCTCCTCCATTCCCAGTATGTAATCACCCACCCTGAGCTGCTGAGCTTACTTCCTCAATGGCTCTTACCTCCTTCACTCTCTCTGCCTCCATTGTCTTCTCCCCATTTCAAGTTACCAAGTTCAGTTGTCTGGACCACTCAGCAGAATCCTAAAGGCTTTGTGAAGCCTTCAGTTTGGTTTTCCCCAAAGTCAAAGGTGCATATCAGATCATGTCCCCCTCTGCTTACAATCCTAAATAACATCTCTTGGCATTTAGATACATTCTTCAACCTGACGTCCAAGACCCTTAGGAGCTTGTCCTTGCCTTTTCCTCTTCTTAAGTCAGTTTTGCTCTCCTCCAGCTCACATATTAAATTCTAAGACAGTGGGTTTTTTTTTCAGTTCATCAAATACCATGGATCCTTTTCCTTAAGACCTTGGAGTAGCACTCAGCCTGGGGTACGCTTTCTCCACTCTTCACCTGGCTGGCTCCTATTTATTCACTAGGTTGATGGAAGTGGCATTGCTTCCAGGAGGTCTTCCCCATTCCCAGAGCAGAGATTAGGCACTCTTGCTAGATCCTCCCAGGGCAGAGACATTTTCTGGGGGGTTCACCTTTCCTAACACTTGGTGCAATGCCTGGCACTTCATATTTGCTTTAAAAAGTGTGTTAACAAGAGAAGATTCTTAAGTTTGCCTCTAATATACTCGGTGTTGATTGTTGGGAGACCTGGTTCCTTTGTGCTATTCTTTTTAAAAAAAATTTTTAAATTGATTTTTAAAAAATAAATGACAGAAGAATGCATTACAATTCTTATTACACATATACAGCACAATTTTTCATATCTCTGGTTGTATATAAAGTAGGTTGACACCAATTTGTGTCTTCATACATGTACTTTGGATAATGATGTCCATCACATTCCATTATTCTTGCTAACCCTCAGTCCCCTCCCTTCCCCTCCCAACTCTCTGCCCTATCTAGAGTTCGTCTATTCCTCGCATGCTCCCTCTCCCTATCCCACTATGAATCAGCCTCCTTATATCAGAGAAAACATTCGGTACTTGTTTTTTTGGGATTGGCTAACTTTACTTAGCATTATCTTCTCCAGTGCCATCCATTTACCTGCCAATGCCATGATTTTATTCTCTTTTATTGCTGAGTAATATTCCATTGCGTATATATGCCACATTTTTTAATCCATTCATCTACTGAAGGGTATCTAGGTTGGTTCCACGGTTTAGCTATTGTGAATTGTGCTGCTATAAACATTGATATGGCTGTATCCCTGTAGCATGCTGTTTTTAACTCCTTTGAGTATAGACTGAGGAGAGGGATAGCTGAGTCAAATGGTGGTTCCATTTTCAGGTTTCCAAGAAATCTATAGCACAAGAATTAAAACCAAGAATCAATAAATGGGATGGATTTAAACTAAAAAGTTTCTTCTCAGCAAAAGAAACAATCTGTGAGGTGAATAGAGAACCTACATCATGGGAGCAAATTTTTACCCCTCACATAAGATAGATCACTAGTCTCTTGGGTATATAAAAAATTCAAAAAGCTAAGCACCAAAAAAAACCCCCCTAATAACCCAATCAATAAATGGGCAAAGGACCTGAACAGACACTTCTCAGAAGAGGATATATAATTAATCAACAAATATATGAAAAAATTTTCATCATCACTAGCAATTAGAGAAATGCAAATCAAAACCACTCTTAAGATTTCCTGTCACTCCAGTCAGAATGGCAGCTATTATGAAGACAAACAACAATAAGTGTTGGTGAGGATGTGGGGGAAAAGGCACACTCATACACTGCTGGTAGGACTGCAAATTGGTCCTTTATGCTATTCTACCATGAACTTTACTCTTTGTCTTTGCCCTGTTTGAGGCTACTCTTCTTATGACTGGCACCTGGGTAACCTCTCTCCTCTACTCCAGCATATTCACACTCTGGTTACTTCAGTGTCTGCTCCACATCCACAATCAGCTCAGTTTTAGGTAAGTTTCTCTTAATAGGTTCTGTTCCACTTATTATTGCCTGGTTATTTTTAGATATAATTATTGGAGGAAAAATATGTCTTCTTAATATTCATTGTTGAATACCAGGAAACCGAAGCACAAAGATGAAGTGCCTGCTTCTGGCACCATTTCTTGTCTGAAGAGGCCTTAGGCCATGGGTAGTCCATATGTCAGGAACTTTTCCAAATTCATAATTTCCAAATACTCTAACTCCATAACAAACTAAATGACAGATAATTAAAATATCTGGAATAATGTATGATGCTCAGCAACTTGGCAGATTGCCTTTGTATCTTGCCCACGCTTGAAAAATATGTCTCATAGATAATCAAAGTGCTTCACCACCTGCTCCCACTCTTTTTTTCTCCAGGGCCTGGATTTTAAGTGCAAGGTTTGCCTTACTTTGAGGACGGCAGTGAAACTCTTGACGCTTGTCTATCAGCTTTGATCTCAGCCGTCGGGTGCCATTGCGAGAATTTCCTTCCCACTCCTTTCCTCTCCCATGTTCCCTAGCATTACCTGAAGTTTGACACTTACCCATGAACATAAAGAAGAGTCACAAAAATTGGATTTTTTTTTCAGTCAAGCTGTCGAAAATAACGAGATTCCGTGAGGAAAGAAATTGTAGTAATAATCTTGACCCCTTCTCTACCCTCTTTGGCCTATCTTTGGCATTGCCTTCTCAACATTGCCATAGAAACCACTGACTCTTTCTTGTCAGGGTGATTATACCTTTTCAGATTTTGACAACTAGAAGATACGAATGGAAAACCCCAGAGTCTTAATTCCAACTCTCCCTCCCAGATTGGTGCTGCTTTTGCAAATTGGAGAAATGGGTTTTGTTGTGTTGTATTTTGTATTCTCCTGACAAACACAGTTCATCTTTCTAGTGCATGTGTGAAGGAGGAAGAATACCAGTTTCCCAAACATCTGGGGAAGCATCAGATTTTCTAGGTTTTATTATATGACTTTAACTATCTGCTTGACAGATAGAGTAATCATTAGCGATCAGAAATACCTTTGTCAGACAGCAATTGCCTGTGATGGGCAGCCACACAATCCTACATGATATATTGGGTTGACAGTTTTCAGGGAGATCCAGAAAAAAAAAGTGAAAAAAAGCTGTGAAAGGGAAAAGATTATTTTAGCCAACAGACTTGGAAATTTCACAGACGTTAAAGGATTCTTTTAAAGCTACGCATGATTTCTCCTCATCAACTGCTAATTAAGGACATTAATTTATCTATTTGTTTGATACTGAAAACATAAGGCTTAGTTCAGCATGAGTTATAATTTATCATGGCTTCAGTATCTTTTGAGTAATTCAAAATTATGCTTTGCAATAAATGATTTATGAGCCGTTTATAAGTACTCTTATTAAATCAGCATTTTTTATGTATTATTCTTTGGAATTACGTACCTCTGGAGACTATTAAAGTTTATTACTCAGTGTTCATTTTAATAAGAACCTTCTGACATTCCCAAGGGCCTGAGAAAAACCATCTAGGAGTTCCTGCCCAATACTGAACGTGGTTCTGGTTGTAAGGGAAATCTTCTTCATCAATTTCATGGATACATTTTTTCTGTTGTTGGATTTTGCGATGTAGGGGATTGAACCAGGGCCTCGTGTGCAAGCTAAGCTAGTGCTCTACAGCTGAGCTCCATCCCCAGCCCTTCATTAATACTTTTAAATGAAAAATCAGCGGATGGTCCAAATTTTAGCTTTTATGTAATGGCTCACGCTGGAGCTTCCTGGACATTTTTACTTCATGACTCACTTGTAAACTGCCAAATCTGCAGCAGCAGCACTGGCACGCAGTGAATGGGTTTGCACATCTGGAAAACAGCAGCTAATGACTGCAGGGAAGGCTCACACTGGATGCCACATATCCCATGCACCTGAAATTGGCTGGGTCCTGAAGTCTGACTCTCATGGAGAGGGAAGAGGGACAGAACTTCAGGGTACATTGAAGAAGAATGCTAGACTGTTGGTCCTGCATTGCGCTGAAGTATTTAAATTGATGAATTATCTGAACATCAAACAAAAAGCCAAACTTGCTTCCCAGACAGACAAACCCTGCTCTATCCTTCATGCTCCTCCCTTATCACGAACATAGGGAACCATCATATGCACCAGTTGACATGCTGAGAACTTAATATTTGAGGACAGAGCTATCAGCATTCTTTCTCTTCTGTTGGATATTTTAATATCTTTTTTTCACACATTGTATAATATTATACCCAAACTTCCATTCTCTTGCTGAATTTGGAGTGATGTCCATTGGTCATTGCTTGCCAGCCAATAGCTATTGCTGGGTGTCCTGCAGTATTTGTTTTGGAATCATTTAGACATATTCCATTGCATTTCATCCTCATTATTTAAATATGAATGGAAAACAGAAAAGCCAAAATATTGATATTAGTGATAAAGATGAAGATAGAGATTATAACTCTCAGTATTTCACTTAACTTCAGTTGGACACTCATCCTACCCGAGAGCTGACTGTGATGTTCATTTGTAGAGAAGAGAAAAAAAAAGGAAAGACTAAACTGGGAACAAATTGTTGAAGATGTACTAAAAGCAAGATATAAGTAGGGGTTTTACTTTATATTTGAGTTTCCTGGATAAAGAGATCTTCCTTATAACACGTAAGGCTCTTGTTCAACCTTTCTATATTTGATTTTATTGTATTTTCTTAGGAACTCAATCTGTGTGAAAAATCAAAGATTAGCTCTTTACCCCATCTTTCTCCATCTTTTGGCAAATGGATGCTGTTAGATTTAAGACACTTTGTTCACTACCATATTGCATCACTACTTATTATTTGTGTTAAAACCTGCAGGTAAATCTTGCCAATTTTCAAAATATAAAAACTCATTTTTTTAACACTTTGCATAACACAAAATATTAGTCATTTTAATTTTTTAAATTGTTTGTCTACTTTTTGGAGTAAATAGGATAATTCTTCCCAGGGAGATAATCTATTATAATTATTTAAATGTCCACATAGACTGTCCTGGAACTTTAAAACAAAAAGGAAACAAAACAATAAACTCACTCTGGGGGCTGGGGATGTGGCTCAAGCGGTAGTGCGCTCGTCTGGCGTGCGTGCGGCCTGGGTTCGATCCTCAGCACCACATACAAACAACGATGTTGTGTCCGCCAATAACTAAAAAAAAAAAAAAATAATAAATAAATATTAAAAAAATAAACTCACTCTGTATTGCTAACCTTATTTTAAAATGTTCAGTTTGTAAAAGATCTCTGCTTTGATGACGTTGAAAGGCATAGTGAGGATATGGAAATAGGTGGATAAGAGTTGATTGTGCCCATAGGGATAAGTCCTCAGAAGTAAATTGAAATTAAATTGTTGTTACCTCACTTGAAAAAAAATGTAACATTGTGTATTTCTTGGAATTTAAAGAATTATGGTCAAGGTGTGTACTTGCCACTGATAGGTGTGCACTTGAAGAAATCATTTAGCTTAGGGATTTAAACTTCTCCACCTGGTGACTTGTAATGGATTTTCCCAAGCAGAACAGAACACAGGTGAGGGAAATAGCTGGATCTAAGTATTGGGGTGATTCCTGACTCCCAAACATGGACGCTTTTTATACAATTCTCCTCATCTGTGAGATGGGGACTGTATCTTTCTTAAAAAGTGTGAGTCTTTATACATGAGCTCTTTTTTTATTGCAATTCTTAATACACCTTTATAACACAATTTTCATATCTCTGTTTGTATATAAGGTATGTTGACACCAAAATCTCATCTTCATACATGAATTTTGTATAATGATGACAATCTTCTTCCACCATCCTTGCTATTTCCCTTCTCCCTAATTTGTTGTGAACATACTTTATATACAGAGTTACGAAAAATTGTGCTGTGAATGGATAATTATGAATGTAATGCATTCCACTATTGTCATGTATGTAAGAAATAAATAAAAAAATTAAAAAAAGAAAAAGAAAAACATACATAAGACCAAAAAAAGTGTGAGTCTTTCACTAGGTAACATTTATAAAGTGCAGACTTTGGGGATTGCCATACTAAGTGCTATTATGACAATAATTTATTGTTCTTGGGTTGTAGAAGCCTGATCATGGTAGGCTGAGTAATAGCTCCCCAAACTACCCACATTCTAATCCCTGGATCTGGTAGTGTGTTACATGGAGAAAGAGGCTTTGAAGATGTGATGAAGAATTTTGACATGGGGAGATTACCCTGGATAATCTGGGCAAGGCCAATGTAATCGCGCAACTCTCATAAGAAGGATGCAGGAGACTTAGGCTCTGAAAAGCTGATATGAAGAAGGACAGAGAAAAGTGGAGGGAAAGTTTAGAAGATGCTGTGTTGCTAGTGTTGCTGACTTTGAAGATGGAGGATGGGGCCTCAAGCCAAGAAATGTAGCAACTTCTAGAAGATGGAATAGGTAAGAAGCCAGATTCTTCTCTAGAACCTCCAGAAGGCTCACCGTCCTGCTGACATCTTGGTAAGCTCAGTGAAATACATTTTGGCCCTATGACCAATAATAAATGCATGTTATCTTAAGCCACCTGTTTTGTGGTGATTTGTTACAGCAGCAACAGGAAATGAACACACTGATTATTATTTTGGTAGCACATGAAATGTGGTCTTCTTCCTCCCTTCCCCTCAAACACAGTCCAATGGAATGAACCATAGTTGGTCTAGATCAGGGAATGGTAATTCAAATGTCCTTTGCTAGTGATTTAGGGGTGGGCATGTTATCCAGTTCCACCCCATGAATCAGGAGAGGAAGACTACAGGATGGGAGGCTTTCTGGGGAGGATTTTACTCCATAATAAGAACAGCTGTCAAGGTAGAAAATCTTGCCTCTTTCTGCCTGGCTCAGACAAATTTAAGGGAGGATGTAATGCTTGGCACGGCACTGAAAGACTGTTAATTATGTTGGTGAAATCTGGGATAATAAGACCAAGAAGTACTGACCAGAGAATAACTAAAGATTGCTTGAGGTGAAGAGAGGCTCAGTATATTTCCATCATCAAAACATTGAAGAAAAGAGCTCTGAATTTGCAGTTCAGGCAAAGTTAGTTTTCTGTAGGGAGTTTGTGATTGATTTGGGAACTTTAGATCATGCACTCAAGATGCTCTGACAGAAAACAAGCCTCACACAATGCACTGGTAGGATTGTTCCCATGTAGGGCTGGAAACTTACCAAGCATCTCTTAAAAAATAGCTCTTTCTCTCACTGAGCTTTTCATGGAAGGACAAACTGATGAAATCTCATTATACTGAACTTGGCCAGGGAACATTTCCTATGGAGAAGCATTCTATTTATGATGAGTTTCTCTGAGATCCACTAAGATTTTTTTCTCTTTGAGGGGCCTTCTCTCATTTTTCCTGCAATGGTGAATAGAAGCCCAGTTCTCAGTTATCCAGGTCAAAAATCTAGGTCTCTGTCTCCTCCTCCTCTTCTTTCTCTTATAGCTTCTTGTCAGCCTTGGCATTTTCTGTCTTTGTGTCTCTCTCTTGGGTATTGGTTTGGCCCTTCATCATTGCTTGTCTACTGTAATGACCTCCCAATGTGTCACCTTGTCCCCTGCACTTCCTTCAACTAATCTAGGCTCCACACTTCAGCCAAATGATCTTTACAAACTACAAAACTGATCATAACAACACCCACCTCCCTATCACGTATGGGGCAAATTACAAATATTTTAGTAGCATTGCTAAATAAATCCTTCCAAGGTGTGACTCTTCATTGGAATCTTTGCTACATCTGATCATTCAAAGCAACCTGCAGGTGGTACCTGGTGGGGCAGGCTGTGTTGTGACTCCGTGCCTTTTATCATGTTGCCCCTCTGCTGGAATTGAAATCCTTTACTCTCTTGCATGCTCAGCCCAAGCATCCTCACTTCTGGGATACTGTCCTGCCCCTCTCTTCAGCTCTCAGGGGGAACTGGCTCTTTCCTTCTGGGTGCATGCATCCTGCCTTACAGCCCCATGTTATTTATTGTTGTCCCTTTCCTACTGTATTTCACTGCATAATCATCTCAGATTTAATGCCATTTTTTGAAAGTAATTTATTACTAAACTGACTTTGGTGCAAGAGGAGGGATGTGTGGAACACTTGTGTATATACATTAAAACTGAACAGTCCAAATGGATGCATGTCATTTTTTTTGTGACAGTTTAGTGAACATTTTTCCAGTCTGAAAAATCATTAATGCATTTGTGATAATTGATTTGTGACTTGTAGTCCAAATATTACTCTTGAGAAAATTTGCTACAATGTTTCAAAGTATGAATTTAATAAAATTTAATTTGTATATGAAGATTCTATGCTGCTATCATTGGTCTCATTAGCTGGTGTGACCTATTCAGTGTACTCATATAAAAGGTGTATTTACCATTCATATTGCAGTGTTCTGAAAAACCATGCAAGTCAACTTTTGGAAATATATTGATAATCCGCATGTACTGAGAATCCTAGGCTCCCAGCTAACAATGTGAGAGAAGACCAATGCATATCTATATGCTGTTGGTGAATACTTGCTGCTCTGTTTACTTTTTAAATGTCATAATGAATAGAATTATACCATGAGATGATTATGTGATAAAAGGTTGTACACCAATTTTTGGACAGATAAAACAGGGTGCGATGATTATGTGGTGGTGATGATTACATGCTGATATATGGTACTATGTTAAGTTCTTATAAGATTAGAAATTGTTCTTACGTTAGGTAATGAACTCTTGGAGAAAGAAACCACTATTAATCTTTTCTTGGGGCTTAATACAGTGCCTGGCACATAGCGAATGATGAAAGTGAGTGTTTCTCAACTTTCCATCAGTATAGTAAATACCTGAGATTATCAACTCTTAAAGAGGAGAGTTTTATTTAGGCTCACAATCTTAAGAGGTTTTAGTCCATGACTGGTTGGCCCTGTTGCTTTGGGTCTGTGGTGGCACAGCATGGTGGAGAATGTGTGATAGAGTAAGGAAAGCAAAAGAACAAAAGAGAGAGGAAGAGGAGGGGGCTGGGGTGCCACTATGCCTTCATGGCCACACCCCAATGACCTAAGACCTCTCCTTAGACCCTGCGTCTTAAAGGTTTCACCACTTCCTCTAGTACCATGTTGGAGAATAAGCCTTACCACTTGGATCTCTGGGGGACACGTAAGATCCAAACTATAGCAGTTGGTGCAATTCTAGGAAATTAAATTCGCTTCATAATTGAATGTTAGAGCAAAAAGTAGCATGCATCTTCATTTAGCCCAACCCTTTTATTTCAGAATTCTAGACTATGTGCTCTTCGAATTGACAGTCGTCAGGCACATGTGTCTCTTGAACCTTTGAAATGTTATATTCAGAAGATATGTGGTAAGTGGAAAATACACAGCAGATTTCAAAGATCAGTATTAAAAAAGTATATCTCAGTAATATTTTATATTTATAATATTTTATAATGATAATATTTAAAATATATTGGATTAAGTAAAGTATATTCTTAAACTGATTTCAGGCATTTATCTTTACTGTTTAAATAAATGGCAATTAGTTGGAAAATGAGGGCACAAATGCCAAATATGGCAGCCACCTGTTTTCTTCCTTCCTTTCTTTCTTTCTTTCTTTCTTTCTTTCTTTCTTTCTTTCTTTCTTTCTTTCTTTCTTCTTTCTTTTTCTCCTTTGTTCCTTCCTTCCTATTTTCTTCCTTCCTTCCTTCCTTTCTTTCTATTAAGAATGTTTTTTCACATTTTTAAATGGTTATCTTTTAAATGTCTACATACGGGGGAAGAACATGGCCGCCGACGAGGAAGCAGTGACTCTAATGTCTCCAAATTAACGAGATCAAAAAGACCCTTTGGAACAGTGGCAGTCTTCACACTGAGGAACTCCTAGCAAAATTCCATGAAGAGGGGTCCTGCCGGGATCTGGTAGGTCTATTAGAAGTGTCGGTTTGTGGCCGCTGGGACTCGGGGCCCGAGGACTGTGGTACTTGCCGGCCGTCGCCTCCCCGGCCCCGGGCGCCGCTGGAGAAAAACACGGACCGGGACGCAGCGCGGCTGGCTAGAAGCCGGGAACGCTGGGGGCGGAAAGAGCGACCAGGGCAGCACTGGCTGTGGAGGCCGTGGAGGAGAGAGGCGTGGGAGCTCGAGGCAGAGACACAACCGAGAGTGCGAGCCAGCACCCCGCCATCATCCCGAAATAGCGAGAAGAGGAAGATGGCGGCGGGAAGTGAGTAAGCCTCTCCCGCACCGCCGCGTCTGAAAAGCTGAGACTGACAGCGGCGACTCAGCATTAAGCCATCCAGCCGAGGTGGCTGGTCAGCCCTTCTCATCCTGCGGAGGTGGATGCCTGCTGGGCCTTTGTGGGTAGTGGCCGCAGGGTCCAGGCGGGGCTTGGGAGACAGTGGGGACCCGCCTGTGGCGTTGGTCGCCCGGCAGGGGGAGGTGAACTGTCGCCGTTTGCGGAGGACACCACTGTGGCAGAGGGCTGGAGTCGCAGGGCTGCAGCGCAGGAGATAACTTCATTGAAGCCTGCTGCTACAGGTGTGTGGACACCTGGCTTTCCCTCTCCACGCATCGGGGAAAACTTAAGAGCCCCTCCCAGCTCTCCCGTGAGTGCTACAGCCAGCCCGAGGGAGTCAGAGGTGGGGTGGGACTGCCGCTCCCGCCAGGGCTGACTGCTGAGGTCTCTTGCACCAGCTACGGGGGCGTGGCTACTGGAGGGCAAGTAAAATTCGCTGAGGATTCTCAGCACCAAGCTCTACAAAATTAGGGTCTGAGGGAATGGCAATCTGGAGGAGTGAGCCCAGTCGTTCATGAAAACAGGGCTCCCAGGAGCAGCAGACCTGGCCTGTAGCCAGTACTGTGGTGAGAGGGGCCTGGCTAGAGGAAAAGTAGAAGGGATTGGACACAAGAGGAGGCCCTAGGCACTCAGGTTTGGAGACTCGCCCAGTCTGGGAGGAGCTGCTGCACAGTGATTGGTTCCCGCGTAATGACGGGAAAGACTTGACCTGGTGGGCACAGCGCCACCTAGTGAAAGAGAAGTTAATCAAACTCTAAGACGGCATTTATTAGGTTTTTTTTTTTTTTTTTTTTCTTGATTGGGGTTTTTCTTTCATCTTCATTTTTCTATCTTGTTTTTTTTCTTTTTTTTTCTTTTCTCTTTTTTTCTTCTTTCTCTTCTAATCTTAATTTTAATTTTTAAATTATTATTAATATTTTTTTTAAATTTTTGTTCTTTTTTAGTTCCTATTTCTTTCTTCTTTTGTCTGTTCATTTTTCTTATCCCCCTTCCTTGAATTCTACCTGCCTACTCTCATTCTCCTTAGTAACTTCTTCCCTTCCCTTCTAATACCTTTCCTCCCTAGCATCAAATAAATTTATAGGAATAAACAGTAACTCAGCAGTCAATCAGGACAAGAAGCAACATGAGCAGCTTCAAGAAACAAGGAAGAAAAGGAGTACAAACAATGCAGGATAGCCTAAATATTCAGGAGGACCTAGAGTCATCAGAAAAATGGTCATATAAAGAACTCAAGGAACACCTTAGACAGATGGAATGGAACATCAAAGAGGATACAAGACAGCAAATTCAAGCAGCGAAAGAACACATTGAGAATGAGTTACATAAACACCTAAAAGAAGAAGTCAAGCATCTTTATCAGGAGATAGAGATTATAAAGAATAATCAAACAATAATTCTAGAAATGAAGGAAACGATAAACCAGATTAAAAACTCAATTGAGAGTATCACTAACAGAGTGGAACAAGTAGAAACCAGAACGTCAGATAATGAACACAAAATATACCATCTTGAAAAGAGTCTAGCCAACTCAGAAAGGCTGGTAAAAAATCACGAGAAAAACATCCAAGAGATTTGGGATAACATGAAGAAACCAAACTTACGAGTCATCGGGATAGAAGAAGGTACAGAGATTCACACCAAGGGAATGAGAAACCTGCTGAATGAAATAATTACAGAAAACTTTCCAGAAATAAAAAAGGAAACAGATATACAAATTGAAGATGCATACAGGACACCGAGCACACAAAATCACAGTAGACCAACGCCAAGACACATTGTTATGAAGATATCCAATATACAGAACAAAGAGAAAATATTAAAAGCTACAAGAGAAAGGAGACAGATTACATTTAGGGGTAAACCAATACGGTTAACAACGGACTTTTCATCACAGACACTGAAAGCAAGAAGGTCATGGAACAATGTATTTCAAACACTGAAAGACAATGGATGCCAACCAAGAATTCTGTATCCAGCAAAATTAAGCTTCAGGTATGACAACGAAATAAAGATCTTTCATGATAAACAAAAGTTAAAAGAATTTGCAGCCAGAAAACCTCCATTGCAAAGCATTTTGAGCAAAACACTACACGAGGAAGAAATGAAAAACAATAACCAAAACCATCAGTGGGAAGTGCCTCAGTAAAGACAGAGGGCAAGGGGAAAGATAATCATGGAGAAACAAACTAAATTTTTTAAAAAAAGGATAAATAATCAAACATGGATGGAAGTACAAACCATATAGCAACAGTAACTCTGAATGTTAATGGCTTAAACTCTCCAATAAAGCGACATAGGCTGGTATCATGGATTAAAAAAACGAATCCAACAATATGCTGCCTCCAGGAGACACACCTGATTGGAAGACACATACACAGGCTGAAGGTGAAAGGATGGGAAAAAATATACCACGCACACGGTCCTCGTAAGCAAGCAGGGGTGGCCATCCTCATATCGAATAAAATCGACTTCAAGACTAAGTTAATCAAAAGGGATAAAGTAGGACATTATATACTGTTAAAAGGAACCATTCACCAACAAGACATAACAATTATCAATATTTATGCACCAAACAATGGTGCTGCGACATTCATAAAACAAATTCTCCTCAAGTTCAAGAATCAAATAGACCACAGCACAATAATTATGGGTGACTTCAACACACCTCTCTCACCATTGGACAGATCCTCCAAACAAAAGTTGAATAAAGAAACTATAGAACTCAATATCACAATCAATAACCTAGACTTAACTGACATATATAGAATATATCAACCATCATCAAGTGGATATACTTTTTTCTCAGCAGCACATGGAACCTTCTCAAAAATAGACCATATATTATGCTATAGGGCAACCCTCAGTAAATAGAAAGGGGTGGAGATAATACCTTGCATTTTATCTGATCATAATGGAATGAAACTGGAAATCAATGATAAAAGAAGGAAGGAAAAATCCTATATCACATGGAAAATGAACAATATGTTACTGAATGATCAATGGGTTACAGAAGACATAAAGGAGGATATCAAAAAATTCTTAGAGATAAATGAAAATACAGACACAACATATCGGAATCTATGGGACACAATGAAAGCAGTTTTAAGAGGAAAATTCATCGCCTGGTGGTCATTCCTCAAAAAAAGAAAAAACCAACAAATAAATGAGCTCACACTTCATCTCAAAGCCCTAGAAAAGGAAGAGCAAAACAACAGCAAATGTAGCAGAAGGCTAGAAATAATTAAAATTAGAGCGGAAATCAATGAAATTGAAACAAAAGAAACTATTGAAAAAATTAACAAAACTAAAAGTTGGTTTTTCGAAAAAATAAATAAGAGCGACAGACCTTTAGCCATGCTAACGAAGAGAAGAAGAGAGAGAACTCAAATTACTAACATACGGGATGAAAAAGGCAATATCACAACAGATGCTACAGAAATACAGAAGATAATAAGAAATTATTTTGAAAACCTATATTCCAACAAAATAGAAGATAGTGAAGACATCGATAAATTTCTTAAGTCATATGATTTTCCCAGACTGAGTCAGGAGGATACACACAATTTGAACAGACCAATATCAATGGATGAAATTGAAGAAGCCATCAAAACACTACCAACCAAGAAAAGCCCAGGACCGGATGGGTATACAGCGGAGTTTTACAAAACCTTTAAAGAAGAATTAAAACCAATACTTTTCAAGTTATTTCAGGAAATAGAAAAAGAGGGAGCTCTTCCAAATTCATTCTATGAGGCCAACATCACCCTGATTCCGAAACCAGACAAAGACACCTCAAAGAAAGAAAACTACAGACCAATATCTCTAATGAACCTAGATGCAAAAATCCTCAATAAAATTCTGGCGAATCGAATACAAAAACACATCAAAAAAATTGTGCACCATGACCAAGTAGGATTCATCCCTGGGATGCAAGGATGGTTCAACATACGGAAATCAATAAATGTTATTCACCACATCAATAGACTTAAAGATAAGAACCATATGATCATCTTGATAGACGCAGAGAAAGCATTTGACAAAGTACAGCATCCCTTTATGTTCAAAACATTAGAAAAATTAGGGATAACAGGAACTTACCTTGACATTGTAAAAGCTATCTATGCTAAGCCTCAGGCTAGCATCATTCTGAATGGACAAAAGTTGAAGGCATTCCCTCTAAAATCCGGAACAAGACAGGGATGCCCTCTATCTCCACTCCTATTCAATATAGTTCTCGAAACACTGGCCAGAGCAATTAGACAGACGAAAGAAATTAAAGGCATAAAAATAGGAAAAGAAGAACTTAAATTATCACTATTTGCAGATGACATGATTCTATACCTGGAAGACCCAAAAGCTGGAGAGATGGGATGCTACAGGGTTAGTGGCAGTCAATATGTAGTGAAGCACCTGAGGTAGACTTTTGGGAGTCCCATAGGGTATGCAGGACAAAGTGAAGGGAAGTCAGAAAGTCTATATGTAGGAAAGTAAACCACGATAAAGTCAACCAGGTCATCCAGGTGAAGGATCAAACCAGGGAGGAAGAATCTAGTCCAGGAAACAGAACAAAATAGAGAGGCATGGGAGGGTTTATGAAGAAGCTCAGGAGGGGAAGTATGGGGAGACTGGGCCAGAGGCTGGGGCACTACATTTTGTACTTCACTGTAGGTAGGGCAGAAGATATTTTTGTTATTTGAAAAAGAGTATACATTTAGTTTTGAATAGGTAAAGTATGGACTTGCATAAAATTTAAAGAATTTAGTGATTATGCAATGTTATACAATTAAAGGAATATCTTTCCCAACACCCCCCCTCACCCTCACCCCCTTGCTAGCCAGGCAGACCCTTACTTCATAGACAGGCCATTGTTACCCAATTGTGGCATCACCCATAGAGCATGCATTCATAATTTTATTATTTCATTTATCAGAGGGAACTGTTTTTATCAAATTCAGCTAAGATATTTATCTTGGGCACGGTTATACTTTTAGGGTTCTATGGATCATTGTTGCTAATTCTATGTTGTCTGTAGAATTTTTGGAATGATATGCAAATTCTATCCAAGAATTGCATAATTCAGTAATTCAGATGAAAAACAATACTTTTGAATAGAAGCAAAGTTTGTTTTGGTCATTAATTAGGCATTGATAGGTCTGCTCTGTGCCCAATTTAATTGTTCCATTTATGTCTTTGATTTATAAGTGTAAAATCTAATCAGAAACATAAATGCAATCATCATGTCTTAGGGTATTCAGAGTGTTTTAGTAGCAATGCTACTTACTATGAATGTTCTACCCCAATACTGGTTAATCCTTTTTGTTTGATAATTTCTTTTAAATTTAATGATTCATTCATTTAAGAGATTTTTTAAATAAAACAAGAAAGGGATAATATTAACTCTAGGCCACATAAATAAAAGTATTTAGACATTGTCTACATCAAACATTTTTTTTCCTTCTTAAATAGGAAAGATGGAACAAAAATGAATCTTCAATTCAGAAATTTCCAGCTTCACTAGGGTTCAGGCTGATTTGATTTATGAATACCAGACAAGCATGTGTTCTAGGGATGAGTTTCCACCAAACTTATATCTTTTTCAATACATGTATAAACAGCACAATCTAATTTGTAGAATTTTGTAGAATTTTCCTAAAACATCAAAACAGGTATTTAGTTGAAAAGACTACCAATTTTTTTAAAAAAATGTATTTATTCAGGAATTTCTGTGTGACTATCATGGAGATAAGTGCCTTTAAGGCATTGTTTTAAGACATTTAATGTTTATAGCTAGCATATGCATTATTATTTAATAACTGCCTGGGTTCAAATTAAGCCTGCTTGACTTCTCAGTATACTGCCTACCCAATGACTGAAATGTTTTGAATTGTTTTAAACCAAAGATTATTTTAAAAGGACTAATAAATTTCCTATGCAAGGAAATGCCATGGTAAATCTTTTCATAAATAAACTGAGAATGTAAGAACAATCCTTTAATTCAATCTATAGAAAATAGCAGACTTTACCGAGTGGTATAGGGAAAACTGATTATCCATGTATAGAAGAATGAGACTAGATCTTGTCTCTCATCCTGCATAGAAATCAATTCAACATGGATCAAAGCACTGGAAATTTGGTAAAAAACTGAACAACTCTAAGAAGAAAATATGGAGTCAATACTCCAGCATATAGGCATAAGCAGCAGCTTCCTCAGTAAGACCCCAAAAGCTCAGGAAATAATGCCAAGAGTTAATAAATGGGACAGCATCAAATTAAAAACCTCTGTGTAGCAAAGGAAAAATTAAGAATGTGAGGAGAGAATGTACAGAATGGGGAAAAATCTTTGCTAGCTACTCTTTTGACATAGGATTAATATCTAGAATATGAATGAAATTGAAAAAATGAATTGAAAAAACTTAACATCGAAAAAACCCTCCAACTAATAAATGGGTAAATGAATTAAGCAGACACTTCTCAAAAGAAGAAATACAAAGGGTCAACAAATATAAAAAAATGTTTAACGTTATTAGCAATTAGGAAAATGCATATCAAAAGTACACTAAGATTCTATCTCACACCAGTCAGAACGGCAGCCATCAAGAATACAAACAATAATAAATGCTGGAAAGAATGTAGAGAAAAGGGAACACTTCTACACTGTTGGTAAGATTGCAAATTAGTGGTTACACTGTGGAATCGGCATGAAAGTTCATCAAAAGACTAGGAATGGAACTACCACATGACCCAGCTATACCACTCCTCCATATTTAACATAAAGAATTAAAGTCAGCATACTACAGTGACATATGCATACCAATGTTTACAGCAGCACAATCTGCAATAGCCGAACTATGGGCCAGCCTACGTGTCCATCAGCAGATGAATGGATAAACAAAATGTATATATTCAGTCATAATTAAGAATAAAATTATGTTCTTTGCAGGAAAATGGATAGAACTTGGAAATATTAGTGAAATCCAAAGGGACAAGGTTATGTTTTCTGTAAAATGTAAAAACTAGAGAGGAAAAAGAAAAAAAGAAAAGGTGAGGGGTGGAAGGAAGTGAGGATCTCATGAAAATCAAAAGGAGATCAGTAGAATCGAGGAAAGATTTCAGGGAGTAGGAAGAAGGGAAGGGAGAGGGAAGAGCAGGGGAGTGATGTTTGACAAGATTATATTGTTACATTGTATGCATGTACAAGTATGTAACAATAAATCTCACCATTATATATGACTATAATGCCCCAATTAAAAAACATGGAAAGGGCTGGGGTTATGGCTCAGCGGTAGAGCACTTGCCTAGCACATGCGAGACCCTGGGTTCGATTCTCAGCATCACATATAAATAAATAAAATAAAGGTATTGTGTCCAACTATAACTAAAACATAAATATTTAAAAAAAAATGGAAAATATAGCACACTTTTATTTATTTTCTTTAATCAGTGTGTGATATTGATAGGAAGGCAAATGTAGGTTGTCAGATTCCCAAAAGACTAACTCATCTTTCCTGACCTCAAGAAGAACCAGAAAGGGGTGGGTTGTGGCTCAGTGGTAGAGCACTTTCCTCACACCTATGAGGCACTGGGTTCGATTCTCAGCACTGCATATAAATAAATGAATAAAATAAAGGTAGATTAATAACTAAAAACATTTTTTAAAAAAAGAACCAGAAACCTTAATGAATCCTCATGAAGAATTACCAGTGTAAAGTTTCCAAACCAGCTTTTTGACAGCTTTTTATTGTGCTAGACTAGCTTTGGTGTCTTTGTAGCTCTTGAGGATATGGCATCTGAGTCGTTATATTGGTTTTTCTCCTCCACTAAATTAACAATATAGTCTATAGGCCTTTGTCCACTCACTTATTATAAATCATTTTTTAATGTTATAATCTGCAGCAACTGATAAGAATCATCCATCCATCCATCCATCCCTCATGCATCCATTCTATAAATACTTATCAATAGCTTGCTCAGTCAGATACTGTAAGGAGAAAGTGGATATACAAAGAAACTCTAGAGCAAAGAAACTCTAGTAATCTTTCTGATGAATCTTAATATCGTGTGAGGGAGATATATTTTAAGCAAATAAATAAAACCCAAAAAACTGGAGAGGAAGAATAACCTGAATGAGCAGCAATTATTGGACTGACTACTTTCATGTAATGCCATAACCTCAATGGTCTTAAATAATGAGGGTCCGGAAATCCACCTTAGCTTTATTGATCAAAACAGTTTATAGGTAGGATTCATGTAAATGGAGCTTAAAATTGCTTGAGAAAACTTCCAAGTTATTTAGACATTCTACATTTAGAAATTTTATCTAATATTGTATTCTTTTTCATTCACTAATTAACGCATAAGTTCATTTTCCTATTCGAGCATACATCCAGTTCGGCTGATGGGGATTGCATAGTGCTGGCCCTCAAGGGATTTCACAAGCCAGTGGGGAGACCATGATGTGGGCAAGCAATGATGGTACCATGTAATTAATAGTTTAATAGAAATATGACCAATGTGCTGTGAGAACATGGATATGCAAACTCTGCCTGGAAGTTTGGAAAATTACTTGAGGGAGTATATATTACAGCATGGTCTTGAATGAATGGAATTTTTGCCTTAAACTAAAGAGGGATATATTCTAGGAAGAAGAAATAGTACATATAAAGTAATGGAGATATTAAGCATTTAATAAGGACAGGCAGAAATTCAGTTTTGGGAAGTATAAGAGTGTGGGTGAGAAGAGAGGAGGAAAAGATGAGATCCAGGGAAGACTCTGGTACCTGATCACGGAGTGGTGGTGCCATGAAAAAAAGGCAGCACTTTCTCATTGGTGATGGGAAACCTCTCAATAAATGAATGGATCACGTTATTTTTTGTTAGTTTGTTTAACCACAGAATCTGTGAAAGATAGTAGGAATGGGGAGAAACCTGTGGTTTAGAAGCCAGTCATGAGACCCTTCAAATGCTTCAAGTGAGACCTCAACATTAGGGTACGGCAATAAGAACGGAGAAGGAAAGTCAGATTTGAGAGCCCTTGTTAGAGAAAAATTAATTGAGATGTTTGTTGACAAGTTCAATATATGATGTAAAGGAAAATTAAAAATTAAGAATGGTCACCACATTTCTATACTGAAAGGCATAGGAGGTGGACAGCACTAATTATTATTAATTATATATATTATATAATTATTAATTCTTTAGACATTCTAAATTTTATATTACATATACATTCTAAATTTTATATTATATGTATGTTATAAATTATATATATATATATATATATATATATATATATATATATAAAAAGAGAGAGAGAGAGAAAGAGAGAGAGAGAGAGAGAAAGAGAGAGAGAGAGAGAGAGAGAGAGAGGGAGAGAGAGAATAGGGAAGGAGCAAGCACCTGCCCAGTTGAGGGGACAAAGGGTCTGAGGATTGAGAAATGAATGGAAGTCTAGTCTTTGATGAAGAATGGCATAATCTAGTGGAGGTAGCAAGATGTCAGCCATTATTTCAATAAATTATGATGAAAGCTAAAATACAAAGCAGCTATAATCCAGAGAGGAGAATTAATACAGTCAAGTTATTGAGTTTCCACCCATTAGCAACTATGGGTCTTTGATTTATTTTCCTGACCAAGAATTTTTTTTTCTGATTCTTGGTTTATAGAACACTTTGATATTTCTAACAACTAAATACTTACTGAACAATAATGAAAATGGTACTTGTTTTCTTTTAAAATCTCACTTCTATTTCCATTTTCCTCCCACACCTGACCTCTTTTGGCTGAAGTTTTAATTGCTTCCTTTTTCATATCCCTTTCCTTTGCGTATTTTCCTCAATCGTTTTATTTTTGGAACCGTTTTGCCATTATAAACATCATTATTCTCCATTATCCTTTATAATACCCTGAGCTATGTTATGTTTGGAAAGAAGGTGGAAAAAAAAAACCAGTTGAATTTGACATTCAATGTGTATTGGCCTTATAAATATTTGGACAATTTTAAACAATAACTTATATTCAGAATTTCCCATTGGGGACTTTTGATAAAAGTGAAACTAGAGAAGGTGTAATTTTGGGAATTTTTTTAATTTAAGCAAATTCTTCTAAGGATAATTTTTGTGTGACAGTTATAAAGAGAATACAGTACAAAAAGCAAGTTCCCATGATTAGATATTTTTTCTCATCATCCTGTAATGGAATAAATTACATTAACCTCTAAAAATTCTTTGAAATGAAAAAGCATAATTTTGTCATCATTATTTTTGAGGTGTTCACATTTTTTTCTATTAATTAACAGCCAAAAAATCCATTCTAGGTGAGTGTTATGGGCTTAGGGATGCCATGGCCAAAGTCCCTGCAGACAACTGATTCTCCCATTAAGTGAAGGTGAACACGTGGATTGTCCTTACTGACCACAAGTGGTAGTAAGTTCATTTGCTTTACATAGTCCTTGTTCTCTCTTTCACCTTTCATGGAAACAGAGAGGCTACCATACACACTCTGGCTGCTTTTGCTTCTTTTCCTAACTTTCATATCCTTAGAAGTTGTTCTGACTTGGATATGGTTTGAATGCATACCCTAAGGTTGGTACCCAGTGTGGACAGGGTGGTGTTGAAGTGCTAGGTAGGACCTTTAAGAGGTGGGGCCTCAAGAGGAGGATAATGAGGTAATTGGGGGCACTGCCTTCAGAAAGCATTAATGCTCATCTTAAGAAATGAGTTAGTCCTCAAGGGAGTAGGTTGTTACAAAGTGAAGGCTAACCCCACATGCTTAGCCTCTTCTAAACTTGACCTGTTTTCTTTCCATTTTTCTGCCATGTTGGAATGCAGCTAATGGGCCCTAAATAGAGGTTGAAGAGATGGGGCTGTCTGATGTTGGACTTTCAGTCTCTGAAACTGAGAGGTAAATAAACCTCTCCCACTCCTCAAATTATCTAAACTCAGGTATTTTGTTTTAGCAACAGAAAATGTACCAATATAGTAAAACTTAGTAAACTGAGTATAATACATCAAACAATTCCTTTGGCAATAGCTTTGTCTAAAATCTTCAAGACAGAATTTGGAATGGCCAAATCTGTTTAAATTAGGAACAGTTTCCCAAGGGGTGCAATATTCTTTCACAATTAAGTTATTTTAACCAACAATTAAAAAGAAACACTATTAACACAAAGCCAAATTTTATTCTCCCTGCTTTCTCAATATGTTTCATATTGGAAGAGTCAAATATTCATTATCCTACATTGTTAATTGAGATGGAGCTAATCTTGGTTAAGAATACTGCTAACAACCTTTTCTCTGGGTCCTCAAATGTTTTCTTCATAGCTACCTTAACTATAAAGTGAGAAATAATGATATTCTGTTCATGGGATTATGACCAAGAGCAAATGTAATGATGTCTGAAAATCAGTTACAGTTACGAAGTCGCAGATACATATAAGCAGTTTTTGTTGTTAATGATATCACTTTTAGTAGTGACCCGAGAGTGGCATTAATAGTTTTTGATGTCCTGGCAGTGGTACTCTAGTTGACGTCTCAGCCTCCTTAGCTCAGGGCAAGACACAGAGGTTCTGGCTGAATGCCCAATGGCAATGACAGTGAAGAGGAAAGAGAAAACAGGAAGAGAGTGGGAGAGGCAGAGTGAGAGAATTAAAAAAAAAATGAGCCACAAGAGGGATAGGATGTCATTTCTACAATAAATAGAGCCATCGATTTAACCAAAGTGGAAAAGATACTGCTATTTAAGGACAAACTGCAATGTAAAATGTGCTTAAGCGTGCTGCTTTTCTGAGTCCTCACAACTATTTTGCAAAGCAAGTTTTATTAGAGCTGTTTTGAAGACGAGGAAACTGATCCTCAGAGAATTTAGGCAACATTTTAAAAAATCATCATGCAACTATAACGATTACAAACGAAGATTAGAAAATGGAGGACAGAACTCCATTGGAGAAGAAACTAAAATAAGTGGGAACTGGGACACAGAGGATAAATTCCCTTAAATTCACTTCCCTCTCTAAATACTGTACTTGTCCAATAAGGATGTGATTTTAGGCTACTCCTTGTCTATCTGATATATTCACAAGTAGCTGAAGCTCTCTGTTGGTTGGGGACTTCTTCTTTCCAAGGAAGAGCTAAGTACAACTTCATGTCAGGTACAGGAATATTTGTCATTTAAAATATCATTTTAATGACTATACTGTATGTATTTTTTCTTGGATATCTAGACACATAGATTCAAAGTTCTAGAAATGCTGAGAAAATTGCAGAAATGCAGAAATTAAACCTACGGTGTGTCCAGAAAGAGGCACAACACAGAAAAGACAATAAGTCTAATAAATCCCGTGCTCTATGCCTGCTGGGCAGTGTAGTGAATGCTTTATAAGCAATGATTCATTCACTCTTCACCACAAACCTCTGGTGTTATGTTATTTTTTCCCCTATTTTTATAGACAAGAAAAGTGAGGCATATGGGAATTACATAACCTGCCCAAGATCACACAGCAAGTCAGTAAAGGAGCTGGGAGTTGAGCCCACGTTCTCCAGGCCTCAGTGGCCACTCACTTAACCCAGGTACAGATTATACAGGTCTCCTGCAATAAGGAATGTATCATTTCATTTAAATCGGCTCAAACAAAGCAGATTATTACAATTCAAAATTATGAAAGAGAAAGATGATGGTATGAAAAAGACAGGAACACTGCTCAGATAATTTCAAGATTATGGATGCAATTAAAGTACAGATGGGCTACTAGATAAAATTATTATTATGAAGTTATTTTTAAGAGTTTTCATGATGTTGTTAAGTTAAAAATCTCCTATTATTTTAGAAATTAAGGTTGAAGCATTTCAGGATGAAATGTCTACATCTCTTGAGTTGGCTTTAAAATGTTGCAAAAGAGTAAAAGCAAGAAAGAGTGGGGTGAAAGAGTGGCGGGGGACGGGGAGAGGATAGATACAACAAGGGTGGCCATGTTGACATCCCTGGACCTGGGTAATGGATCCACAGTGGTTTATTTTGCTCTTCCTCTTATTTGATGTACACCTAATTTTTTCATAATGAAACATTTAGAAAAGAAACAGTTCATTTAAGTTCACAGAAGCCCAGTGGTAAAGCCAACATCAACAGCATGTGACAAATGAATGTGGTAAATACAGAGGAACAGCTTCAGAGCACCAAGCAATTTACATGGAAGCGTCATTTCAGCCACAAAATTGTACTGTTTACTTTTCATGTGTTAGTGTTTTTTTTTTTCTGGGGGGATGTAGAAAGGCAATAATATCATCTAAGTCTTTTGTTTACTAGGAATAACACTTGTATAATTGTTTTAATGTGTTATAGCTCAGCATTTATTTTTAGCATTTTTTTGTTTTATTGGTTAATTCAAAACATAAACACTTCTTGGCTTGAGCAAAATTGGCATGTCACTTCCATCCCAGAAGAAAGTCATAATCACTTGTTCTGTCTCATTTAACCTTTGTGAAAAGACAGATTCTCACTTTTCAAAAGTTCACAAGTAGGAGGCAAATATACTTACACAGACTTCTCCACTTAATTGCAGTCCAAACTACCAGAAAATTAAAAAAATTTACATCCACATTAATAAAGATTTAGGAGGAAGAGATAAATGACAATCAAACATTTGATGAAAATTTTTTTCTATTTTAAAAAGTATATTCCTAGCTTTATCATATAGATGAATATAGATGTTGGCCAGTTCTATTTTCTTAACCTATAAATATCTCTCTAAGTTTGATCCAATGGCTTTGAAATATTTTTAAAAGATTAAAATAAGTTCTATATACAGATCTCCCAAATCCTCATATTCAGGTATTTTTGGAATTCTGATTATTTCAGATTTTAAGGCAGTACCACTTTGCACATACTCTGTATGCATATGAAGTCTTCAGTGGCATCTAGGAGAGCAACTTGAAGTCAAATGCATTTCTGTGATGAAAACTATTTGCACCAAGTGGCTAATTAAAGATTTTATGGAACCTCACATAAGATCAGGTTAGATTTGACTACCAGGTGAAAATACCCTAACTCCTGAGCAATGACTTTGGATTTTTGTGCCTTCATCCTTCAGATTTGCAGATGGACTGTGCAGTTGTTGGCTGTGGACACGATATCAGTGTAAGAGTCAGACTCAGACCTAAATCTTACCTGTGTTCTTTGCCTGTAGTATGCTCCTCTAGATATTATTTTCCTCACTTATAAAATGGAAACAATACCTACTTCATAAGATTGTGATGATGATTTAGACAAAATCATCATTTAGCAGAAATGTCTTACCTAGAATAAGAGGTCAAAAAGAGTGGCTATTTTAATACTATTAGTTTTATTATGACTAAATGTAAGAAAGGTGTAAAGGCACTTTCGGTTGTTTTTAAGTTGGACTTGAGGTCCTTTTCATCTCCATGTTACCTGCTAGGTGGCTGTGCAGCTGAGTTGGAGCTATCAGAGGAATTGTAGCTGTGGGAGAATGTGAAGTTTCTGGCGGATGAGTACCATTTAATCTAAGTTCGACATCAGCTAGATCATCTTCAGAGGAAATAGAGCTTCTCCTTGGGCTGAACTTAAGAGAGTCTCTAGCTTCTCCTCACGCCTGCAACTGAAGTGTCTATTCTTTTAAAAATTCGGCCCATAATAATGCATGCTCCCTGTAACAAAAACGTACAGAATTGTACTGCACTCTGCTTATCCCGTTTCAATTTAGATGTCTCAACAACCTTTAAAATTATTTTTATTTTTGTTTCTTCTGCTGGAAATTTTCATAGCTCTAGATAACACACCTTTACTTATTTCTGATTCCCCAGTCTGAAAAACAATTGTGAAATAATTTGTATTTCTTTTCTTTTCTCTCATAAATTTATAAAGTATTATCCTTTTGACTTATTCTATGATTGCCTTTATAATTCTGAAAATAGTACCCATAAAATGTTGATTATTAGTTTCACTAATTTTCTCTTTAACATAAAACACTAACACCTATATATTTTCTTGCTTTTCCGTTTTTTTATTGTATCTTGTCAGATAGCCATGTAGCTTTAAAATCAAGAAAGTGTTAACATTGATATTATTTGCCACATCTTTAAAATCAAGAGAGTGTTAACATTGATATTATGTGCCACACCTAAGGTTCTATAATTTGTAGTTGAACATGGAAATTGAAAACCAATAAAGAGAACTTACATTACTCTGATGAAATGAAAATATTCACTTCTGGGTCAAGTAAGGGTCTTTTGTCACAACCCCATGGTCACCTAGAGGAGAATGTAGGGAGCTTTAAGTTTAAATGGAGTTGCTCTTGTTAATTTTACTCTGTCTTAAAACTGTGCTGTGCTTTGTTTCCTTCATGTTTAGCTTATGCGATTTTTATATGATACCTGTTTATGTTTCCTAAAGATTTTTGTGGACTTTCTTTTTTCCTTCATTACGTACTCTTATTTTTCTGTGTGCTTGGTTATTGCATTTAATCTAAGTGTCTTTCTGATCCCAAGTTTAAAAACAATTTTTAATTATACACATAACACGTGGATATACTATATGTTTGATAATTTGAAGCATTACAGATAAAGGTTAAGCCCTTTTAGCCACAAGCTCAATCTGAGACCACAATCCATTCTTGTATAATTTAAAAACTTCCTAAATATACAAGGCTTTTCTATATTGAATTAAAATCCCTCTTGTCCCTAAAATTGTTACTTGTCAATGATTAATGTGCTGTTCTGAAGATAATTTAATATCTTTAATGATAATTTTCATACTTGGTCTTCAGGTTGGCAAAGCAATCTCAAGCATGACCTGGCCAAGACTGAAATTATGATCTCTGTTCTTTATCCTCTGTTCCAAAAACCTTTCTCAGTGTTCTCAAATTCAGTGATTGGTTATCACCATACCACAGACAAGATTTTACTTCTCCCACCTAGCATATCACCAAATACTATTGATTTTATAGAAGAAAAAAATGTCTTTAACCTGTTCACTTCTTTCTACCTCATGTTTTCCACACAAGGACATATTGCTATAGGATCTCAATGGGTTTATTTCAAGAGTCTGCATCAGAGGGTCTTTGCATATGCTGTGCTCTATGTCTGGAATGCTTTCTTTCTATTTTTGGTGAACTCATTCTTTGTATCCTAACTTAAACATCACCTCTACAGAGAAGCTGTCTCTTACTTGCAAGCATAGATCAGATTTCTGCCCTCAGAAATTTTGTTCACATCTTTCTATACTCATGTTTCAGTTTAAATTAAAATTAATCATGTGGTTAATTAAATTCCATTTTCCTGGCTGGATTGAAGCTCCATCAACAGCAGGGCTTCTCCCTGTGTTGGCTCATTTTGAACATCTGGGGCCGCGACTGGCACATAGCACACACCAGAGCATGCATGGATGACAAATTTCCTTTGTATAGTACCCTGGGTGACTCCATTATCTACATCAATGCCTCAAATGTTAACTGGTCCCTCAGTGACACCGTCTTAACCTCTTCTGCATCAACAATGCTTACTTCCGTTTCTCAGCCCTTTGTTTTAGACCTGGACTTTGAACCTGTAATTTGGACTTAGTGCATTGCCACCTCTAAGAATTTATATTCTGAAAGTTTCTATTTTAATCACTGCCTACATATTCCCATTTCAATTCTCCCTAGAATGTTTTCTCTGTGCAAAACTATGTCTGTTTCTGTTGGCTATTTCATCTTCTAACAAGTGTCATTTGCCTCCCTTGCCAATACAGTTTCCAGATCATATCCTATTAACTTTACTCTTTCTTAGGAGTTATATTTCTTACCTTTATCTATTCTTATCTCATGTTTTTCCAATCCACCAATCTGGGAAAACAAGATATTTCAATAAGTGGGCACTTTTAGGTGAAAAAGAAAAATTCTTTAAAAAAATAGTTTTGAACATTAAAGAAATTAGATTATTATTTACAAGATATTCCTACAAAGGAGACACCAGGTCCAAATTTTTTTTTTATTTTTACCAACAAGTTCTGTCAAACATTCAAGAAACAGAGAATTTCAACCTTATATAGATCCTTTCAGAGAACCAAACAAAAAGAAATAAAGGTCACTTTCTAAATGTGGATGGTGTGAGAAAATTACAGGCCAATATAACTTGGGAATATTGATGCAAATATATGAAACAAAATATTATCAATCCAAATCTGACAGTGCATAAAAATGAAAAAAAATCATAATCAAGTTTTTTATTCCCAGAAATACTATTACAGCTCACAATTATGTTAGTTTAAATTACCTCCTTAATAGATTTAAAAAGAAAACCCACATTTTCCTTTCAATGGATGCATAGAAAAGAATTTAAGAAAATTCAACAGATATTATGATTAAAAAATATTTCTGGACAATAGGAAAAGAAGGTATGGCAGAGTCTGCTGTATTTCCCTTAGTATCTTTTCTCTCTTTCTTTTTATAATTAGATAATATCATACTTTGTTAGATGCTGGAGACTTAACTGCTCAAGGTAAACACTGAACTCCCTTGAGAGTTAGCTGTCAATATGACTGAGTCTTTTTTTAGTGGGGTATAACTTGGGGTGATAAGTGGAGTTGTAGGCGGCACCCTTTGAGGAAGGAGGTGTGGGTTTTCTCTTCTCCTTTATGTAGAAATGAACTGATGTTGAGCCATCTCAGACTCTGTGAAGGAGGAAACACCCTAGGAATAGTGGAAGGATGCATAGAAAGAACCTAGATTCCTAGAAACCTAGATAAATTTTATGGAAAGCTTTTCCCAACAGCTCAGAATTTAATGTGAGAGAGAATTCAACTCTTGTCTTATCCAAAACAAAAGTTGTGTCTCTTTGTTGCAGCAGTCAAAACCTTAATATAGTTGAGACTCTTCTTAATTGATAAAGGATATTTTTATAGAAAAGATAATATTGAATCATAAATTATTACAGTGAATTTAAAAAAATTAGTAATAATTGCCTTAATCACATCTATTTAGCATTTAGCTGAGGGTCTTAAACTAATAAGAACAAAAATAAAATGTACTTGAGTGAGGCAGATTAAATGTTTGCCGTTATAGAATACATAAATAATGTACGGAAAATACTAAAATTAATAAAAGAGTTTAGTGAATTTACTGGATAAACAAGTAATACACAAATATCAAGTAAAATAGAGTTAGAAAATATAACTATAAAAATGTGATTTATGATAATAAATTTAAAAAGGTACTGTTGGAACACAAATTACAAAACATATATGAGAGTTTTATGGATAAAATAACAAAACTTGGTTGAGAAAGAATAATTTTAAAACACATAAAATGATATATATCATTCTCATAGATAGGAAGATGTTAAAAAACCCAATTCTTTCCCAACTTTACATGGTAGGTTTGTATGTGTATATGTGTGTGTGTGTGTGTGTGTTTGTGTATGTGTGTGTGTATGTATGTATGTATGTATGTATGTGAGGGTTATAATTAAAAATTCCAGCAGCACTTTTTTTGGTAAAAATTGAAAAGACAATTTTAAATTTACATTGAAAAGAACACGAATAACAAGATACTCCTGAAAAATATCAATTTGATGGTTTTTCCTAAATATTAAGATTTTTCTTAAAAAGTTATAGAAAATTTGGCATAGGCATAGACCAAAAGATCAATGAAATAGAGAACCCAGACACAATCTCAGATAGAGCAGGAACTCCTATTTATAATAAATGTAGGATCATAGGCTAAAAATTGGTTAAAGGAGTAGTTCTTTTAAACAAGAAAGAAAATCACAAACTGTAAAACAAAGGATGGCTATAGTTGGCTGAATTAAACTTAAAAAATTTTTGCTCATCAAAAGTTTCCATAAAGAGAGAGAAAAAAACTTAAAACGTGGTAGAAGATACTAGCAACACATAAAACTGACAAAAATGAATATGCTGAATACATAAGAATTGCTACAAATCCATAAAATAAAGTACACAAAATAATCATAATTTGTCAATGGATGGAAAGAAGAAACGATTGACTAGAAAAATCTGAGAAGATACTGAGTAAATGTGTATTCAAGAGAATGGAAATTAAAAGTACAATTGGGGCTAGGGATGTAGCTCAGTGGCAGAGTGTTTGCCTGGCATGCATAAGACTCTGGGTTCAAGCCCTGGTTGCAACAAACAGACAAATAAAAAAGCATCATTAGATGGGATGGAGCTAAGCATTGGTGAAGCTGTAGGCAACTGGCAAAGCATTGGCAAAGCTGTGGGTAACTCCTGCATACTGATGGCAAGAATGTAAATTTGCTTAAAAACCTCACAATACAGTTGTATGTCTATGTATATTATGATAAATTTATTCCACTCCTAGGTATGCATCATAGAAAAATTCTTGCACATGTGCCAGAGACATGTATAATCATGTATATTGGTATTTTCCTAAGACCAAAAAATGGGGAACAATGCAAGCATTCATTAACAGGAGAATAGATACATACATTTAAAGAAGTCTGTTAGTACAAATAAATGGACTATAACTTTATGAATTGTCTCTGCAAGCAAAATGCCTGACAAGAACAACTTAAGAGAAGGAAAAGTTTATTTTGGGCTCTTGGTTTCAGAGGTTCTTCATGGTAGGCCAGCTCCATGGCTCTGGGCCTGAGGTGAGCTAGAACATCACCGTAGAAAAATATAGTGGAGGAAAACTTCTCAGCTCATGGCAGGTGGGAAGCAGAAAGAGAGAGGAACCAGGAACAAAATATATCCACAAAGGCTAGTAACCTCCAGCCATGCCCCAGCTGCTTGTAGTTACTACCCACTAGTATATTTAAATTATGAGTCCATCAAGTGGATTAATCCACTGATGAGGTTACTTTTCTCATCATCCCATAAAAGAACTATCTCTGAACCTTTCTGCATTGGGGATCATACATTTAAAATGTGATCTTCTTGGGGGGTATTTTTAGACCCAACTCATAACATGAATCAGCCTGAATGAATCTCAAAACCATGGCCGTATTATAAAAGAAGTTTTCACAAGAATATGTAATTTATGAGTCCATCTATGCAAACTTCCAATTAGGTAAAACAAATAAAATGATCTTTAGAGATACATTCAAAATTGAATGTATCAATTTTAATTTCTAAATCACTATTGTGTTTGCATAATATAGCTTTAAGTTTCAAATTAGTCAGCATTCAAAGTTCGGATTGTCCTTAACTGGGTAAAAACCTGATCTCTTTTCCGAGGTCTACTATATTTATATTTTGGGTTTTATAAATATATATGGGAGGTTTATATTAAAGATTTTTGTATTTGTTGATTCTTTTATTTAATTAAACATTTGAAAGAGTGCATTTTTTCCACATTCATAAGTGATCATAGGGATTTCCTCAGATTTTCCAGAGGAGGAAAAATAGCTATATTTGGGTGGAGATAGAACATGGAATGGAAAGTCTCAGCCCCAAAGGCATTTTTTTGTCAAGTTATGAACATGTGAACATGGAATTATAATTGAAACCATTTTGTATACTTCACAATCAAATTCATATCGGAAAGAATGTTTTACTAATTTAAACAACAGATATAGAAAACTCTGACTAGTCCACAAGATTAAAAAAAAATATCCACCAATTCCCCCATGCAGCAGGAACCATGGTAGAATGGCAAATGAAGCAAATGCTATGTTATTTAGAATACATGCAGAATAGTTAAGTGACACCTATAGGTAAATCTGTGTTTCACATGAACCCCGAAGATATTGAGATGATTTAATGCAAAACAATTAAGTTTAGTTAGTGTTATCTTCTAGAGTTGATAGCTTAAAACAAAATTTGTTATTGGCTCCCCACACTTTTCTTTTTTATTATTTACTTGCTGATGATGATTTAAGAGAGCAGTAAAATGACCCCACAAATGAGGCAGTGAATATATTAATGGTTAGTTAATGGCATTAATAAGTGCACACACACACACACACTGGAAAAAATAATAGGGTAAAAGGAACTTAGAATTCATTTAACTAAGTTGGCTCAACCTATGGTAAAGATAAACTGTGGGCGAAAGAAATTGAAAGATGTACAAACCATACAACTAGTTAAAAAGCAGATCAGGTCAAAAATCCAGGCCTCTGAAAGATCACTTCAGTACTCCTTCCTCTTATTCCACTGTAGGACCTTAAAGGTAGCAGATACTCAAATATATTTAATAAGTGAATTAGTGAGAATTGATTGTATATTTGTATAGACAGCATTGAGATGCTTTAAACTATAATATAGAAATAAATTAGCTATGCTATAGGTTTTTGTACAAACATGTAAACATTTTTCTGTTACAAGTATTAAAATTTTTGCTCAGTTTCATCATTGGTCTTTTATAAGTTTAATAAGATTCTCCTTCTTTGGATAAAATCTCCTTTTAGAAGACGTAATTGATCATATCACTTTCTCACCCATCTCGATTATCAACTGGTTATGTCCTGGCCACATATTCCCCAAACATCTATGAATTTGATTCTTGGCCCAAGTACCTTGCTCTTGCATCATTGTGGCAATGCTGATGTGGGTGACCCTTCCCATACTATACATACCCTCACAGTTCCTTGCTTCAACCACAGGCTGCCATCTCCATTCAACTCGAGTCCCTCTCTCTTCCTCCAGTGATGCTTTACCTCGAATGTCTCATCATCCTGTAAAAATCACTCCAAGAGTTAAAGGTAAAAGTCTCTGAATTGAAAGCCCCTAAAAAAAGCCCTAAACGCATTGTGTTCTTTGCCACCCTGAGGCATATCCTGATATTTTACCCTTGTGAATTCTCCTGTTAGTTCTCTGCAAACACTAAACTAGTCTTCCTCAGTTATTAATCGTCTTTCTTAGGACTGGTAAACGCTTGAGAAAAGCTATTGTAATTCTCATTTTCAACTTCTTTCTCTCTTGCTTCACCCAACTACATAGGCCATGAAAAGGTGAAATCTTCATTTTTCAACTTCTCTTATAGCCAGTAGCCAAATAATACAGGTTTTTTCCCCCTCAACCAGATGGAAGCTGAAGTCTTTTGGTATTACATGTAGAAACATATATATCATACCAAGACATAGATTGCACTGAAGTCCATATAAATAGAAGTCCTAGTGTTTTCTTATTTTCCCCAGTGGAATGTCTTTTGTATTGCCTAGGATCTATGTATTCAGTTTCAGTAATGACTGTTTCCTCTGTGCCAAATGGGAAATCAGATGTCTGAGTGTGCTCTGAGGAAGTGGTCTACTTTCAAAAAGGGGAAGATTTGGTGCCCTGCTCAGATTCTCACTCTGGGTAGAGAATTTATGAGGCTTTGGAGTATATGAAATCACAGCTCTGCCATTAACTAACCATGAGACTTTATGATTTTGTGCAAGTTCCATTACGTTGGTTACTTCTGATTTTCTGAGACTGGGAACACTTCAATCCAGAGGATCACACTTAGAGGCCCACAGAGCACATCCTTTCATGGACCAATGCATAAAGTATTATCAGATTTATCAAGAGAAGTTGACGCCTACAAGAGAGATCAAGATACTTCTTGGTTGGAAGAGAGGTAATGTTGGATCTGTGAGGCTCCCCAGAAGATAGAGCTGGATATTATCTGAAAGGGGAGCTTCGGCCTAGGGTACCAGGTCAATGCCAGATTATCATTCACAACCTTCCAAATTCCAGTTCTTGGGATGAAAAACTAATTTATTTTTAAGCAAATGTAATTCACCCGAGAAAAATGCAAAGTAACTCTTACATATTTGATAGTTGAAAAACCACAAGTGTGGAATAAAACAATTTTCTTTTACTTATGTACATAATAGCCCTGGGAAAATCTCAAGACAATTATCACATTATCCTTACCTGTAGGGTAAACATGTTCAATTCTTTGATAAGCCCTCACATGCAGTGACTGGTGGAGTTATTCTATTTGCTATTCTCTTCACATTCTGGAACTGCTAGTTCCCAAAGGTGGCTCTTGAGCTGGTGTTTAGAGCAGGCAGTTTCCCTTGCAGAGCACTGCCTCAGGTGGGAAGCAGCCCATCCTAGTTCCTCTTTCTCACTCACCCAAAGCAATTTATTAAAAAGCATCCAGAGCCTACAGTGGTGCATGCTTGTAATCCCAGTGGCTTGGGAGGCTGATGCAAGAGGATTGCGAGTTCAAAGCCAGCCTCAGCAAAAAGCGAGGCGCTAAGCAACTGAGACCCTGTCTCTCAATAAAATAGAAAATAGGTATCAAAGAGGTCATGAGGGGCAAGGGGGAGGGGAAAAAAGGGAGAGAATTGAACAACAGCAGGGGAGGTAGAGAGGGAAGATGGGAGGGGAGGGGAGGGGAGGGGAGGGGAGGGGAGGGGGGATAGTAGGGGATAGGAAAGGTAGCAGAATACAACAGTCACTAATATGGCATTATGTAAAAATGTGAATATGTAACAGATGTGATTCTGCAATCTGTATTTGGGGTGAAAATGGGAGTTCAAAACACAATTTGAGTCAAATGTATGAAAGATGATATATCATGAGCTATGTAATGCTTTAAGTAATCAATAAAAAAAAAAAAAGAAAATAGGACGGGGGCTGTAACTCAGTAGCCAAGTGCCACTGAGTTCAATCCCTGGTACCTCCCACTCCCAAAAATAAAGTGAAAAAAAAAAGCATCCAGAAAGTCTTTCTGGTTGAAATTTATTCTTTCCTTATTTCTAGATAGCTGATTTGAAGACTGGAACCTGAATAGTCCATTTATTTTAAGATTTGGCTTCCACTGTGGCTTTCTGCCTGGCTTGGATGAAAGCTTAAGTTTTGTCATCTTTCCTGGATACTAAAACTTATCAGTTTTCCCTGATATCTTGGAATCTGACCTCATCTTTGCCCTCAGTACTCCCCAAACATTCTTCCCTATCTACTCATACCCCAGCCCTAATTTCTCCAGAATTGCTTGTTTTGTAATTGTCTCAAGCCTGGCACAGATGTCTATACTTCCTCCCAATTTCTCCAACTCTAATGTCTGCACAATTCATTTCATTTCCAAAATATATAGACTTATACTGTCAGGTATCATTATAAGTTCATGTCTTGTCTGCACAGCTGGATTATGCATATTCCTTAAGTAAGAATCAGAGACTTTTTACATCTTGATATTCTATACAATGTCTAGTGTAAATCCTTGAACACATTAAAAGCTTAACAGTTCTTAATAAGTAATTGTTGAAATAAAGCAATGGCAAGGCATTACCTTAGGGTACTTGGAAAATCTCCAGAAGATTTGGACCAATCACTGTCTTTGTATCTTGAAGAATTTGAATGCTGACTTTTTAAGTTATATAACATAGTAGGTAATCTTTTTAGCTCTGGTTTCCAGGAAAATTAAAATGAAGTTCACTTACTGTGTTGGCTCCTTTCTTCCCTAACACTCCTTAATTCCAATTTTCCATTTCTATTCTTAAGATATTTTAAATTCCTTGCAAGGAGGAAGGATATTATAAATGCATTTATAGGATCATTTTTAAAAGTAGAAATCATTTTTTTTTGCATTTCAATATGCAGTATGTATAAAAATAACTGATCATAATAAGATATGAGGTAGAGTAAGTCTTGAGTCCACCCATTGCAGGATTCATTCATCATTTTTAAAGAACAAACTGATAGTAAGGCTTTTCTTTTTAAGTAATATAAGTTCAACTGAATAAGTGGAACTTCAGATGAAAAAGAAACTAGAAGGTCCTATTATTTCAAATGACAATATTAAATTGCCAAGAGCAGAGCTATCTGGACAGAGCCTATATATATATATATATATATATATATATATATATATATATATATTTAAATATATTTTAGTTGTTGATAGACCTTTATTTTATTTATTTATATATGGTGCTGAGAATCAAACCCAGTGCCTCAAACATGCCAGGCAAGCGCTCTACCGCTGAGCCATAGCCCCAGCCCCAGAGCCCGTATTGATATGTAAATGAAAGACAAATAATTTTTTTGGAATATACCTGCCTAAAATATCTTACAAAATAGTCAAAAAATGAATTTGAGGAACAAAACAGTGATAAATGCTGAACTTAAATTAATGTTTATCATGGAGTAACTGTAAAGTAGTTAGGAATTTTCTGTGGTGTGGGAATTCTTACACGGTCTGCTTCAGGAGAAAAAGATGGGAGAAGGTCAGTGAGTGACCTTCCTGCTTTTGTGGTTTCTCAATTTACTTCGGCTCAAAATATTCAGTATTATTTATTTTGTTCTGAGCTTTGACATTAGACATCAGGATTGCGGTGATGAAGGAGAAGTGTATGAATGGGACAATCATAACAGTGGAGGAGTGTGGGTCTTTGAGAATGAGAATAGTGGTATCACCAGATCTGAAGGACAATTATCACTTAGGAGATACATGCAGATGAGGCAATGTCATCTCAGGATTCCACTAACCATGACTTTTAGAAGACCAAAATATGAGATCAAAGATAATAACTGGAATAAGACAAATGTCCATCCTTGGGGAGAAGTTTTAGTCAGAAATATTAAATAGTCTCAAGTTAGGTTTCAAGTACTTACGAGTCTCACAGAGGAAACAAGACAGTATTAAAAACTATAGCCCAATATAATTATTTTAAAAAGTGTGCAAAGACCAACAGTAAGGGAAATAATATTGAGTAAATGCAAACTAGGTGCTAAGAACATATTAAGTTATTTTAAAAAAATGTAGAGGAAGAAGTGGCCATATTGGGTTGGAGGGTAAAGTAAGGTTTTATAATTACTTTCTTTGAAACAGGTAATCAGATTCCCATATAAAAACAAACCTTGACATCCAGAAGCACATGACATTTGCAGCTTTCTGCCCTGATCATTTTTGGAATAGTACAGTCATCTTGGATCTTTTAAACACAAGTTTTAAAGTTGACCACTCTATGGTAAGTGTAATGGTTACTGTTTACACTGTGGTATGCTTTTGATTACAGCAGGCAATGCTTTCTTTTCCAGTTGTCCGAGAATAAAGAAGAAAACAAAAGTCTTCAGATGCAACAGTTTTGTGTGGAATCTCGTCTGTCATGTTTTATAAATAGTGGAGAAGATTTGACCAATCTGACATAGAGATGGAATGTAACTTTCCTTACAAAAACTGCCTTTAGAAACTTCTGCTGAAGGTGTTCTAATTTTCTATGGGCCCACTAAAAGAGAAAAATAAATGTGAATAAAATGGCAATAAAATAGGTAGTCAGAGAACCAAATCTGGAATCGGATGAGGTGATTCTGATCTTAACATTTAATCATAATGCAATTTGGGGGTGGGCAAATTACTTCAATAGTTTAATTTGGGGGTTCTAATGTGAGAACTAAGAATGGCAATAACTGCATAACCTTACAGAGTGAGGGTGAGCATCAGAGATAAACTTAAAAAAATGACTTGAAAGTTGTAAGAACTTGCAAGTTATTATTTATAACACATAAATATTCTATATAAAATAGTGCTCAATAAATTTTAGATGTTCAGAAAAAAACCAGAAAATTGGAAATCAACCTTGTTATATCAGTGATAATACATATTACCAAGTGATAATAGTGTTACATATTTCCTTCTAACAGCAAGAGATCCATTCTACATTGATTTATTCTGAGAAAATGAAGTCTGGTCATCAGAGTAACTGAATCAATTTTCTTAAGTAAGTTTTTTGAAATAGAACTTATAAAGTATTAACTTATGTTTAACTGATCTTTACTTTAAAGATCTATCAAATCTAGCTTGATTTAGTGTAAATATTAGAAAGATTTTGTATCCTCATCACAATGATCAAGGAATCCTTAAGAATCAGACATTGTTTTGATTATGGAAAACCAGAGGTCAATGAGTGCTTTAATAAAAAAATATTTATTGTTTATATGTATAGATCTAGATATAGATGATATATATATATATATATATATATATATATATATATATATATATATATATATATAAAATCTATGTATATGTGTAGGTTTAATCTTTGTAGCACTAGCTGAAAGTTTCAGGAAGGGGTATTTTTATAGTATAAAAAGATAATATAGTATTTCTCTTTTTGCATCCAGAGGTAAGTCTCCTACATACACTGAGAAACCAACTCTTTCTGTGATCTCCACTCAAAGCTGGAAGCCTTTGAAGACATCTGATAAATGAGTTAGAATATTATTCACAAGTTTGGTATATACATTCTTCAAAATCCAAAGAGGTCTACCAAATTCTGTACCTCTCTTTTTATCTTTTTCTCTTAGGTTATTTTGAAATGTTCCAAACCATGTACCTTGAAATTTCACATTTCATACAAGTGGTAAGTCCATGAACTTTGAGGATCCCTTTACTAATTTTTTTTGTTTGTGTATATTGTCTTGCTTGGTGCATTAAGTCCTTGTCTGTTCCTATATTTGTCCAAATTAGGTCCAAATGAGCATAATATCATTAATAGAATAAGCCAGCATGATACCAGATGAGTAAGGTCTCATCTGTGAAATACAGATAGTAAGAGAGCTAATTTACTTCTGTGTTAAGATGGCAGTGGTACACTCTTGCTCTTGTCCTAAAAATTGCATGAACTATTTTTGCTTCTCCTTATGGATGGTGCTATCATTTGAATATGGTTTGTCACTCCCACTGAATTTCATAATGTTGGGAAAAGAGATATTCTTTAATTTTATTTTTAATTTTTAATATGTTAGTTACACACTAATGGGATTCCCTGTGATATTTCTATACATACATACAACATGCACTGATCAAATCCAACCACCCTTTTTCTACCTGATCCCTTCCTAGTGTCTAGTGATTAATATTCTATTTTCAGGTTGACATTTTTTTTTTAGCTTCTGGGATTGGAACTTTAAGAAGTGACAGGATTAATGCCATTTTTCAGGAGTGAGAGGGACTGGATTAGTGTACTGTGAGAGTTGGTTATTAAAAAGCAAGGCTGCCTCTTTGCTTTCCCCCTCTCTCTCACATACACCTGTTTGCCCTTCCACTTTTCTGTAATGTTAGTATGCAGCACAAGAGCCTCACCAGAAGCTGAGCTGATGTAGAACCATGTTTTTGGACTTAGCTATGAGACTCTGAGCCAAAATAAATCTCTGTTCTTTATAAATCATCAAGTCTTAGGTATTTTGTAAGAGTAATAGGAAATAATCTAAGACAGATGGATATCATGAAGAAAATATTTTCCAACATAATAAATGAATACCAACAGCCAGAGTCTGTGTGGATTTATTTTAGCAAAGATGATTGGTACAGCAGCTTCAATTATGGATGTCACCTGCTTTGCTGATTTTGATTGATTCATACATTTGATGGGGAAATGACAGAGATCATCAAAATTGAATCTTTCAAGTCATTCATGGTGGTTCTAATTTTTTTAATCCTTCTAGGTGTGTTGATTCTTTGCAAAGGGGAGTGCAACAGGTCAGAGATTTCCTTTGTCTCTCTTTCAGGTGTTAAGTATATCTATCTCAATTAAATAAAGAGAAACTGGGGAAATAATATTTCTTAAAAAATCAGAGAATTTCTCTTGTTCCAGTGCAGTTCACTCTAAGAAATGGCCCTAGATCCCAGTAGGGAATGACAGAAAGAAAAAAAAACGTACTGCATATCCACAAGGAGATATTTCAAGATCCTTGCCTGTGGATCCATTCACTTACTTCCACAAATGGACTTAATTTCTAGGAATTATATAGATCTGAAAATCATGAGTAGGTCACAATTTTCTGTTGTGGGTGGCTGATTTTAGTTGTCTTCATATTTTTTGAATATATAAATACAGCAAAAAATTGGTTTACTTTTCTGCAAGGGTGACAGGAGAATTAATGAGGAAAAGAACAGTATTTGCAACAAATGGTGCTTGGGAAAACTGAATGACCACTTTTTAAAGAAAGAAGTGAAACCTGTAACTCATACTATATATAAAAATTAATTCAATTTATACATAATATATTATATATAATTACATACATATAATTAATTCATATAATAGGAAAAATAATCTCAAATCATATATCTGATAAAAGATACATTTAGAACATGTATTTAGAATATGCAAGAACTCTTACAAATTAACAAAAAGATGCATTTATTTTAAAAATGAGCAAAGACTCTAAATAGATATTTTTCTAAAGAAAATACATGAATGATCTATAAACCCATGGAAAGATGATCAATCTCAATCACTAAGAAACACAAATCATGAAATAACTGACTTGAATACTTCAGACTCCCTTGACAATCACTTCATCCAAACTGGGAGAGCTAAAATAAAAAGATAATAAAAAATATTGGTGAAGTTGTGGGGAAATGGGGGAATACTTGTATATCGCAGGGGGGTTGCAAGAAGTTCCAGCCACTCTGGATAACATTTTGGCACTTCCTTAGAATGTTAATATAATGTACAGTAACATTATCATCTAGGAATGATGTTCCCAGGTTTATACCCATGAGCATTGAAAGCTTATGCCATACAAAAACTTATACAAAAATGCTCATTGTAACATTATTTATAATAGCCCAAGGTGGAAAACTGTTGATAAATGGATTAAAAAATCCATATGGTGGGGTCTGGGGTTGTGGCTCAGTGGTAGAATGCTTGCCTAGCAGATTCGAAGACCTGGGTTTGATCCTCAGCACCACATAAAAATAAATAAATAAAATAAAGGTATAGTGTCCAACTACAACTAAAATATAAATATATATATTTTTAAAAATCCATACAATGGAACATTATTTAGCAATGAAAAAGAACAAAGTGCTGATACATGCTACAGCATGGATGAAACTTGAAAATATTATAGTAACTGAAAGAAGTAAGTCACCAAAGGACACATATTGTATGATTCCATTTATATGAAATAGTTGGAATATTGATAGAGATAAAAGGTAGATAATGGTTACCAGGAGGTTGGAGAAGAGGGGGAACGGGGAGTTATTGCTAATTGATAAGGGTTTTCTTTTTGGATTGTTTAAATATTCTAAAAAAAAATCACTGAATGGTAATGTTTGCACAATTCAGAGAATATACTATAAAACACCGAACTGCTCAATTTAAAGGATGGATGTATGGTATGCAGATTTTCTCTTAATAAATTATTGAAAAAACTTTGCTCTCCACCTAAGAGCCATTATCATAGACCCTAATAGGTCAAAGCACTTGGATTGACATCACTATTTTGTTACCCATTGCATCTATCTTGCCTCTGAAGGTTTAGTGCTTCCATCTGATCTCTGAATTCCAGGATTCTACCATCCTTATTGATGTTCAAATCCAAATAGCAATGATACCCCTTGAGTTACAGAAGACATCTAGAACAAAATTTCTAAAAATATACTGCTGCTCTTTTCTAAGGATTGCAGTTTTTGTCAACTGTTTCTAAAGGCTTTCTCTTGGATAATAGGTGGAAATTCTTGAATCACCTGCAATAAATCCATCTTAACATTTCTACCTCCCTGAGCCTTCTAACTGCTTCTTCAATTCTATGCCAAAGATGTTCTATCAATCCCATTTCATTTATAGTTGGCCATAATCAAATCTGGATTTCAAAGAGCTGACCAACCAGATCCCTGGGAACTCTTTCAGGTGTTCTTGCTAATATATTGAATCCTGAGGGAAGGGCTAGTACCCACCTGTTAGTAAGCTCCCCCACATCTCACCATGTATCCTGTGTCCACTTCCCTGCCCAATGTTGTCAAAATCCACTCCTATATATGTTCCTTCAGCTTCTGCCTGGGCATATTCTCAGGCTCTGCAATTCCTTTGGTGTACAGACTGTTTTCATCTCTGCTCAGGGTATCATAAAACTTAACTCACCTTGAGCCAGGAAGCAAAGAGGAAGTTGCAAGTTCTGTGGAGAATGAGACTAATTTATGCTGTTGTACTGTTTGATTGACTTCCTAAAAAAAGTTCACCTGATTAATATATACTAAAAAATAGGTATTCATAGCATGCTCATATTTTGTGTCATGCTGTACATATATCAACTTGGTAATATTTGAGATATACACTTTTGATCATGAAGAAAATTTTCAAAGATAATTGTGGAAAAAAAATCACAGCGTAAACTGTTCTTAAATAGTTATCTCTCCTTGAAAATTCAACCCAATGATTGTTAGGTAAAAGAATATACTTACAAAACAAATTGATATAATCATTTGCCTGGTCTTTTAGAAGCTTATTCAGATTATAAACCTATTGATCAAGCAAAGAAAAAAGGTGAGGATATTTATTTGGGAAACTATTCAGCAGAGTCCCCCCTAGAAAGAGACCCTAACATGAAGAGTTAGTGAATATGGTTTGTTTGGGACCTGGGATCCGAGAAAGAAGTAGTGGGCGAAATGGGGAAGTGAGCCAGGAAAGAAGAAAATACCAACTCAGTACATTAGCAAGCAGTTGCCACTGTGGGTGGCTGGCACCTAATCCCTCTGGGGATCTTTGGAAGATGTGTGCATGTGAAATCCTCCAGGATTATCCTGCCTAAGGAACAAGGAAGCTGAGGTGCCAACTTCTGACTCCTGTCACTGGCTGAAGGCTTCCTGGAAGAGTGTTGACTCCCTAGTATTGGACTTATCCCAGCTCAGTGGAAACATGCTCTCTGTGGTAGATGCAGATTCTCACAGCTGGACACCAGGGCCCTGAATAGACAGTGAGTGAGTTCTAGTGGACATGGGTTCTCAACCAACTCCAGCTGAACAGACCAAGGGATTCCCGCATCCTTTATCCTCTGGCTCTCAATATCACAAATTGAATGATAGTTGTTATTTTCTCATCAGTGTAGAATTTAGTATTGAATGAAAGAATTATTTGATACTAATATATGAACCCTTCTCCCACCAGATGGTAAGTAAGTATAAGGAATATGTTCTTTTGATCTCTATGAAATTCTCCAGTATTTAGTAGAACACCCAATTAATATTTGATTGATGATATTATCATGTCTTCTTTGTCACATTATTGAAATGGAAACTTGTCTCTGTTTTTGAGATGGGTTTCACTATGTGGCTGAAACTGGCCTTGAATTGCTGGGCTCAGGTGATTTTCTTGCCTCAGCCTCCTGAGGAGCTGAGACAGCAGGCTTGTGGCACTGCACCTGGCTTCTCTTTCTTAATTTTTAAAATAATGGCTCAGAGATCCCTACAAAGTATAAATAAGTTACCAGAGCATGGTAAAATGCAGACACTTAGTAAATATTAGTAGAATGAACAAATGAGCCAGAGAAATTCATTATTAGATAATTTTATATCTTTTGTCATGCTCCATGCATTTCAAATAATTCTAACATTTAGCTATTAGAATTATTAATATGTTATCCTTTAATGAAATTAGAGAGCTTTATCTACTGATTATTACTAGAAGATATAATTCATAAATGATACATGAGTTTATTTGGTTTTTGTGTACTATTAGTTCTAGTTTATGAGGACTTTGAAACTATAGCTTGTGTCTATCTTAAGGAATAGTTTTACTTTTGAAATGTACATAACACAAACATCCATGCACACACACATAACTAGCCCTTCTCCATTATCCATGGAGATAGAGAAGGTTCTGCTCATTTCAGAACAATTTGTATTTGGCAACGGACTATATTAAATAATTCATTTTGCAAAAACATTTAAAAACTATTTTTCCCTTTATGTTCTTAAAATTGGTTTGCGTGTCCTGAACAGTTGAGAGTGGAAGGCAATCTGACCCAGAAAGTTTTTGGGTAGAGAGGCAGATAAAACAGGGACTTCAGATGATCTACAAAATATGGGTTCAGCTCTACAGTTTGCTCTTATGTAACTACCATCAGAATATTTGTTTCTGTTTTCACTTTAACTCTTTTTTCCCCCTTTCTCTCCCTGGCCTAGACTATATCTGTGTATATATGGCTTTTTTGTCCCATGACCTGGTTAATTTCCCTTTCTTAGATGTCCATCATTCTGTTTGGGGTGCACCAGGAACATGTTTGTATCTGCAGGATAAGGGACTGTAGATTTTTTTCTTCATAGTTTTCCTTGCAGCAGTTAAAAATAAACAGCAGATTTAACACTTGCAAGTTGATTCAAAATTAGCTCCATTAGCTACTATAAATTAGCTACTCTGGAGCATATTTATTACAAATTCCTGTTGCTGTATTATCCAAAATATATTTAGCTTTGTACTGATTTTTTTTCACATGAAAAATAACTGTAAATTGAAGGGGGTGAAGATAAATTTTGTGGAGTCCAAAGACTATAATTTAGAGAGGTGTCTTAAAAAATACAATATTGTGAATACAAAATTAGGTACAACAGTGAATATTTATAGAAAAATTACAACACATTGCAATTTAATTAAAGCTAAATAATCCTATATAGTCACAAAATTAGAAACCATAACTTCTTATTAATTTCCTGATATATATATACATACGTATATATGTATGTATGTATATATATAAACAGTTCTGTTCACTGTTGATCCCGCTTGATGCTATGTTACCAGTGTGTTTTGGTTTTGAATTCACATTTAATGAATTAATGAATTTAATGAATTCACATTTGCTGGACCTTTATAGAAACATTTTAAGGCCTGAGATGAAGCTGAGTAGATTCAGAGAAGAATTTCATTTGTTTCTGCTTAGTTATGAAGGATACTATCAACTCAGGGTCACTTTAAAATTAATGCTCAGCCTGAAGTCTTATTTTTAAATTTGAATTATTTAATTTTTATCTCACAAGTAGTATGCATTTGAGTGCAACTTATATTTTTTAATTCCTGGGGAAGACTCACCCCCTGGACTGAGTGAAAAAGTTACCACAAATATGTCACCTTGAAATCCCCTTCAGTGGCATGTGCTTATTTATAGTTCTGCCTCCCACGGAGAGTGAGTCTCACTGACATCTCAGATTGATGTGGAGGTTCTTAGTTGACAGGCGATCTTTATCTGGTGTCCTTTGCCTCTGAATATTCCCTACTTCCATTCTAAAACAGTGAAAAAAACATTAAAACATGTTTAAAAAATGTCCAGTGTCTTTATTGCCTTCAGTAAGAGAAATTTTGGGGTCGCCTACTTGCACCACTATGAAATTAGAAATCCTCTTTCTTTGTATTTAAAATAAGCAATCCAGGGAAGGTACTGGGGAATGAAAATGACCAAATTATACTGTTATATCGTGTGTATGTATAAATATATAAAATATATCCCACTATTATGTATAATTTTTTTTTGATACTGAGGATTGAACCCAGAGGCACTCTACCACTGAGCCACATCCTCAGCCTTTTTAAAATTTTTTATTTTGAGGCAGGGTCTCATTAAGTTGCTCAGGGCCTTGCTAAGTTGCTGAGACTGGCTTTGAACTTGTGAGCCTCCTGCCTCAGCCTCCGGAGCCATTGGGTTTATAGGCGTGCACCACAGCTCCAGTTAATTTTGTATAATTATAATACAGAGCAAAAAAAGAAAAAAAAAAGCAGATGGGGGGTATCCATGGAAATAAGATGGACTTTGGATCCCCTGAGACCTGTGTTTGGATCCCAGGCCCACGAATAAATTGGTTGCATAAACACACTCATCACAACCTTCTGAACCTGTTAAGCAGAGAGAATGAATATTACCTATTCTACATGGTTTTCATATATCAATAATACAAAGTACATAGTTCAGGGCCTAACACTCTGAAGATATTTACCATGGTGGCTAACACCATCTTCCACTGTGAATAAATATTTATAATACAGTTACAGGTATTTTTGTTTACTATTTATTTTTGTGCATGGACATGTCAAATTTTAAAAAAATAGAAATATGGCAAAATGACAAAGTCATAATGTATTAGGGACATTTTCCTAAACTAATAAGTAGAAATCTGTATCATTATACTAGCTCAAAAATATTGTATTAGAAAAATAATTTATTTAGCAAATCTTTTATTAATGGATATTTGAACTGTTTCACTTTTTTCTGATTATTATCAGTGCTGTGGATAACCATATAAAATTTATAATTATATAATAAAAATTTGTTGTTGTGACAAATTATCCTCTGGAAACAGTGCAGTAATATATGTGCCTATTGGAATTGAAAGTACCGATTTCTCCAAATTCTTGACAGCATTTTACTTTTTGATAATTGCTCATTATCACTCAGTGAAAAACACGTTTATGCTTCTTTGACTACATATTATTTTTCACTTAATTATTACAAATTAGTATTTACTTCTTTGTTATGTAGTGTCTTGTTTTATCCTTACAACAACTCTGAGAAATAGGTAAAACAGGATGTCATTTTTCTTATTTCATTTTCAAGGAAGTTGAGACAGAGAGAAGTTAGAAACAAGTCCAAGCATGAAAGTCCACAGCTAGTAGGTGTTCAGGTTAGAAAAAGAACATCAACTTCACTCCAGAATTCTTTCCCCACTAATTAAAATCTACTTAATTGTTTATATGTGCAGGACTCCCACTTGGCAACCAGTGTCTTTGGGTTCTGTTTTCTCCTGTTAGCATTTAACACAGTGGGAGGCCCAGGGACAGTACTCACTAAACACTTTGGGAGGGATGTTTTCCATCTGTGAGGACAACAACTGATTGGTAATGGCTGCCTAGAAGACCATGAGATTCTTTAGGTGAGGATCTGAGCTTGTTGGGAAAGAGTGTGACGATTGAGCAGTGACATCTGTATTTGTGTAGAAGTCCATAGAGTTCATATGCTAATAGAGAGGTGAGAATAATCATGCATATAACTTATTTTTCACTTTCAAATTCTGCATCTGATGTTTAAAGCAGTCTTCCTTTCCAGTGCTTTTAAATTTACAGCTTAAACTTTTTCAAGTCTAGGAAACATAAGGCATTTATCCTTGTTTGAAAATTATGATTTTTTATGAGTTACATATAATTTGTGTGTGTGTGTGTGTGTGTGTGTGTGTGTGTGTGTATGTGTGTGTGATATATGAGACAAATTCTTTGAAGGTCCTTGGCCTTCTTGTTCATTGTGCATCCCTAGCACCTGCACACAGTAGGTATTAAATCAATATTCACTGAATGACTGAATCAGAGTATAATTTTCACATTTTTTTGAAGTCATGTTTCCTTTATGTGTTGCTTCTCATTAATCAGAAGGCTACATTTACCATTTCTTTGGGACTGGATGAGTTCTTAAAATATTAGAATAAAAAAACATTGTGACATTTAATTTCAGTGAATCTCTATAGAGTTGCCTCATAGATCCCTGAAAATACATGAATCCAAATTTTAAAATTATTTCTGTAGCTAGTAATCAGATGAAGGCATATTTGGTTGAATGATGGAGTCCAGAGCCTGATTTATTTGCCATTTCTCCAGCAGTATGCACTCCTTGGGGGCATAATGCTAACTTTTGTATCACTAACACCCAGCACAGTGCCTGGTACCTCTTCAGTCCAGTCTCACCTCATCTCAAAATTGGAAGAAGAATTTGGTAAGTGAATTGATCAGAGCAATATTATATTATTTTTTTAAATTTAATTTAATTTAATTTTTTTTATTATTTGTTCACAACATTACAAAGCTCTTGACATATCATATTTCATACATTAGATTGAAGTGGGTTATGAACTCCCAATTTTTACCCCAAATGCAGATTGCAGAATCACGTCGGTTACACATCCACAATTTTACATAATGCCCTATTAGTAATTGTTGTATTCTGCTACCTTTCCTATCCCCTACTACCCCCGCTCCCCTCCCCTCCCATCTTCTCTCCCTACCCCATCTACTGTAATTCATTTCTCTCCTTGTTTATTTTCCCATTCCCCTCACAACCTCTTATATGTAATTTTGTATAGCAATGAGGGTCTCCCTTTATTTCCATGCAATTTCCCTGTTCTCTCCCTTTCCCTCCCATCTCATGTCTCTGTTTAATGTTAATCTTTTCTTCCTGCTCTTCCTCCCTGCTCTGTTCATAGTTGCTCTCATTATATCAAAGAAGACATTTGGTATTTGTTTTTTAGGGATTGGCTAGCTTCACTAAGCACAATCTGCTCTAGTGCCATCCATTTCCCTGCAAATTCTATGATTTTGTCATTTTTTATTGTTGCATAGTACTCCATTGTGTATAGATGCCACATTTTTTTTATCCATTCATCTATTGAAGGGCATCTGGGTTGGTTCCACAGTCTAGCTATTGTGAATTGTGCTGCTATGAACATCGATGTGGCAGTATCCCTGTAGCATGCTCTTTTAAGGTCTTCAGGGAATAGTGCGAGAAGGGCAATAGCAGGGTCAAATGGTGGTTCCATTCCCATCTTTCCCAGGAATCTCCAAACTGCTTTCCAAATTGGCCGCACCAATTTGCAGTCCCACCAGCAATGTACAAGAGTACCCTTTTCTCCACATCCTCGCCAGCACTTGTTGTTGTTTGACTTCATAGTGGCTGCCAATCTTACTGGAGTGAGATGGTATCTTAGGGTGGTTTTGATTTGCATTTCTCTGACTGCTAGAGATGGTGAGCATTTTTTCATGTACTTGTTGATTGATTGTATATCCTCCTCTGAGAAGTGTCTGTTCATGTCCTTGGCCCATTTGTTGATTGGGTTATTTGTTATCTTATTGTCTAATTTTTTGAGTTCTTTGTATACTCTGGATATTAGGGCTCTATCTGAAATGTGAGGAGTAAAAATTTGTTCCCAGGATGTAGGCTCCCTATTTACCTCTCTTATTGTTTCTCTTGCTGAGAAAAAACTTTTTAGTTTAAGTAAGTCCCATTTGTTGATTCTTGTTATTAACACTTGTGCTATGGGTGTCCTATTAAGGAATTTGGAGCCCAACCACACAATATGTAGATCGGAGCCAACTTTTTATTCTATCAGACGCAGAGTCTCTGATTTGATATCAAGCTCCTTGATCCATTTTGAGTTAACTTTTGTGCATGGCAAGAGAAAGGGATTCAGTTTCATTTTGTTGCATATGGATTTCCAGTTTTCCCAACACCATTTGTTGAAGATGCTATCCTTCCTCCATTGCATGCTTTTAGCCCCTTTATCAAATATAAGATAGTTATAACTTTGTGGATTAGTCTCTGTGTCCTCTATTCTATACCATTGGTCCACCCGCCTGTTTTGGTACCAGTACCATGCTGTTTTTGTCACTATTGCTCTGTAATATAGTTTAAAATCTGGTATCGCTATACCGCCTGATTCACACTTCCTGTTTAGAATTGCTTTTGCTATTCTGGGTCTTTTATTTTTCCATATGAATTTCATGATTGCTTTATCTATTTCTACAAGAAATGCCATTGGGATTTTGATTGGCATTGCATTAAACCTATAGAGAACTTTTGGTAATAGCGCCATTTTGATGATGTTAGTTCTGCCTATCCATGAACAGGGTATATTTTTCCATCTTCTAAGATCTTCTTCTACTTCTCTCTTTAGGGTTCTGTAGTTTTCATTGTATAAATCTTTCACCTGTTTTGTTAGGTTGATTCCCAAGTATTTTATTTTTTTTGAGGATATTGTGAATGGAGTGTTTTTCCTCATTTTCGTTTCAGAAGTTTTGTCGCTGATATACAGAAATGCCTTTGATTTATGCATGTTGATTTTATATCCTGCCACTTTGCTGAATTCATTTATTAGTTCTAGTAGTTTCTTTGTAGACCCTTTTGGGTCTTCTAGGTATAGAATCATGTCATCTGCAAATAGTGATAATTTAAGTTCTTCTTTTCCAATTTTTATGCCTTTAATTTCTTTTGTCTGTCTAATTGCTCTGGCCAGTGTTTCGAGAACTATATTGAATAGAAGTGGTGATAGAGGGCATCCCTGTCTTGTTCCAGATTTTAGAGGGAATGCCTTTAACTTTTGTCCATTCAGAATGATGCTAGCCTGAGGCTTAGCATAGATAGCTTTTACAATGTCAAGGTAAGTTCCTGTTATCCCTAGTTTTTCTAATGTTTTGAACATAAAGGGATGCTGTACTTTGTCAAATTCTTTCTCTGCGTCTATCGAGATGATCATATGGTTCTTATCTTTAAGTCTATTGATGTGGTGAATAACATTTATTGATTTCCGTATATTGAACCATCCTTGCATCCCAGGGATGAATCCCACTTGATCATGGTACACAATTTTTTTGATGTGTTTTTGTATTCGTTTCGCCAGAATTTTATTGAGGATTTTTGCATCTAGGTTCATTAGAGATATTGGTCTGTAGTTTTCTTTCTTTGAGGTGTCTTTGTCTGGTTTCGGAATCAGGGTGATTTTGGCCTCATAGAATGAATTTGGAAGAGCTCCCTCTTTTTCTATTTCCTGAAATAACTTGAAAAGTATTGGTATTAATTCTTCTTTAAAGGTTTTGTAAAACTCCGCTGTATACCCATCCAGTCCTGGGCTTTTCTTGGTTGGTATTCTTTTGATGGCTTCTTCAATTTCATCCATTGATATTGGTCTGTTCAAATTGTGTGTATCCTCCTGACTCAGTCTGGGCAAATCATATGACTTAAGAAATTTATCGATGTCTTCACTATCTTCTATTTTATTGGAATATAGGTTTTCAGAATAATTTCTAATTGTCTTCTGTATTTCTGTAGCATCTGTTGTGATATTGCCTTTTTCATCCCGTATGTTAGTAATTTGAGTTCTCTCTCTTCTTCTCTTCGTTAGCATGGCTAGGGGTCTGTCGATCTTATTTATTTTTTCGAAGAACCAACTTTTAGTTTTGTTAATTTTTTCAATAGTTTCTTTTGTTTCAATTTCATTGATTTCCGCTCTGATTTTAATTATTTCTTGCCTTCTGCTACATTTTCTGTTGTTTTGCTCTTCCTTTTCTAGGGCTTTGAGATGAAGTGTGAGCTCATTCATTTGTTGGTTTTTTCTTTTTTTGAGGAATGACCACCAGGCGATGAATTTTCCTCTTAAAACTGCTTTCATTGTGTCCCATAGATTCCGATATGTTGTGTCTGTATTTTCATTTATCTCTAAGAATTTTTTGATTTCCTCCTTTATGTCTTCTGTAACCCATTGATCATTCAGTAATGTATTGTTCATTGTCCATGTGATGTAGGATTTTTCCTTCCTTCGTTTATCATTGATTTCCAGTTTCATTCTATTATGATCTGATAAAATGCATGGTATTATCTCCACCCCTTTATATTTACTGAGGGTTGCCCTATGGCATAATATGTGGTCTATTTTTGAGAAGGATCCATGTGCTGCTGAGAAAAAAGTATATCCACTTGACGATGGTTGATATATTCTATATATGTCAGTTAAGTCTAGGTTATTGATTTTGATATTGAGTTCTATAGTTTCTTTATTCAACTTTTGTTTGGAGGATCTGTCCAATGGTGAGAGAGGTGTGTTGAAGTCACCCATAATTATTGTGTTGTGGTCTATTTGATTCTTGAACTTGAGGAGAATTTGTTTTATGAATGTCGCAGCACCATTGTTTGGTGCATAAATATTGATAATTGTTATGTCTTGTTGGTGAATGGTTCCTTTTAACAGTATATAATGTCCTTCTTTATCCCTTTTGATTAACTTAGTCTTGAAGTCAATTTTATTCGATATGAGGATGGCCACCCCTGCTTGCTTACGAGGACCGTGTGCATGGTATATTTTTTCCCATCCTTTCACCTTCAGCCTGTGTATGTCTTTTCCAATCACATGTGTCTCCTGGAGGCAGCATATTGTTGGGTTTGTTTTTTTAATCCATGATACCAGCCTATGTCGCTTTATTGGAGAGTTTAAGCCATTAACATTCAGAGTTACTATTGATATATGGTTTGTACTTCCATCCATGTTTGATTATTTATCCTTTTTAAAAAAAATTTAGTTTGTTTCTCCATGATTATCTTTCCCCTCGCCCTCTGTCTTTACCGAGGCACTTCCTACTGATGGTTTTGGTTATTGTTCTTCATTTCTTCCTCGTGTAGTGTTTTGCTCAAAATGCTTTGCAATGCTGGTTTTCTGGCTGCAAATTCTTTTAACTTTTGTTTATCAGGGAAAAATTTGTATTTCGTTGTCATACCTGAAGCTTAATTTTGCTGGATACAGAATTCTTGGTTGGCATCCATTGTCTTTCAGTGTTTGAAATACATTGTTCCATGACCTTCTTGCTTTCAGTGTCTGTGATAAAAAAATCCGTTGTTAACCTTATTGGTTTACCCCTGAATGTAATCTGTCTCCTTTCTCTTGTAGCTTTCAATATTTTCTCTTTGTTCTGTATATTGGATATCTTCATAAAAATGTGTCTTGGCGTTGGTCTACTGTGATTTTGTGTGCTCGGTGTCCTGTATGCATCTTCAATTTGTATATCTGTTTCCTTTTTTATTTCTGGAAAGTTTTCTGTAATTATTTCATTCAGCAGGTTACTCATTCCCTTGGTATGAATCTCTGTGCCTTCCTCTATTCCGATGACTCGTAAGTTTGGTTTTTTTATGTTATCCCAAATCTCTTGGATGTTTTTCTCGTGATTTTTTACCAGCCTTTCTGAGTTGGCTAGACTGTTTTCAAGATGATATATTTTGTCTTCATTATCTGACGTTCTGGCTTCTACTTGCTCCACTCTGTTAGTGATACTCTCAATTGAGTTTTTAATTTGGTTTATCATTTCCTTCATTTCTAGAATTATTGTTTGATTATTTTTTATAATCTCTATCTCCTGATAAAGATGCTTAACTTCTTCTTTTATCTGTTTATGTAATTCATTCTCAATGTGTTCTTTCGCTGCTTGAATTTGCTGTCTTGTATCCTCTTTAAGGTTCCATTCCATCTGTCTAAGGTGTTCCTTGAGTTCTTTATATGACCATTTTTCTGATGACTCTAGGTCCTCCTGAATATTTAGGCTGTCCTGCATTGTTTGTACTCCTTTTCTTCCTTGCTTTTCAAAGCTGCTCATGTTACTTCTTGTTCTGTTTGACTGATGAGTTACTGTTCACTCCTATAAATTTATTAGATGCTTGGGAGGAAAGGTATTAGAAGGGAAGGGAAGAAGTCACTAAAGAGAATGAGAGTAAGCAGGTAGAATTCAAGGAAGGGGGGATAAGATAATTGAAAAGAAATGAAAAGACAAAAGAAGAAAAAAAAATAGGAAATAAAGAAAGAAAACAATTTAAAAAAAATAAAAAAATTAAAATTAAAAAAATTGTAAAAAAATTAAAAAAACAACAAGAAAGAAAAATGAAAATGAAAGAAAAACCCAAATCAAAAAAAAAAAGAGAAAAGAAAAAAAGAAAAAAAAAACTAATAAATGCAGTCTTAGAGTTAGATTAACTTCTCTTCCAGTAGGTGGCGCTGTGCCCACCAGGCCAAGTTTCTCCTGTCAATACGCGGGAACCAATCACTGTGCAGCAGCTCCTCCCAGACTGGGCGAGTCTCCAATCCTGAGTGCCTAGGGCCTCCTCTTGTGTCTAGTCACTTCCCACTTTTCCTCTAGCCAGGCCCCTCTCACGGGTGCCGCTCGCCACAATACTGGCTACACGCCAGGTCTGCTGCTCCCGGGAGCCCTGTTTTCATGAACGACTGGGCACACTCTTCCAGTTTGCCATTCCCTCAGACCCTAAGTTGTAGAGCTTGGGGCTGAGAATGCTCAGCGAATTTTACTTGCCCTCCAGTAGCCACGCCCCCGGTAGCTGGTGCAAGAGACCTCAGCTGTCAGCACTGGTGGGAGCGGTAGTTCCGCGCCGCGGATCCCGTGCCACTTCTGATTCCCTCGGTCTGGCTATCGTGCTCACGGGAGAGCTGGGACGGGCCCTTACGGGAGAGCTGGGAGGGGCCCTTAATGTTTCCCCGATGTGTGGAGAGGGAAGGCTAGGGAATTACACACCTGTAGCTGCAGGTTTCAATGAAGTTATCTCCTCCGCCGCAGTCTGATGACGTCAGTTCTCTGCCATGGTGGTGTCTCTTGCAAATGGCGACAGTTCGTTTCCCTTTGCCGGGCGACCAATGCAATGGGTGGGTCCTTACTGTCTCTCCCAAGCCCCGTTTCAAACCTGTGGCCACTACCTATGAAGGCTCGGTAGGCATTTACCTCCGTAGGATGAGAAGGGCTGACCAGTTGTTTCAGCCGGATGGATTAGTGCTGAGTCACAGCTGTTTGTCTGCGGGAAGCAGGTGAACGGGAGCTTGAATTCAGCCGATCCGGGCTCAGTGTGTGTTCTGAGAGGCCCAGACTGTTCGCCCCAGATCCACGTCAGCTCAGCATTGCCTAGTGATCCTGTTTGCTGCCCCCACAGACATTCCTGGCTCCTGATTCAGTGCAATATTATATTATATGCTTGGGTCAAAGGCATTAAGACCCATAACTCACTGATTTAGTGATTCCCTCTCCCCACCTTTTTAAAAAATTGCCTCCCTGTCCTTTTCCTAGGTAGTCATGGCCCTAAATGAAAGTCCTTCCATCCTTTCTCTTCTGTTCATTGTAACTAGACGGTTAAGTGGATTCCAGGCTCCTTTTATCACCTTTCTCTTTCTCTGAAGACAACTTATGCATTCTGGACTCTAAATTTAGATTAGGAATGGGGAGGCATGGAAAACGAGTGTCCCAGCTTAGACTAAGCTTGAAACCTACATTTGACTAAGTAATACTGAATATTACATCAATATTTTGAAGCTTGTTCTATTACTCCTTGACTATAAGGTTATTGATCTGAAATCTTTTAAGGAGGAGAAATGAGAAGCAGAGAATTATTGGGGTATTCCAATATCATTGGTTTTGCTTCCTTTGGTTTAAACAGCAATAAAACTAGTCTCATAATCTGCTAACGCTTACTGTATTCACACTGTCCAGTTTTGTAGACTCAGTTAGTAGCTCATGTCCAGCTTACAACCTGAAGTCTGTTTCTTAAATTATTTGCCTCTTTTTGAATTATAAATTGTAAATTACCTGGACAGGACTAAAATTTAAAATTAGAGAATCAGAGTTCTGTTCTATTTTTGTTTTAGGGGGAAAAATCTGATCATTGTAGACAGATGGTGGAGTTTGCACCTTTTTTTTTAAAAAAAAAAACCCACAAACAGGAGCTTTTAGAAGCCTAGTGCTAAAATCACATAAGAATAAAAATTAAGGAAGAAAAGATGGAATTTAGGGGATCATTTTTAATGCATTTTAGATATTTTACAATTCTGTACTATGACAACTGAATTGTCTCAAACCCAGAGGAGCCAATCTATAAATTTTCCAAGAGAAGAATTGGATAATTTCTGAACAGAAAAGACAAAACATTTAATTGCTAAAAACGAAATGTGCATACTCAGAATAATGAGAATTTTTATCCCATCTATGTGTGACATATCAAAGTGCATAAATGCATTCTACTGTCATGTATAATTAATTAAAACACATGAAAAAATTAAAAAAACCCCACACCTACAGCACATGTAGAAATCAAAGTGCATGTAAGCAAATGAAATGGATGTCACTGGACAGAAAAAATGGTTTAATAGAGCTATTCAGAACAAAGGCTTACCACTGTTGAATATAGCATCTATAGAAATGGGAGCACATATAATAAAAGAAAGGACTAAAATGGAAATCAAAACATACCTAGAACAGGAATTTTCAGATTTTATTTTTAGCCCACAGTCCCATCATTTTTACCTTTTAGCCCCCAGTTTGAATTCTATCCTTTGAGGATTTCTATATTTTCATTCATAAATTCTTATGATGACTCATTGAATCACTGTACCAAACATGCTTTGGAGATTTCCATTCATTTGAAGTGAAGATAGAGTTGGTGTGATTTCCCAATGTTGGAGAAATCGGGGGAGAGGTAGGGAGTAAGAAGTGACTGGACAGGAGCCAGGAGTGAGGTATCATGTCCTGGGAGGGTGGGGTTCATCAGCAATGGAGGTAAGCAGGAGACCATGTCATCTAAGAGGGTTTTAACTTCTGCATAAAAGACTTCCCTTTAAGTAGGTTGATTATGTAATTTATTGTTGAAACAGAGACACAGAGGGAGTGCTTTTAGTAATTTTGGTATGAATCAGACTTTGCTGGAGAAATTGTTGTAAATGGAGACATGACCTCAAGGTCACCTTCATATCATACATTCTGATGAGTGTGGCAGGTCCCTGGTATACAATGATTCTCCTTAGGATTTTCTTTTTTTTTTTTTTTAATTTTATGATGATGCAGAAATAATACACATTCAGTAGAAACCATACTTTGCCTCTCGAATTATGATCTTTTTTCAGCCTGGTGAGATGCATTAGGATAATGTTATGATGCTGGGTACCGGCATCAAGCCACAGGTCCCACTTAGTCATGTGATCTTGAGAGGAACAACCTATACTCTATAGTGTGCTGTGTTGCTAAGCAAGGATGTTTGGTAGGTTAGGTGTATTAAGTTCATTTTCAACTTACGACATTTCCAATTTGCTTTGGGTTTATCTAGATGTACTACGGTAAGTCAAGGGACATCAGCATTCTCAGTTGGACACTGGCCCTTGAAAGAGTGAAAACCAGCTTTTGATTTCTTTATTACTCTTACATAGCTTAACATGACTAGAAAGTGAGTCTGGCCAGTTCTGTTCCCTTTTAAGAAAAATTCTAGTCATTATCTTTTCCTTTGATTTCTCGTTTGGACCATTCTGATCTTTCAATATTTTATAGAAGCCAGGCAGTAGCTTTCCCATCTTTGGGCTGAGAGCTTCTCTACGAACTATCCTCTTCCTACAGGTGGGTGTGTACTGGATTGGGTTTTCCTCATTGGAAGTCCAAAGGAGTTGTGAGCTTAGACATACAGAAGCCAAAAGCCCTGTCTTTCTTTAGGCCTCAGGGCTGCTGTAGGCCTGAGCAAAAATAATTCTCTACGTGTGTCAATTTAGTTTATCTGGGCTCTGCCCTGAGATTTGAGTTCAGAGTTCCAACTGGTAATAAATTATTTCTTTTCCAAGCTTGTACATAAGTAGACAAACACTTGGGGAAACTTTCCACTGTAGCTTCCTTACATTTTTTCATTTTAGCTCATAGTTTGATTTTCTTCAACATCCTGCCTAGAAATGTTGGGAAATATCAGAAACTTTTGGAGTTGCTTAAACTGTAGAAACCTGTAATTCTTCAGTGAGTTGCTTGTTCACATTGATAATGGCTCCTTGGTCAAAGCATATCACATGCCCAAACCTTTATTTGAATAGTAGAAAAATAAACTTTACAGTTTCATGGGAGAAGTCCCCAAATGACATTACAAAGGGGTATGCAACCTGGAACTGAAGACTTTTCCTGGTCTTTTTATTTATTTATTTATTTGTGTATTTTAGTTGTCAGTGGACCTTTATTTTTTATTTATTTGCAGTGCTGAGAATCCAACCCAGTGTCTCACAAATGCTAGGCAAGTGCTCTATCACTGAGCCACAACCCTAGCCCCTTCTGATTTTTTTTTTAAGCTGGTCATCAATTTGATGTATCACTTATAGAGAAAGGTGTACTAAAATCCCCTGATTGCAGATTGTTATTTTTTTCTTTTGTAATTCTGTCAAATTTTGCTTTATGTGTTTTGAGGATGTATTATTTTATAACTTTTTTTTGGGGGGGGTAGAATTAAACTTTTTGCTATTATAAATTAGTTGTTTTTTCTTTTTGACTTCCTTGTTCCTTTTTTCTTCTCAGATCTTCCTTTTTATAGAAATATCCAGCTGCCTGAAGAACTCCATCTAGAAGTTTCTTAGAGATGGTCTATTGAAGGTGAAGTTACTAGTTTTATTTATCAGAAAATATTTGTCCTTATTGTCTCAAGATATTTTTGCTGCATATAATAGATTGACAATTTTCTCTCAACACTGAAAATACCATCCTGTGTCTTCAGATTTCTGCTATTCTTTGAGATTTGATTGGGAGTCCACTTTGTACTCTGTTGAATGTATTTTTCTCAAGGCTGCTTCTTTCTCCTTCTTACTTGTTTTTTGATGCTCTATATAATTTCACTATAATGTGAGGGGGTATGGATTTCTTTTCATTTTGCCTGTGTAGAATTCAGTGAATTATTAAATTTTTGGATTGCTGATTTTATTACTTTTTAGCAATAATATTTTTCAAATATTGCCTTTGTTTTATTATTTCTCTCTTTCCTTCTAAAATTTAGTTAGGTATATTCAAGTTGCTCACTATTATTTAATTTTCCCCATGATGTCATTCATAATTTAAGAATTTACCTTCACAAACTCTAGGCATTATAAATCAAATAAAAGACTAACTGTTTAGTTTATTTTATATTTGAAATATCACATGTCATTACTTTGAAGTCTTTGTTTTAATTATTATTATTTTTTAAAGAAAGAGAGAATTTTTTAATATTTATTTTTTAGTGTTTGGTGGACACGACATCTTTATTTTATTTTTATGTGGTGCTGAGGATCGATCGAACCCAGGGCTGGCACATGCCAGGCAAGCGCGTTACCACTTGAGTCACGTTCCCAGCCCTATTTTAATTATTATTACTCTTCCACATCATTTTCTTCCTTTCTGCTCACCTGTACTCTCGACTTCTGAAAACTGTGTATGGATTCAGTGTATGTTGGTTGTTAGTATAAGGGATATTTATTTTAAGTCTTTTAAATCAAACCTCCCATACTGACATATCAGAACCACCCTTTCAAACTTATTTTATTATTGTGTGTGTGTGTGCATGCGCGTGTGCACATGTGTGTGCGTTTGGGTATGTATGGGTGCATATGAGAATTATTTATCTCTCCATGTCTTTTCATTAGAGAAAATCCATTCTATCAGGGAGGAAGAAGGCAAGGTAGGGGGAAAAAATTAAGATTTCTTTTTTACTTTGCTCACTGTTCCTCCCTGTAGGACAAGCGATGTCACTATTTAGGAGAGGAGAAAGTTTGACTTTCTTATTAAATGCATGTGTCAGAGAGTGGGGTCAAGGCAGAGCAGCTTTGCCAGTTCTTGCTTGACTCTCCATCAATTTCTGGGAACAGCTTGCACACAAACAAACATTGCTGCATTTCTATCTCCAAGAAATAAGCAAGTCACATCAGGTCTTTAGGGTCTTAGTTAGGCTTCCTCATCTGTGACTTGGTGCTTGAGTCAGGCTGGTGTAGACACAGAATTCTAAATCGGAGTGGAAAAAGTAGCCCTTCTCCAATCTTGTTGTTACTTGAGTGTCCTAAATAAAACTGACAGTTTGTCCTGTTTAGGTCAAGGTCATGCTTTTTCTTTTTCCTTCTATGAGATAATTAAAATGGTTTAGATAAAACATTTTAATTACTTCTTGACATATTAAAATATAAACAATTAAATATATGCTGAAATTATTTTATTTTTTTGTTTGGTGTGGTTTTCAAATTTTTCATTGACTAATTTTCCAGCTTCTGATGATTGCTGTAAAGCTGGGACCAGATTTATTAGAAGTCCTTGAATTTTTGAAATTACTCTGTAAGATTTATTGAAATGAATACCTTCAATGCTCTATTCAATTTCTCAATCTATTTCCTGAAGAAAACTCTTAAAATCTTTATAGATAGAAGAAAAAGCAATCACCAGATCTAGCAAACAACATCCAAAGGGCAGATCACCCATGAGTAAAGGCACATAAAATACTCAGAGATAAAATGACCTGGCAGTATGCCCAGGATGGGAAAGCACAGGTGCATTGTCCCCAGTTGAGGAAGAAGCCACGTTCTTGAGGGCGCTTTACTCATCGATGAAATGTATACCTGTAATAAAAAATATCAAGGCTCCAAGGTTCACCAAATAGCACATTTGTATGTACACATTGAAAACAGGGAAAGTTGAAAGGGCTTATGGAGATTTATTTTGGAATATACAAATACATCAGAAAATGTATAACCCCAAACTTCATGAAATTCACAGAGAATTTTGCATTCTTTTTTAAAATCATTATTGATTTGTATATATGACCGCAGAATGCATTATAATTCAAATTACACAAATAAAGCACAATTTTTCATATCTCTGGTTGTACATAAAGTATCTTCACACCAACTTGTGTCTTCATACATGTACTTTGGATAATAATGTCCAACACATTCCACAATTCTAGCTAAACCCCTGTCCTCTCCCTTCCCTTTCCACCTCTCTGCCCTATCTAGAGTTCATCTATTCCTCCCATGCGCCCCCTCCCTACCCCACTATGACTCAGCCTCCTTATATCAGAGAAAACTTTCGGCGTTTGTTTTTTGGGATTGGCTAACTTCACTTCTCCAACTCCATCCATTTACCTGAAAATGCCATGTTTATAGAGCAATAGTTAAATTGTGGAACCAACCTAGATGCTCTTCAACAGATGAATGGATAAAAAAAATATGGCCTGTATACATAATGGAAAATTACTCAGCTATAAGAGGGAATAAAATCATTTTTTCCCTAATTCACGCTCTGTAATTTATACAATATGAGAACAATGGCTTAGAAAGGCTAAATAGTTTGTCAGAGTTGATATAGGCAGTTTACATGGAGAGGTGCTTGTTCTTGAATAAAATTCCTCCAATTAGGACAACCACACAATAGTTCAGAGCTATTTTCTCAGCAATCCAACAACTCTTGGTGATACATAAGGAAGGAGGGCCTCAGATTCATTTTGTCTGTTCTTAACGTAGCTCTCAAATTTCATGTGCTAAAATTTAACTGCCAGTGTGATGGTACTAAGAGATGGATCCCTTCAGAGGTAATTAAGTCATGGGGGTATAGCCTTAATGAATGGGATCAAAGAATTATAAGAAAGCTTGAAGGGAGCACCTTAGACTTCTGTTATTGAAGAAATAGCAAAAAAGCACCATTTTGGAAATACTGAGTCCTTGCCAGACACTGATTCTGCCAGTGCTCTGATCTTGAAATTACAGCCTCTAGAACTGTGGAAAAAAAAATACATACATATATATTTTTTGCAAACTATCCAGTCTCAGCTATTTTGTTATAGAGGTATAAATGAACCAAAAATGTCGGTGAATTATGTGGTATATTAGCTTTCTGTTACAATTAAAAACCCCTAAGATGTCAACTTATTTTAGGCTTATTTTGGCTTACAGTTTTGAAAGTTCTAGTTAATTGGCATCGTTGCTTTTAGGTTGGGGGCAAGGCAGCTCATTGAAGGAGCATATGACAGCAAAACTGTTCATCTTATGGTGAAGAAACAAAAAGAGGAAGAGAAATGGGACCCTTCTGTACCCTTCAAGAGCATGCCCTCAATGACCTGAAGACTTCTTAATTGGCCCTGCCTCTTAAAACTTCTGCCATTCCAATAGCACTAAGTTGGGGACCAAGTCTTTAATTCATGGGCCTTTGGGGGGACATTCAAGATGTTAATGATTTTTTTTGTTGTTGTTGACATCTGCTATGTTAACAAATGTGAGGAAAGTGATTGATATTTGCATATGAGAAAGTACACAAATAATTCATTGTTCTGTTTGTTGGATTTTTTTATCATAAAATGAAAAAGCAAAGTACAAAATATAGTAAATTTACCCTCATATTAAATCCATTGCTCCTCTGAATCATATATTTTTAATCAAACCAGATCTATCTCAGAATTAAAGAAGAAATAATTTAATTTGTTTGAGAAATTAGGATATGATTTCTCTGTTATAAAACACAGTCTTGTGAGTTGTGATCCTTTGGCCATTATTCTTAGATGATTTTTTTTCTTGTGAAGATATAAAATGTTAGTGATAAATGTGTTTTCTCAAGAATGAAAATGTTGACATTGTAATATCATGACCTTGCAACAAAATCACATCAAAAAGCAATAAAAGTTAGGATAGAGTGAATACAAATAGCTGTTTGGAATGATATTTAATGTTTTCTTCTACACTTCAGTTTTCAAAGAGAACAGCATGCACTCCAATTGTCTTTTTAAGGTTAAAAGAGTAAAAAAAAAATTAGTATTTTGTGCACCTTGAAACAAGTCTAAAGACATACTGTTGCTTTGACATTTTTTACATTCCTAAGTGTCCCTTGATTAAAGCTCTTACAAATTTTACCTATTAATAGAAAAGTTAGAGTCTTTAAAAACACAAATTTAATAAGACAAAACTGACTTACATTAAGTTGCATTGTTATTTTCCAGATACAACCTATTTGGCCACAATTCAAAAGTGTGTGTTTCATTTCTTTTTTTTTTTTTTTTTAATATTTATTTTTTAGTTCTCGGCGGACACAACATCTTTGTTGGTATGTGGTGCTGAGGATCGAACCCGGGCCGCATGCATGCGAGGCGAGCGCGCTACCACTTGAGCCACATCCCCAGCCCCTTGGTGTCATTTTTTAATTGATTTTATTTTTTAAATACATTAAAGTGGAATGCATTACAATTCTTATTACTCATATAGAGCACAATTTTTCATCTCTGAATATAAAGTATGTTCACACCAATTCATGTCTTCATACATCACTATACTTTGGATAGTGATGTTCATCATATTCCACCATCATTGCTAACCCTCTACCCCCTCCCTCCTCTCCCACCCCTCTGCCCTATCTAGGGTTGTCTATTCCTCCCATGCTTGCCCTCCCTACCCCATTATGGGTCAGTCACCTTATATCAGAGAAAACATTCGACATTTGTTTTGGGGGGATTGGCTAACTTTACTTAGCATTATCTTCTCCAACTCCATCCATTTACCTGCAATGTCATGATTTTATTCTCTTTTATTGTTGAGTAATATTCCATTGTGTATATATACCACATCTTTAAAATTCATTCATCTACTGAAGGGCATCTAGCTTGGTTCCACAGTTTAGCTATTGTGAATTGTGCTGCTATAAATATTGATGTGGCTGTGTTCCTGTAATATGCTGTTTTAAAGTCCTTTGGGTATAGACTGAGGAGAGGGATAGCTGGATCAAATGGTGGTTCCATTCCCAGTTTTCCAAGGAATTTCCATATGATCATCTCAATATATGCAGAAAAAGCATTTTAAAAAATACAGCACAACTTCATGTTCAAAACTCTAGAAAAACTAGGGATAACAGGAACATATCTCAACATTGTAAACTGACTTACATTAAGTTGCATTGTTATTTTCCAGATACAACCTATTTGGCCACAATTCAAAAGTGTGTGTTTCATTTCTTAAGCCTCTTTTTTTTTTTTTTGTACCAGAGATTGAACCCAAGGATCCTTAACCACTGAGCCACATCCCCAGTCCTTTTTAAATTTTATTTCTTATTTAGAGACAGGGTCTTGCTAAATTGCTTAGGAACTTGCTCAGTTGCTGAGGCTGGCCTTGAACCTGTGATCCTCCTGCCTTTGCCTCCAGAGCTGCTAGGATTACAGGAGTGCACACTTCTCAAGTTCTTCTAATGCACTCGGCTTTCTGCTTCCTCTACCTCTTCCATAAGCATAAGCTCACACACACGGATAGCCTTACTTGAGATGTGCAATCTTTAATGCTGTCTTGTAACCACTTTCCTTCTTATAAGAAGCCGGTGAACAAATGATTGATGTCTGTACAGCTTATTGTTCTTAGAAAAGGGATAAAAGGAAAGAGAGCACATAACACCTGACAATCCTTTGTTAAATGTTCTCTTTGTAAATAATCCCCCTCCTCCTCCTCCTCCTCCTTATTCTTTTTTAAATAAAAAGTGGGGGGGCTGGGATGTGGCTCAAGCAGTAGCGCGCTCGCCTGGCATGCGTGCGGCCAGGGTTCGATCCTCAGCACCACATACCAACAAAGATGTTGTGTCCGCCGAGAACTAAAAAATAAATATTAAAAATTCTCTCTCTTTCTCTCTCTCTCTCTCTCTCTCTCTCTCTCTCTCTCTTTCTCAAAAAAAAAATAAAAATAAAAAGTGGGGTACAACTCACCCATCAGTGTCCTAAATTAACACAGCTGGACAGATGGATCACAGTATCACAAAGGGTAATAATTTCTTCTACGAAGTGAGAACTAATAACCCCCTGCCTTGTCTGATGGTCACATGGGCTTACTTCACAAAACCTTGGATGCTCCTGCAAGCTGTCCTTCTTGGGTCTGACCCCACTCTTCAGAGAATCACCCTGCTGTGGACTTGAAGGCCACTCAGAGCAGTGTGAGTTTTGATTATCTGGGTACCACTTGCTCTTTCTGGACAGGTAGTTAAGGGAGAATAAAAACTTTTGCTTACTCTTGGCTACTTGGTGTTCTGAAAAATTTTCTAATTCTAATTAAAAGACTCAAAGTAATTGCTTGCTTAGTTGAGGCTGGGCGCAGTGGCACATGCCTTCGATCCCAGCAGCTCAGGGGGCTGAGGCAGGAGGATTTTCAAGCCAGCCTCAGCAACTCAATGAGGCACTGTCTCTAAATAAAATACAAAATAGGGCTGGGAATGTGGCTCAGTGATTGAGTGCCCCTGAGTTCAATCCCTGGTACCCCCCCCCCCCAAATAATGGAGTATGTTACAAAGGAATAAAACAACCCAAAATTGACTTATATGCAGTTATATTTTATATTTAATTCACAATGTTTTTCTTCACTTTTATGACTAGCATAATAACACAAACTTTCTTGGGATAGGTGTTCAAAGAGAAATGATCTTTCCAGAGTCACAGGTATATCCTCTCTCTGAGATTTCTCTGCCTTTCTCTTTTTTTATGGTGGTGGTAGAAAAACAATGGAACTGTTGGATGTACTTCTCTCCTCCCAGAGACTACTGTTTAGATTTTTATCATTATTATTTTACATGTTCCAGCTACCCATTTTCTATATTTTACAAAGGTAATTTTTTTCCCCCTGGGGACAGCTAATGCATGTCTTAGAGCATTTCTTAGAAGGGAGGAAAAAGGAGAAAAGCAATATTCACTTTGAAAGTTGCAACTTTGAAAGTTGTTTGATTATCTGCTTTGTACTTTTTGCTTCCTCCTTTCCTTAGGCAGAAATGATTATCATTATAAGACTTAATACATACTACGAGGTGAAAGTAAAATAAGCAAATAAGCAAAAATTTTTCTGTGAGAAGAGGAAAATTATTTTGTGGTTTTCTACAAGGCATAAATACATGAACATGTATAACACAGAGGGTTACAAAATAAGCTGATGAAACCACTTGCAAAAGCAAAATCTGAAAATACGTATGTATAATTTACATACCCATGTGAAATAGTCCAGTTTGTATCATGTTAATACTTTTTCCGCTTCTTGCCCATTAATAACTTGAGCTACTAGCTATTATCAGTTCAGAAGAGCAGATTCTCATCCTGATACCCAGAATCCAAAAATTTGCAAAACATATATAATAAGATAAGCACTCAGAGAAACTGACTCTTATTGTCCACTTTTATTGTCAATTGTTAGTTCTTTAAAAGGCTGAGATAGCATTTCCCCATTCCTGATTCTCCTGAGGGCCAGCCTTGAATTTGTGTTGCAGGATCCTGGTGTTTCTCCAAGTGTGGTTCTAGAAATATCTATTTCAGATTTGTGTAGGTCTCTTTCTGAAAATTTCTGGGATCTACACAAAATGGAGTGAATAATGCATATATGTTAAAAAGGCACTTTTAAATATTCTCATGCATGTTGTGTCTTTAAACTAATTGATCAAGGACTCCTTTCTTCCATTTCACATCACCTTCAAGTTCAGCCATGTAGCCTTTGTTGGGGAAGTCAGGCACAAGTATAGATGGAACAGTTTCCCCAGGGGAAAGAGAATGGGTATCTGAGACTGACGCTGGGAAAGAAGAGACCCTAAGAAGGGATTTATCTAGTTGGGCTGAGCTGATAGAGGATGGATTTCATGCCCAACAGAGACCAGCACAGCTCATTAGAAGGTAGCAGGCCATTAATGCAATTGATTCTTGGATATTGAGAACTGATCTCTCTGGCCAGGTGGCAGTTTGTATAGATGACCTCCACAAGGGCACTTCTCTGGCTTCCTCTGAGAAGCGCTCTCCAACAGATGCTCTAGTGTAGCATCAGACAGAGGGAAAAAAAAGTTATAAATATGACCAAAGACCAGACTGAACTTCACTTTTCTGATATCACATAAGGCTTTGGAGTTTTGCATAATCCATAATATGATGTATGAATATGGCGGGTAGAAGAATGAGAATGGGCAGTGGATGCTCAAACATAGACTTAAATGAATTAAAAACACTCTAAAGACATTTGAAAATTCTTATAGTCAAGATACATGAAATCAATTCATGTCCCTTAAACAGGTAGACTTTTAAAATATTCATTTAATATTGAAACTATGTCTCAAAGAATCACTGAATCTCTTTTCATTTTTTCTGTTTCTTATTTCAATATGTATAACTATAAAATATTTAAAACAAAACATTTACTTTGTGAAACTTAGTGGAAGAATTTTCTATGGTGGGTGTAGAAAAAAAAAAGACATCTATTTTTATTTAGTGAGACCATATGAGACTGAAACTTTTGTTGTAAATTCAAAGGAAATTCTTTTTTCTTGGAATTTCAATTGTGTTTAATGTTTTTGAGAAAAGCATCCAGTTATCTATTAAATACTTGTCCAGGTCTTAAATTATTGATTCAAATATTTATATTTTGAGAAATAAAGAATATAATCATATAATGATTTAAATATTTTTTTAATTTCATTTTTGCTCAGTTCTTGTATGTCTATAATGAGATGGAAAATGAAATAATAATAAATAATAAATAATAATAATAAATTTTTTAAACACTTTCCTTCTACTATCTGGACAGTTGGAAATACTTTTAAAAAGCATTGTCTTGAACTCTACATAACAAATTTAAAGCTCTGAAATTCAGCTCATATAGTTTAACAAAATTTTAGGCCTTTTTTTTTTTTTTTTTTTGTTTTTTAGAGAAAGGTCATCTGAATCATGGAATTTCAGCTGATCCTAAGCTTTCACTTTTTCTTTTTTCTCCTTGTGAGGATTGTGAGAAACTTCAATTAAATCCTTGGGCATTAATGGAAGACTTTGGTTCAAAAGTATATTTCTATCTGGTTAAGATATCATCTGAGAAATATTAGTGTATTGGGTGAATAGACAGCTAGGCTGTTTGTTTAGGTGCGGATGTCACTTAATTGTGACTCTGAAGTAAATCTATTCATGAAGCCCTAAGTTTTCACATCTTTAAGCTGGATATACTGTTATTTTTATGCCCACCCAGAAGGATTTTTGTAAGTGTAAGTTGACCTTCTCTTCAAGTGCTGAGCTTCCGGGGAGACAGGCTACCAAGTCATCAGCTGTGAGAAGAAGGGAGGCAAGGACTGAATGACTGAATGCAGAACCCACAGCGACTCAGCCATCAAGGGAATGAGGAGTCAGCATACAGAGAGGGCGTGGGCTCCAATTATGCAGAACTTGCTCGAGAAGGAGACTGCAGCAGGAGCTGGGATCTCAGACACGTAGGCGTTCCGATATCTGAACCCCCAAATATTCTGTCCTTGGCTGTAGTCAGGATCATTGTCAGTGTCATTTATCAGACACAGGTGGGAGCTTCCAGGAGTGGAATGACAGGAAGGAATTGAAAAGTTGGGGGTGGAGGGAAAGAAGCAAAAGGAAGAAAGAAATGCACAAGGGAAGAAAATAGATACCTCTGGTATTCTCATTTATTTTTCTGTGAGGATTGCAGAATGAAAGGAGGAGAAGCCGGAAGGAAGAAAAGAAGCTTATATGGCTTCTGTGAGGGAAGAGATGTATAAGGACCCTTTGATAGAAAGACCTGACTCGAGAATCTGCTGAACATTCAGTAATAAAGAACATCACAGCAAGAGAATATGCAGTGGAAAACTGATTACATATTCAATTTGGATGAGTACAAGAAGCTGTAATACAAATTCTGAAGCCAGGAACAAATGCATTTTAGATTAGCAAAGAAACCAGTTCTAATTTTAACACTGATTTAAGAGAGATAGGACTAGAATTGCTAGACCTTAGTTGAACACCTTGTCATCTAATGGTCCCTTTTTTTCTCTCCCTACTACTAGCCACTTATAATTTATGCTGGACATTGCTGTCAGAGTTATCTTAACACACACACCCTCACAAATCTGGTCATTGCTTGGAAGTATTTATTACCTATAGAGTGAAGTCCAAGGTCTTTGATGTGACATTGCTTCTTTTGGACATACTCCAGCCTCATCTCCCAGTCCCCTTGATTACAGAAAGTTTGGTTATTTTCTTTCCACACAGAGCATCTGGAATCTGAAAACAGATCTGTCGTGGATGCTTCTTGCAGACCAGCATTATCTAGTTCCGAATCTCTGGTTTTCATGCTCTCTGAGGCTTCTACTTAGCCCACTCAAGGTCACTTTTGATGATCTTCAAATTGGCATTACTTGGACTGTGGCTGTTGTTAAGTTTGAAGCTATAAAATGTTGCCTGAGATATACTTTTTCAAGCTAACAAGCATACTTATCTATAGCCTGCTGTACTTTTACATTTATATAAATAATTTCATCTATCCTCTATGTGTCTAATTTATATATAGGTTGAACACCCCAATCCAAAATCCAAAATGCTCCAAAGTTGAAACAGTTTTGAGTGACAACATAATGTCATATGTGGAAATTTCCACACTTGATCTCATGTAATGGGCCACAGTCAAAACCCAGGTGAACTAAAAATAAAATTGCTTTCAGGCTAAGCACAAGAGCTATGTAAGAAACAATGAAGGGCTGGGAGTGCAGTTCAGAGGTAGAGCATGTGCTTAGCAGATGCATACAGATACACACTCCAAAAAAGGAAAAAGAAATATAAGTGAATTCATTCATGTTAGGATTGAGTCCCATCCTCAAGAAAGCTCATTATGTATATGCAAATATTCCAGATTAAAAAAAAAATCAGACACATTTCTGGGTCCCAAGCATTTTGGATAAGCGATAATCAACCTGTAGCTTTATATCTATCTATATTGATGTCCTGGTCCATATCTATAAACATAAAATCTCAAGATCAGAAAACAGACCTTTACTCACAGATCAGTGGCATCTGTTTCTCTAGCCCTCAGTCCTGGTGGGGCCGTGTGGAAAGGCCAGATGTACCTGCCTATGGACAGTGAGCACTATAGGGAAGGAGCCCCAGCATTAGGAAACTTGGAGTTACTGGCATTGGGGGGGGCTTGGAAGTGATGGACAGAAAGAGGGAATTAGGATTTTTCTACATTTCAGAGAAATCCTCTCCATGATGAGGATGGCAAGTTATCTAACTGCCACCCTGGAATGTAAACAAATGGTTCCAGGGGGGTAAGTTTCTGTATGACCCCAGAGGCCTCTATCTTTAGAGCTGCTTTTCAATTATCCTTTAGCTGAGGAGCCAGTGCTCTTTGCTGAGAAAATCCTGACTGCAGAGACATGAAAGTCTCGGTGGAGCATTGTCCTCCAACCTTGTACCATTTCATCTCATTACTGCCTTCTACCTTTTCTGATTTTCCTCACTGAAAGATGAGACAAGCTATTAAATTGAGTAAGATTTTAATGGAGGTTTGAAGATAACGGGAGAGAAGCACAACATAGGGATTTCTAGTTTGTTCTACAAGTGGCCACTTTTAGAATTCACAGACCCAGAAACTTCCCCTGGGGATGTCTTTCAAAAGGTCTCCCTGCACATATCCCTGGAACGAAGTGGCCAAGCCTGTCTAACTTCCTCCAAATAAGGTGGCCCTGGAGCAGTGCTGAGAGAGCCTGGTCAGACTCTCTCAGCATAGAGGCAGTAAAGAGGTCCAGGCCTTGGTTTTATTGCAGGTCAATGAGGAAGGGTTATATGCTCCAATAATAATTCTGTAAAATTTTCATATTGAAGGAAATAGGAATGTATCCTGCTTCATAACATCAGCAAAATTTAGTTTAAGGTTGATAAATTATATGGGTATAAAAAGTAAAACATGTTTTATTTTTTGTAATGATTTATTAACTAGTCCATCTCAATACTGGCTTGTGTTTCCTGCCACATTGGATGTGCTTATCATTTGAAGCCAGGTGTGGTGGTGCATGCCTGTAATCCCAGCATCTTGGGAGGCTGTGGCAGAAGAATTGTAAGTTCAAAGCCAGTCTCAGCAACTTAGCAAGGCACTAAGCAACTTAGGACACTGCCTCTAAATAAAATGTAGAAAGGGTTGGAGATGTGGCTCAGTGGTTAAATGCCTTTGGTTCAATCCTTGGTATTCTTCCCCCGCCCAAAATAAAGAAAATAAAATATAATTTGAGAGAGATTCAGGAACACCTTCTTGCTTCTAAAACTCTGGGAAAAAAGCAATGTTATTTAATATTTTTATGTGGGTGTATTTTTTTTTTAAATTTATATATGAGAGCAGAATGCATTACAATTCTTATTACACATATAGAGCACAATTTATCATTGGCTGCAGTTTTTAAATTAGTAATATTTTGAATGAAATTCCATAAGAATTTAGAATGGAAAAAAAATTAGGATATGAAAAACCTTGGAAAAGAAGGTAAGCAGAAAAATCTAGGGAGAATGTGGAATTGCAAATATTCATTTTTTCTCAAGTATTAAAATTCTAAATATTTTTTAGAAAAAATGCTTTTTCTAAAATTATTAATGTTAATAGAATATTTATGGTAAGGAATTTCAAATTGCTTATTGATTTTCAGCTCTCATATCCCTAAATCATTACTAAATACTACAAAGTAAAAAGATTTGAAATTCAATGTCTTTTAAAAATTTTTTAAAAAATTTTAATTTGTTATATATGACAGTAGAACGTATTACAATTCATATTACACATATGGAGCACAATTTTTCATATCTCTGGTTGTATACAAAGTAGAGTCACATCCTTTGTGTCTTCATACATGTACTTAGGGTAATGATGACCATTGAATTCCACTGTCTTCCCCACTCCTATTCCCTCATCTCTTCCCCGCCCTTCCCTTTCCCCTTTGTCCTATCTAGAGTTCACGCCCCCCATCCCCCTCAGCATATTATGAATCAGCATCCTTAAATCAGAGAAATCATTCGGCATTTGTTTTTGTTTTGGGGGGGGATTTTCAATGTGTCTTTATTGGGCAAAGTTAAAAGAATTTGGGGTACCAGCAAATTTTAATTCCTATTCATCAAGCAATTACACTGTTGAACATTTGGCTCCAAGATAGAAAAAGAAGCAGTGAGAGCAAACCTATTTAATATTTCATTGGGTTATACAACATCAGATTTAAAACAATGTTGGAATGTGTAGGAGGTATTTGCTATTATTTTGCCTACTCAAACTCTTTCCCAACACCTTGGAGAAGGGCTGTGGGCCAAAACTTTCTCCCCCTAAAGAAGCTGTACCTGTGCCCTGCTGGCCATCTCATGCTGCCTGAAGCTAGAAGACAGCTGCTCACCCAGACTCTGCCTCTCAGCCGCCCTCAGGTGGCTGAGGAACCAGGGTGACATGAAGCAGGGATGGGGGGATCTCTGTCTTTTGTTTCAGCAGACATGGTGGAGCTGTAAGTCCGTCTCCAAAATGCAGGAACAAGTGGCCATGGAAGAAGCTAAAGTAAAAGGATGTGGTTACCAAATTGGCAATAGTAGGATGATTTGTCTTCTGAGGGAGCCACCCCATCAGGGTCTTGTCCTGGGGCCTCTAGAAGATTATCATGTCCAGATGCCATCCAACGTAGGTGTATTTTCTCTTGTTCTCTTTCAAACATTGTGATTTGTAGAACATTATATTTATTATTCCTTTCCAAAGTTTCTTGTTTTTTGGCCATCTATACCATGTTTCTTGAGTTTTCAGAGTTTTCGCTCCCAAATTGTCTATGAGCACATACTTGAACTTTAGTACACACATATGCATGCACACAGATACATACATCTCCAGAAAACTAACAAAAACACAAGGAAGTAAGGGAGTATCTCAGAGAAAACAAGAAACATCATTTATCTCAACAAGCCAAATAAGTCTTCAGAGACAGAGCCCAACTAGAAACATCTGTTCTCAGGATGGATGCTGTGCTATCAAACAGAGGTGAGTTTTTTTTTTTTCCCTCCCAGAAGATGTAGGAATACTTTGCCTCTATTCAATTCTCCATCTGTCAGGAGACAGAAGTTCTTGCAGTTTTTAAATGGCAGTCTCTAGCTAGAAGATTGAAAGAAAAAGAATCAGACTGAGCTCTCCTTACAAAATGTGAAGAAGAAAAGTAAAATAAGCAGAAATTGAGGTGCAAAACACGACAGGATGCTAACATCATGGATATGTCTTTTTGGCTGGGCAGGCACCCCAACACTCCACCTGTTTCATTGTTAATGATCTCACTAGGTGGGCCTCAGGAGGAAGAAGCTCTATAATTTTCTTAATAGAAATTGAGGAAAATCAGTTATTCCTTCACCTTCTCTCTTGTAGTCAGAGCACATGCACATGACTTCAGCTGCACCATCAGGACACCCCTATCTGGGAACCTGACCCTTGCGAATAAGATGTGGAGATGTGTTTTAGCTATGGCTTGGCAATGTATCTTCTGGGACTATACCTTGCTAGGGCCTTCCAAAGCCCCCTGGTTCCTGTAAAAAAATCCAAACCTGCTTCTCTACTTTTTAGATCCTACTAACAAATGAGAGTGCCAGAGTTCCTTTCTGCAGCAGAGCAGAGAAATGATAATGTTGTTGAGTCATGTGATTGAAAAGCTCCAAGACAGTGGTCATCATGGGGCCTTGTGGTTGCCTCTGTATTCCTTGCCCACATTCTTAACTAATACAACTTTAGTTATTGATCTTGTTTGTGTCTCCTAGTCTTAATATTAGCACCATACCTGCACAAACATAAGAATTTTTTGTCTATTCTATTTACAGAAGAATCCTCAGCACATGACAGTACCTGAATCAAAACTGCCTTTTAATAATTGTTGAAGGGATGAATGAATAAATGAATAAACGAGAAAAGCATATGAAAATAAAAATATTGCCTTTATTGAATATATAAGATTATATCCCTAGGTTAGGCAAGCTTATACACTTATTTGGAGTCCCCCTTTCACTATATGATAGAATAGGGCACATGGGCTCTGTAGGCAGATCAGCTCTCTACAGGAGCAGACAAAAGCATGAGCAGTGCCAACTCTGCCAGTTTATCACTCCAAAGCCACTTACTGAATGTGGGTGAGTGAGTGGGAAGGTGGAGGGAGCCTATAGTGCATGGCAGGGATGCTTACTCCACAATGACAGAAACATCAGGAGCAAGGGGAGAATGCCCCCAAACACTACCTGGTGATGTCCAGATTTACTGCTTTCTGAACAAATGGGTGTACAGGGACATACCCACAATGCTGTTCACGTTTCAGATTCATGTAAAGTTCAAACTCAAAGCAGAAAGAAACGCTTCCCACTAAAGTGTCTCTAAAACCACTATCCCATCACAAGGGATAAAGGAAAAAACAGATAAACTAGACGTCCGCACAATTAAAACTTTTATCCATCAAAAGATATTATCAAGAAAGTAAACAAGACAATATAAAAGTGGGAGAAAATATTTGTGAATCATATATAATCTCATAAGGCTTCTGGTGTCAAAATCTAGAAATTACTCTTATAATTAACAAAAAAAAAAAAAAAGAAAAGCCAAAACCCTGTTAAAAAGTGGTAAGGAACATAAACAGACATTTTTCCAAAGAAGACATATGAATGGAAAATAGGTACATGAAAGATGTGCAACATCAGCAATCATCAGGGCAATGCAATCAAAACTCCAGTGAAATACCATTTCACACTTGTCTGAATGGCTATAACAAATGAGGGAGGGTGAATAACATGTTGGCAAGGATGTGAGACATGGGAACCCTTGCATAATGCATATTTTACTCTACTAAGTATGGATTTCCAGTTTTCTGAGCACTGTTTGTTATTGTCATGTATAACTAAAAAGAATCAATAAAAATAAACAAAAATATATTAATATTATACATATTTATATGTATATAAATATGTATATGAATATGGTTCAACTATAAAAGATTTATACCACTAAGTGGATACATTTTGAGAATATATGTTTAGTGAAAGAAGCCAAACACTAAAGTCACATGTGTATAATTCCATTTCTATCAATTTTTCAGAATAGGCTAATCCATCAGGAAAGGATACAGATTGGTGGCTGCCATGGACTGGGGGCAAGAGGGATAAGAAGTGATTACTTAATGGTACAAGATTTTCTTCTGGGTGATGAAAATATTTTAGAACTAGATAGAGGCGTGATCATACAACATTATGTATATGCTAAATGTCACCAGATTGCTCACCTTAAAATGCTTAATTTTATATTATGTGACTCTCACCTCAATAAAAATAGCAACAAGGATCCACCTCTGTTTAGTAGAATGCACAGAAGTACATTGATCTCTGGAGAGAAGTCATCCACCAAAGGAAGATAGAAAAAGCTGCTGAACACTTGGGTTAGGGGACAGTGCTGCAGCACCACACTGTCCCAGCCTTTCACTCAGCACAGCCTCACTGAACACCTACTACATACCAGGCTGTATTCTAGGCATCAGAGATATATCAGTGAAAGGACCAGGCAAAGTTCCCCCTCACAGGGAATCTGTTCTCATGGGGGGTGGGGGAGAGCCATAATGAGTAAGAGGCAATCTTTACAGGATCATCAAACATGCTAAGTGTTCTAAAAAACAAGCAAACCTGGAAAAGGAGTACTGAGAAGGGTTATGACTTTAAATGGGTCATCAGGGTAAGTCTCATTGAGCAGATGGCATTTGAGCACATATTTATAAGAGGTGGGAGAGTTAACCATGGGGATATCTGGGGAGAATGTTTCAAACTGAAAGAATAAGCTTAGCACCTGCTAAGAACAGCAAGGAAGAAACTTGCCTCACTGACCTGCGTGGGAGCTCGGGCCCATGGTAGGCTTGAGTTCATCCTGCCACCAGCAGACACCTGCCAGAGATCAGGCTCAGTCCAGGACCACCTCACTGACCTGAATGGGAGCCAAGGTCCAGGGTAGGACTGGGTCTGCCCTCCCTCCCCCACCTGGGAGCCCAGATCTAACCCACTTCTATCTTGAGACACTGCGTTCATCCTCACTGCCTTCCCCACACAGTAGCCTCTACTTTGGAACAACAGACAGGGCCTAGAAGCAGCTGCATCTTGGAGCAAGCATCCCAAAGCCAGTATAAGGCCCACCCTTTCAGCCCCATCTCTGAAAGACATTGCATCCATCATGGGGTACCTCCAGTGCTACTTCGTGTTACCTCTGGCTATTGCTGCCACCACCTATAGTTGCAATAGCATCCATCCTGGGACACCGGCAGGGTCTGGAAGCCCAAAACCAAGGTGAGATACAAATACTACAAGATTATAGGGTAGAAATTGTAATACCTCAGATCAACACTGCAAGAAAGGAAATCACATAGACAACATGAAAAAACAAGGGAGGAAATTGCCCCCAAACAAACCAGGATACTGGTTTGAAGAAATGTCAGAAAAGGAGTTTAGAAGGTTCATAATTAAAATGATCTGTGAATTAAAGAACCAAAATGAGAAAATACAGGCAAAAATTGATCACTCCAACAAAGAGATAAGGGAGCAAATACACGTAGCAAAAGATTATTTCAAGAAAGAGATAGATTCTGAGAAAAAAAACACAATTAGAAATCTTTGAAATGAAGGAAACAATTAACCAAATAAAAAACTCAATAGAAAGCATCACCAACAGACTAGATCACTTGAAATACAGAATGTCAGATAATGAAGACAAAGTATACAATCTGAAAAATAAAGTTGATCCATAGTGAAGAAAGTTAGAAACCATGAACAGAACATCCAAGAATTATAGGACAGCATCAAAAGACCAAATCTGAGTTATTGGGATAGAGGAAGGCACAGAGTTTCAAACCACAGGAACGCACAATCTCTTCAATGAGATAATATCAGAAAAATTTCCCAAACATAAAGAATGAATTGGAAAACCAAATGCAAGAGGCTTACAAGACACCAAATGTACAAAATTACAACAGATCTACACAAAGGCACATTATAATGAAAATGCCTACCATACAGAATAAGGATAGAATCCTAAAGGCTGCAAGAAAGAGAAATCAGATCCCATACAGGGGGAGACCAATTCATATATCAGCAGATTTTTCAACCCAGATCTTCAAAGCAAGGAGATCCTGGAAAAACATATACCAAGCTCTGGAAGAAAATGGATTCCAACCAAGAATCTTATATCCAGCAAAATTAAGCTTTAGGTTTGATGATGAAATAAAAACCTTCCATTATAAACAAAAGTTAAAAGAATTTACAACTAGAAAGCCTGCACTACAGAACATCCTCAGCAAAATATTCCGTGAAGAAGAATTGAAAAACAATAATGAAAATCAGCAAAGGATATATTACAGTAAAGGGAAAAACTAATCAAAGGAGAAACAAAGTCAAGTTAAATACCAAAAAAAAAAAATGGCAGGGAATACAAGTCATGTCTCAATAATAATGTTAATGGCCTAAACCTACTAATCAAAAGACAACGACTGGCAGATTGGATTAAAAAAAAGACCCAACAATATGCTGCCTCCAAGAGACTCATCTCATAAGAAAAGACATCCATGGACAGAAGGTGAAGAGTTGGAAAAAATGCCACTCACATGGACTATGAAAGCAAGCAGAGGTTTCCTTCCTCATATCAAATAAAGTAGAATTCAAGCCAAAGTTAATCAAAAGGGATAAAGAAGGATATTTCATACTGCTTAAGGGAAACATTCATCAGCAAGACATAATAATAATAAAAATAAATATATAAGCCTCAAACAATGGAGTGTCTACATTCATCAAAAACACTCTTCTCAAGTTCAAGAGCCAAATAGACCACAACACAATAATTCTGGGTGAACTTAACATACCTCTTTCAACTCTGGATAGATCTTCCAGACAAAAGTTGAACAAAGGAACTATAGAACTCAATAATATAATCGATAACTTAGACTTAACTGACATACATAAAACATTTTATGCTTCAATGAGAGAATACAGTTTCTCCTCAGCAGCACATGGATCGTTCTCTAAAATAGACCATGCATATGCCACAAAGCAACTCTTAGCAGATATAAAAAAAGTAGCGATACTACCCTGCATTCTATCAGATCATAATGGAATGAAATTAGAAATCAATGATAAAATAAAAAACACAAGCTACTCCAACACCTGGAGACTAAATAATATGCTATGGAATGAACAATGGGTTGCAAAAGACATCAAGGAGGAGATTCAAACATTCTTAGAGGTGAATGAGAGTGCCTTCCAAACTTGGCACAGCTATAGGTCAGAGGATCAAGAAGGTGCAGACTCAGAGAAGGTATGGATGCAGAACAGAAGTAAATATCAACTCTAATGCTTCCCCAAAGATATTGGCCTGTGTGTAAAACTGCTACATCCCAAGTCTAGTATTTTAGTACTAGTTTTGCAATATGTAATTTTGTTCATGTTTAAGACAATTAATATTTAAATAGAAACTGTAAACCTTTTCTCATATTTACCCAAGATAATTTTAGAACACTTATTTATAATGTAGTTAAATCTTTCTTATTAAGTGTAGATAAAATATTTTACCACTTAATCTCATGAAAAAATTGATGCATAGGAATTTACCCCAAAATGGAAATTTTTAAGGGATTAATCATCCTTCAACTTGGTGAATTCCAAAGCTATGCATTAATAATCACACATCGGGCCATGGTTGGTGCCCTTCAGAGAAATGGAGAAGGAGATGTCACTTACCATAGGAGATCTCACTTACCACAGAGATATGTGTTCACTAAAAGATGGCTCTCATAGGTCATCATCAATACAGCCCTAGGCAAGATGCTCCATGAATCAGCATCTACAAAATCATACAGTTTCCTAACTGCAACAATCATCACAAAATTCCACCTAGATTTTTCCTTTTACGTGTAGAAAGAAAGGAAGTCAGAAAAAATGTCTGGACCACCACAACCATAAAATCAAAACTGGTATTATTTACCTTCTGAAGGATTTTTTTATTCATTGTGTTGAAATTCTCTGACTCTGAAACTGCCAAATATTCTGATTCTCTCTCTCTCTCTCTCTGTCTTTCTCTCTCTGTCTCTCAATGCATGTGTGTATGTACATCTGTGTGCACATCTGTGTGCATATTCTTTTCTCACATTTGTAATAGAATTTTCAGTTTTGAATCTCTGATCATATTGAACAAAAGAGATCTTGATTATGTTAAAAAAACAGCAAGGAAGCTGGAGTGGATGAGGAATGGGTGGTCAGGAAAATAAGAGGTCAAAGCACATAGCACCTTAAAGATCACCGTGGGAGTTAGACTCTCACTACATAGGGCACGAGGAGTTCCTGTAGTGTTTTTGAGTAGAGAACCAGTTGGTCTGCCTTCACGTTTTATAAAGATTGCTTTGGCTACTGAATTGGGAATGGAACAAAGAAAGGCAAAGGTGGATACAGGGAGAGAAGTCAGGGATCTCTTGCAGTTATGTCAGTGGGAAAAAGGAGTGGGTGGGGCCATGATGGCAGCAGTAGAAGTTGGAAGATTCTGGATACATATTGAACACGGAATATATACACAGATGAATGGCGTCCTGCATATTCCTGAGGAACTCACAGTATGTAGTGTCACTGAAGATACAGTGATCAAATGGATCCAACTTCTGCATGTCCCCTTGGATGCGGTCTGAACCTTGACCCCTGGATGTATCTCCGTGGAAGCTGCTGAAGACTTTGACAAGAGCAGTTTCGTGTAGTGAGGGGGCAGGGAGCAAAATCCTGCTCAGGTGTGTTTAGGAGAAAACAGTAAGAGAGAGATTAGAAAAAAGTGTAGATGATTTTTTGGACTGAATTTTGCTACAAAGGAGAGATAGAAGCTAGCAAGAAAAGTGCTTTCAAGAAAAATTACTTGAAGATTAGAGAAATAGTTGTGTGTGTGTGTGTGTGTGTGTGTGTGTGTGTGTGTGTGTAGCACATTAGAAAAGAGCCAAAGTAAACTGGGAAACACTGAAATCTTGAAACTGTAATGGTTAAATACCTAAGTAAAGATTAAGACCAAAGATTAGTAAACAGGACTTAAAGCAAGAAGCTGGCATCTATATGGTGATTAGACCACATGCGACAAGAGCAAGACGGGACACTGTGGGGGGAATCCAGTGAAACTCATTATTCCCTTTCAAGGAGGAGGTCTGGGAAATTGTTATCTGATTCCACTGCATAACAAGTTGTCCGTACTTATCATTTCAGATGTTAATGGTACATTTTTGGGAGAGTGATACTTATCTTCTCTACCCCTCAGCTTTTTCAGCTATCATGGATAGGTAATAATAGGGCACCCCTCGTTTATACATTGTGCACACAAAGCTCTCAGAAGAGTGCCAGCATTTAGGAAATGTTAATCTGTTGTTATTATGATAATGTAGTCACTTTCCACCAGTTCCTTTCTCATCTTTAAAAAATCCTACTTAAGCAATTTCTCTAATTACTGCATCATGTTCATGGGCCTGATAGTCAAAGTATCTAACTGCTGATTTATTACTTACAGTGGCTGGTGACCAACAAGAGTGGCTCAGCCAGCTATGGTGTTAGAGCAGGGTTTTGGATCCCCCCAGTGTAGGGCATTCCTTCTCTAGTTGAGGATCCTGAAGAGATGAGTGTGGAGATAGGAGACCTGTGGGAGGGGAGTGTCTGAAAGAAGAATCAAGGTAGCCAGACAGCATTTACAAATATGATGGAATATTTCAATATTGTAACAACCAGTTGAATATTACCCCAGTAGATCCTACCTCAGTTTAGAATAAAACTTCTGATCTTCTTCATGTCCCTTAGCATTCTCATTTTCTAAGAAGGCTAAGACTTCCTTTAATCATTCTTCTATTTTTAAGTTCATCCTATTGGTCAGTAGTTTGAGACTGTACTGGTGCTAATCAGGCAATCTAAACCGGCACAGTGGCACACACCTGTAATCCTAGCAGCTTGGGAGGCTGAGGCAGGAGGACCATGAGTTCAAAGCCAACCTCAGTGACAGCAAGATGCTAAGCAACTCAGTGAGACCCTGTCTCTAAATAAAATACAAAATAAGGCTTGGAATGTGTCTCAATGATCAAGTGCCCCTGAGTTCAATCCCTAGTCCCTCAAAAAAAAATTAGGCAATCTAGTGATGCCTTACTTGTGCCAAGTTATTTGCCCTATTACCATGAGTTCCTCTAATAAAAACAGAGAATGAAACAAACATTCAGAGAATGAAACACACAGAGAATGAAAAAAAAAAAAGAAAGAAAGAAATATAAGATACCACTCCATATCAGGTAAAGACAGAATTAGAATACTTGATCTAGACTAAAGATAGAATGTTGCCTAAACTTTTATAATACAAAAAATAATAAAATAATAATGGCTCATGCACTTAGGCCCAGAAGCTAAGAGAGGAGAGAGAGCTGACCTTATACATCTGCTTATTTGATGGAGTCTGGAAGGACCCACGGGTAGATACCCAACCTCTTCACACAGTGATCTCCCATGGAGGAGCAAGAAAGAAGGCAGGCAGAAGAACCAGGCAAGGAAAAGATGCACCCAGACACCAAAACACATAGGTGTGCAAGCATACGCATACACACACACACACACACACACACACACACAACAGGCATGCTGATGTAGGGGGAAAGGTTTTTATTTCACCTTAAACTGCCACTTCTATGAATTTCCCTACTTTTGTAGAATTATGCCAGACAGAGAATGCTGAGGGACATGCTTGGAGAGGGAGAAGAAAGTAACCAAGGTGAAGAAAACTTCACAGAGACTTAAAGAAACATGGTAGTTATTTCTATCACTCTCTTGAATTAATGAAGGTTTTAGGTAGATCAAAGGTCAAGTGATTATAAATAGAAAGTAAACATTTGAGAAGAAATAAGAATCAGAATTAATAAGAGGAAGATAAAAAAAAAGTCAATAGCATTACCATCAACAACAACAGATGACACACTTCCTGAAGTTTTAATGAAGGAAAAGTGAGCAGTAAAGGTAAGAGATGAAAAACACTGTGCTCCATTCCATGATTTTACAGAAGTGATGGAGAACACAGTAATTAATAACTGATCTATTAGCACCACAAAATATTTTTCTTAAAAAGAGAGAGAGAGAGAGAGAGAGAGAGAGAGAGAGAGAGAGAATTTTTTTTTTAAAGAGAGAGTGAGAGAGGAGAGAGAGAGAATTTTTAATATTTATTTTTTAGTTCTCGGCGGACACAACATCTTTGTTGGTATGTGGTGCTGAGGATCGAACCCGGGCCGCACGCATACCAGGCAAGCGTGCTACCGCTTGAGCCACATCCCCAGCCCGAGAGAGAGAATTTTTAATATTTATTTATTTATTTATTTATTTATTTATTTAAGTTATTGGCGGACACAACATCTTTGTTTGTATGTGGTGCTGAGGATCGAACCCGGGCCGCACACATGCCAGGCGAGCGCGCTACCGCTTGAGCCACATCCCCAGCCCCACCACAAAATATTTGATGATTGAATTACAGAAATATTTTGTTATAGTTTGGATATGAGATGTCCCCTAAAAAACTCCTTCACACAGGCATTCAGAGGTAAAATGATTAGATTATCATACCTTCTCTTCCTCACTCACATTACATTAGAAATCAAACAGCTGTTCAATTCTCAATCAATCCACCCTAGTTTGAATGAAGTGGCTGGGTGGTAACTGTAGACCGGTGGGGCATGACTGCAGGAGGTGGGTCATTAGGGGCATGCCCCAGAAGGGTGCATCCTCCCTGTGGCTTTCCCCACCCCCCTACTTCCTGATCCCACCATCAACTGAGCAGCTTTCCCTTCCCCCATGCCATGCTGCCTCAACTTGGGTCCAGAGCAACCGAGTCAGCCGACTGTGGACAGAGACCTCTGAAACTATAAGCCCCAGATATGCTTTTACATCTCTATGTTCACTTTTTTAAAAAAGTTGTATTTGGACATTTGTTTATTTGTTTGTTTGTTTATTTATTTATTTATTTATTTATTTATTTATTTATGTGGTGCTGAGGACCGAACCCAGGGCCTCACACATGCTAGGCAAGTGCGCTACCTCTGAGTTACAACCCCAGTCCCCCTCCATGTTGTTCTTGATGGGCATTTTGGTCCCAGCAATGAAGAGCTAACTAAAGCATACATTATACTCTCTTCCTTCTTGGGCATTTTAAAGTTTAAGAAGCAGATACCTAAAATACTAAATCTCTTGGCAGTCTGAATTTCTCTTAATCTCAAGGTTGTAAAAAACTGTCCTATCAATTGTTTTTGATTAAATTCCCTGGAAAATAGACACTGAGATGCTGAGATTTTCATGCAGAAAATTTAATGCGGGTGTTGTTGGGAACTATGGGTGTGTGGGAGAGAGAGGGGCTAGTAGGTTTGGAAGAAGGAAGAAGTTGAATTTTGATGCAGTTGCCATGGAGGCTGTGCCATATTCCAGAGGGACTCTGGAGCTGGCCAGAATCAAAGCAAGAGCCAAGGCAAGGGTCTGGCTTTGTACTCACCTCACTCAGCCACTGGAGGTGGATTGTTCATGTCCTCGAAGCATCACTGCGGATGGCAGTATCTTGTGGCTCAAAGCAAGCCTGAGCTGGGAGTGGTCAGTGGCTCGTTGTGGAACAGGTGTCTTGAGCCAGGGTGGCAAACCCCAGCACCCACCATATTGCTTTCTATGAAATATTTTCTCTTAGGTAGGAAATACCTCTTGGTGTTATACTTTCCTCCTAAAGCATAGGATCTGTGAACATCAGGCAGGGAGAAAGCTTAAGCTGAGGGAGATCTTGTTATGGCTGTCAGAGAACAGAGGAAGAAAATAAGATTTACAAAATAAAATTACTAACGTCTTAGGGCAGGTCCTCCTAATAAGTACATTTCTGGACACTCAATAATCGGTGTTTATTCTTTTAATACCACTGAAACGGTAATGTTTGACCCCATGACTTGAAAGATACTGAATATATCTAATTTTCACTAGGCCATGGTATATGCTTGATCATTGCTGAGCTGTTAAATTGGTTTCCTTGTGACTCTTAGTGTTATCAGTTAAGGCTGAGGTGATGTAAGTCCTTTTAGATTGATTTGCCTTTGATTACCATGATTCTGATTCTATAGCTATGAAAGGAAAGAAAAAAAATCATGTTTTGGAATATTTTGAAGATATTTACCTGTTGGTGAGAAGAAGTGGGTTGAAAACAATAAGTTGTTATAACTGAGAAGAAATTAAAACAGCTGTTCAATTCTCAATTTGCAAAGTCTCACACTGGTTTTCTCTTGTCAACAAACTAGCAGACAATTCAGTGGAGGATTGTGGTCTCATAGTGCCTGATCTCTCTCTCTCTCTCTCTCTCTCTCTCTCTCTCTCTCTCTCTGTGTGTGTGTGTGTGTGTGTGTGTGTGTTAGTGCTGGGGATCAGGCAATCTACCATGGAGCTAATTCCCCAGCCCTGATGTAATCTATTCTTATGGCTTCAGATCTACTGACATTCTGGTGATGTTTAAATATCTTTCTCCAGGATTCCAGACCTGGGAATCCAATTGCTTCCTGGACATCTTTATTGCACATTCCAAAGATATCACAACACAACATGTAAAAAAAAAATAACATACCCCCTAATAATCATACTCCATTTATTTTCCATCTTAGTGAACGAATACTATTATTATCTATATAGTAGTCCCAATTGCTGAAATAAGAAAACAAAATTACCATTGCCTCCACCTCTTTCTCCACAAAATGTTATACAGCCTTTCAATACAATCCTTTAAGCACTGTTAATTCTTTCTCAGGATTATCTCTTACAATGATTTTGTTTTTATCTGCACTGCTACGACTTCAAACTTCTGTCATTTCCTCCTTCACCAATGACTTCTTTTTTTTTTTCTTCATTGCCACTTTGCCTTTCTTCAGTCATTTCTAACAAGATGACAACGGTCAGATTTTCTTAGCTGTTGATATGATTACTTCTGAGGAAGGAATATGTTTTATGAAAATAAGACTTGGCATTCCTGGTGGGAGACAGCCGAGTCACCCCAGGACAGGGATGTCTGCAGGAACCCATATCAGGGAAGGGGACCCATCATGGAATCTAATAGAGGGAAAGTCAGTCCAAAATCCTGAGGCTATTCCAAGAAGAGTGAAAGTGACGGTGATACCATAGGAAAAGGGAGAGAAAGGAAAGGACATGAGTGAATGGCCAAAGGGCATTTTGAAAAGAATGCCCTCGGTTTCCCCCAATTTACATTATAGGAATGCAAACCTTTTTATCTTCCCTGAGAATTCCTCAGTGCAGCTTTCAAAGCAGAACAACCCAATGTGTAAAACAAAACCTCCAAAGTATCAAAGACTTTGTGTAAATGAAAAATAAAATTTTCTTTGTGTTTGAAACTGAAGGGGAGAAGTGTGTTTCCTAAAAGGATTGATGATGAAAGAAGTCAGAGGCTTGACAGACTGAAAGAAATTAGAGGCTTGAGAAACTAGGACAAAAAGTCCCCAAAGAGGAGCAAAAACTCTGTAAGGGTCTTTCTTCAACCCCCAAAGGTTTATAATTGGAATAGACCTTGTTACACAAAGGAAAAACAAACAGAAGTTTATTGACATAGATATTTCATATACAGATGGAAGACACTAGAGAATGAGTAGTTCTTACAGAGGTAGATTTGAATTGTAGGTTTCTTTGCATTTTTTTGTTGAAAAATCTTCAACAAAGAATAGTAGAGTTTCAGGACAGTGACAAGACAAAGGAAAATGACTTTGAGTCTCTATAGGTGTCAACTTTGGGAAGGGCAAATTACTGGCAGATAAAGGCTACTTATTAAAACTAGTTAATAAAAATTCCTGTGGTATTATCTGCAGGGTAAGAGTCCAGAGCTGTTCTTGGTGGTTTATCTTTTGTACTAGTCCATTTGCTGGGACTATAATGACATACTTGAAGCTGTGTGGCTTTCTAAACAAAAGAGGTTTATTTAGCTCACAGTTCTGGAGGTTCTGGAGGTTAAGAGCATGGTGCTAGCATCAGCTGGGCTCTGGGGAGGACTGCTGCAGTCTGGCTGGGCAAACTAACGGGGAAGGGGGGATGGTGAGGAGCAACTTGTGAAGGTTGATACAGCAGGAGTGGGAGCCGCTTTATTGTAGGACAGTAGGGGTATATATACATAACTGAATACACAGCTTGTTCTTAATTAATATAAACTAGATACAGCAGTCAACCAATAAGGAATCCTTATTATCTTAATGATTAACACAGCTTAACTTAATTGACATAATCTAGACACAGCAGTCAGTCATTAAGAAATCTCTATCATCTTAATGGCTCGCTGGTGTTACTTCTCAAACTATTCCTCTTGGCAAAGTGCCAGGCGCCATCTTGACTTGTCTGTGGCTCTCAACAGAGGACCTCATGGAAGATGGCCTCCTAATGGTGGAATGGTGATTCAAAGACCTTTCCATGGTGTCACTGGGCAGGGTCAATGCTGCTAACATCTGAGTTACATGTTGGTCACACACCACAGTCAGGGTCAATGTGCCTTTTTTTTTTTTTTTGTTAATCTTTTGTAAAAAATCTTTAGTAGCTCTCTGCAGCTTCCAGGTCGAATTTAAATTTCTTATCAATGAACACATGATTTGGGGCTGGAGATGTAGCTCAGTCAATGGTCTGCTTCTGCTAGTTCAAGTTGAGAGATGGAGGAAAGGGTTTTTTCATTGGATAATATTTCTTGGTAGGTGTGCCCAAATATTTGAATATATGTATAACAAAAAAAAAATATATCGGTGACATGAAGTGGAGAAAAGAACATTCACTAGATTTCTTCCTGGGAAAAGTACACGTTTAGAAGAAACTCAGCAGTTATGTTCATGTAATTAGGGTTGGTATTTAGCTAATCAAACTCTAATTATGTATATATAAAAAGACAATTACAATGCAATATGAGAGGCCTGTTGGAATGGATCTGCAGAAGGTCCTAGAGGGACACCTAAAAAGACTCTTGACCTAGTTTCAGGGACCAGGAAGCTCCACTGTTTTGGAACCCTTAAATCCCTCGAAACTTAGGACAAGGAGAAATTATTTTCGGTATTTGCAAAAGGCCAATAGAAATGATTCATTTAGTATGGCAAAGCTGCCCACACTAATTAAAATGTCAAATTTCTTTGCTTTCACCTGGAATTATAATTAGCACGCTGTGGAAATATTAGGTATCTCAGGCCGATTAGAAGCTTTGATCGTCAGTTTGTCTTTGATGAATAAAACTCCGCAAATGAATTAATTTACTTAAATGAAGTTCGGTAGATTAAAAATCTTTCAAAACATGAGGTTTCTGTGGAAATATGCATAAAAGAGGTCCTTGGTGGCATAAATCTGGGGGGAAAATGTACTCAAAAAACTATTTTGTACTTTTGAAAATCAGGGAAAAAAAGCATGGCATTTGTAGATATGATAGTAATTTGCACAATTCAGTTGACCTTTGCCTCCCCTACTGTGAATTTGATCCCTTTTCGCATTTGGTTCACTCCTGAGCAGCGAGGCAAAGCTGCACAAGCAAATCATCTGATCACCATCTATGTGCCAGCTTTCCAGTCATAATTCAATGACAACCCGGTTTCCATCACACTGAGCAGCAGCTCGAGGGGGACCTATTTGGTTGGCATGTATTTGGCACTTGATTCACTTGCCAAATACATGCCAACCAAATAGGTCCAACCAAGTAGAGTCAAGCTGCAAGAACATGCAAAAAGATACTTCTCTGCTTGGTTTTTCAACTGTGAAGGTCCCAAGTATTGGATGGACCAAAGTCATCTGTGTCTGGGTCAGTGACAGGGACTTCTGCCCTGGGGTCACCAGTGATAGCCACCACACTAATGTTAACATACAGGTAGGTGAATGCTCAGTTGCATGTTGAATAGGACACATTTTTCACCTCAATCCCTTCACTCAGTCAAAACAAAGTGATAATTACAGAAAGGTAGAGGGTTTGAGGTGTTCTGGAGGTAGCCCTGAGTCACTTCTGTTTACTACCTATGTGAGCTGAGCCATTGTTTCTCTCAGGCCTTGCTGTCTTCTTCTATGAAGTGAGGATTACAAACCTATTTTTTTTCAAGGTTGTTTTAGATTAATGTAGTAATCCCTTGTAGACAGGCAGAATATTTTTTCTTTATTTTTTAGTTACTGGGAATTGAACACAGGGGCACTTGACCACTAAGTCACATCCCCAGCCCCATTTTGTATTTTGTTTAGAGAAAGAGTCTCACTGAGCTGCTTAGCAGCTTGCTTTTTACTAAGGCTGGTTTTGAACTTGAGATCCTCCTGCCTCAGCCTCCTAAGCCACTGAGATTATAGATGTGTAACACTGGGCCTGACTGAACCTTTCTTAACATTGTATGATGTGAGTCTGCCCTCACTGTGCTTACTTGCCATATCAGAAATGCCCGTGCCTCCTCACTCCTGGCCTCAATCTATTGCATGATCTTTTTCATACACAAATATTGCTCATTTCTCTAAGAACAATAGCTATTTTTTAGACTCCTATTTTAATTGCTTTGATAAAGTGTAATTTCAAGTTGATACATATCTATTTCCTGGTTCCCTGATTTGAGCAAACCTGTTTCATTATCCTCCTGGTGAAATCTATTTGCCTCTCTATAGATTGCAGGTGCAACTCTCATTTATCATAATGGGAGTTCTTCCTGTGAAATCAATTCAAAGGAACCCCAGCTGGGGAAGAGACATACATCATGCAAAGACATTTGCTCTGAAGGATGTTCTAGGCCAATTGTGTACTCTTTTGTGTGGGAGAGTCCTCAGAGGGGGCCAAAGTGGGAAATCACCTGGATCCTTTGGTCTTAGGATTCTTGGAACTTTTTACAATAATATTCCACATAATAATACATTTCCAGAGCATGTGGTTAATAGTTTAAAACAGTTTCACATCTATCATCTTATTTGATTCTCCCAGCTGAAAGGTAGCTTGAGATTGGGTAGTTTAATATTTCTTCTTACCACAGAAGAAGCCAGCCTATACTAGGGATATTAAATGATAAAGATCTGGAACCAGAACCGCCTCTCCCCAGTTCTAGTTCTCTGCCTTTTAGCAAACAACATGGTCCTATCAACCCAAACAGATCATTAGCATCTCAAGTTCCTCCCTCCCCAACTTTCATTACCAAAGGTCATCCTCTGGTTTCTAGGTTTACCCCATTACATTGCAGGTGATGGAACTAAGAGTTCAAAATTTCTTATGTTGAAAAAAGATTTTGATTAGGTAGCTCTCTTGTCAGGACACTGTGTGCTCTTTCTATCCAAGTTAAACATTATTCCTCATTTGTATCCTAAAGATGGGAAAATAATTTACTATTAGACACATGGGGGAAGGATGAGTTTGGTAACTGGCTGCTCACTCCAATACTCCATAGGGGAATTTTCAAACATTTATACAATAAGAAAAATTGGAACTAAGAAACTATTTGGCATTAGTTTGAAAGGCAGGGTGAGAGAGGTATGTAACAGTATATAGAAGCTCCATCCCCAAACAATGTTGAACTTAGGGAGCAGTCTCAAGATTCAGTGGATGCTATAGTTTGGATCTGAAATGTCCCCCAAAGACCTTTGGTTCCCAGCGTGGAATTATTAAGAGATAGTGGAACCTTTGAAAGGTAGGATTGTGCATAAGGAGTTAGGTCATTGGGGCATAGGGTCCTGGCCCCTTCCTCTCTCTCTCACTTCCCAGTCTTGAGTTGAGCTGGTCTTTCTGCGTGTTTTCTTGCTGCCATGATATATTGCCTTGTCACAAGCCCAGGGCCAAGTCGACAGAGACTAAAACTTCTAAAACCTTCGGTCCAAACAAACTTTTCCCATATTATTTCAGGTTTTTTTATTATGGTGACACAAATCTTACTAATCCAATCGCCTTAATGGAAGTAAACTCTGTAGGACCTGATATCTATTTAGCTATCATATTATGTTCTTTATCTACTAGAGCATTGTGGTAACTCTTTAAGATTAAATCTGTTATACAGAAGTACAAATGCTGAACCACACAGGGAAAGTAAGTGTGGATAAAATGAAATGGTCTCCCAGGGGTCCAGTCTTGGTGGGTGGGGAAAAAATGAAGCTTCAGGAATCTTTCCATTTTTACAGGTTGATATGAGGAGAAGTCATTCATTAATTCTTAAAGTTTTAACAGGTTTTGCATTCAATTATAGTTCGTTGTTTATTCTGGAAATCTTTTTAAAAAAAGTTTATCTCATGTTTTTATCAATGCCTTTGTATTAAAACATCGATTTTTGTTTGTCTCTGAATTATTCTAGCCTGTTGTGAAACTCTCCTTCCTAGCAGAGCTACTAATGCACTTGACTTTAAGGTGCTCAAGTGCTTAGTTAAGTTTTAGTCATAAAGTCCAGCAGTTTCATGAGTTCAGGTATTTTCTAAATATTTAATATTTTCTTGGAGCAGCAAGAAAGAAAATGCTTAAAATCACATTCATGGAACCAGACAGCTGGGGTTCAAGCAGAGCTCCATTTATTTGCTTGGGAGCCCTGAGCAAATTATTTAATCTATGTTTGTTTTAGTGTCACTATTTGTAAAATGGAAGCAATAATAGGTACAATCTAATAGGATTAAATGAGTTAACATGTTGAAACACTTAGAGGCACACTTAATGCTTTAGTAAGCATTATAGAAGTGTTTGTCACCACTGTTATTTATTACTAGAATCAACGTTAATGTCTCTCTCCACAATTATTTAGGAGGTCCATGTAATTTACTGTTAACTCCTTGCTCTTTAGGAATATCTACCGAGGGTCTTTGGATACCTCATTGTTAAAATGCCACAAATTAAGAGGAAATAATAAGTAATTTTGAAAAAGAATAGTGTGAAGAATAAAAATGGCAAAAATAATGTAATTGAAGAGCCAGGGAAGGATGAAGACCTAGAACTCTCGTATGTACTAGAAAGTCCCAGTATTGAAGGCTATCAGAGGAGGCTGAAGTGTCACCACTGGATTCTGAGATTGAAAATACCCTGGGAAGACAACTTAGGTTTAATTGGATTATACTTACCTGGTTCAGGTGAGAGACAGATCTATTTCCATTTTCACAGGAACAGTCTCTATTTTTAACATGATGGGCTCTTTCTCACCTTCAGATACTGTATAAGGTTTTACTGCCCATTAAATAGTGGGTTTCTATATAATGTTTTCATAATTGCTTTTTATCAAGTTTATCTTTTTCCCTTTTTGAGTGTTTCTCTGTGGATATAAAGACTCCCGTTCAGCACTAAACACACATCTCTTCATATTCTTGAATTCTAATTACTTCACTCATCTTTTGATTAAGACTGTATTATAGCACAATGTTATTTTTTAAACTAATCCTGCTAATAGCCCTCAAGAGATTGTTACTTTAGTTTGGATCCCAGTCTGTCTTATTCATTATTGCATTTTCTGCACCAAGAAAAGTGTCTTGAATGTAATAGGGACTCAATAAATATTTTAAATTAGTATTTTCGGTGCTCAATATTAAATAAATTATATCATCCATTGTTAGATATTATAATTTCTTACACTAAAATGTCACATAATATAACAATATTATATGATTATTTAAACAGTAATTGAAAGTAATAAAATGCATTTAAGCTGTTGTAGCAATTAACAGGAAAATCTATTTCCAGAGTTTTTAAGAAGGAAAGCCAAGAATGGAAACCCTTTGAACCAGATTTAAGTAATTGTAACTCCCAAAGCATATGAGTAACTATAGTCAGACAAATTTCAAAATGATATTTCTGATGATAATAATACCAAATAATGCCACAATATTTTTTGACAATATCTAGAACCAGGTGATGCCCCCTGGTCTGGTGTGCAGTAGCTAAATAACTAATGGGCTGATTTCATGCCTCTTTTTAGAAAGAGGTAAGTGAGGTTTCCATGTTGTATTTGAGGTTTAATCATGGTGCCTAAATATCAAATTATTTTTAAAGTTATAGTACAGTGGCAAGAGAATGCCAAAGAGCCCGAGCTTTCAAAGTGCAGAGGTTTACTTCTGTCATTATTTCTCACAAGATACACTTCATTGCTTGAGCCCCCAGTTAATTAGGACATGCATCAGAGAATTATTATAAGAATTAAATCAGATAATGGGTAGAAATGTTCTTATTATATAGAGTTTAAGGTGACCGAAGAAAAGTGATGTGATTGACTCATCAACATTCATTTCTTATTTTTAAAATTTATTTAGATTTAAATTTAAAATTTAAATTTATAATTTATATCTATTGCCTGGAATACGTAATCTTTTCCTCATGGTGAGAAGACTTAAAATCCACTCTTTTAGCCATTTTGAAATATACATAAGTATTAACTAGTCATCATGTTGTACATTGGATCAACAGAACCTCTCACTCCTGTCTAACTGAAACTTTGTAGCTTTGACCAATCTCTTCATTTTCCCCCTCAGCCCTTTCTCCCAGTCTCTAGTTACCAATGTTCTACTCTTTGCTTCTATGAACTTGACATTTTTAGAATATCATATTTAAGTGATATCATGTGGTATTTGTCTTCCTGTGCCTGTGTTGTTTAACTTTGTGAAAGTCCTCTAGGTTCATTCATGTTATCGAAAATGACAGAATTTCCACTTTATTGAGGCTATACAGAATAGCATTGTGTATATACGACATATTTTAAAACATCCTTTCATCCATTGATGGGTACTTCAGTTGTTTCTATTACCTTAGTTATAATAATGCTGCTGCTTCAGTTAACACAGAAGTAGACATTTATTCATCATCCTGATAGTACCATAACATCCATATTACCCAATGTGATTTACAGATTGAATGCAATACCTATCAAAATTTCAATGTTATTTTTTTTTGTATAAATAGAAAAAGAAATACAAGAAATATTTGTGGATTCATAAAAGACTCCAAATAGCCAAAGCAATTTTCACTGAAAAGAATAAAGTTGTAGGCTTTACACTACCAGATTTCAAAATATTTTGCAAATCTAGTGCCATGGTTTAGATAAATGTTGCCCAAAGGTCCATTGTGAAGCTCGATCCTCAGGGTGTCTGGCAGTATTGGGAGGTTCTGTGGGCCATTAAGAGGTAGAGCCTATGATGGTCCTTATGTCATTGAGTGGGTGTCCTAGAACACAAAAGTAGAACCCTGGTCTCTCTCTTTGCTTTTTGGCTCTCAATGTGAATACTTACTACTACTTGTACTGATATACCATGATATACTGCCATTTGCTAGCCTCAGAAGAACTGAGCCATTGCAGATACTATACTTTTGAAACTTCAAAACTGTGAGCTAGATAAGTCTTTTCTTTTTATAGGTTAGTTGCCTCAGATATTTTATTATGGTAATACAAAGCTGCCTAATACAGCTAAAGTAATAAAAACAGCATGGTATTGGCATAAAAATGTACATACTTACCAGTCTCATAGATTTAGAGATCCCAGATTAAACCCACACCTCTAGAATCAATTAATTTTCAACGAAGATGCTAAGAACACACAATAAGGATACAACCACTAAAACACAGGTGACAAAGCAAAAACAGACCAGTGAGATTGCATCTAATGAGAAAACTTCTGCATAGCAAAATAAATATAAAAAAAGTGAAGAGAAAACCTGCCGCGTCCGGAAAATGGACCGAGTCGGCGGGAGACGTCAGGGTTAACAAATTCACAGGACACCAAGGTTCTTCATCCAGGGAGAGTCTGTCTTTATTATCTCAGCTCATACTTATATATTTCTTTCAGATAGAATGAAAAGTCACTAGTAGGCGGGAGGAAGGAGGAGGGGAAAACAGGTGGTTAATGTCGACTCATAATGAGCCTTCAACCAGGAGCCTTATCAGACCCAAGCAGGTCAAGACATTCCCACATGACCATCATAGGCTGAATAATATGAAAACAGACACCACAAACCCTTCAAGGCCTTGTGAGCTCCTTCAAGGCCTTGTGAGCTGGCCTCTTTGACGTGCACAACAAGAAACCAGGGCTGACGCCAAGCCCCGGGGGCCAGGGGGAATCCGAGCTAGTAGTTTTTTCTTTTTTGTTTATTGCACGTCAAAGGGAATCAAGTAGCCCCTGTCTTAGGTTGTTCACTGCCCTTACACTGGTTACCTGTCTTTGGGGAGGCCCCATTCCCCTGTCTTAGGTTGCAGTGCAAGCGTGAAAGTTGCCCGTCTCTGGGTACTACAAGATCAGCTTGTTGTTGTCAAGGCGTTCAGTGGTATCTATTCAGCCAGTCATTAATAGGTCTTTAATTGGTTCCGGTTCAACAAGGCATAGAGTCAGAGGAGAGGAATAATAAGAACAAGGAAGAAAAAGGGGGCAAAAGGAGAAAGGCATAAAGCAGGGATCATTGTAGAAAAATCATCTTCGAATTGGTCGGAGACAAACTTCAGCAAGATCATCCTTAGTTTGTAGGCGTTGATAATGAACCTGTATTGGCTTAGAAGTCAGAATGTTAATTTGATCTTTAATAAATTGTGTCACTCTCTTAACTAGGCAGGGGCCTACAGCAACTATAAGAAGGAGACCGAAAAGCGGTCCCATTACAGTGGATATCAAAGGAGTTATCCATGGGGTATTTTTAAACCATTGTTCAAACCATCCTTGTTGTGCTTCAAACTCCTTTTGTCTTTTAGCCAATCTTTCCGTGACCTTTTCCATAGTTTCACGGACTACCCCAGTATGATCTGCATAAAAGCAACACTGTTCCTTTAAAGCTACACATAATCCTCCTTCCCTTAGGAACAATAAATTTAGTCCCCTCCTATTTTGTAACACAACTTCTGAGAGGGAGGTGAGGGACTTTTCCAAAGCAGTAATTGACTTGGCCATGGCTGTTAAATCCTCATTCATAGCCATTTGTAAATTTAGTAATTGACCTCCCTGGACATAGGCGGCTGTTCCGGTTCCTATTCCAGTCGCTATTCCGCTTATGCCCAATAGGAGGGCAATAGTCATAGTTATGGGTTCTCTGGGGAGCCGAGTATGTCCCTCAAGGTGTCCCAGGACATAGTCTGACCCATGATAAGATATCCTCGGCCATAACTGTATTAGTACACAGAAATCAGTAGTTGCATTTAGGACTGCCATGGAAACACAGGGAGTTAACCCAGTATTGCAAGCAAAATAGGATCCTTTGGGACCCCACAAATAGTCAGTTTGGGATTGATTTATAGGTCGGGTGATGTTGCAGAGATGTTGACGTGAAAGCGGTACCTTTCCCAAGCAAACCCCTTGTCCCATGACCTCTGTAATAGTCAACTTATAACTGGGCAGAGAATAACATTTAGGATCTGCGGTGATATTAGAGGATAAATTAGACAGTATTGCTACCCCTTCATAATAGGGCGGCCTGGAGGTCAAGCATAACCAGCAATCTTGGGTCCTGTTAGGATTAGTGGCATTGAGAGCGAAAAAGGCTCCTCGGACCAAATTAAGAAGACGGTCTCCAGTTCCAGGGTATGTGGGCTCAGGGGTATAGTTGAAGATTTGATAGCCCATAGTCATTGTTTGACTGCTGGGGGAAGGTTTTATTGTTGGGGCTATGGGCTGCTTGGGTCCAGATGGGGCCTTTTGGTCTCCAAGCACCTGATTGGGTCCTATTAGACTTCCAGTAGGCTGTTCTGTAGTTATTTTGAGCCGAAAAAGCAGGCCAGGATTGTACTGTCCGGGGGTGTAAATACGCAGCCCCCAGAGATATCCTTGAGTCCAATTTGGCTGCTGTTTTCCATTAGAAGTGAACTGAATAGTAATATTTGATTCTCCCTCTAATGTTTGCCAGAAGTGGGCATAGTCATTCCTGGGTGAATTTTTTAGCCAATGTCCATTACTAGAGGTTTCACATCCCCACGAGGCACAATAATAGGCCTTAGGTCCTCCACACTTCCAGGTGCGCTGTCGTCCTGGGCATATATACCATGATCGGAATTGACAAGGGGGATAGGAATCCTCCTTGGTTTTCCCTGTATCTGGCCATGAATCTTGGGCGAGGTGGCATAGGTCAAAAGTAATGTTTGGCCACCATCCTGGTGAGGGATAATGCCCAGTGCCCTGGGCCAGAACTGCAACTTTTCCTGTTTCCACATTTTGTATAGTCCATTTCAAATTCCTAATAATATGGGGGCTTGTTTGAGGATTTGTGCCTATTGAGTGGCCGGGGCCCCCATGGACTAACTCACCCAGAAGGAACATCGCCAGCAGAATCCATCTCACGGTTCGGAAGATCGGTGGCAACGGCAGGCTTAGGCATCTGGGGGTCTTCATCTGAAGCCTCATGTTTGTCATTCACCGGTCTTATGCAGCGTTCCGGGACCCAAATGGGCTTTTCGGCTCCTGGAGGAAAAACACATACGGCTCCTCTCACTCTCGCTAAGAGTGGAGCCAAAGGCTGCCACCTTCCGGTGGATAAATCTTTCCACCGTACCTGAGCATTTTGTACAGTTGGAGGGGAGAAATGGCGCTGTGCGGCCGTATGTCCCCTCGCATCAGTGAGCAAAAAATTCAAAGTGAACAAGGTTATGGATAATAGCGCTTGTGGTCCCTGGCAGCATCTATATATTTCCCCCTCTTTTGTTTTTTGTAAATAGGTTTTTAAATGTTGATGGGCCCGTTCTACAATTGTTTGTCCCTGGGGGTTATATGGGATTCCAGTTTTGTGTTTAATCTCCCATTGGGCACAGAATTGTTGAACTGTTTGGCTTGTATATGTGGGTCCATTGTCTGTTTTGAGACAGCGTGGAGTGCCCATGCAAGAGAAAGCTTTTAAGAGATGTCCAATTACATCTTTAGCCTTTTCCCCAGTATGTAAGGTAGCAAAGATATAGCCAGAATATGTGTCAATAGAAATATGCACAAAAGACAGCTTTCCAAAACTTGGGAAGTGGGTAACATCAGTTTGCCAGACATCATTGGGGTGTAAGCCTCTAGGGTTAACACCTAAACTGGGAGAATGAATAAATGGAGCACACACTGGGCATAGGGAAACAATTTGTAAAGCCTGATCACGTGAGCATCCTGTGCGGAAGCATAAGGATTGTGCATTTAGATGAAATTTAGCATGGAGTTGTGAGGCCTCATCATACCCGGTTATGGTGCATATTAGGCCCATAGTATGAGTGGCGGCATCTGCTTTAGCATTACCCTCCGCCAGAGGGCCAGGGAGCTCCGAGTGTCCTCGGATATGTCCAATGAATAAAGGATCTCGTCTAGCCCAAACAAGGAGCTGAACTGTTTGCAATTGTTCCATGATGGTAGATTGTCTGCCAATATAAGGGGCTGTTTCAATAACTAGGGCTAAATTAGCAACATAGAGACTATCAGTGTATACATTAAGTGGGATGGAATTGTATAGTTTAAGGGCCATAATTAGAGCTTCAACTTCTGATCTTTGGGCAGACATTTCAGGTACAGGATGTCGAATTACTTGAGATCCGTCAAAAACAACAGCAAATCCCCTTTTAGCTCCGTCTGTATAAACAGTCTGAGCTCCTGGGATAGGTTCCCCTTTAATAATTTTAGGAAAAATAATAGGACATTTTTTAAGGCCTTCTAGGAGTTTATGTCGGGGAAAGTGATTATCAATTTTACCTTTGAAATTACAAAGAAAAAGACACCAAAGATCATTTTCTTGTTGCAATTTTAAAATCATATCCTGGGTATAAGGTTGAATGAGAATGTCAAAAGTTTTTCCAAACAGTGCATCGCCCAAATATTTGGCTTTCCAAATTAAATTTATCACTAGTTCATAAAAGGGAGTTATTACCCGAGAGTTAGAAGCGGGTAAATGGACCCAATAGATAGGACCTGTTTGCCAAAACACTCCAGTAGGAGTTAATTTCGATGGCAGGACTACAAATGATAGGGGTAAGGAATAATCTATCTGGGTAACCTGCATATCTTGTAGGGCCTTCTCTATCAGTTTTAGTGATTGCAAAGCCTCAGGTGTGGGTTTCCTGACTGAGGTAGGGGAAGGGTCCCCTTGAAGGAGATCATACAGAGGCTTAAGCTCCCCTGTAGTAACATGGAAAGATGGACGTAGCCATTGTATCTCTCCCAAGAAAGTTTGCCATTGGTGTAAAGTCTTAAGGTGGTGTATTTGGAATTGAGGCTTTTGGGGATAGATTCCAGTATGATTTATAACATACCCCAAATAGTTAAAAGGGTGTTGGAATTGAACCTTTTCAGGGGCTATGATCAATCTTGCCCCCTGTAGGAGGGACTGGAGGACCTCATAAGCCCAAAGGAGGGAGTCTCTCTGTGGCCCTGCTAATAAAATATCATCCATATAATGAATAAGATACAGCTGAGAGAATTGGCGCCGAAAAGGCTGTAAAACTTTGGCTACAAAGTATTGACACATTGTGGGACTATTAGACATTCCTTGGGGCAGGACAGTCCATTCAAATCGTTGGTATGGTTCCCTAAAGTTTATGGATGGCAGAGAAAAAGCAAAGCGCTGTCGATCTTCTGGGTGTAAAGGAATAGAGAAAAAACAATCTTTTAAGTCTATGACAATAAGGTGCCAATCCTTAGGGATTGCAGTCGGGCATGGCAGCCCTGGTTGCAAGGGCCCCATGGGCTGCATGGTTTTATTAATCGCCCGTAGGTCCTGTAATAATCTCCATTTTCCTGATCCCTTTTTTATGACAAAAATAGGAGTATTCCAAGGGGAAGTGGAGGGTACCAGATGTCCCAGATTGAGTTGTTCCTGAACTAGTAAAGAAGCGGCCTGTAATTTTTCTTTTGTCAGGGGCCACTGTTCTACCCACACTGGATCATTCGATAGCCATGTAATGGCTAATGGGGGTGGCCGCTCCTTAGTGGCCCCTAAGAAAAATTTCTCAGTCCTCGTTGGTCCTTTCCTTTTCTAATGACTTGACCCATTGGGTCTATGGGGGAAGTTCTGCCCTCATGTTCTTTTCCTAAGCCCTCCCCGGGCAGCCATCCCATGTCCAGCATTACATTATTAACAAAATGATTATTTTCTTTTAAGGTCTGGGTGGTAAGAATAGCCCCCATTTGTTGGAGTAGATCTTTCCCCCAGAGGTTTGTGGGAAGCCCGGCCACCACATAAGGTTGGAAGAAGCCGCTGTGACCTTCATTATCTTCCCACTTTAAGAAGGATGCACTCTTTTGTGGTCTAGTTTGACCTATGCCCTGCAGGACAGCAGAGGGACTCTGGAGGGGCCAGGCGCGAGGCTATTGTCTATCGGAGATGACAGAAATATTTGCCCCCGAGTCCAATATTCCCTCAAAGGTTTTATCTTGTATTTTCAATGTAAACTTAGGACGTGAATCCAAGTGAGCCACCCAGTAGGTTTGGGGGGTCCCGGTGGAGCCAAATGCACCCTTTTCTTGGGATCTGAGAAGATTAGGTCCAGGGACAGAGACCAAGGGCAGAAGCACCAGTTGGCCTATGCGCTCTCCCGGGCGGATGACAACAAGTCCCTGTGTTGCCTCTACCATTATTTTTATTTCTCCCTGGTAATCAGAATCAACAACTCCGGTAAGAACTCTCAATCCCCGTTGAGCAGTGCTACCTCGTCTTAGTACTAATGCTATTGTCCCTTTAGGAAGAGGTCCAAACACTCCAGTGGGCAATATTTGGGGTCCCATTTGTGGGGTTAGTACTGCTCGGGAGGTGGAACTGAGGTCCAATCCTGCACTTCCTGGAGTTCCCCGGGGGAGTTGGTTGATAGAAAGGGGTTGGTTAGTGGGAGGCGGCGGAGACGCTTGGTCCCTGAGATTTGACTCTGTCTCGGTATTGCCTTGTACACTTTGGTTTCGGGGGCCCGGGGCGGGCCCTTGTTCCCGTTTCCCGACGATATGGGGTTTCCATCAATGTCCCATCTAGACTGGCAATTATTACCCCAGTGTCTGCCTTTACGGCAGCGGGGACAAAGTCCAGGTTTATTTCCGCCAGGATTGGTATGAAATTCTGGGCAATCTCTTTGTACGTGACCCCTTTTTCCACATTTAAAGTACCTCCTTGGGTTAGTTCCCTGATTGTTAAATTTTTGGAAACCAGTTTTAAGGGCCGCAGCTAGAACCTGACCAGTGATATGGGGCCCATCTATATCCTTATATGCCCTAATCATATCATCAACACTTTTAGCTCGTGAGGACCTTATGGCATTTTGGCAATAGGTATTAGCATTTTCATAAGCCAATTGTTTAATCAAGGGCATAGCCTGTTCTAGGTTTGGAAATATTTTCCCCGCTGCCTGCATTAGGCGGGCTATAAAATCTGAATACGGCTCAGAAGGTCCTTGAGAAATTCTTGAAATTTTTGTCTCTATCTTAGAGACAGGCAGGGCCTTCCAAGCATGTACGGCAGCTGCGGCAATCTGAGCATAAACTCCTGGATCAAAATTTATCTGTTGGTCAATGGTGGCATATTGTCCGGTCCCTGTCAACATTTCTGCATTTCTCTGTGGATGGTTTGCATTCTGATTAATTTGGGCCAACTCACGGCATCTCTCATGGTATTCACTTTTCCATAACAAAAAATCTCCTCCTGATAAAACAGCCCTACAAAGTTGTTGCCAATCACTGGGAGTTAATTGGTTAACTGAAAAAGACTCAAAAAGGGTTAATGTAAAGGGAGCCTGAGGCCCATAATTAATAGCTGCCTCCTTAAGTTGTTTGATATCTTTAAAGGCTAAAGGGACGTGGACCCGGGCTGGTTGTCCATTAGCGTTAGTATTCTCTATCACAGGAAAAGTTTGAGCTATTTTAGGGTTCCAATGGACCCCGGTCCGCCTGCTTGGGGTGTCTCCATTTCCGTCCCAATAAGGATTATAGAGAGGAGGATTATAAAGAGAAGGAGGGTCAGGTGGGGGTGCATTAGGCGCTTTTGGAATAATCTTTTTTAAGTGGCCCTCCATTTCTTGAATCTCTTTTTCTAATTTTTCCTCCTCTTCAGAGAGGTAACTAGCATCCTCAATGTCTTTTTGATTAACTTGAAGGCGTCTTTTATCTTTCCCAGTAGGGACTTCAGGAGAGCCTTCCTCTTTTAAGGAAGTTGCCATCTGTTTTTCCTGTACTTGATTAAGAACTTGTTCACATTCTGTAAGCTGCTCTTTAATCTTTATTTTATCTGTTAACAAAGCATCTTTAACCAGTCTCCATAAAGAGAAAGTGGTGATTGGGATACTTTCCGGACCTTGGTCCCTCAATAATTTTTGTAAATCACATCTGATTTGATCCCAATCATTATTATTAAGAAATCCCCCTGTCAGAAACCAAGGACATGTCTGGGCAATAACTTCAACGAATTTTGTTGCAGTTTTTGTTTTTATTCCGGTTCCCTGTGTGTTTAATAGCTCTCTGAGTTCGTTGGCCAGACGAACTTTGGCTGCTGAGTTACCCATGGTAGCTACCTGTTCTTAGTTTAGATTTTAATTTTTCCCCTTCTCTTATGGAAGGCTTTTTTTTCCCCTTCTCTTTACGAAGGTTTCCCCTTCTCTTTACGAAGGCTTTGGAAGGACCCCTTCAGGCTTCTAATCCTCCCTCTTCGTGGAGGGAGCCCTGTCCGCTTACCTCTGCTTTCCGATCTCGGTGGAACCTCCAAATGCCGCGTCCGGAAAATGGACCGAGTCGGCGGGAGACGTCAGGGTTAACAAATTCACAGGACACCAAGGTTCTTCATCCAGGGAGAGTCTGTCTTTATTATCTCAGCTCATACTTATATATTTCTTTCAGATAGAATGAAAAGTCACTAGTAGGCGGGAGGAAGGAGGAGGGGAAAACAGGTGGTTAATGTCGACTCATAATGAGCCTTCAACCAGGAGCCTTATCAGACCCAAGCAGGTCAAGACATTCCCACATGACCATCATAGGCTGAATAATATGAAAACAGACACCACAAACCCTTCAAGGCCTTGTGAGCTCCTTCAAGGCCTTGTGAGCTGGCCTCTTTGACGTGCACAACAAGAAACCAGGGCTGACGCCAAGCCCCGGGGGCCAGGGGGAATCCGAGCCAGCAAAAACCCACAGGCTGGAGAAAATATTTGCAAATTTTACATCAGATAAGAAGCAAATATACCCAATACACAAGGAACTCTATTCAATGACAAGAAAACAACCTTATTGAAAAAGTGGGCAAAGGCATTCATCAAAAGAAGACATACAAATAGCTAATAGATTTGTGAAAAATAAATTTCAACACCTTATACCTTAGATTATCTATTATCAAAAAGATGAAACATAACAAGAGTTTGGAAAGTTAGAGAAACAGAAACACTTGCGTACTATTTGTGGGATTGTAAATTGGTAGTAATTTTGAAAACTGGTATGACTTCCTCAAAAACTAAAATTATAATTAGTATGTGTTTCAGTAACTCTATTTTTGGGTATAATATACTTTTCCTTTTAATGATAAATTTTTATCTTTGACTGTGATATTTTGCATGCTTTTGTTTTCTATTTGAACACGAAGAACCTCTTGACCAAGAACATAAAAGCTCAAACAACATATAAAAACAAAACTGAAAAAAATGTTTTTTATTGTATCAACAACTGTTAACCGAGGAGATAGAACAAAGTCTGTTGAACTTAATAATAGATGTAATTCTTCTAATAAGAAATGAATCTATTAATAAATATTAATTTTACAGAAAATTGAAAGAGAGTGGAATAAGAACACTCTAGAATTCTCCACTGGGTTCTTACTCACCTAGAGATTTCAGTGTTGTTTTAAAAGCCAGATGGCTTAGCTGCCCTAATATTTGCCTATATTATACTTATTCTCTTATTCCTCCATCCCTTTTAATCTGGTTTAGCGATTTTCTATTTCAGTGTGCACAGGATTACTAAGCACAGTTGTGTATATTATCCCATTACTATACTTTAGGTAAATTCAAAGGAGTTTTTCAAGAATTAATTGTACACAGTTATGGTTTTATGTGTTGAGAGGAGAGGACTTACTTGCTCAACACTGATCTCTTCTAGACTGGCCTTCCAGTAAAGGAATCATTCTTCCTTAGAGTTCCATGCCAACCAGCTTTGGGTTGGTGCTTAGGACTATCAGTCCTCATCATGCAAGGTTAGACAAACCTGGAGTGTTAGAAATATGATAATAAACTTTGAACCTATGGGCTTACCCAGACCTCAAGGAAGTCTTATAGAATTTCCAGGTATGTGAGCCTATTAGAATCTCTTTTATATAAACTAGTTGGAATGCATGCCTGACAATTACACGTGAAGAATCTTTATGGAATAAGATTTTCTAATATGTAAATGAATGATGAGAGTCACAACATCATGGAATATGATTTAGAGGAACCTAAAGCATGTATGTGAACTACACAGGCCACATGACATCCTTAACAAAAGAGCTCTAGATTCAATAGCAAACAATTTCTTAGATTTACTAGTTGTGGTTTCTTCTCACTGTGGTTCTCTGCTGGCCTCCTGGCTGAGAGCAGTTGTTCTTGCTGTTTTGGGTGGCCCTATGTGATTGTAGGCTGCTTTTCCCTGTCTGACTTGGCCAGGGAGCCTTGTCCTGCTCTCAGCAGGCAGATGTCCTGAAGAAGCAAAGGGCTTTATTCTGTTGGGCACTAGAGTTGTGAAAGAACTCACCTACAGAAGACAGCGGCTTTCACAAGAATTCCCAAGAAGACCATGTTTAAAGCACAGATGAGCTGATTTTGGTCCTGGTTCAGGAACATCTGGAGGAACAGCTGTGGATGACAAGAACATGTTTATCTCTTCTGAAAAGAAAAGTGGTGAATAGGCAGGGTCCTCAGGGAGTGCCGCCTGCAAAATAGAGATCTGTTCCCATCATCGAAACTTGGGGTGGAAAATAATTGAATAAAAACACAGCTTGTTTTTAAATAGCTTAACGGGCAGTGAATTGAGAGAGTAGAAAAAGAGAACTGAAGTCTTTTAAACCATGAGCCTTGGTACTTCCCAGCCATTGAGAATATTAGAAGTAAAGGGTCTACAAAATATATCAATATCTAATCTCAAAATTTCCTTCACTCCCCAAAGCTGAGCTTCTTCCTTATAATTGGAAGATTAACTCCATTGGGATTTTATTGATGACCTGAAAAAGTCTCTGTAATTTACTATATCTCTCCCAAGTATTTTTATTTTTTTCTTCCTTTGGCAAGATTGAAAAGACAGCACCATGACTTTTTCACAAATGAATTCAGTAGCTTGGGCTTTAGTCTTACAAATTTATGACTGTGGCTTTTCTAAACTTTTTTTTTTTTTTTTTTGTAACGTGCCTGCCTCGTATTTCCAAAAACAAGAAAAACTAATACGTAAGCATTTATGCTACTTGGTGGAAAAGATACCAGTTGCATTTTATGATCTAGACTCTTACTCTAATGGCTGTGTATTTTTATTCTTGTAGTCAAGTTACCAAGGGTTTCCCCCTCTCTTCTTATATGCAGATGAAGTTTCAAGAAAATTAAGAATTAGAACCTGGTAATAAGCTAACTGTAGAGGCATATTATATTGGTTATTATTACTCATTTTCTAATCCTCCTTTATGGAGAAATACATCCTAGACGATTCATCCATGATAGTGGAAAGGAGAAATTCAGGTCTATTTTTGAGAGGGAGAAAAATCCTTGCAAAACATATGGGTTTAGTTTTATAGGAAACAGTTTCTAGACAAACATAGATGAGTGATTTAATAGCAGCAGGGCTTCCATTTATGTAAATACTGAGCTGTGGGACTCAAAAAAAACAAACTCAAAGAAAAACATTATTAATCAGCTTGAGTTTTTTCCCCCTCCTCTCAACATTCTAAGAGAACAAACAGATCAACAGTAAGGAATGCTTTCAACAAGAACAACAAGCAAAACCGGGTTTAATGTTGCCCTTGATAAAACTTTTAAAGAGTTTTAGAGACTTTCTCTTGGATGTTCTTTATTTTGATGCATAATATATGTGAACATAGTCAAATACCAAAACACTCTAGTGTCCTAATTGCTTTTTCTTTATAATTTTGCCTGTCTTACTTCTGACTTACCCCAGGAAATATACTGTACCTCCTTATCAGACAAAAGTAGATATTAAAAATATATCTGACTTAGAGAATAGCTTAAATACTAACATTCAGAGCATTTGTTTTTGTAGAAAGACAAGATAAAGAATCATAGCTTGGGATCTTATATTAACTAAATATGCAAAGTGCAATGAAGATTTAAGGCATGTTTCTGAGTAATTTATGTCTGAAATACTTTCACTTAAAATAAGCAAAAAAATTGGAAGAAAACAGCTTTTTAAAACTTAATTTATCACATGACTTGTCTTCATTGAATGCTTAGTGTAGCCAAAATCTGAGCAAACCTAGCTATTCTGAGAGTCACATGACAGATTCTAGGCAGTTCTTGCATAGATACTCAGCACCTCAGATTGTACACAGAAGAAAAGAGGGTCCTTTGGCTCAATTCCTCTGTGGTCAATCATTTTTTACTCTTTAGATGGCTTGGCTTACATGAAAAAAAATTCATTGCAGGATTGAGATTGAAGTGCCTTTTCAGTATAAAAACAAAATTGTCTACATTCTTATAAATAGAATTATTGTCCTGATGATAATACATCCAGATTACTGGGTGATCAGTGTTAATTTTTATCTATACTTGAATTTTTTTTAGCTCTTTGATAGTGCTAAAGATTGTATTTAACTGTAATTGCCAATGGCAAATGTGTTCATTATTTTTACAAATAAGTATAAGTGCATATATATAGTTCAGTAAATTACAAAAGTGAAGTAAAAATAATTTCTCAAATACATTTAAAGTGCATGTACAAAAATCTAACCCATATTTAAACAACTTCTCAATAAAATAGTTACTATTTTATTTAGCTTTTCCTTTGCTGTGACCAAAATACCTGACATGAACTACATAAAGGAGGGTAAGTTTATCTGGAGCTTGTAGTTTCAGAGGTCTTAGTCCACAGAGGTCTCAGTCCATGGTAGGCCAGCTCCATAGCTCTGGGCCCAAGGTGAGGCAGAACATCATGGCGGAAGGGCATTGTGGAGCAGCACAGAACATAGCAATCAGGAAGCAGAGAGAGCTCTGCTCACCAGTGACAAAATATACACCACACAGTTCACCTCCAGGGACCTACCTCCTCCAGCCACCCCTTCCCTGCCTATAGTTACTGTCCAGAAAATCCATTGAATAAACAACTGATTAGGTTATGACTCTTATAACCCAATCATTTCACCTCTGAAAATTCTTGCAATTTCTAATTCATGGGCTTTGGAGGATCACCTCATATCTAAACCATAAGAGTTACACAAAGAATAAGGATAATTTCTTATCAATAAGACTATCACTTTTAGCACCCTGTAAATTTTCTGGGTTAGAGCTTATACAACTTAACATTACTAGCATCTGATAAAAAAAGAGTGTGTATACACTGGTTAGACCCAACTTTAGGAAAAAAAAAAGCTTTTTAATTGGCTTTGTTTTATATTTCTTTTATGATTATTTTCAAATTGAATCTTCACAACATTTAATAAGCAATCATTTGTCTGCTATTAGAAATCCTAGTAGTAGAAATTTTCAGCTATTTGAGAATTAGTTGTAAATGGGATTTTGTAAACTATTATAGAGGAATTCTTTGGAGAATGAGATTAGTTATCAATTTTTTATGACAAAAATAATTAGGAACTTTTCACAGTTAAATAGCTAGTTTCTACAAAATGTTTTTGTAGATATAGTATATGTAGAGTTCAAAATACCATCTAAACAACATTATAACCAACAGTGGGAAATTTTTTAAAATAATATTTTTTAACCTGTAATCTCTCTAATCCTTCAACAAATGAAAGCATTTTCATAAACTTATTCTTATCTATATAGTTTTTTCCCTTTTTTACATTATTTATTTATTTACTTTAAAAATTATTTATTTATTTTATTGGTACTTTATTATTATACATAATAGTGGGATTTGTTTTTAAATATTTGCACAGGTACACAATATAAGGGCATAATTTGGTCAGTTTTGTTCCTCAGTACCTGTCTGTGTTTTTAATGAAGGAGCCAAAATTTTTTTAACACAACATATAACACCATGGTATTCTGATTATTTTAAATTAAAAGCCTTCAAAAGTTAGCAGATGCTGATAGAGGCTTTACTTCGATTTACCCTTTTTTGTATTAAAGCTAAACTTGTATAAGAGAATATAATGGCCTTCCATCCCCACCCTGAGATCTCATTTTCTGTGTCAAAAGAAGACTAAGACTATAACTGTACCTGGGTGGACTTTCATTACATTGCCTGTCCCTCAAATTCTAAAAAGAATCTTTTTATAAGCTAATTTCTATCTCTTGGACCATTTGTTTTTCCTAACCATCACTCAAGTGTCCTCAAATTGCCTACACTCCCTGTTTTCCTGTCTTATAAAAAGGGGGTATATAAACTTCTAAATCATGTTGGACTGGTGGGTGACTGCTATTTGGTAATAACACATGTGATTGCCTCCAGGCACCTCTTTGAAACTTTTCTCCAGTTAATCTGTCTTACTTTACCCAAGAGAATCTTGGAAGGATGAAGGAGTAATATTACCTTTGCCCTTACAACAACATTTTAAAAAAAGTTTTAATTATATAGATTTATAAAGTTTGTGAATGTGCTAGTCGGCTCTCTGTTACTGTGACAAAATACCATAGATAAACAAATAGAGGAAAGGTTTATTTTGGCTCATAGTTTCATAAGTTTTGTCACCCAAATTGAACATCCTGGTTGTTCACAGCTCAAAGTAACCAAAATTGGGAAGATGAGAGTTGATAGGAAGGAGTAAGGCTTATTCAAAACTGGCCCTGCAGAAGTTAGAGGGACTATCTCCTAGTATCTCTAGTAGCTTATGGATGCATAGAGGTTTTATGGGGGAGAGGAAGGAGATATAGAGTGGCTTCAGGATGGGCAGTTTCCTCATAAGCTGGGACATGTATCTTATGACATCAATGAACTTCAATTTCATGTGGTTAGTTACTAAGAAAGAGTGTAACAAAGGACTGGGTTTTGTGAATCTAAAGAAAAATTTAGCTGTTAACATTTTAACCATCTAGTAGGGGCTTCTCTTTAGAACTTAGAGTGCTGGGTAAAAGGGGGAAGATGTTAAAGGATTAAGGAGAGGAAATAACCCTACAGAACTCTGCAAAGACAACTCTCCCCAATGCTGCCCTGTTACAGTTTCAGTCCATAATCACTTGGCCCTGGGGCTTGGGTCCATGGAAGCACCATGTATTATGGTGGGAGCACTTGGTGGAAGAGGTCTCTTCCCCTCATGGTGGCTGTGAAGCAAAGAGAGAAACAGGAATATGCTGGGGTCTCAATATCATCTTCAAGGTCACAACCCTATGACCTAACTTCTTTTCCTTTAGGCCCACCTACTAAAGGTTGTACCATGTCCCAGTAGGCCTTCCACACCTGGGCTTTTGGGGGACATTCAAGATCCAAACTCTTAGCAGTGTATATGCTTGTTATACATCATATTTACAGTAGTTTTGTTGATATTCCTACTGCAGACTGGTTTGTATGAAGTGCTATCATCTGTGCTTTTGGGATATTGACATTCATAATCATGGAAAGTAAGTGTGGATTTTAGGGTCGGAAAAACTTTTTTTTTTAGCTAGAAAAAAATTGAAATTAAATTTTGTTACATTACCTTAAACCTTGTATTTTTTGATTATAAGAATGGAATGCAGTTTGAGAAACAGAGTGTTGGATGATAACAAGTATTTTATGAGCTTCTGGTAGTAATTGAACGTAGCCCTGAACATGAGACTCTACCCAAATCATCTGATCTTAATGGCTCTGATGCTTACTGAAGGATTTCATGTCAATCACCTGTTTCTTGAGCTTTAATTCTATCGGGAATCCAACAAAGGAGGGAACACTAACCACTAGGCATGCTCTGTTCAAAACTGTAGTTATCCATGGATTCCAAATGATTATTAGCTCTTTTTTTCCCACTCCTACTAATGTCCTTTTATGAAAGCTTATTATGTTCTAAGCACTGTACCACATAACTTTACCTATGTTTTCTCTTATAATTTCTCCCAGAAATCCTACAAGGTAACTCCTATGTTTTAATGAAGAAAACTAAAATTGTTAGAGACTGAGAATGTTCCCAACATCCCCTAGTTTTGTGGAACTCATAGGAGAACCAGGAGTTGAGCCCACATCCTCACTGACTCCATAGCTGGTACATGTCACTAGGTTACTTTCCACCTAGGAATGAAAAGTTCAATAGACTCTCAATTGTTGAAAAGGTCTCATGTCTTTTATTGTTCAAGGATTAAAATTTCAACATCTGAGACCATTAGTTTGGTGAGAACATTCCTGAGCCTGGTCTAGGGATGTCTCAACTCACTTGAAGTTGTAGTTTTATTGATTATAGCTAGATACTATCTACTGTGGGACTACTCTGCATTTAGGTTAATGGCATGGCCCTTTAGAATCTGCTCAAGGAATTGGGTTTTCTCTTGGAGGACTCTGTTTTGGGGGGAAAATAGAAGCAAATATGGCTGTTTTCTCAGTATCCATCATGTAGAGACAAAGAAAAGATAATGTTCTCTCATGTTAAGCTTCTTGATGAATATTTAACCTTTGCTACAAATGGTGGAGCTGACCCAATACAGTAGCAGTCTCAGAGCCTGTGTCTAGCATGTCTAAGACCAGGAGTCAAGAGTGTTAGGGAGAACTTGTTGACCATTGCTCCCAGAGTGAGTTGACAATAGTAGATCTTCATACGTGGCTATTCTAGACTCTAGAGCCATTTAAGGAAACATTTTCAGCTCAATTTCTCATGGAGTCAGTGAAGAACAAGTACTAATTCATCTCTAGCTATGGAGAATGCTAAAATACAACATTAATTAGTCCTATATACACGCAAATTAAGATTGTTTACTCTCTAGGATAGGGTTCTCTCTAAGGACTAGAATTGGCAAGGTGTAACAAGGATTGCCTGGGAAAATTGTACTTTCTTCTTTAAGATATTGTTCTGGTGATTTCATCTTTTGAGGTTAAAAGACAGGTGCTTTCAAATTGTGTCAAGGCTGTTGAATTCTCTGGAGATGACAAAATCAACTGCAAGAGCTTTCAAAATTATGAGTCAGCTGTCTTTCTCAAAGTGGAAGTCTTTCAAGAAATAACCAATGAAAGCATGCTCAAGATATGTTCACTGGCTAGAAATGAAATAAGTTTAACTAGAAATGAAAATACAAACTTCTTGAAAACATCCTTGTGGTATTTTGCATTTATGTATTGCTAATTTCCATTTTGATTAATCTCTCTGCTTGGTTCTGTTTACATAATTTAAAAATGTGTCTAAGCAAAAGAACCATAATAATTACTCTAGAACCATCTGCCTCTTTGTGTGTCCAAATTCAGGGAGTGGCAGGCGTTAGCATTTGAAGTTATTTAAGTTTTTAACTAGTGAGGATACTTTAGAATTCATAAAGATTTTATGATGTATTTTCTAATCCATGTAACACTATACATTAATTATGGTGCGTATTTTTCAATAATTGCTCAAGAACTCAAACACCCAGGGTAAAGGAAAATCAGAAGTATTAATCTCTGTGGAGAAAGCTCACTAGGAAAAACTTAGGAATTTATTACATGACTTTATTATGGATTTACTGAGTATTGACAGTAAATTGTCAATTTGATTTCCTATCTTAGGAAACACAGCTTTGGATCACATGGTGGCTGGTTAGGAGGCCATAAAATTAAGAATCCTAAAAGCTAAGACTGTAGGAAAGATTATACTTGCTCTTGCTTATTTTATCATTGTAGACCAGTGATTATAATATTAGCAAAACACAGTGGAACACTGTTTTATATATAAAGCTTATATCACAAACCATTAAATGTGGTGTGTATTTCACAGTAGTTTTGCATTCACTTATCAGCACTGTCTTCTTGGGTATCTCTAATGACTGGCTGCAGGGATGTTGGAAACCACAAGAAGTGAGATATTAAGTTTTCTTGCTAAAGTCTCAGTTTATATGGTTTCTGAACTGGGTTAGGTTGAGTGGGAAGCAATCAACTAGGTGAGTAAGTAGTTTAATTTATAGATATTCTGACGGAAACAGGGATGTCTCTTTCTCTACCCTCCTTCTTCCCCTCAAATATTACCATTGAATCATCCATATTTTGTTATGTGGAAAAATGTGCATCTTTATCTACTTGGATTCAACACAGAAATAGCTACTTTCACCATTTTCTTTCTTTTCATACTCCTTCTAATTTAGACCTAAAGCTTTGGCTTAATTATAGAAAGATGAGTTTGATTGTAGGAAAGAAAACTTTTTCCTCTTATCTTCATTGTCCATATTTGAAAATTAGAAGAAATCTATAGTATAAAAGAAAAAATACAGTGAATATGGAGTTGATGGTGGGGGTTCCAATTCCACGTGTCCATAAGAAGACCATACCCCCCCCCCCATTTATTAGCAGGGTGACTGTGGAAAAATTGTATCACCACTTTTTAGTGCAGGTTTTCTTATTTGTAGAATCAAGGAAAGTTGACCTGATAACTTCATTTATTTTATTTTATTTATTTTAATTTTTTATATATGACAGCAGAATGCAATTTAATTCATTTTTCACACATAGAGCACAACTTTTCATGTCTGTGGTTGTACACAAAGTACACATTCGTGTTTTCGTACATGTACTTAGGGTAATGATGTCCATCTCATTCCACTTTCCTTCCTACCCACATGATCACTCCCTTCCCTTCCCTCCCTTTATGCTATCTAAAGTTCATCAATTCTTCCCACGCTCACCCCCACCATCTCCAATATAAATCAGCATCCTTATATCAGAGAAGATATTTGACATTTGTTTTTTGGGGATTGGCTTACTTCACTTGTTCTCCAACTCCATCCATTTACTTGCAAATGCCATGATTTTATTCTATTTTTTTATGCTGACTAATAGTCCATTGTGTACATATACCACATTTTCTTTATCCATTCATCTACTGAAGGGTATCTTGGTTGGTGCTGCTATAAACATCGATGTGGCTGTGTTCCTTTAGTATGCTATTTTTAAGTTCTTTGGGTAGGAACTGAGGAGTAGGATAGCTGGGTCAAATGGTGGTTCCATTCCCAGTTTTCCAAGCAATCTCCATACTGCTTTCCAGATTGTACCAATTTGCAGTTTCATTAGCAATGTAAGAGTGTGCCCTTTTCCCTACATCCTTGCCAACATTTATTGTTGTTTGTATTCTTAATAGCTTCCATTCTGACTGGAGTGAGGTAAAATCTTAGAGTAGTTTTGATTTGCTTTTCTCTAATTGCTGGAGATGTTGAGCATTTTTTCATATATTTGTTGATTGATTGTATGTTTTCTTCTGAAAAGCGTCTGTTCAGTTCCTTGGCTCATTTATTGTTGGGTTATTTCGTTTTTTTATGTTAAGGTTTTTGAGTTCTTTATATACCCTAGAGATTAGTGCTCTATCTGATGTCCATGTGGTAAAAATTTGGTCCCATTCTCTAGGCTCTATATTCACCTCACTGATTATTTCTTTTACTGAGAAGAAGCTTTTTAGTTTGAATCTATCCCATTTATTGATTCTTGACTTTAATTCTCATGCTATGGAAGTCTTTTTTAATTGGTTTTATTTTTTAAATACATGACAGCAGAATGCATTGCAATTCTTATAACACATATAGAACAATTTTTCATACCTCTATTTGTATATAAATTATGTTCACACCAATTCATGTCTTCATACATGTACTTTGGATAATGAAGTCTAGCACATTCCACTGTCCTTGCTAATCCCCTGCCCCCTCCCTTGCCTCCCACCCCCTCTTCCCTATCTAGAATTTATCTATTCCTCCCATGCTCCCCCTCCCTACTATGACTCAGTCTCCTTATATCAGAGAAAACATTTGGCATTTGTTTTTTTGGGATTGGCTAACTTCACTTAGCAGTATCTTCTCCAACGCCATCCATTTACCTGCAAATGCCATGATTTTATTCTCTTTTATTGCTGAGTAAAATTCAATTGCATATATATATATACACCACATTTTTTTATCCATTCATCCACTGAAGGGCATCTAGGTTGGCTCCACAGTTTAGCTATTGTAAATTGTGCTGCTATAAACATTGATGTGGCTGTGTCCCTATAGTATGCTGTTTTTAAGTTCTTTGGGTATAGTCCAAGGAGAGGGATATCTGTGTCAAACAGTGGTTCCATTCCCAGATTTCCAAGGAATCTCCATACTGCTTTCCATATTGACTGCACCAATTTGCAGTCCCACCAGCAATGTGTGAGTGTACCTTTTCCCCAACATCCTCACCAACACTTATTGTTGTTTGTCTTCATAATAGCTGTCATTCTGACTAAAGTGAGATGAAATCTTAGAGTAGTTTTGATTTGCATTTCTCTAATTGCTAGAGACAATGAATATTTTTTCATATATTTGTTGATTAATTGAATATCCTCTTCTGAAAAGTGTCTGTTCATGTCCTTGGCCCATTTATTGATTGGGTTATATGTTTTTTTTTTTGGTATTTAGCTTTTGGAGTTCTTTATATACCCTAGAGATTTGTGCTCTATCTGATGTGTGAGGGGTAAAAATTTGCTCCCAAGATGTAGGCTCACCTCACAGATTGTTTCTTTTGCTGAAAAGAAAGTTTTTAGTTTGAATCCATCTCATTTATTGATTCTTGGTTTTAATTCTTGTGCTATAGGAATCTTATTAAGGAAGTTGGGGCCCAATCCCAATGATGAAGATTGGGGACTACTTTTTCTTCTTTTAGACACAGTGTCTCTGGTTTTATTCCTAAGTCCTTGGTCCATTTTAAGTTAAGTTTTGTTTATGGTGAGAGACAGGGGTTTAATCTCATTTTGTTACATATTAATTTCCAGTTTTCCCAGCACCATTTCTTGAAGAGGCTATTTTTTCTCCAGTATATGTTTTTGGTGCCTTTGTCTAATATAAGATAATTGTAATTTTGTGTTAGTCTCTGTGTCTTCTATTCTTTACCATTGGTCTACCAGTCTGTTGTGGTGCCAATACCATGCTGTTTTTGTTACCATTGTTATGCAATGTAGTTTAAGGTCTGGTATAGTGATGCCACCTGCTTCACTCTTCCTGCTAAGGATTGCTTTAAGCTATTCTAGGTCTATTATTTTTCCAGGTGAATTTCATGATTGCTTTTTCTATTTCTATGAAGAATGCCATTAGGATTTTGATGAGAATTTCATTAAATATGTATAGTGCTTTTGAAAGTATGGTCATTTTGATAATATTAATTCTGCCTTTCCAAGAGCAAGGTATCTTTCCATCTTCCAAAGTCTTTTTTGATTTCTTTCTTTAGGGTTCTGTAGTTTTCATTGTATAGATATTTCACCTCTTTTTTAAAGTATTTTTTTAAATTTAAATTTATTATAAATAGGGTAGTTTTTCTCATTTCCATCTCAAAGTCTTTGTCACTGATATACAGAAATGCCTTTGATTTATGGGTGTTGATTTTATATCCTGCTACTTTGCTGAATTTGTTTACTAGTTCTAGAAATTTTCTGGTGGAGCTTTTTGTGTCTTCTAGGTATAGAATCATATCGTCAGCAAATAGTGCTAATTTAAATTATTTTTCCTATACATATCCATTTAATTTCTTTCATCTGTCTAGTTGCTCTGTCCAATGTTTCAAGGACTATGTTAAATAGAAGTGGTGAAAGAGGGCATTGTTCCAGTTTTTAGAGAGAATGCCTTCAATTTTTCTTCATTTAGAAGGATGCTAGGCTGGGGCTTAACATAGATAGCCTTTGTGATGATGTTGAGATATGTTCCTGTTTTTCTAGTGTTTTGAACATGAAGAGGTGCTGTATTTTGTCAAATACTTTTTCTGCATCTATTGAGATGATCATATGATTCTTATCTTTGAGTCTATTGATGTGATGGACTACATTTATTGATTTCCTTATGTTGAACCAACCTTGCATACCTAGGATATATCCCACTTGATCATGGTGCACAATCTTTTTGATATGTTTTTGTATTAGATTTGCCAGAATTTTATTGGTAATTTTTGCATCTATGTTCATTAGAGATATTGGTCTGCAGTTTTCTTTCTTTGATGTGTCTTTGCCTGGTTTTGGGATCAGGGTGATATTGGCCTCATAGAATGAGTTTGAAATTACTGTCTTTTTTTCTATTTCCTGAAATAAATTGAAGAGTATTGGTATTAGTTCTTCTTTAAAGGGTTTTAGAACTCGGCTATGTAACTGTCCGGTCCTGGGCTTTTCTTGTTTGGTAGGCTTCTGATGGCGTCTTCTATTTCATCACTTGATATTGGTCTATTTAAGTTGTGTATACTTCCTGATTCAGTCTGGGAAAGTTTATGACTTAATAAATTTGTCGATGCCTTCACTATCTTCTATTTTATTGGAGTATAAGTTTTCAAAATAATTTCTAATTATCCTCTCTATTTTTGTAGTGTCTTTTGTAATATTACCTTTTTCATCACATATGCTGGTAATTGAGTTCTCTCTCTCCTTCTTTTCGTTAGCTCAGCTAAGGGTCTGTCAATTTTATTTATTTTTTCAAAGAACCATCTTTTAGTTTTGTCAATTTTTCAATTGTTTTTTTTTATTTCATTGATTTCAGCTCTAATTTTAATTATTTTTTGCCTCTACTGCTTTTGCTGTTGATTTGTTCTTCTTTTCTAGGGTTTGAGATGTAAAATGAAGTCATTTATTTGTTGACTTTTTCTTCTTTTAAGGAATGAACTTCATGCAATGAACTTTCCTCTTAGAACTGCTTTCATAGTGTCCCAGAGATTTCGATATGTTGTGTCTATGTTCTCATTTACCTCTAAGAATTTTTAAATCTCCTCTTTGATGTCTTCTGCAACCCATTGTACATTCAGTAGCATATTGTTTAGTCTCCAGGTGTTGGAGTAATTTTTATTTTTTATTTTGTCATTGGTTTCCAATTTTATTCCATTATGATCTGGTAAAATGCACAGTAGTATGTCTACTCCTTTGTATTTGCTAAGAGTTGCTTTGTAGCATAGTATATGGTCAATTTTAGAGATGGATCCATGTGCTGCTGAGAAGCAAGTGTATCCACTTGATGCAGGTTGAAATATTCTATATGTGTCAGTTAAGTCTAAGTTATAGATTATATATATTATTGAGTTCTATAGACTCTTTATTCAATTTTTGTTTCAAAGATCTATCCAGTGGTGAAAGAGGTATGTTAAAGTCACCCAAGATTATTGTGTTGTGATAAATTTGACTCTTGAACTTGACAAGAATTTGTTTGATGAACATAGCTGCACCATTGTTTGGGGCATATATATTTATGATTGTTATGTCTTGTTGGTTTATGGTTCCCTTGAGCAGTATGTAATGTCCATCTTTATCCCTTTTGATTAACTTTGGCTTGAAATGTACTTTATTTGATACAAGGATGGAAACCCCTGCTTGCTTCCATAGTCCGTGTGAGTGGTATGATTTGTCCCAACCTTTTACCTTCAGTGTGTGTATGTCTTTACCTATCAGATGAGTCTCCTGGAGGCAGCATATTGTTCAATCTGCTAGTCTATATTTTTTGATTGGTGAGTTTAAGCCATTAACATTCAGGGTTACTATGGAGACATGGTTTGTATTCCCAGCCATATTTGTTTATTTTTGTTATTTAACTTGACTTTATTTTCTTCTCTGATTAATTTTTCCTTTAGGGTACTACCTCCCTCTGCTGATTTTCATTGTTGTTTTTTGTTTACTCTTCATGGGATATTTTGCCAAGGATGTTTTGTAGTGTCAGTTTTCTAGCTATAAATTCTTTTAACTTTTGTTTATCATGGAAGGTTTTTATTTCATCTTCAAATCTAAAGCTTAATTTTGCTGGATATAAGATTCTTGGTTGACACCCATTTTTTTTTCAGAGCTTGATATATGTTGTTCCAGGATCTTCTAGCTCTCAGGGTCTGTGTTGAAAAATTTGCCATTATCCTAATTGGTTTTCCCCTATATGTAATCTCATTCCTTTCTCTTGTGGATTTTAAAATTCTCTCCTTTTTCTCCTCATTTTCATTATAATGTGACTTTGTGTATATCTATTGTGATTTTGTACACTTGGTGTCCTGTAGGCTTCTTGAATTTGGATTTCCAATTTATTCTGTATGTTTGGAAAATTTTCTGATATTATTTAGTTGAATAGTTTGCTCATTCCTTTGGTTTGGACCTCTATGCCTTTCTCTATCCCCATAACTCTTAAATTTGGTCTTTTTATGCTATCCCATATTTCTTGAATGCTCTGCTCATGGTTTCTTACCATTATCACTGTGTGGTCCATATTCTTTTCAAGATTATATATTTTGGTTTCATTGTCTGATGTCCTATCTTCTATGTGGTCTACTCTGTTAGTGACTCTGTCATTTGAGCTTTTAATTTGGTTTATTTTTTTTTCATTTCAAGGATTTCTGTTTGGTTTTTTTGTAGCACCTCTATCTCCCTGTTGTAGTGATCTTTTGCTTCCTGTATTTGTCTATGTATCTCCTTGTCGAAGTGATCTTTCACTACCTATTTTTGCTCTCTTATATCTTCCTTGAGTTCACAGAACATTTTAACCATGAATATCCTAAACTCCTTCTCTGTCATTGCTCCTGCTGTGGCTGCCAATGGTTCTAATGATGTGGTGTCTTCATTTGTTTGGGGTACTTTCTTCCCTTGTCTTTTCATGTTGCTTGTGTGTCTTCCTTTCCAGCTCTGTGGGTCTAGATTGTTTTTGTTTGTATCCTATAGGCTTGTAATGCTCTTGTAGGGTTCCAAGACCTCTCCTTTGTGGGGAAGGACAATGTTAACGGATCCCAATATCAACAATATACCACCTATGAGCAATTTATTGTTATTAAGACATTTACAGTTTAGTCTTAATGTACAGAAATGTTGGATTCAATTATTATCTAAAATATAATCAGTAGTATTGTAAAAAGGTTTACAGTTTCTGACAGTGGACAATAAACTTGGGGTGGGGCTTAGGATGATATGCTGAGGAGGTAGGATGTGAGGACATAGAGTTAATATATCTTAGGAAGTATGAAGGAAAATCTAGTAAAGAGGGTTAGTAGCAAGAGAATAGACAGGAAGTAATTTAGGGTAGGCAAGACATGGGATGACAGTAGAGTACATAAAACAAACTCACATATGTATTTAGAAAAATACAGATGCTAAAAAAGTAAAATTTGGAGGGGGGAAAATGAAAGAATAAAAACGAAAAGAAAAAAGGGCATATACAACACCTCTATATTATATTATTCAGATGACTCAGTCCTCAAAGTTCTATTTCATGCAAAGTTCTTGGTTTCACATATGTTGGGGATGTGCGGGCTGGAGGATGGAGGGGTAGAAGAGAAAAAACCAACCAACCAACCAACCAACCAACACACAAACAAACAAAAAACTCGAAGGAAGAAGCCAGGATTGCAGCTAGCTTTAGAGATCCGTGTCTTTCCTGCTTCTCTCCTCATCCAGTAGGTGGCATTGTTTGTTGTAAGCTGGTGTCTCTGCCCTGCAGATGGTGGAGGTAACCAGTGTGGGAAGACTGATCCTGGCTCAGGGCACTTGGATGTGGGGAGTGGTACCCACCAGTCCCTGCAGAAAGACTACAGCCCGCTTGCTTGTATGACGTGAGCGCCCGGGGTACTATCTCCCTATCTTGCCTGGAGATTTCCCAGTTCCTGGTCTCTCTGTTAGGCTCCAGACTTTAGGCCTGTCTCCCTCTCCCCTATCAGTTCCCAGTTGAGGAGACTCTCATCCCAGGGCTCCTGTGGGCGGCTCCCTGGTCGCACTGCACACCTGTGTTTGGCAGCTACTGTGTTGGGTTACTGCCACTGGGAAGGGGAGAAGGTTGGAAATCTGGTACCTGGCCCCTGGAGATCCTATCTGGGCACTACCCCCAGCTAATATGGCAAGAATGTTGAGTCAAGATGGCGGCGGTCTGCTTTCAGTGCCTGGATGTCTGGTGAGTTGGGGGGGGCCTGGTGAGGTGGGGGGCCTGGAGAGGTGGGGGGGCTGGTGAGGTGGGGGGAGCCTGGTGAGGTGGGGGGAGCCTGGTGAGGTGGGGGGGTTGGTGAGGTGGGGGGAGCCGCAGGATGACCTTGTGCTGTGGGTACGTAGCAGCTGAGTGACTTGTGTAGGAGTGGAGCAAAGTCTTGGTGATCTGCAGATGTATTGATAGGTGATTCTGCTAAGGTGCTCGCCAAGTCTTGCGTGGACTGGAACTTCAGGCTTTGGGTCCTGCTCCAACGCCAGGTGTCCTACTCGAATGCTGAGGCCCAGAGCCCCGTGTCACAGCACTGGTGATTTCTGCGGAGAGCAGCTGGATAGGGGTCCTCTAACACTCTCAGAGATGGAGTAGTCTGACTAGGAGAGATCTGCGGGTCTGGCACCATGGACATGGGGTGGCTCACTCCCTTCCGGCTGCCATGTTTTCCCCTGAATCTCCTAGGAGTCTTATTAAGGAAGTTAGGGCCTAATCCAACATGATGGAGATTTGGGCCTCTTTTTTCTTCTATTAGGTGCAGTGTCTCTGGTTTAATTCCTAGGTCCTTGATCCACTTTGAATTGAGGTTTGTGCATGATGAGATAAAGGGGCTTAATTTCATTTTGTTGCATATGAATTCCCAGTTTTCCCAGCACCATTTGTTGAAGAGGCTATCTTTTCTGCAATGTATGTTTTTGGTGCCTTTGTCTAATATAAGATAACTGTATTTATGTGGGTTTGTCTCTGTGTTCTTTAATCTGTATCATTGTTGACCTCATAACTTCTAAAACTTCTATTACTGTGATTCTGTGTCTCTGTTTATCTTGAATATGTATTATGAACAACAGAATAGTGTAATAGTGTTGAACATCTTTGCTCTCAAATGTTCACAATCTAATCACAGTAGGAAGACAGAGCCATCATTAAGCTGATAGGAAAAGTACATATACATCCAATTAATACATCTTGAATTTTATTTCCCATGAACTTTGCAAATAGCTGTTCTTCCCTCTGTTTAGAAACACTCATTTTTTTAAATGTTTTTTTTTTCAGTTATACCTGACAGTAGAACCTATTTTGACATATTTATACAAACATAGATCTTATCTTATTCTTTTTTAAAAAATTTTTATTTTATTTTATTTTTTGGTACTGGGGATCCAACCCAGGGCCACATTCATGAAAGGCAGGCACTCTACCCCTGAGCCATATGCCCAGCCCCATTAGTTTACTTTACTGTGGTAAGAACAACTAACATAAGACCTACTTCTTAGAAAAGTTCAAAGTGTACAATACAGTATTGTTAATTATAGGCACAGTATCATACAGCAGATCTGTTGAACTTATTCATCTTGCATAAATGAAAGTTTTATGCATGTTGATTAGCAATTTATCATTTTTTTCCCCTCAGCCTCAACCACCATTCTACTTCCTAGTTCTGAGTTTGATTATTTTAGATTCTTCATTAACAGATGTTAAGGGTGTTTTTTTTCAGCCTCTTTCTACTTTGCCATCACTTCGTTCCATACAGTGGGATGGAGAAAGTGTGATGGTGTCTTGGTTCCATAGTATCTTAACACTATGTACATGTAAGACTGGGATCCTAATTAGAATAAGATAAGACACCAAAGACAATTAAGATCCCAGTCTTACATGTACATAGTGTTAAGATACTATGGAACCAGCCTAGGTACCCATAAATAGATGAATGGATAAAGAAAATGTGGTTTATATACACAATGAAATATCACTCAGCCATAAAGAAGAATGATTTTGTGACATTTGCAGTTAAATGGACGGATCTGAAACACTCTTTTTACCACCTCCAGGACACCACAGTGTCTTGGCTTTCCTCCTGTCTCACTAACTGTTCCTTCTCAGTCTCTTCACTTCCCTCTTTTCCTTACTAAATATTTTTGTTGCTTTTACCTGGGTCTCCTTTCACCTTTGTTTGCATATTTTCTCCAAGTATGATCCAACTGATACTCATACCTCTCAATATTATCTATATTCTATCAATTCCCACATCTGTATCATTAGCCTAGAGTTTTCCTTGAGCTATGTTTTATATTTCAAACTACTGATTACTTGATCACTATGTTTCATAGCTCTTAGAAGCTCATTTTAATACAACTTTAACTGAACTCTTGATTTCTCTATTCTCATCACTCTCAATTCTCTTAGTAAGACCAAAGGATTCCACTTATCTGTTGTGGTCTTAATCATTTTCCTATCAATTTATGTAGATTTTCCTATTTTAAAAGGGTCAATATATTTTTTTTTATCTGTTGTACATCCTGAAAATATTTTCTGCAGTTTTTTTTGTTGTTTGTTTGTTTTAAATTATGGACTTAAATCGCTTATTGTTACATGGTTACTGTTAACTTTAGGCAACATGATTAATAAAGAAGGAAAAGTGTTATTAATAACTAAAGTAATGTAGATTAAAAAATAATCAGCATATCATGTCTATTTGCAAAATATTTAAGTGAATGCAATGTTGCAGGATACAACGTTACCTTTAATTCTTATTGTCGATAGCATAACCTGGTTCAGCACATTTTAAAAGAATTCGAGTGTTATGCATCAAAATGTTGTTACTATCTTTGATCCAGCAATCCTTTTTCTGAGAAGAAATTTGGGAAAGGACGATATTTTGTATAAGAAAACCACAATTGTATCATTATTTATCACCTGGAAAAGATGAAACAATATGCATGACTATAGAGGAATAATTGCTTCCTAGTTTCTAGGCAATATTACACCATCATTATGTTTAATTTTGAAGTATTTTTAGAATTGTATAAAATGATTAACTCAGATGCTGGTATAAGTGAGATAAAACAGACATGAGTTCCCTCTTATTGGATCATGGGCAAATGGTGAATTCTTCACTATGGGTATGAGAAATGATGCCATATTTCAAGTAATCCAAGTTGCAGATATGTCGCGGGGTAGAGGATAATCATTAGAATACAGAGAGTCCCTGACTTATCATGGTTCAACTTAATGATTTTTTTTGACATGACAATGAGGTGAAAGTGTACCCATTCAACCATTTTGTTTTTTTTTTTTTTCTTTCAGCATGGTATTCAGTAGATTGTATGAGATATTCAATATTTTATTATAAAAAAGACTTTGTGTTAGGTGATTTTTGCCCTATTGTAGGCTACAGTAAGCATTCTAAGAACATTTAAGGTAGGGTAGGCCACATTATGATGTTTCATAGGTTATGTGTATTAAATACACTTTTGGTATGATATCTTCAATTTATGAAGGGTTTGCTAGGGCATTACTCCATCATAAATCATGGAAAATCTGTACAGGGTAATTTGGAGTCTATTACAACCAAAGTATCTTAGTTAGGAGGTACTTTTGAAGTTTAAGAAGTTTAAGATGGCAGTTTTCCATGTTTGCTTGTGATTTGGTTTAAATTAGAGGGAAAGTAGATATCTCAATCTCAATCATACACAATGTCTGAAAACAGTAGCCACACCGGCAGGAAAATATGAATCTGCCTCTGGTTGGGTCACAGTGGTGAATGGCAAATTTTGGTTTAATAGAAGGGGCTGGTGTCATTTGATGATGTTTACCTCTGCAAAGTATTCCAGTGTTCTTCGGATTGCTGAAGAACCTTACAACTGCCTCCAGCAAAATGATTCCTTCTCCAGGCAGGTAATCCAGTCAATCTAGAGGCTGAGGTCCCAGTGTTCACAGTACAGTGTTTCAATATAAAATCCCTTCTAAATAACCTATAAATAATCTAATTTAAGATCATCACGAATTCTACCTTGCAATCAATTAGGAAATAGCTTTACCTAAATAAGTATTTGGACTTTTTTTTTTTTTTTTTTTTTTTGGAATTGGCTAGGCTGGGCATTGTAAAGTGGCAATTTGGATACTTCAGGATTCAGTTTTTATCTTAATACACATTACCTGATTAATTCAGGAAAAAAATATAAAGAATTAACCTAGACATGGCTACTAAGTCCATGTAATTTTCCAGAAAAGAAAAGCAACATCTTTGAAGAACATTATATTTTAGGGTAAGAAAAAATATATTTTCCTTATTCCTATCTTTTGGTTAATTAGCTTGGCCCCTGCAACAAAAGACAGATACAGAAAAGTGTACTTAAATGTAAGTTTTGCTTGACATTGGAGCGAGTGTTCATAAGGAAATGAAGACCTGAAGAAACAGTTAAACCTGAATGTTTTTCATAGAAGAGTGGAGAGTTGTGGAGAAATCTGATAGGTCAAGAAGAGGATGGTATAATGGCAATAGATGGAGGGAAACAAAGGCCTATTCATTTATGTATCTCTGTGTGTCTCTGTGGCTTGAGAAAGAAGAATGTTTTGGTCTTTGAGGTATTAGGAAGACCTCTCTCAAATGATCATGTTACGTACAGTTTCCCTGGAAGGTCAAAAAAATTCTTCCTGGCTTTTAGGACCTGTTTCTTTGGGGGGAAGGGTGGTGCTTCTACCTTTCATTAGATTCCTTTACTCTGAAATATTCAATGTGCCAAGGACTCAGAGTTTGGGACAGCATATCCTGAACACCATAAATCTTTATCCTTCCAATTAATATTCTGCTCCAGAAAATATGAGGATCCTGTTCAACTTAAAGGTGAATAGGACTAGAAAATGATATTACTAAAATACCAAAAAATTCTTCAAGAAGATAAGCCAGGAAAGATATGAAAAAAATATTCAGAAAGAAATAAAATAAAAAGCCATTATTACTAAAGATAGAAGAAATGTAAATAGAATGGAAAAATATAAGTGAGAGAATCAGAAAATATAAATAGAATGGGAAATAGGTGAGAAAATACCTTAATATCAGAAGCCATTTAAGAAACCAAAAGACAAAATTCAGGTCTAGGAGGACACAGATATAACTTGCATTAGTATCGGCCCCCCACATCTTTTTTTTTGATTTCAAACTATGTTGGCTCAAAGTAAATGACATAACATCAATGCTAATTGGCTTTCATATGAACATACATATGAAGGTGGAAAATATAGAAAGGGGTTGAAGAAAGGAAAGTAGCTTAATGAATCAGCTGAACTGATGATTCTATGATGCATGAATGTAACAAATAATTACCCAAATGACTTTCTGTGGATTCAATTGAGAGAGTAATAGACTCAGCCTTATTTCCTTTCTCTGAATAGTCTTTTCCTAATTTATATGAGCTCTGGTTGAGCTGAGATTGAGGTTATTTTATTTTGACTTTGACACGTGAGCTCCTGTTTTTATCCACACAGACCAAATTAAATGTCTTTAAAGGAATTGATGAATTCCACCCATGAAACAATTTAAACAGCTGACATTTCTTTTTTAAATTAGTGTTTTGTAGTTATACATAATATTGGAGTTCACTTTGATATACAAGCATGAAGTATAATTTGATCTGATTCAGTCCCCAGTACTTCCCCGTTCTCTCCTCTCCTTCCTCCCCCTGTTCCCTTTCCTCTACTCTACTTATCTTTCTTCTATTTATTTATAGTTTTTATAAATCAGTGCATTCTGTATATACATAGAGGTAAAATTCACTGTGGGATATTTATATCCATACATAGAAAAGTCTGATCAGATTCAGTCCACCATTTTCTCCTTTTTCAGTTCCTCTTCCCTTCCCCTCAATTCCCTTCCTCTCCTTTGATCTATCTTCTATTTCCATAGGATCTGCCCTCCTCTTTCTTTACTTCTCCCCGCCACCCTTATGCATATGAGAGAAAACATTTGTCTCTTGACTTTCTGTGTCTGCCTTATTTCACTTAGCATGATGTTCTCCAGTGCCATCCATTTACCCACAAATGACATAATTTCATTCTTCATGTCTGAGAAAAAGTCCATTGTGTATATATACCACATTTCCTTTATTTATTCATCTGTTGACTGGTACCTAGGCTGGTTCCATAATTTGGCTATTGTGAATTGCGCTGCTATGAACATTGATGTGGTTGCACCCCTATAAGTTTGCTGGTTTTAGATTTATTTACCGAAGATGGTCATAACTGAGTCATATGATGGTTCCATCCCTAGGTTTTTGAGGAATCTTCATACTGCTTTCCAGAATTGTTATACTAATTTTCAGTCCCACTGACAAGGCATGACCATTCCCTTGTCAAAATTTATTATTATCTGTATTCGCAATAATCACCATTCTGATTGAAGTGAAACAAAATCTCAATGTAGTTTTAATTTGTGCTTCCCTGATTGCTAGAGATACATTTTTTTCATGTATTTATTGACCACTTGTAGTTTTTCTTTTGAGAGGTGTTTCTTAAATTCTTTTGCCCATTTAATAATTAGTGTTTTTTTTTTTTGGTTTTAAGTTCTTTGAGTTCTTTATATATTCTGGATATTAATCCCCTATCTGAGGAGTAGGTGGCAAAAAACTCTCCTTCTGTAGGCTCTCTCTTCACCTTCTTAATTGTATCCTTTGAACAATTAGCATTTATTGAAAGTCTATGAAATATCCATCTTCTATTTTTAATTGTCACAGCTGTTTTGGAAGCTAGATATTATAACTTTGGTCATTATTTCTAATCTGATAGAATCAGCAACTCAAAGAGTTAAGATATGGCTTTAATTTGAACACTGGTGTGTCTGCTTTCAAAGACCAGGCAATTTGTACTATATATACAGCTTTTTAAAAACAGTTGTTTCCCCTGTTAGGACTCAGCTTTGCCTGTACAAACATTGTGATTTCAGGTTATTTTTTTACATGATAAAGGTGAAGAAGAAAGAGTTATTACATAGGTATGGCATTTGCAGATCTTAGTATCGCTGGTTTAGGAAAGAATTGTAATGATGCCACTCAATATTCCACCTACTGCTGGTAAAAGGAAGATTAAAGGATTGGAAAATTTGACATGACTTTGATGTGTTAAATACTAAAGAGTGCTGCACAGGATGAAAATTCTTTGGAAGAAGTCTATGAGTATAACTATTTTTTGCAGGTGTTTTAGAGCAAAAATCTGCTCACTCAGTGATTCCACAGTTTTGGGAAGGATACAACTGGGAAAATTGTTATTTTATTTCATGTTAGTTTTTCAAGGAAGGTATATGGAAATGCCAGAAATACAGAGGTAATTATTTTGATTAAGTATTTGCATTACTCGTTATGCTGGTAAAATCAATTTGTATGTTACAGAATCATTTGTCAAAAAACTTGGAAATATGGCAGTTTGGTAATTGCAGCAAAGGCAATTATATTTGGTCTCTCGATTAAGGAGAAAGTATTAGTCATTAATTAACAAAATTACAAAGACTCAATTAAAATATACACTTTTTTGTTTGATGAATGCATGGCAATTTGACATTTATCAAAACCTGTTGCAGTTTGAGTAAGGAAGTCCAGACTTTCTCAGCATTAAAGGAAGAAGAATATAAACTTTGTTGGTAATCTACAAAATGAATACCGAGAAAAAGCATATCAAGAAGGAAAAAAAAATGTTGATTTATCGAGACATCCTAAACTACTAGGGAGAAAGGATCCACATTGGCAGACTTGGAATATAGCCTTGTGTTTGGCTGTGATTCAAATTACAAATCTGTGTTTAACCAGATGACAACTTAGGTCAAGATCTGAGTTGTCTAACAGCTTGATCCAGACCTTTTGTGAAGCTCTGCCAACCTTTGAGACTTCCCTCAGCATCTGAGTTGACATGGAGAATCATTAAATATTCTGGGATTGCGTCAGGAGTCTGTGCCTAAATAAGTCTCATTTCTTTTAAAACTATGGATTAATTTCAATTAAGCATGCAAAGGTTCTTTTAGAAACTTTCTTGTGTGGGCTGTAGCTCATTTTCATTTCTGTGGGTTTCCCCCCAGCATTTAGGACAATTCATTAGAAAAGCCACCAAATGTATTTGAGGTAACCAATTAATTCTTTGAGAGGCAACAATTAATATGCAAATTGCATCACATTTAGAGTCTCCGGAGGAATGAATTACATTAAAGATATACAGGTCTTCAGATATTTAAAAAGCTATTGTTTTGCCATTATGAATTTTCAAAATCCATGTGATTTTTCTTATATGGTTCATTTTATTATCTTCTTGCCTAGAAGTATCAAGACAAATGACCATGCCTGTCTTAAATGCATTATATCAGGATACAAACCAAAGGATATTGAATATGATAGTCACACTGACAAAAGACCTGATGAGGCAAATAACAACATACATAAATATGAATGAATAACAGAATAATTACATCAAAAATAAATAATCAATGCTATTTCCTTCTCAGGAACAGGGAAGTAAAGGACTGAGGTCATCTGGAGAACATTAACAAACAGGCATAATCTTTACTCATGCACGTAATCTTTACTCTGTAGTGCAATTAGGAATTATATGGTTTTTCTTTTCTTATTTTGTTTCTTTTCTTTTTTTTTTTTTTTTTTTTTGGTACTGGGGATTGAATTCAGCGGCACTCAACCACTGAGCCACATCCCAGCCCTATTTTTAAATTTTATTTAGAGACAGGGTCTCACTGAGTTGCTTAATGCCTCGCTTTTGCTGAGGCTGGTTTTGAGCTTACAATCTTCCTGTCTCAGCCTCCTGAGTGGCTGAGATTACAGGCGTGTGCCACGGCACCTAGCTATATGATTTGTCTTGATGACTGAATAATATTAGGAGATATGCATAGTGGTAATAAGACAACTTTAAAATAGTGTCTAATACTAAAGAGCTTTCTCTTCTAGGTATTTGGCAGGTCATCTAAGTTTCCAATCAGCTCTATGAATGCAGAATTTGCATTATCATCTCATAGGTTGGGAATCAGTGAGTACAGTGCTTTACCCTTGGCTGCCCAGATAGCAGGGCCAGGATTTGAGCCCAAGTACATACCACTGAAGACCACATTACTCACCATTGTCCCATTTCCAAGAAGGGGGCTAGACAATCACTGGCATTTTTCTGAGATTAAGTATTAAGCTATTGAACAGTTAGATGAACATTTTTGTTTTGATCATTAGCACCATGTTTACTTCTTGCTATTATTATTTTAAATATGCAATAAGAATTAATGTGCATGTGTCTTACTTTTCCATTGAGCATGGGAGGCTTTGTATGTATCATCTTGTCCCTTAGCCTCAAATTTACTAAGAGATTGAAGAAGTCAAATAAGTAGGGAATACTGAGGTAACTACACAGATATTGGTAGTGAATATTTGCAAGACAATCAAGGGAAGCATCAAATCCTTTTTGGAAATAGTTACTTTGTATATACTACACTGTACTCAGATTTGCTTCATTTTTTCTGTTTGTCTACCATTATCTGTCACTATCATTATGATTATTATAATCCTTGTTTTTTCCCCCCAAAAGATTTGTGAAAACTGCTTGGACCCTGTACTCAAGAAAAAGTTAATTTTGGCTTAACATATTAATTAACTCAGCTGACAAGTGGTTATCAAGTAAGAATTTCATGCAAAACACTACTTTGTAATAATAATTTTAAAATACTCCTACTTTCAGTGGGTGTTTTGTAATAATTATTTAAAAATGCTCCAACTCTCAAGAAGCTGCAGTTTAGTTAGGCCAACAAATCATAGACATAATTATAATCCAAGGACTCTTAAGATCAGATTTTTAAAAAGAACAGATTATTGTGTGGGAATTCTTAGGTTATTTCCAAGTGAGGATTAATAATAGGGAGTTTTGTACTAGGGTTGTTAAGAAGGGGTTTTCGAATTGAGTTTTGTAGGAAAAAAGTTGGGTGAGTATTTATTATGTAACAGTTTTTTTCCAAATTTAATCTGAAAAGTAGATTAGACTTTATTGAGAAAAATACCTTAATAGGCTAGAGAGTCAGTAGCACAGTGTGAACCAAGTCTCTGTGGCTTACTTGCTGGATGATCTTGGGCAAATTACTATGTCTCTACTTCTTCACCTGAATAATAGAGATGATGAAAACCACCTGCAAACACTGGTAATCCACTTATAAAATACTGGTAAAATAGGGATGATCAATCTTATGGGGTTGTCCTGACTGATTATGTGAATTAACATGGGTAAAGCAGTCACAACAATGCTTGGGACTATGTAAATGGTAGCTACTAGGGTTATCATCATTTGACCAGGATGGGGAATTCTAATCAAGGGTGTGCATTTTAGATACATAGATTTTTTTATGTCTGTATTCATTTTGTTGATTTTATTTTTTTAAATACACAACAGTGGAATGCATTACAATTCTTTTTTTTTAAAGAGAGAGTGAGAGAGGAGAGTGAGAGAGAGAGAGAGAGAATTTTTTAATATTTATTTTTTAGTTCTCGGCGGACACAACATCTCTGTTGGTATGTGGTGCTGAGGATCGAACCCGGGCCGCATGCATGCCAGGCGAGCGCGCCACCGCTTGAGCCACATCCCCAGCCCCTACAATTCTTATTACACATATAGACCACAATTTTTCATATCTCTGTATATTAAGTAGGTTGACACCCAATTCCTGTTTTTATACATGTACTTTGGATAGTGATGTCCATCACATTCCACCATCCTTGCTAATCCCCTGCCTCCTACCTTTACCTTCCACCCCTCTGCCCTCTCTAAAATTCATCTCTTCCTCCCATGTTCCCCATCCCTACCCCACTATGAGTCAGCCTCCTTATATCAGAGAAAAAATTCGGCATTTGTTTTTTTGGGATTGGCTAACTTCACTTAGCATTATCTTCTCCAATGCCATCCATTTACCTGCAAATGCCATGATTTTATTCTCTTTTATTGCTGAGTAAAGTTCAATTGTGTATATTTATTTAAAATATTTATTTAAAAATGTTCTGTGTGTCTCCCTATCTATTCTTCTGCCACATTTTTTTTTATCCATTCATCCACTGAAGGGCATCTAGGTTGGCTCCACAGTTTAGCTATTGTGAATTGTACTGCCATAAACATTGCTGTGGCTGTGTCCCTGTAGTATGCTGTTTTTAAGTCCTTTGGGTACAGATAGAGGAGAGGAATAGCTGGGTCAAATGGTGATTCCATTCCCAGATTTCCAAGGAATCTCCATACTGCTTTCCATATTGGCTGTACCAACTTGCAGTCCCATCAGCAATGTATGAGTGTACCTTTTTCCCCACATCCTCACCAATACTTATTGTTGTTTGTCTTCATAATAGCTGCCATTCTGACTGGAGTGAGATGATATCTTAGAGTAGTTTTGATTTGCATTTCTCTGATTGCTAGAGATAATGAGCATTTTTTCATTTATTTGTTGATTGATTGTATATCCTCTTGTGAGAAGTGTCTATTTAGGTCCTTGGCCCTTTTTTTTGACTGGGTTATTTGTTTTTTCGATGCTTAGCTTTTTGAGTTCTTTATATGCCCCAGAGATTAGTGCTCTGCCCCCATGTGTGAGGGGTAAAAATTTGCTCCCAAGATGTAGGTTCTCTATTCACCTCACATATTGTTTCTTTTGCTGAGAAGAAACTTTTTATTTTGATTCCATCCCATTTATTGATTCTTGGTTTTAATTCTTGCACTATAGGAGTCTTATTTAGGAAGTTGGGGCCTAATCCCACATGATGAAGATTAGGGCCTTTTTTCTTTTTCTTCTTTTAGACACAGAGTCTCTGTGTTTTAAGCTACTCCATCTATGGTAATTTGTTGTAGCAATTGAAATGGACAAAAGCAACAACAACAACTTTATTTTCTAATGAGAATTTAGCCAAAATGAAATAAAAAAAGATCATTTCATTGTCATTCTAGGTCTTTGATCCATTTTTAGTTAAGTTTTGTGCATGGTGAGAGATATGGGATTAATGTCATTTTGATTCATAGATGTTAAGGCGGGAATAATTTCATACATTTCAGAAATGAGAAATAAAGTGCTGTGAACTAAACCAATGGCAGAAGAATAGATAGAGAGACACACAGAGCTTGTCTCCTATTAAAACAAAAAACAAAAACAAAAACAGAACAAACAAAAAACTTCCTTTTTTTTGGTTTGAAGAAAATGTGTTTTAGTTTGGATTTTCAATAATTATAATTCTTATTTAGTATAAGGCATATTTACAGGTCAGATAAAGATTAAGTTTTAGGGATACATAAACCATTAAACTATTGTTGAATACTCTACTTCCCTTTGGCTTGGAAGTCATACATTCTTTTTATAAGACCATAAAAGGAAACACATCATTCTCAATATTGCTGGATAAAGTACTTAACATAGGACAGGTTGGAATCCACTGAAAATTAATCGGACTTGGAAGAGGATACCTCTGGAAGAATTCCCTTCATGAAGATTGCAAGTGCTTGCTATTACAAAGGCATTGCTATTCTTAGTATTTTCAGAGAATAAAAACTGTTCTCAATACTATACAACACTAACACCTAATTTATATAGGAAACATCTTCCTATTGTTTGGACAGAGTCCTCCAAAGGCCCCGTTACCAGCTGTGGTGCAATTGGGAGGTTGTGGAGCATTTAGGGGTTTGAGCCCAGTGGAAGGAGTTTAGGTCTTTGCCTGTGTGTCTTCAAAGGAGGATATTGGGATCCCAGCCTCTTCCTATCTTTCTCTTTCTTGCTTCCTGGCTGCCAAAAGGTAAATAAGCCTCCTTGCCATAAGCACATGTCTTGATGTACTGTGCTGCCACAGGCCCAAAAGTGACAGAACCAACTGACCATGGACTGAAATCTCTGAAACTCTGAGCCAAAAAAAAAAAACCTCTTTGCTTTTTTTAAAGTTAGCTCAGGTATTTTGTCAAAGTAACAGAGAGCTGACACTTCCCATTTCTTCAGAAGTTATCTATCATTGTGATTGCTTAGTCTATTCCATATTATTAGGCTAGATAGACATTTTCATGTCTATCTTTTCTGATCTCATTGTAGTCCTAAAGTATATTGATATATTTTCATAGGGCTACTCAGATTTTCATAATAAAAACACACTTGAGAATCTTCTTGAAATGGATTTAGTTGTGTGGTAATTGGTTTTCCTACTACTGAATTTTGCACAACATGAGGAAGAGCTGGAGCCAATTTATTAACTAATTGGACATCTTGGGCTTGGGAGATACTTGGAAAAGAAAATAAGGTGAAACTAGTGTGACATGAATATAAAAGGTCCTCCTGACAATGGAATAGAATATTTATTCCTTTGCCCATAGATTATTTCCTCTGCAAATGTGTTGAGAGCCACAGCAGAGTTGGAATGGCCCCTGGCATTTTGCCAGAAGTAATGGTTGAGAGGCGAGCCATTAAGATGATGCTGGATTGATTCAATTATATATTAGACCTTTACACCAGTAATAGGGCGGATCTTGCTGCCTTGGGCGCCAGCTACTTTGGAGTTCCTGTTGAGTTCTCTAGCGGGGTTCTGAGAGAGTGAATGTGCGTGCAGCCGGGGCCATGGAGGAACCCAGCAACACCATCAGGGTAGTGCCCAGGACGTATTATCCATCAGATCTCTCATCAGAGGGAGCGCAGGGTTGGACATCTGCGCCTCTGCCAGAGCAGTACTAACTCCAGAGATGGGAGTTCAAATCATTCCCACAGGAGTAAAAGGACCTCTTCCCCAGGGAACAGTAGGCTTGTTGTTAGGATGCAGTTCTTCTACTCTAAAAGGACTTATGATAAGTCCTGGGGTAATTGATCCCTATTATGAAGGTGAAATAAAAAATTATAGCTAGTTTTCCAAGAGGTATATCAGTAATTTCACCAGGAGATAGAATAGCACAGTTATTAGTAATACCCAGCCTGCGTGATAAATTTTCCAGTAGGACTATAGAAAGAGGTTCCAGGGGATTAGGCTCCACAGGTGTAGATTGGGCTATGCTGTCTTTAAATTTAAGTTCTCACCCAATGCTAAAACTAAATATTCAAGGACATGAATTTAATGGGCTACTGGATACAGGTGAAGACCTTAGCATCATCTCTCTTCAAGAATGGCCAAAACATTGGCCATTACAACAAGCCACTCAAACACTTTGAGGCCTAGGAGTGGCAACTAATCTCCGTACAGGCCACCAACTGCCACAGTCTGGCTGGGCATAAATCATGAGCCACTCAAGCAGGAACAAACTTTATTTCCGAACTCCCACAGCACTCCACCCACACTCCCCGGGAACTCTCCCAAATGCCACCTACGCGGCTCCTCCTGGAACACACCACACACCAACCAGAACTCCCCCCCTCCCCCCCTGAGCGCGCATTCACTCTCAAAACCCTGAGAGAACTCAAGGGGAACTCCAAAGTAGCAGGAACCGCCCTATTACTCATATAAAGGTCTAATATACAATTGAATCAATCCAGCATCATCTTAATGGCTCGCCTCACAACCATTACTTCCGGCAAAATGCCAGGGGCCATTACAACTGGCTGTGGCTCTCAACACGAATGCTGTGGCTCAGAAATACACTGAAAATGAAGTTATTATTTCCTGAAAGATGTCCCAGAATTCAAGTGAATCATTTGGTGTTTGATGTTTGGTGGATAAAAATATTGGTATATTTTAACAGATTGGTATTTTGTATTTCAGAACCCTTTGTTTCAAATAATAGTCACTCAAGTCAAAATAGTTGAAGTAAAGAAGAGCAGTTATTAACTCATTTAACTGGGAATTTCAAAAGGTGATTCTGACTTCAGGCACTGGCAGGGATACAAGCAATGTCATTTGGTTTCATCTCACTTTCTCTGAACCTTCCCTTCTTATGTGGCCTGTATGCTCTCTGGCTAGGTTTCTCAATGTGGCAGAAAAGATGGGTGTGGAAACCCAAAGCTTAAATCCTTTTGGTTTTAGCTTTAAAAGAAAAAAAAAAGCATCCCCCTCTCAAATGCATGGATGAATTCTAAGACTCTGGGCTTGCAGATGTCCAAGGTCCTATCCTGTGTGACAAAAGTATTCTTAAACATTCACCTGTGTATATATCACTTGATGACCCTGTGGGAATGCAGGTTCTGATTCAGCTTTCTTTAACATTAACTTTGTGGGTAACTTGACTTCCAAGGCCAGAAATCAATAACGTTTGATTGATATCAAGGAAGGAAAAAACAACAACAATCCATGCAATAAATAGAAATGAAGAAGTTGAGGGCTGGGATTATGGCTCAGCGGTAGAGCACTCAGCATGGGTGGGACCCAGGTTTGATTCTCAGCACCACATAAAAATAAAGGCATTGTGTTGTGTCCATCTACAAAAAAGATATTCTCTCTCTCTCTCTCTCTCTCTCTCTCTTCCTCTCCCTCTCCCTCCCCCTCCCCCTCTCCCTCCCCCTCTCCCTTTCCCTCTCCCTCTCCCTCTCCCTCTCCCTCTCTGTCTTTCTTTAAAAAAAAGTTGAAGGAGGTTGTTAGTAGAAAAAAAAAAGATGAACAAGTATAATCAAAATACCTGGGTAATAAATTTAAGGCTCACATAAAACAGTGCTAGGATTTGAATGTTTATATCCCTCCCTGCAAAATTATTATGGAATCCTCACCCTAAGGTGAAGATTGTGGGAAGAAGGATCTTTGGGATTGATTAAGTCATGGGGTTACCATGAATGAGATTTAGTGCTCTTATAAAAGAAGCCCCTAAGATCTCCTTTGCCCCTTGCACCATGTAACATTAGAATGGGAAGATGATTATCTATGAGGAAGTGGGACCTCACCAGACACGCATCTGCCAGTGCCTTGTCTGCCTTGGATTTCTCACAGAACTGTGAGAAATATATTTTTAAGCTACTCCATCTATGGTAATTTGTTGTAGCAATCCAAATGGACAAAGGCAACAACAACAACTTTATTTTCTAATGAGAATTTAGCCAAAATGAAAGAAAAAAAGATTATTTCACTCTCATTATTCTTAATTTTATCCAAATGATAATTATGGTCATTTACATGGAGATTATATTATATGGATGTACACAATCTCACTTCATTTACACAAAATTCCTGAAAGTTCTTTGCAATTCTTCAGTATCAAATGAATCTAGGTCACTTCCCTCTCTAGCAAACATGGTAGTCTTCTGAATTTAGCTCTGAGGAAGAATCAGGTATTCTTACCTTGCTCCCATCCAGGGAGAAAAGCCAGGGAACATCTTCTTGATTGATAAGCTGTTAAAATGTCTCTTTCCTTGTGTCTAGACCAGCTCCATCTTTTAAACTCTTTTGCTAGTTTTGGATTTCAGAGACGAGGTGTCTTTGTTCTGATGTTGGCTGTAAATCAGGACCTGTGTTCTCTGCTCTTGGTTGTACTTGATAAAGTTTCTAGATCCTGAGTCTGAACCTGACAGTATCTGGAAAATAATGGTTTGAGTTTGTTTGTCTCAGTTGCTCCGTGGGATTCCTTTTTTCTTTTAATTTTCTTATCCCAAAACTGCTCACACATTTTGATTCCAGACACCTTAATTCATATTTATCATAATAACTTTGATGAGAATGATGAAGAAACTGACTTTTACTGAATATTTACTACATTCTAGGCACAAATATAAGTGCTTTTTGTGCAGTAACACTGTTAATTTTCCTAATAATAATAAGCATAATAATTGTCCTCATTTTATAGATGGGGAAATGAAGGCACAGAGAAATGAGTTAATTTGCCCAAGTTTTCAGAGGTAGAAGAAAGTAGGTGAGCCAAGGTTTGAGCCCAGGTGGTTGGTTCTAGAATTCCCTATCGTCAAGGAGAAAAGTATACTATCTAGTGATTTAATATTAATGAAAACAATAGCAATTTTTCATTATGTTTCATACTGCCTTTCCATAATGATGATGATGATGATGATAAACATATAGCATTGATACAGAGCATTCTGAATCACAAGATACTTGTTGAAAGAACGAAAAAGTCTCTGTCAGAGCAAATGCCCATTTATTGAGGAACAGCCCCGCATATTTATAGAGCCGGGGGTGGTTTGACAGTTGGCATGGGGTGCTTTTTTATTGGTGGGTAAGGATCACATGAGCAGCAGGGCTAGTCTGATTGGTGGGTAAGGATCAGCAGAGCCAGCAGGGCTAGTCTGATTGGTGGGTAAGGATCAGGTGAGCCAGCAGGGCTAGTCTGATTGGACGGCAGGATCATGTGAGCCACCAGTGCTCACCATTGGATGGCTTTTCTTGGGGGATGGGGAAGTTAGTCTTTGGAGCCAGGGAGACTCCCAACATTCCCCTCTCTTTGTTATTAAATGAGAGTGGGCGTTGACTAATTCTGGCTGCTTCCTGTTGAAATGGGGCGTTGTGGGAGAAAGAGGAGGGAAGTAAGGAGCCCCCACAGGATGGCTAAGAAGACCGGTATCAACGAAGGTTCCTTGCCACCACAGATCCATGATGATGTCAGTCCATTCGGCATAGGTCTCGACTGGAGGTATCATCAGTAGCCAGGAGTTGGTAATTCCTGAGGAGAAGCTGGTTAACTTCCAACACTTGTGCTGCTTTATTTTCCAGAATAGCAGCTCTTACTTAGAATACTGATAAAATATGGAGGCATCATAGTCAAAAGATATGTGTAGACTCAAGATCAACTGATTAACAGGGGTAATTATTTAGAAGACATGTTGAGTGTCATGTAAGAGGATAGACAAAGGGCATCAGTACTGTCTCCAAAATTTTATACCATGCTCAGTAAAACAAAGTGGTGGGTAAATCCAGCTTATTTTCATAAACATTTGCTGTCATTCAAGGATTTATCAAACTTTTCCTTTTAATTACAGAGAATATTGGTGCTAAGAGAAGTTCTGTGATGTCCAAATTGTTAGTGATTCTAATGAAGTTTCAGTTCTCTGTATTGATAGGTGCCCAGTGCAACTGTTCTGTTTATTGCTTTTTAATCTAGATCTGTCCAAACCCTTTCCAGAAACTAATTAAGATTTCTAGAAGTGGTATAGGTATATTTTAAAAGGCGCCTAATCTTGATGAGCAACCCTGTTTAAGAACCACCGTGCAGGTGGGCTTTAGAGCCAGAAGAATTTTGGCAAAAGAAATCAGCCAAAACTTGGATGAATAACCTCATAGTCACTGGCTGAGCTGGTGATAAGACTCACTTAGTTCTGTTTCCACTGCTTTGATCTCTGGTTGATACTATTGGTATCCCTAAGAAGCAGCTAGAGAAGATTTCTCTCACTGGGACCCTTCTGCTTTGCCTTTTTAAGTGGCCTAGAAATAGTAGAACTAACAACATCCACATGATGTGAGCAGCCTGCTCCTTCTGTCCTCAGAGGAGGTTCTGGTTCTGATCTTAGGAGCCCAGCTGGAACACTGGTCATGATATGTGAGTATCCTGTTACTCTCTCTGCCACTTATTCCTCAATCTCAATTACCATGTTTGAAAAGTGATTCTATATTCCCATCTAACCAATGCTATCTTTGTTAAATATCTCACTTTTTCACCAAACATTTAAAACCCATGGAAGGAGGAAGTATACCCTCTGTGGTTTTCCCTAGTTCTGATTGCCTCATAGCCTACTGGGAATCTGTATTGTTGATACCATATTATATATTATTTCTCATTATAAATGGATCTTTACCATGAGTTTCTCTTTTATTTTTTACCTGGATATAAACTAAAAGAAAAATATTAAGAGTACTTCTGATATTATTTAATTTTCCACATTCTAGGTATTCACTAATATAGCAAAGTTGATAAGGAAGATCTCTACTGGCAAAGAAAGAGAGAGCAGGTGCCTTTGTAATATGTGCTTTCTTTCAGTTCTAAAATAATGTGACTCTTATTCTGCCTTAACATAAAAGACAGTAAGATGCCAAACTTTCCAAGCTCGGTTAGTCCCAGATATGAAGGGGTAGAACAACCCGAGCATTTGTTAATGTGTATCAGGAGTACAGAATTTTATGTACTAATCACAATTATTCAATAATGCAAAATACCACACTTTCAGTGAATGTCATAAGCCACCCCACCAGCTAAGTGTACATTTAAATCTGTTCTTTTCTTGACAGCATACAGATCATGCTGACCTTGAGATTGGAAGATGCAGAACTTACTGGTAAAGCTTAGATCTAAAATGTGCTTAATTCAACATCTCAAAGTTTATAATGAAACTGAGAAATATTTAGAATGTTAGTTGTTATAACTTTTAATCCCAAGATGAGGACTTTAAATTGTATAAATCTAAGACTTTATAAATCTTAGGAACTCAAATGTTTCTGTACCCTTAATGTTTGTATAAATTAGAAATAAAACCATTTTTTTCAGAAGGTGACAAAAAGGGATTTTAACTCCTGCTCCAGGGGTTGAACCCAGGGCCTTGACAAAGGCTAAGCAAGTTCTCTACCACTAAGTTATATTCCCAACCCTTTTTATTTTATTCTGGAGATGGGGGTCTGACTCAGTTGCCTAGACTCATATCAAACTTGTGATTCTACGGCTTTGGCATTCTAAATAGCTATACCACTGTGCTCAGCTGATTTTGCTCATCTTAACCTTGTAACTGAGTTGAGGGGAGAAAAATAATCTTTAGAAAATTTATATGTATAATCCAATACTCATAAATATATGTGTTTAAAACAAACACTTTAGTGTGAGCTTTCAGGGAAAACAGTCCTGGATTTTAATACCTCAGGTTTGCCTGGTAGAAGTAAACAAAGATTTTTCTCAGAACTTTCATTTTAGGCGTGAAATTTCCCATAAGTCAAGGTAAAATTACATGAGTGCACAAAAATCACAAAACACCCAAGTACATACGATACCATAAGAAATAAAGCCAAAACCAAAACAGAACTTCAGAGAACACAGATATCAGCAGAGAATAGAAAATAAATGTTTAGAAAGATCAAAGAGGAGTTGAAAGTGTAATAGAAAAAAATAACTATTTAAATTTTCTTGGTAGGTAATAAAGGAAATATAACACAAAAAGGAAAAAAAATAATCAAAATTTAAATATGTATAAATAAATTTAACAGTGGGTGTGAGATAGTTAGAGAAAGTTAACATAGTAGAATATAAATCTGAAGAAAAAAACTCCTCACAATTCAGAAAAGTTAAAAAAATATTAAGACATATATAGGATTTAAAAAACAAAAAGACATGACATAAATTTAATCAGAATTCTAAAAATGGAAATTTGAAAGTTAATGGGGGAAGAGTAGAATGTATTAAAAGACAATGGTTGAGAATTTCTCTGAATTGATCTGACAACCATCCTTATATATAAGAAGTTCATTTAATCCAAAATATGATCATTTAAAAGAAACCACACCTGGGCCCCATATTATTTGAGATTGTAAATAGAGGGGAAGAGAGAGAGAGAGAGAGAGAGAGAGAGAGAGAGAGAGAGAGAGAGAGAGAGAGAGAATGCATGCCAGCAAGAGCGAGGTTAAATTTTAAAGCCAAAGAAATCAAAGATAATTTACCAACAAAAATGGAAACTGACATCTAACTTTGGTAAAAAGTGAAAATAATTGTCAAATTAGAGTTCACCAAATCTTTCAAGAATGAAATCAACATAAAGAGAGCTTTAATTAAAAACTGGCAGGGTTACCTCTAGCCAACCCTCGCTGAAGGAAATTCTAAGGGATGTACTTTGGGAAGAAGAAAGATATTCCAGAAAGACTGAGATACAAGAAGGAATGTAGCACAAAGAAATTGCTAAGTATATAGGAAACTGTAAAGGAATATTGAAAGTAAAAGAGTAACAATATTGCTAATTTCTTGGATTGTAAGAAGGATAGTATTGACATTGTGAATAATATATAAATAATTCAAAGACTCTTAGAACCTCTGTTTTGTGCAATAAGTATGCATATTAAATTGTGGGGTAATGCTAAAAGAATAGAAATGTAGTATATGCTTCCAAGCTGAAGGCAGGGAAAAAAAGAACATAAAGAATTAAAACCAAGAATCAATAAATGGGATGGAATCAAAGTAAAAAGTTTCTTCTCAGCAAAAGAAACAATCTATGAGGTGAACAGAGAGCCTACAGCCTAGGAGCAAATTTTTACCCCTCACATATCAGATAGAGCACTAATCTCTAAGGTATATAAAGAACTCGAAAAGCTAAGCACTGAAAAAGCAAATAACCCAATCAACAAATGGGCCAAGGACCTGAACAGACACTCCTCAGAAGAGGATATACAATCAATCACCAAATATATGAAAAAAAGCTTATCATCTCTAGCAATTAGAGAAATGCAAATCAAAACTACTCTAAGATATCATTTCACTCCAGTCAGAGTGGCAGCTATTATGAAGACAAACAACAATAAGTGTTGGCGAGGATGTGGGGGAAAAGGTACACTCATACATCATTGCTGGTTGGACTGCAAGTTGGTGCAGCCAATAATGAAAGCAGTATGGAGGTTCCTTGGAAATCTGGGAATGGAACCACCATTTGACCCAGCTATCCTTCTCCTTGGTCTATACCCAAAGGACTTAAAAACAGCATACTACAGGGACACAGCCGCATCAATGTTTATAGCACCACAATTCATAATAGCTAAACTGTGGAGCCAACCTAGATTCCCTTGAGTGGATGAATGGATAAAAAGAATGTGGCATATATACACAATTGAATTTTACTCAGCAATAAAAGATAATAAAATCATGGCATTTGCAGGTAAATGATGGTGTTGGAGAAGATAATGCTAAGTGAATTTAGCCAATCCCCCCAAACCAAATGCTGAATGTTTTCTCTGATATAAGGAGGCTGATTCATAGTGGGGTAGGGAGGGGGAGCATGGGAGGACTAGATGAATTCTAGATAGGGCAGAGGGGTGGGAGGGAAAGGGAAGAGACATGGGATTAGCAAGGGTGATGGAATGTGATAGACATCATTATCCAAAGTATATGTATGAAGACACGAATTGGGTGTCAACATACTTTATATACAACCAGAGATATGAAAAATTGTGCTGTATACGTGTAATAAGAATTGTAATGCATTCCGCTGTCATTTATTTTTTAAAAACTCAATAAAAAATAAATTAATTAAAAAAGAGAAAACAACAAAAACAACAACAGCAACAAAATCTTGTTCAATTGAAAAGAGGTCAAGAGGAAAACAAACACATATGCAAACAAAACCCCAGAAATAGTTTAACACAAAAAGACAGGTTTACATATGTCAGTAATCATAATAAACGTAAATGGACTAGCTCTCCATTTAAAAGAAATTATCAGAGTCTGTAAAACAAAAATCAAAACCTCATCTATTATAGGAGATACATCTAAATCTAAGGACACAGAAAAGTTGAAAGATGAGTAAACAACAAACAAGGCAAATATTAAGACTCTATTGAGCTACAGTTTACATAATGATCCATGGACAGTGTGACAGGGCATATCATCCAGGCTGTCCTGCACAGTGGTAATCATGTTAGATGACTTGAGCTAAGGAAACACAAAGGAATGGGTGGGCACCTCTCTGTGGTGGCTCTGGAAGTAGAAGAGGCTTTTGGTGTAGCAGGGCAATGGGGTTGGTGACGGAAGTGGTGGCAGTAACATCAGGTTCTAGATTGTGAGTAGCAAACTCTTGTCATTTACTTCTTGCTGGCAGCAATGGCAGTTTCTACAGTACAGTTCTGCTGTGTGATTTTGGACATTTTTACTTGAAGTCTACCTGAAGCTGGGAATTCTGTGAGCTACATTATATCCTAAAATTAGCAGGTATCCTGCTGTGTGTCAGAAACAGTTTCTGTTGTTTTCAACTAAAAATCCCGAGTGATATAAAAAGTACTTTCCTAAGAAGAAGAAGAGGAAATCTCTTATAATGTTTGATCCAGGATTAACTTGGACCCTGCTCTAGGCTGAGTGTTTATATCATGCTTGAATTCACACATTGAAATCCAAACTCACCATGTGATGGTACTAGGAGGTGGGGCCTCTATAAGGTAAATAACAAAGAGGGAGTTCTTGAATGGGATTAGTGTCCTTCTAAAATTGATTAAGAGAGATGCCTTCCCCCTTTTACCATATGAGGACACATCCGTGAACCAAGAACTGGGTCCTCATCAAACGCAAGCGGGCTTGCACCTTGATCCTGGACTTCCCAGCCTTCATTTAAAAAATTTTTTTTCAGTTGTTTATGGACCTTTATTTTATTTATTATTTTTATGCAGTGTTGAGAATCAAACCCAGTGCCTAATACATGCTAGGCAAGCACTCTGCCACTAAGCCACAACCCTAGCCCCACAGCCTCCATATTTGTGGGAAATAAATTTCTTTTGTTTGTAATCTCAGTTCCTTTGCCCATTTATTCATTTGGTCATTTGGTTTTCTTTGGGTGTTTAGTTCTTTTATTTCTTTATATATCCTGGAAATTAGTGCTCTTACTGAAGAAGAAATACAAATGGTCAACAAATACATGAAAAAGTGTTCAACATCTCTAGCAATTAGAGAAATGCAAATTAAAACTACACTGAGATTCCATTTTACTGTCAGAATGGCAATTATCAAGAATACAAGTGATGATAAATGTTGGCAAAGATGTGTGAAAAAAGATACACTAATACATTGCTGGTGGGACTGCAAATCGGTGCAACCACTCTGGAAAGCAGTATGGAGATTCCTCAAAAAATAGAACCACTATTTGACCCAGTTATCCCACTCCTCAGTATATATCCAAAGGACTTAAAATCAGCATACTACAGTGACACAGTCCACCAATGCTTATAGCAGTTCAATTCACAATAGTTAAGCTATGGAACCAACATAAGTGTCCTTCAATAGATGAATGGATAAATAAAATATGGCATATATATATATATGTATATATATGTGTATATATATATATATACACACATACATACACACACACACAATAGAGAATTACTCAGCCATAAAGTATTATTCAGTCATAAAGAAGAATGACTTTATAACATTTTTCAGCAAATGGATGGATCTGGACACTATCAAGCTAAGTGAAGTAAGCCAATTCCCCAAAACCAAAGGTCGAGTGTTTTCTCTGATAGGTGAAAGCTAACCCACAATATGGGGCAGTGAGGGGAAAAATAGAGGTACAGTAGATTAGATAAAGGGGAATGGAGGGAATGGAAGGGGTAGAAGCAAAACAGACACTGGAATGAATCTGATATAGTTTTCCCATGTACATACATGAAAACAACACAGTGCATCCCACCCCCATGAACGTCCATAAGAATGGGACTCTAACTAGAATAAGATATATTCCATGCATGTATAATCATATCAAAATGGATTCTGCCATCATATATAACTGCAAAGATTCAATAAAAAATAAATTAATAAATTTCTATTGTTTGCAAGCAATCCAGTCTATTTTGTTCTGTTATAGCATCCTGCAGGAACTAAGATGGATTGTTACTGATCGTTTCTTCAAAACGAGGGTACAACTTCTGAATTCTCTGACTTTGCAATTGTTTTAACTCCTTCCATTTTCTAGACAAATTTTTTTAAAAATCGGGATCTATGTTCAGAAGTATATCAAATTGAGAAATAAATTTCTATTCTTTGATGGAAGGAATATATATAAAAGCAAAACCCATTTTTATAAACTCTACTATTTACCCTCAATTTTCCCTGTTTTCTGTCAAATGGCAAAATTCAAGAACTACTTCCATTCTTCGGAATGCATACATAGTCCTGGTTCAGAGCAATGTGAAAAACATTTGGAAAATCAGTTAGTGTTAGTTTTTGGTACGGGGAATGGAACCCAGGACCTTGCTCATGCTAGACAAATACTCTACCATTGTTCTGGTATTTTTTTTTTTTTTTTGGTATTGTGGTTCTAGGGATTGATCCCCGGAGCATTCCTATCCCTTTTTTAAAATTTTGTTTTGAGACAGGATCTCAATAAATTGCCCAGCTGAGCTTCAAATTTGCAATCCTTCTGCATCAGCTTTCCGAGTGTGAAGGGATAATTTTAGTCTGAATGTTATAAAGTGAATTTCTATTTTAAAACACCTTAAAATATAATATATCTGACATGATTTATTAGTAGCAAAGAAGTACATGTTGTGTTTTGATCTCTCCAAATCACTCAAGTGACTTTTGATTTTGCACATTAAGTTTGCAGTTCTCATTCAAATTTCAACTGTTCCCATCGTTTTAAAAAAATTAAATGGCCTTAAGATGCCTTGTGCTTTTGCTTTTCAAACAAATTCTCTGAGGATTTTCTTTCAGAAAGTCCATTAAATCTTCTAGGTTTGAACCATAGTTTACTGTCCAGAGCTTTCCTCTAGAGATGGCTACTTAGAAGCATCTGCTGTAATGAACTTGCCTTTCCTTAGAAATTATTCTTTTTAGCCTTGAAGTGAAATTTCCACTTCTTTCTAGGACCTTCTTAATTATAACAATTCATCTGCCTACACAGTGCCTCTTTCTTCCTCTTCTAGATTAATGGTTGTTTGAAATTTTTATTAAAGATCCTTTCTTGATATTTATGATAAAAAGGAAACATTGACAAGTGTGTTATGAGTTTCCTTGATTGGAATTGTTCTTTCATAGCATTGAAACGAAGCATGTGATGTAGGGGTCATGCTGGGATGGAGGGAAAGAGGCGACTTTGTTGAAGAGCTCTGCCTTGCTTATGATTGCCCTGAATTCATTCTTGTTCCAGGCTCTGTCTGGATCCACTCTTTCATACTTCCAGCCCCTGCCTGAGTGGATGATATGGTCTTTCTCTGGTGGTAGCCAAGGAATCTGGGGTTTCCTCCATTTTTTTCTGATCTGTTATTGCTGCATAAGTTTTCCCCATATTTATTTGTTAGGCATTCCCTTCCAAAGTATCATGGGTGGGTTACAAACAGCAAACAATTTTTTTGTGGCAGTTCTGAAGGCTGGAAGTCTGAGATCAAGGTTTCAAAGGGGTGGATTTTTTTATGGAACCTCTCTTCTTGTCCTATAGGTGGCCCCTCCTCCCTATTTATTCACATGGTCTTTCTCCTATTTGTGCCTGTGTCTTGCTCTCCTCTTCTTAAAAGGACACCCATCCTGTTGGATTAGGGCCCACCCTAATGATCTCATTTAACCTTAATTGTCTTTGTAAAGATCCAATCTCCCCCAATACAATCACATTCTGAGGTTCTGGGGATTAGAGTTTCAACATAGGAACTGGTGTTGGGGGGAGGTGATGGGTAGGGTAATTGGTTAACACAATATCTTGCTTCTTTGGAATTTGAGTCTTTTTTGTTTATTGTAAACAACATATATATATATATATATATATATATATATATATATATATATATTTATTTATTTTATTGTCATCTTAGAAAACTTTCCTTTAGGAAATGTTCCTTTAGGAAATGATCCATTAGTAAGATTATGTATACCCACCATCACAGAGATTCCTATTTTAGACAGGATTCTACTGCTTCTATGCTTTGCCATAAAAATGCTGGGAACTTGCTAAAACAGATGACCTCAATCAAATAGGCACTGATGGCCTCAGTTTATACAAGAAGAAACTGACCACAGAGCATATGTCAGGGGCATAAGGTTACACAGCCGTTAGTAGTAGTGACAGGACTGGAGGACACTGATGTCTGTCTCTAAAACCCAAGCTCTAGTTCTAACTAGTTCAATTTATCTAGTTCAATTTATCAGTTTAAACTGGGCAAGACTGGGGGCATAGCTCAGTGGTAGAGTGTGTGCTTAACATGCATGAACCCTCTGGTTCAATCTCCAGTGCCCCAAATAAATAAGTAAAATAAAATAAATTGGGTAAAAGCACTTGAGTGTATGATATGCTATTAATGACTCATATTCCATATAACTAATGGAAGGAAAATATTAAAAAATTAAAACATATCATAAGCCTTATCATAGACTTCTAGTCACTTCAGTCCAGGCAGGGGTCTTGTTCTTGCTACATGGCACTCAGTGAAGAATGAGCCAACCTCATTCTTCTACCCTCTGGTTCTGTCTTTTAAAAGGGCAGGTGGAGAGAGAAAGACTCTGCCTCACCCTGACTGGAGCAGAGCCAAGACCACTCAAGCTTTAGGTTTTAGCTCACCCCTTGACAGAGGTACCAGCTACTTTGTACCTCACTATCCCTTGTCATTTGTTTATACTTTGAAAAACAATACTAAACAAGGACAGAGGCAGTAAGTAGGTGTATAAGCTTCTGGGATAGAAAAGAATTTTTGTGGACACAGAATTTCTTTCCACGTTTAAAGAAAGTTTTTCCCTGCAGAAAGAAAAATAGCCAGTCTAATAAATTTGCTGATGATAATCATAATGACAGTGAAGTGGTGGAAATTATTTCCATGTGCTATGGTTTATGTTATGCATAAAATTTTACTAGTGAGCAAAAGAAATGATCTTGACAGACTCAACGAAATGGAATAAATCAAAAAAATTAATTACATCTATTTGTGAGTTTTTTCTAGCAGATTTTAATTTTAGGTTTTATTTCTAACCACTAACTAAATAAATATGTTTATTTATAATGAATCATGTTATTTATGTAAACTCCAATTCCCATAAACTGTCTAATCATTCTTTAGGAGCCATGCAGAAAATATCTCTTGCTACTTTATTATTATCATATTAATAATTAGATTTTCACTGAGTAGCTAGAAAGCACACATTTATGCAGTGATTGCATTGCAAAAACTACCAGGAGACTGGTGTAAAATAAAAGTGAAGAAAATCATAGATGGTGAAATGCTGGAGAATGTGGAAATGATCTGAGCCTGGAGACCAGTAGCTCAAATTTTCAGAACTGTTAAGGAGAAGTTGAAAGTTTCGGCTTGCTGAGATAAAAGTTGTTCACTATCTTCCGGCAGAGCTTAATTATAGGTGACTTTACATTACTGGTTTTAATTAGTTGTAAGGATCTTTTCCCCCAAATTTAAAGTTGCAAGTAAAGGTTAATAAAGTAAGATAATTCACTACTTCTTTTAATCATTTTTTTTACTGAGTATGATGTAGTAGATACAATATATTCTTTTAATCTTTTTTTAATGAGTATGTATTATGTAGTAGATATAGTGTAGACACTGGGCATATATCAATAAATAAGAAAGACAGCCACTGACTGTACATATGGTTTTTTACATTCTTACAGAAATGATAGCAGCTTTATAGATATCCAAATAAATGGAATGGAGGTCTCCAAATAAATTATTACTTTCAAATTATGAGAGCTTACCTGATTAAATCTAGAAGGAAATTTTCTCTATTTTCAAGGTTTGCTTCTATTTTGGAAGTGTAGAAGAGAGGCATTTTCTCTAATTTTATTGGATCTGGAGAGACATTCCCATTCACCCTGCCTCAAAGTTTTAGGAATTTTTAGGGAAAGCCCATATTGGTACAGAATTTCAGAGTGAGGAGAAAATTTCTGTGGTGGTTAGGTAGAGCATCCATTTCTTATGTACTGAGTGCTAGTGGAGTAGAGAGAAGGAACTTGTCAGAACTGTTCAGTTCTGACAAAAAGCAATAGAGAGGAAAAGGTGTAAAGGCCAAAGAGAGTTTGGACACAAGACGCAGGGAAGGAGCCCATTTAATTGAAAAAGGCACAAAAGAGAGCAGATTAATTTTCCTTAAGAAGGAAGACTTGGACCCAAGTTTGATTCTGTCTGTGAGTGTTAAGATAATCCAGCAGTGGACATTAGAGCTCTTGCCGAGAAAGATAGTCAATGCAGCCTGCCAAATATTATGGGTAGAGAAGTACAAAAGGGACAAATTATCAAAAGACATTTCCTTAAGTCAGGACTATGAAAGGATGCTTAAAATGAGTGCCACCATTTTTGCCCAGGGCCAACATCATAGGCAAGCCAAGAGCATATACCCATCTGTCTTAGTTTATGCATGTTGCTACAACAGAATACCCAAGACTAGGTCATTTACAAAGAATAGGAATTTATTTCTCACAGTTCTGTAGGCTGATTAATTTAAAGTCAAGACACTGGCAGATTCCATGTCTGGTAAAGGCTTACTCTCTTCTCTCAAGATGGTGCATCCTTTATGAATCCTCACATGGCAGATGTAGAAAAGCAAAAAGTTCTAGCTAGTTCCCTTGAGTTCTTTTATAAAGGGACTAGTTCTATTTCCCCCCTAAATTTAGCCATTTATTTTAACATGTCATTTTAATTTTATATGGACAGCTAAATTAATACAATCAAGAATACATATTTCTGAGGCATCTCCATACTGCTTTCTATAGTGGTTGCACCAATTTGTGTTCCCACTAGCAATGTATGAGTATACCTTTTTCCCCACATCCTTGCTAACATTTATTGTTGCCTGTATTCTTGAAGATTGCCATTCTAACTGGAATGCAATGAAATCTTAGGTAGTTTTGCTTTGCATTTATCTAATTGCTAGAGATGTTGAATATTTTTTTCATATATTTATCGATCAATTGTTTTTCTTCTTCTGTGAAGTGTCTGTTCAGTTCCTTAGCCCATTTATTGATTTTTGTTGTTGCTGTTGTTAAGTTTTTGAGTTTTTATATATCCTAGAGATTAATGCTTTATCCGAGGTGCATGTAGTAAAGATTTTCTCCCATTCTATAGGCTCTTTCCTCACATTGATTGTTTCTTTTGTTGAGAAGAAGCTTTTTAGTTTGAATCCATCCCATTTATTGATTCTTTTAAAAAAAATTTAAATTTATATATGACAGCAGAATGCATTACAATTCTTACTACACATATAGACCACAATTTTTCATATCTCTGGTTGTATAAAAAGTATATTCACACCAATTTGTGTCTTTATACATATACTTTGGATAATAATGTCCATCATGTTCCACCATCATTTCCGACCCTATGCCCCCTTCTTTCCACTCCTACCCTTCTGCTCTATCTAGAGTTTGTCTATTCCTCCCATGCTCCCCCTCTCTACCTCACTATGAATCAACCTGTGATTTAGGATTCTTATTAAGGAAGTCAGATCCTAAGCTGACATAGTAAAGATTTGGGCCTACTTTTTCTTCTAGTAGGTGCAGATTCTCTGTTCTAGTGCCTAAATCTTTGATCCACTTCAAGTTGAGTTGTGTGCAAAGTGAGAGAGAGAGTTTTAGTTTCATTTTGTAACATGTGGCTTTCCATTTTTCCCAGCATCATTTGTTGAATAGGATATCTTTTCTCCAGTGAATGTTTTTTAGCATCTTTGTCTAGTATGAGATAACTGTATTTGTATGGGTTTGACTCTGTGTCCATTCAGTTTATACCTTCCCAAGGACTTAAAATCAGCATACTATAGTGATTTGGCCACATAAATGTTTTTAGCAGTTCAATTCACAATAGCTAAAATATGGAACCTTCAAAAGATGAATGGATAAAGAAACTGTGGCATATATACACAATAGAATATTATTCAGTATTAAAAGAGAATAAGATTATGGCATTTTCAGATAAATGGATGGAGTTGGAGAATATCATGCTAAGTGAAGTAAGCCAACCCAGAAAACCCAAAGGCTGAATGTTTTCTCTGATATGCGGATGCTAACTCACAACAAGGAGAGGGGAACGCTAGGGAAGAATAGTTGCTTTATATTAGCTAGAGGGAAGTGAAAGGAAGGGAGGGAATATGGAGATAGGAAGGAAAGTAGAATGAAACAGACATTATTACCTTATGTACATATATGAATGCATAACCTATGTGATTCTACAACATGTACAATCATAAAAATGAGAAATTATATCCCGTTTATGTATGATATATAAAGTGCATAAATACATTCTACTGTAATATATAACTAATTAAAACAAAATTAAAAATTTTATAAAAGAATACATATTTGCCTATTTTGGCATTATCTCTAAAGTCTTTTTAATTTCATTATTATTTTTATTAGTACATAATAATTATTCATACTAATTACTTTTTTTGAGAGTAAAGTCTCATGACTTAATCACCTCCTAATGCCACACCTCTTAATACTGTCATATTGGGTCTTAGATTCCAACATACAAACTTGAGAGGGACACACACATTAAAACCACAACACCATCTGTTTGCAAAATATACCTCCCCTCCATGGTCATATGCCCCTGCATGGAGCTCCTCCCACCCTCTCCCTCATCCCCACCTTACTGATCCCTTATTTCTGTCTTTAGCTTTTACACCTTTTCCCCTCTATTGCTTTTTGTCACACCTGTGTTCCTTCTCCCCAGTCCACTGGCACTCAGTACTTAAGAAATGGATGCTCCACCTAACCACTACAGAAATTTTCTCCTCACTCTGAAATTCTGTACCAATATGGGCTTTCCCTAAAAATTCCTGAAACATTGAGGCAGAGTGAATGGGAATGTCTCTCCAGATCCCAATGGAATTAGAGAAAATGCCTCTCTTCTACACTTCCAAAATAGAAGCAAACCTTGAAAATAGAGAAAATTTCCTTCTAGATTTAATCAGGTAAGCTCTCATAATTTGAAAGTAATAATTTATTTGGAGACCTCCATTCCATTTATTTGGATATCCTTAGTTATACTACAGAGGTCTAGTAACAAAAACAGCATGGCAGCATGGTACTGGCACCAAAACAGACATGAAAACCCAAGTAACAAGATAGAAGACACAGAGAAAACCCCACGTAATTACAGTTATCTCATACTAGACAAAGGTGCCATAAACATGTATTGGAGAAAAGATAGCATCTTCAACAAATGGCGCTGAGAAAACTGGAAATCCATATGTAGTAGAATAAAATCGAACTCCTATCTCTCATGCTGTACAAAACTCAACTCAAAGTGGATCAAAGACATAGGCATTAGACCAGAGACACTGCACTTTTCTGGTAGCCCAACTCTCCATTATGTTGGGTTAGGTTTTTTATTGGTACATATTAATTTCTGAAAATAGTTTCATTATGATATGTTTGCACCTGCATACAATTTGATCAATTTTATTCCCCAACACTTCTCTTTTCTCTCTTCTCCTTCCTTTCTCTGATCATCTTTTTTCCCCCAATGGTCTTTTCTGCTTTCATGACATCCTTTTTTTCCCTCTCTAGCTTCAATATAAAAGAGAAAACATACCATACTTTTTTGTTTCTGACTCTGGTTTAGTTTGCCTAACATGAATCTTTCCAGTTCCTTCCATTTTTTTCTGCAAATGACAAGTGCATGAGTTCTAGAAGTTTTCTGGGTCTTCTAAATATAGAATCATATTGTAGGCAAATAGGAATAACTTGAGCTCTTCTTTTCCTATTCATTTTTTTCTTTTGTCTAAATGCTCTGAGTAGGATTTAAAGGACTTTGTTGAATAGTAGTGGTGAAAGAAGGAATCCCTGTATTGTTCCAGTTTTTAGAGGAAATTCTTTCAATTTTTCTCCATTTAGAATGATGTTGGCCTTGAGTTTAGCATATGTAGCTTTCATAATGGCTAAAGATGTTGAGCAGTTTTTCATATAATTCTTGGACATTTGTACTTTTTAGAAGAAGTGTCTGTTTAGTTCATTTGCTTATTTATTGAATAGGTTCTTTGTTTGATGTTGAGTTATTTGGGTTCTTTCAGCATTCTGGATGTTAATCCTCTGTCAGACAAGTAGCTGGCAAAGACTTTTCTCCCATTCTTTAGGTTCTTTCTTTATTCTGTTGTTTCTCTGACTGTGTAGAACTTCTTAATTGATGCCATCTCATTTATCAATTCTTGGTATTATTTTCTGAGCTACAGAAGTCCTATTTAGGAAGTCACTACTTGTGCCTAACCTGTTAAAATGTCCCCCCTATTTTCTTCTAGAAACTGCAAAGTTTCTGGTCATGTACCAAAGTGTTTGATCCATTTTGAGTTTATTTTTGTACATGGTGTGTGTGTGTGTGTGTGTGTGTGTGTGTGTGTGTGTGAGAGAGCGAGAGAGAGAGAGAGAGAGAGAGAGAGAAAGAGAGATAGAAGAGAGAGACAGAGATGAGAGAGAGAGACAGAGAGAGAGAGAGAGAGAGAGAGAGAGAGAGAGAGATATTGAGAATTTGTTTCATTCCTCCATATATGCATCCAATTTTCCCAGTATGATTTATTAAAGAAGCTATCTTTTTTTCTGATGTATGTTTTTGATAACTTTTGAAGAATCAGGTATTTATAGCTGTGTGGATTTATCTTTGTGTCTTCTATTCTATTCCATAAGTCTATTTTAATGCCAGTACCATTCTGGTTTTGTTACTATGATTCTCTAGTATAATTTGAAATATGCTATTATGATGCCCCCAGAATTGCTCTTTTTTGCTCAGAATTTCTTTGGGTATTCTGAGTCTTTTATTATTTCATATGACTTTTAGAATTGTTTTGTCTAGTTCTGTGAAGAATACCATTGGTATTTTGATGAGGATTGCATTGAATCTGTGGATAGCTTTTGGTAATATGACCATTTAAACAATATTAATTTACCTATCCGTGAATATGGGAAGTCTTCCCAAACATTTATTTTTGTATCATTCTGTAAATTTCTTTGTAAAGATATTGTACCTCCTTGGTTAGATTTATTTCTAGGTACTTTGTTTTATTTTTGGAACTATTGTGAATGGAATTATTTTCCTTATTTCTTTTTAAGTGAATTCATTATGGCTCTATTAGAAAAGCTATTCATTCTTGTACATTTTGTATCCTGCTACTTTGCTGAATTTGTTGATCCAATCTGGAAGTCTTCTGGTAGAGTCTTTGGGTCTTCTAAGTATAGGATCATATCATCTGCAAATAGAAATAACTTACCTTCTATTTGTATCCTTTTTATATCTTTCTCTTGTCTATTTTTTTCTGGCTAAATTTCAAGTACTATATTGAACAGAAGTTTGAGAGTGGACTCTTTGTCTTATTCCTGATTTTAGAGGAAATGCTTTCTTACTTTTTTCTTCATTCTGTGATATTAGCTTTGAGTTCATGATAAATAGCCTTTATGACATTTGAAGTAAGTCCTTTCTATCTCTAGTTTTTTCAGGATTTTTACATGAAGAGGTGTTGAATTTTGTCAAATGCCCTTTCTGCAACTATTGAGATGATTGAAGCTCTTTCTGCACCTATTTGGATGATACTGTGATTTTTGTCCTTGATTTTGCTTTTATGGTGCAGTACATGTATTAATGTTTGTATGTTGAAACATTGTTACATCTCTGGAATGAAATCAACTTGTTAATAGTGTATGGTCTTTTTAATATGTTGCTGAATACAGTTTGCAATTTTTTTTAGTTGTCAGTGAACTTTTATTTTATTTACTGATACATGGTGCTGAGAATTGAACAGGCCTTGCACATACTAGGCAAGTGCTCTTCCACTGAGCCACAATCTCAGCCCCAGTTTGCAAATATTTTATGAAGGATTTTTGCACCTATGTTCATCAAAGATATTTGTTTGTAATTTTGTTACTTGATATGTCCTTATCTGGTTTTGGTATCAATGTAATACCTGCTTACTAGAATGGATTTGAAAGTGTTCTATCTCTTTTTATTTTGTAAAATAATTTGAGGGGTATTGGTGTTAGTTCTTTAAATATCTTATAAAATTCATTTGTTAATACATTTTGTCCTGAGATTTCTTCGTTGGGAGGACTTTTATTATTGCTTCAACTCATTACTTATTATTGTTTTGTTTAGGTTTTCTGTAACCTCTTGGTTCAAATTTGGCAAGTTATATGTATCTAGAAATTTATCCATTTCATCTAGGTTTCCAATTTATTGGAATATAATTTTTCAAAGTAGTTCAGAGGTGTCTGTTGAAATATCCCATTTTTAATCTCTAATTTTATTTTGGTTAGTCTAGATAAAGGTTTATCAATCTTGCTTACCTTTTCAAAGAACCAATTTTTTGTTTAATTGATCCTTTCAATTGTTTTTTATTCTCTATTTCATTAACTTCAGCTCTGATCTTTATTATTTCTTTCCTTCCACTGTTTTGGGATGGATTTGTTCTTGCTTTTCTAAGATCTTGAGAAACACTATTAGGTTATTTATTTAAGATCCTTCTGATAATTTAATGCAGGCACTCATAGCTATAAACTTCCCTCTTAAAACTACTTTCACTCTATCCTAGAGATTTGGATATATTATGTTTTTATTCTCATTTGATTCCAAGAGTTTTAAACTTTCTATCCCAATTTCTTTAATGACCCACTCATCGTTCAAAAGTGTATTGTTCAATCTCTATGTGTTTGGATATTTTCTGTACTTTTTCTTGCTGATGATATCTAATTTTATTCCATTATGATATGATAAGATGTGAGGCATTATCTCAGTGCTTAAGTAATTGCTCAGGCTTGCTTTGTGGCCTAATTTATGATCTATTTTGGAGAAGGTTCTGTAAGTAGCTGAAAAGACAGTATATTCAGCTGTTGTTGAGTGAAGAATTCAGTAGATGTCTGTTAAGTATATTTAATCTATAGTTTATCTGTGTAGTATCTTTGTTGATTTTATGTTTGAATGATACATTAATGAGAATGGTGCATTCAAGTCACCCAATTATATTGTTTTAGGGTCTACCTGTGTCTTCATGTTAAGGAGTACTGCTTTTATAAAATTGGATATACTGATGATGTTTGGGACATAAACATTTACAGTTGTTATATCTTGTTGGAGGTTTCTCCTTACCAATATATAGGATTTTTTTTGTTTGTTTCTTTTGATGAATTTTGACTAAAAGTCTGCTTTGTCAGCTATGAGAATAGTGACTCTTCCTTGCTTTCAGATTCTGTTTGCATAGTATTGAAGGAGATCTAAAAGGATGTAGGCAGCCAGGGCAAGATGGCAGGTGAGGAGGTCAGAGGCAGAGCCAGAACAAAGGAACATGGAGAGGGTCTTCTAATGAGGACAACTTCCTTGTGGACACAAGTGGTGAACCAATCAGACAGACTTCAATACTCGTGCTCCTAAGTGGGAGATCCAATTAAAATAAAAACCTAAAACAGACACGTGGATACAGAGGGCACAGATCAATAATAGCCAGGAAAGTATGTATAGGGGAGGAGATAAGGAAAGGAGGAAATTCCAGAGACCATAAAAAGAACAAGCCAAAACTCCCCCACCAGATTTCCAGGTCCTGGACTTCTTCATTTCAGAGAAGTCTGTCTCTGTCACTTTTGCAATAAGCCTGCTGCTTCCTTGCTATCTGTGTGTCCTGTTCTTCAAATCTTTGCTGAATGGATGCAACAAACCCAGCACCCCTAGATGGTAACAGGATATCATTTTCCATCCTTTCACTTTCAGTCTATGAATGTCTTTGTCAGTACAATGTGTTTCTTTCAGACAACCCAGAGTCATACCTTGTTTTTTAATTCAATCTGCCAGTACATGTCTTTTAAATTAAAGAATTGAGACCATTTATATTCAATGTTATTATACAGAGGAATGTATTACTTCCTGTCATTTTGTCTTTCTCTCATGTTTTATTTGTTCCTAATTCTCATTTGCTTATCTAGTCTTGTAAGGAGATTTATTCCTTCCCATGCTCTCCTCATGGATTTTATTCCCCAGTTCTGTGTGTAGGATTCCTGTAACTCATTAAGTCCCAAGTTTTCAATTCTGTGAATATTTTAATAAAACTGACACAGATGTATTAGAATAATTTGGAAGCCATAACCCAGAGCTTATAGTTATTAGTATAGTAATTATTACTTTATTATAATACAATGTAGTTATTGTTAATATACAATTATATACTATATTTAAGTTTTAATAGGTAATCCACTTTGGGGATGATGGTAAAAAATGGGTTAAATATATTCTGCTATGCTGAAGGTTTAGTGGTCATAAATGCCTTTAGTTTACACTTACCTTCAAAAGTCTGAAGGATAACTTTGTTGCATATCATAATCTAGGTGGGTGGTTTTTTTCTCTCAGGGTTTGAAATAAATGGAATAACCTCTTAGATTTCAGAGGTTCTACTGAGAAACATACTGTGTTTCTGATAAGTTTGCTTTTACAAGCGACTTGCTGCTTTTCTCTTACAGCTTTTAAAATCTTTGTTTTGCTCTAAATTTTTGGCATTTAAATATAATTTGTCATGTAGGGGTTCTTTTCTGGTCATGACTATTTAGAATTCTAAAATCCTCCAGTTTCTGCATGTCCATTTAATTCAAAGATTAGGGAAATTTCTGTTCTTATTTTAATGTGTTAGTTTTATGTGCCAATTTTCTGTGTCTCCACTCCTTAAATGAGACCTATGAGTCTTCAATTTGGTCTTTTAATGTTATCCAAGAGCTTTTGTATATTCTGTCCACAGTTTCTTCTCTATTTTCCTTATTACTATCTGAAAGTTCTAATTCTTTGTCTTTGAGCCCTGATATTCTTTTTGTCTGCTTGATCTAGTCTGTTGAGGAAAATTTCCAGTGAGCTTTTATTTGACTTATTACGCTATTAATCTCCAAGATTTCTGTTTGGTTCCTCTCAAGGATCTCTATGTCTTTATTGAAGTTCTCTTTAATATGCTACATTGTCTTCTTTAGTTCTTCTTTTATTTCATTGATCACTTTAACCATTAATTAAAAAAAAAATTTTTGTCTAAAATTTCTTCCACTTAAATACTGATGGATTCAGTTGTTGGGGAGTTTTGAGGTTTTGGAGGCATATTATTGCCTAGTTTTCTCATGTGTTCTGTGTTATGTGTTTCTATGTTGCAATTTCCTCTTCTGTTAAGATGAGTGGGCAGGACTCCTGGGGACTGTGCCAAGGTGTCCCCAGCTTAGTATCCATATCTCTTCCTGGTATGAATGGCAATTTTATGTGCTTGTGGGAATTTCTTGGTGCAAGGTGAGAAGCAGTGCAGACCCGACGCTAACCAAAATGACTTCATCCCTTCCTCCTCCCACAAAGACCTAGGTGGCTCTGGGAATTCCACCACTGGCCTAGGAACCTGTGCACCTCCTGGTACTGCAGAGTGTTTGGCTCTGGGGCGTCCCCTGCCCACAGACCCAACTTTCTCTGATGTGGGTAGAGCATTTCTTTTTTCTTCTTTGTTGTTTTCCAATTGATTTTCTAAATATGTTTTAATTGGTTATACATGACAGCAGAATGCATTTTGTTTCACTGTACACAAATGGAGCACAGCTTTTCATTTCTCTGGTTGTACATGATATAGAGTCACACCCTTTGTACAAACCTAGGTATATGTTGGGTTATAATGTCCTTCTCATTCCACCATCTTTCCTACCCTTATGCCCCCTCCCCACCTCTTTTCCCCTTTTCCCAATACAAAATTCTTCCATTCTTCCAATGCCCCCTCTCTCCGTTATGGGTCAGGATCCACTTATCAGAGAAAACATTTAGTCTTTGGTTGTTTTGGAGGTGGGACATGGGGGATTGGCTTACTTTGCTTAGCATGATATTATCATCCATTTACCTGCAAATGCCATGATTTTATTCTCTTTTAATGCTGAGTAGTATTTCCTTGTGTATATATACCACAGTTTCTTTATCCATTCATCTATTGAAAGGCATCTAGGTTGCTTCCACAGTTTAGCTATTGTGAATTAAGCTACTATAAAAATTGATGTGGCTGTGTCACTATAGCATGCTGATTTTAAAATTTTATTCATTTATTTATTATAATTAGTGTATATGACAGCAGAATGCATTTTGATTAATTGTACACAATTGCAGCACAACTTTTCATTTCTCTGGTTGTACATGATTTTTAAGTTCTTTGGGTATAGACCGAGGAGTGGGATAGATGGGTCAAATGATGGTTCCATTCCAAGTTTTCCAAGGACTCTACATACTGCTTTTCATATTGGCTGCACCAATTTTCAGTCCCACCACCAAAGTATGAGTGTGCCTTTTCGCCCACATCCTTGCCAACACTTATTGTTGCTTGTGTTCTTGATAACTGTCGTTCTGACTGGAATGAGATAAAATCTTAGAGTAGTTTTGATTTGCATTTCTCTAATTACTAGAGACGTTGAGCATTTTTTCATATATTTGTTGATTGATTGCTTATCTTCTTAGAAGTACTGTTCGGTTCTTTAGCTCATTTGTTGATTGGGCTTTTTTTTTTTTTTTGGTGGTGGTGGTAGTTTGGTTTTTGAGTTCTTTATATATCCTAGAAATTAGTGCTCTATCTAATGTGTGGGTAGCCCACTCTGTGGGCTCTCTCTTCATGTTATTGATTGTTTCCTTTGCTGAGAATAACTTTTTAGTTTGGATTCATCCCATTTATTGATTCTTGATTTTATTTTTTGTGCTTTAGGAGTTTGATTAAGGAAGTCAGGACCTAATCTGACATGATGAAGATTTGAGCCTATATTTTCTTCTTTTAGGCACAGGGTCTCTGGTATAAGGTCTATGTCCTTGATCCACTTTGAGTTGAGTTTTGTGCATGGTGAGAGATAGTGATTTAATTTCATTTTGCTGCATATGGATTTCTAGTTTCCCCAGCAACATTTGGTGAGGAGGCTATCTTTTCTCCAATGTATGTTTTTGCACCTTTGTCTAGTATGAGATAACTGTATTTATGTGGATTTGTCTCTGTGTCTTCTATTCTGCACCATTGGTCTAGAGGTCTATTTTGGTGCCAATACCATGCTGTTTTTGTTGCTATAGCTTTGTAGTATAGCTTAAGGTCTGGTATAGTGATACCTCCTGCTTTACTCTTCTTGCTAAGGATTGCTTTGGCAATTCTGAGTCTCTAATTTTTCCAGATGAATTTCATGATTGCTTTTTTTTTCTTTCTATGAGGAATGTTGTTGGTATTTTAATTGGAATTTGCATTAAATCTGTATAACGCTTTTGGTAGTATGGCCATTTTGACAATATTAATTCTTCCTATTCAAGACCCTGGGAGATTGTTCCGTTCCATCTTCTAAAGCCTTCAATTTCTTTCTTTAGTGTTCTGTAGTTTTCGTTGTATAGGTCTTCCACCTCTTTGGTTAGATTGATTGTGGGTAGAGCATTTCTTTGTGCCTAGGTGGAGTTTTCACTGTGGAGAGAACAATGCGCCAGGCCGGGTGGGCGTGGCTCCATTCCCTCTGCCTGCAGGTGGGTTTCATTGGCTTTTTCCCTCAGATCTCACTGTGTAAACTATTCAGGCAGCTGGCTGCAAGGACCTTCTTCCTTGGCAATATTTGCTGTGATCTCTCTCTCTCTTGTGTGTGTGTGTGTGTGTGTGTGTGTGTGTGTGTGTGTGTATCTATGATAATGATGCAGGAGATTCTGTTTCCCTAAGGTGTAAGATTAAGCATTACCCCAACTAGAAGGTTTGTGTCATAGTTCTCAATGTAACCGGAGCCTCTTGAGTCTCTGTGTCTCTAATTGTCCATTATGGAAACTCGGTGCCTTACCTCAGTTAGCCACTCACAGGAGTGGTGGGCTTGGATGTGCACCAGCTTCTGCTCAGCTATGTTGCCTACTTGACATATGGAGTTAAGGTTACAGATATTCAGAGCATAGCAACGGAGTTGTAGAAATGTCACCTATGATTAATGAGTACTGTATGCAAACCATAAGGTTGAAAGCTTTTTAATTGATCACATAGAATGTTTGCTAAATTTACCATTTAGAACCATATAAGATGACAGGAGAGGAGAAGACCAGTTGAAAGTGTTGAGCATAAATTGGGAGATGATAAAATGTCTTAATAGTAAGGACTGCCTGTCAAGGTTGGGAGCTCCAGAGAACAGAAAAGAAGCCCTCAATTGTGCACAGGAGCAGACAAAGGACACCTAAAGCCCTCTTCATAGCAAACTATCACTGCTGGACCCACAGGCCAGTTTGTGCCCCTCAGAGGAGGAGTGAATATTTTGAGACAACCCCTTCTGGAAGGACCAGCACAATGGTCTGCTCCCACTTAAGATTCTTGAGAAGCCAATCTCTCATTTCTTGTCTGTTTAGATCCCAGGAACTCTGCTTTGCTGAGACCTGTCCCACCACCCTTAGAGTTTCTCTAGTCTTTCAAAATTCTAAAGTCAGTTTTGCGTTCCTAGTAATTACAGATGGAAGAAAGAAGGCGAAGGCTTTAGGGTTTATTTGTTCTTTGTTCCCCTAAAATAGCCAGGGGGCCAAATTCTCTCTTTTGGAAGCAAGGGAAAGCAACTTTAATTAAAATTTCAAAATGCAAACCTGACTTACTTTGATTGCTGCAATATTGTCTTCATACTTCGGATTCCTATGTCAACACTATCCCAGGCCCTTCTCGTGACATTTCCTTGGCTTATATTTTGGAATCTTATGTATCCACCTAGTTATTACATTTTACTCATTCATTCATTTAATTTAAAAACATAACATTTATTCCAGCAGCTGTTAATTACTGAGAGTAAATAGGTAAGTAAAATGCAATCCCTAGTATTAAGAAGGAAACTAACAGATAAACCATTAAGTAGCTGCAGGTGACAGAGGACATACGAATGATGTGTGTAGGATTAAAATGGAGGCAAAAGGAAAAAGGATTAGGTGTCACAGTTGAAATGACTTTGGGGTGAATTTGAAAGCACCCTAAATCAATCCTAATGCCATTCAGTCCAGACTATTGCACCAAGGTTCAGCCAGACTGACTTCCCATAACAAAGTCCCCTTTTCTCTCATAAAAGTCCCCTTGCTCTTTATAAAACAACAAAGAAATAATAACTCCAATGTGGGTGCTTATCTTTAGTGCAAGGCTTTAATTAATCACGATTTATCTAATTGATCATGATGTCAAGCAAATGTCAGAAAACCTTTTAGCAGAATGGAAAGGAAAATTTCCATGGAAATGGAACTGAGAATTTGTATGAGATTGAAAGCCATAAAGAGGAAGCTTAGCTCTGAGCTTTCTGTGTGCTTTGGCTTCATCAATTTGAGAATGAGGATGCTTCACTGCTTTTTGGAAGCAGAAACAAAACCCTCACGTGCTACTTGCATTTTAAGAAACTGGCATTCAACGTGTTTTGGGGAATTGACATATGGCTTCCTTTTTGGCATCTCAGCAGCTGTGCCTCTAAGGGTTGTCTGGAGATGTAGACAGTCACAGTGGTTTTACTGCAGTAAAGTATCGATGAGCCGTGTTACAGGTTATGAGGTTATTGGTTAGAGAAGAGAAAATCATACTCTGAGCTTGAGAAGGGAGTCATATTTTCAGACATCTAATGCAATTGTCCTCACCATATTCCCTGAGTTCATGAGAGCTTTTGGAAAGAGAAAACCAACAGATATATGGCTATCAGTGACCCAATAACAAAATGTTTTAAATCAAGAGTAAATTCATCTCAAAATTTTTTCTCACTGCCTCTCAACTGCTATATTTCCTAAAAAGAAATATTGGTGGCTCATTTAAAGAAGACTTTGGTACGGAAATTTATTACTATTATTAAAATGCTGTTATCTCATGTGAGACAAAAGGCATAAGTTTGTATTATCCTTGTTTAGTGAGTGACGAATTGAGGAGCAAATGAAATTAGGTGGTTCGTACAGTCTCAGACAGCTGGCATGGGGCAGAACCCAGACTCGAATACATCAGCTCCACGTGGTTTCCATTATACCACTCTACAGTTGTGCCAAGAATATTCTAGGCTTCTTGAAAACAATGATTATTTTTAGCATTTGTATTTCTTGTTGTGCCAAGTACCATCCCGGGGGTGGATGGTGTGTTTCCTCAATTTATGGCACTACTCTCTGGAGATGTATAGGTTACTACACCAAACAAAAGCTAAAAGACAAAACTACAAAAACCCACTGTCTCGCATCTTGGTTTCTCAGAATAAAGTGCTGTAAATAACTGTGAATGATCTGGATATTTTTATGTTTTTGACTGACACATAATATTTGTACTTTTTATGAGTACAGACAACAGAAACAAAAAAATGATGAGACTCCATCAGACTCAGAAGCTTCTGTACAGCAAAGCAATTAATCAAAAGAGCAAGAGACAACTTACAGTATGAGGAAAATTATTTGCAAACTGTATATCTGACAAAGTTAATGTCCAGAATATATAAGGAATTCAAACAATTCAATAGCAAAAAACGAAATACCTGATTTTTTAAAATGGGCTAAAGATATGAATAGACTTTTTTCAAAAGAAAACATAGAGAAGTCTCTGATATTTACCTTGCTTCTCTGCCATAGCTTCATGGAGGCTGGTAGAAGACAGAGATTGCATAGAGCAGTACCAGTGGGCACAGTACCAGTATTTTTCATGTGAATGTCCAAAGCCTCAATGCCTATAAGCTGCTACCAAGAAGACTAGGTTACCCCTGTTTAGGTAGTAGTTTGCATGAAAGGAAGGGACCCAGAAACACAGATAACCTGAATCTTTTATAGCAGGCAGTAAACACTAACTCCAGAACAAAGCTCTTCAGTACATGAACATCCTTGGAAGGAAAGTATAGAATAAAAGCTGAGAAAAGGTGTGTGTGTGTGTGTGTGTGTGTGTGTGTGTGTGTGTGTGTGTGTTGGCTATAGCTCAATGGTAGGTGCTTAGCTAATGAGTTCAATGCCCTAGGTTTGATCCCCAGCACAGCAAAACAAACAAAACAGTAAAAAAGCCAAACCAAAACAACAAGAGACAAAGAAAAGATCTGCATACACACACACACACACACACACACACACACACACACACACACACACCATGGAGAATGATCTTCTGGTCTTCCAACACCTCCCCACTAACTTGGTTAGATGATAACAGGTGTATCTTAATACAAATTCTTATAAAATTCTAATGTTTCATTGATGCTACATTTTGCAATTATTTTTAATAAAGTGTTAGCACAATTATTTGTTGAATTTCTGTCTTTTTCTCCAGGATTTAAGTACCATGCTATGAAGACTGTGTTGGTTTTTGTATCCTGAACACCTCTTTGCAAAGCCCACATGAGCTTTTCCATAGGGGCATGATGAAGACTTTGAAGGAACAATGCTGGGACCTCCCTAATGACTTGGAGCCTTCTCCAGGAAGCCTCCTAGCATGGTATCACTGCCAAGTTGCGATTATGTCTTCCCTTCTCTGACTTGCTTTCTAGTCTTTAAACTTCTTTGTTGTGTGTGGTGTGAACTGATCAATACAATCAATAAGTTATAGGTATAGGTTATAGACTATAGGAATAAGATTTTGATAAGTAAGACAAGGTATAATACAATAAGTTACTAGTACTGGATATGTAAAGCAATTGCTGTGGCAAAACTTCCTGATCACTTGTTATAGTTCCCTCCTTGCTGCAGTAGCAAGAATGGAGTCACTATGAGCAAACAGGTGTGGCCATAGGGACTCCATCTTAGCTGTTCTAGATTCCACCTTAGTTTTTCTGTTATTGCCCCTGAGAAGAGATGGCTGCAGGACCTATTTCTGAGAAAACAAAATTAAAGCTGTTTTCTGCTAAATTTATATATATATATATATATATATATATATATATATATATATATATAGAGAGAGAGAGAGAGAGAGAGAGAGAGAGAGAGTGTCTTCTGTACTTTGTACACAAAATGTACTCAACCCAGGATATGGTGGTCATGGTGACCCCAAGACTTTGAAGTAGATTCTTGTCCCTGCTAACCACCTGCTCGAGCCTGGGATACAGTTGTCTAACACCTGCTTAAACCCAAGATGTGGTTGCTCTGCTAACTACTATTTTAGCTTCTATGATTGACTTACTTGCATGACACTAAGGAAAGTCCCTGAGCTGTGGTTTTTGTCCCTAAATTCCCAAGATACAGGCCAAGAAATTGCTGTTCTCCCACAGAGCAGAAGTCTCTATGAGTGACAGTCCCTGTCCAGGTAAATAAAGTTATCTAATTTGTTTCAAATTCAGTCTTTTGAGTGTTCTGTGAGCGGCTCCCTATAACATCTTCATTGCATATGGGTTGTTTCTTCCCCGGTGCTAGAACAATACCTTGCACTGAGTTGCAGCTTAATGAACTTGTGTTTTTTAATTCTAGAGACCTAAAACTCCACATTAAGACAGTCAATACAGCAAATTGCTCTCACAGATGATTTTCTAATGCTTTGTTGGAAAAGGAATAAATGATTGAAAAATCTAAAATTATGCCATTTTGATTCAATATTTTTTCCATATTTAAACAAAGTAGAGTAGGTGGCTTATTTGATACTTTGACAGTCGTGATTATTTTGAGATTATCAAGCCTTTATTGAATAAATGTGATCAACAGCTCATGCTGTTCTAATTTTCTTAGGTATCCGAAATTTTGGTGTCCAAATCATCACTGTGTTGTTTAGAATATAAAATTCAGATAGCTCTTATTTTAATGGGTAGCAGCAAAGCTTGTTGAAGGTGCCTGAGTTTGGGATCAGAAACATGAGAATTTCAATCCTAGCTTGCTCATTATGAATTCAAATAAGGTACTATGTCTCTCATTTTCTCAACTCAAAACTAGGGATATTATAACTCTTTTACTGTGCTAGGGAATTTGCCATTTGTATTGGCAACACAATATTTTATTTTTAAATTTTGGGACGATTCTTTTTTTCATGAGTTTTGGGATGTGTCAAAGACCTCCTTCCCCCTTGAAAGCTGGAGACGACCTCTGTATGAGGGCTCAGGCATGCAACGAAGAATCTTCCAGTCAGATTCACCCACTCCAGTTTCTAACCAGAAGCTCATAACACAATGCCAGCACTCACTCTGTCCAGCTTTCTGTCAACATGCGCTGTAGCCATGAATGTGAGTCTTGGGGTTTGGCCTGGAAACAGCAGCAGGGTCCAAGTCTTGATGGTGGCACAATCTTCGCTTCATATCACTTTTGTTCACGATTTGGGGCATTGTTCTTGGAGATGGCCTCCTGTCTGGTTCTCCGTCATTCCCATAATTCTGGGGGTTACCTGATACCCGTCTTCTCTTTTCATACCCTATCAGTCACAGTCAACTTCTGTTGCTTGAATCTCAAAACCTCAAGTGATATAGGACTCAACAGATGTTATGCTCTAGCATACGTATGTGCAGTGGGTTTGCAAAAGCCAGGAAGTTGAGACCCAGGCTGGATTAGGAGGTTTCCAGTAAGTCTGAACTTGAGCTTTAATGAGCTTTGGATGTTAAGGGCACTGTGCACAGTTATTTCAGGAAGGTGAGGAGAGGCAGTCTTCTGTAATTCAGACAAACACATATGTTGCTTTTGTTTTCTGGCTTTGTTCTATCAGGCATTTGGATTGACTGATTGCTGAGAATCAACTCTGTACCACTTATTTGCCAGGAGTGTGAGCAAAGGGTGTTCTATACTATAAAATACTGTTCTTCAAAAGGAAGGATGTAGACACTTTGGAAGACCCCATAAGTTACTCCATTGAAATGTAAGTACTTCAAAAAAGCCCTCAAATTGCAAAACGTTGTCTTTATTATGGCATTATTTCATCCTAATGCATTTATGGGTGGAAGTGTTTAGGTTCTCTGATCATAGATATTAAAACTTTATGTGTAGAGTTAGACTTTAATTTTGCTTTAAGAGACTTCCAAAAACTTTCTAACATTACAAAGAATAATAAACTATAAAACAAAATTTTATACAATTTAGTTTTAGAGAAATAGATTCATAGGAAATGAGGGGTAATGTGTCCTTTAGAGTGCTGGGCTTAAGAGTCCTGAGGCTCTAGATTTTTCTCCCCTAACTTGTCTACCCCACATCTCTTGATTAGCAGTAGTATGTTTATACCCTCTTGGCCTCAGCTTCTCCATCTGTGGGAGTGTAATAATAGTTGCTTCACAGGGTAGTTGTGAGGACATTATATCTGAGATCACATTTAGAAGAGGCCCTGCATAGATATTGACACAAGAGGATCTTAAAGAAAGTGGATTACTTCTTTTAAAAATAGACTTTATTTTTTAGAGCAGTTTTAAGTTCACAGTAAAATTGAACAGAAATTATAGAGTTCCCATATATCTCCTGCCCCCACACATATGCAACCTCTTCAACTATCAGCATTCAGCATCACAGTGGTATATTTCTTATAAGTGTTATATCTAAATTGACTCATTATTATTAACCTAAGTCCATAGTTTACATTGGGATTCACTCATTTTTAAAAAATTATTATAGTTGTCGATAGACCTTTATTTATTTATACGTGGTGCTGAGAATCAAACCCAGTGCCTTACACATGCCAGGCAAGTGTGCTACTGCTGAGCCTCAGCCCCAGCCCAACTCTCTTTTTTTTTAAGAACAAAAAGTTTTATTTAAAGGATAAAAGGAGGAGGAGGGAGGGAGAGAGAAAGAGAGAGAGAGAGAGAGAGAGAGAGAGAGAGAGAGAGAGAGAGAGAGATTGCTTTACACAGGTGGAGAGTCCAAAACTGGTGCCCCTGGGATTCACTCTTGATGTAGTGTTTTCTATGGGATTGTAAAAATGTATAATAAGATTTAGTAATATAATAATATATAATAATTAATATGACATAATAATATAATAGATATAATAATTAATATAATAATATACCTTTATAGTATCATACACAATAGTTTCACAGCCCTAAAAATCTCCTATGTTCTGCCTATTTAATCCCTTCTTATCCACTGACCCTTAACAATCACTCATCTTTTTTTTTTTTTTTGAGAAGTGTCTCTACCTGGCTCCAGGCACAGTCATTTCTTTTTTCTTTCTTTGAGAGAGAGAGAGAGAGAGAGAGAGAGAGAGAGAGAGAGAGAGAGAGAATTTTTTAATATTTATTTTTTTCAGTTTTCGGTGGACACAACATCTTTATTTTATTTTTATGTGGTGCTGAGGGTCAAACCCAGCGCCCTGCACATGCCAGTCGAGCATGTTACCACTTGAGCCACATCTCTAGCCCCAATCACTCATCTTTTTACTGTGTATGTAGTTTTGCTTTGTCCAGAATGTCATGTAGTTGGAATCATAGAACACATAATGTTTTCATATTGTAATATGCATTTACGATTATTCCATATATTTCATAAGTTGAGAGCTCAATGATTCTTCTTCTTCTTTTTTTGCACAGCACTTGGCATTGAACTCAGGGGCTTTCTACCACTGAGCTCCATCTCCATCCTTTTTCATGTTTTTATTTTGATACCGAGTGTTGCTTAGGTATGAAGGCTGGCCTCAAACTTGTGATTCTCCTGCCTTGATCTCTGGAGTAGCTGGGATTACAGGTGTGTGCCACTATGCCTGGGTAGCTCACTTCTTTTTTAATGATGCATAATATTCCATTGTCTAGTTGTACTATATTTTATTTATACACTCATATACCATAGGACATCTTGGTTGCTTCTGTGTGAGTCAGTTTTCCATCATTGTGACCAAAATACCTGACAAGAACCACTTAAGAGGAGTAAAAGTTTATTTAGAACCAACAGTTTCAGAGGTCTCAGTCCATGGTCTTCCAACTCCATTGCTCTGGGCCCAAGGTGAGGCAGAATATCATGGCGGAAGTGCATGGTGGAAATATGCTGCTAGCTCATGGCAACCAGGAAGCAGGGAGAGAGAAAGGAATTGGAAGCAAGATAAAATCCCTAGGGACATGCCCCCAGTTGCCTATTTCCTCCAGTCATGCCCTACCTACCTATAGTTATCACTCAACAGTCCATTCTAATTATTATTCTATAAAATGGATTAATCCACTGATGAGTTTACAGCTCCTGTAGTCCATTTCTCCTCACCTTTAAATATTCCTGCACTGCCTAAGCCATGAGATTTTGGGGGAATATTAAAGATTCAAACCATAACAGCTTCTAGGTTTTGACAATTATAAATGAAGTTGATATAAATGCCCATGTACAGGTTTTTGTGTAGACACAAGTTTCCAACTCATTTCGGTAAATACCCAGGAGCATGATTGCTGAATTGTATTGTAATATGTTTAAGATTCTATGTAGTTCTGTAAGAAACTCTCTTCTATAGTAGCTATATTATTTTGTATTCTCTCCAGTAGAAATGAGAGTTCCTTATTGCTCCAGTGTTTGGTATTTTCAGTGTTTTGGATTTAAACCATCTTAATAAGCGATAGTTGCTATGGTTTGGATATGGCTTGAATGTGTCCTTTCATGGTTCATGTGCTGAAAGCTCGGTCCCCACTGTGTCTCAGAGGTTGAGAAAACCTTTAAGAGGCAGAGTCTAGTCAAAGAAGTTTAGGCCATTGGGGCCATGCCCTTGGGTGTGATTAATGTAGTATTTGTGGGATCTAGTTAGTTCCTGTGAGAACAAGCTGTTATAAAAAGAGCAGGCCTCTCCCCTGAATCTCTCTGGCTTCCTATCTTGTCTTACAATCCCTTTCTCTCATATGCACTTCTATCATGATACTATCTGTCATGAGACCCTCACCAGAGGCTGAATTGACGGGGCTACAAAATTGCAGATGTTTTCAATCTTCAAAACTTCGAGCCAAGTAAATCCCTTTTCTTTATATAGTGCCCAGCTTTAGGTATTTTGCTAGAGCAAATTGGAGGCATAATAAATAAAATAGTGGTATCTCACTGTTTTAGTTTATAATTCCCTAGTGACATTTGATGTTGAATATCTTCTCATATGATTATTTATCACCTGTGTATCTTCTTTGGTGAGGTAACTGTTCAAGTTTTTCACCCATTTTTGATTGGGGTTTTTATTTTCTTTTTGTTGAGTTTTAAGAATTGTGTATTTTGGATAATCTTTTATCAGATTTGTCTGTTGCAAATATCCTTCCCCAATCTGTGGCTGTCTTCTCATTATCTTGAGAGGGTTAAGTTGATATTGATTCTGAAACTATTCTAAAATTATCAAAGTGAGCTATAGACTGAGTACTTGATATAGTAAAAGGGAAAAAATTAGGTTCTTCTATAATGCAATTAATATAAAATTTAGAAAATTGTTCTTATTTTTGGTATTTGCTCATACTCTTGAAAAAATGAGCTAAAAACAATTGTTCTAAATCTTTATTATGGAGAGGAATCTTTTTTCTTATAGTAGTGGTAGGATTAGGGTTGAAGGGAAAAAATGCAGATTATAATGAATCGGGACTGCATAGACCTAAATTTGTTTCTTTAGGAATAGGAGGGAAGGCAGAGTGGAGAGCATGGGCAGACTGGAAGGAGGAACAATCCTTTATTTATGTCTTTATTTCTTTATTCTGAACAGCAGTATGAAAAAATGCAGAATAAATCACAACTCCTTTTCCTTCTCTTTCCCATATGCATACAGGAACAATTTGTTACTGTTCTGCAGTGTGCAACGACCAAGTCTACACCTGCACATACATTAAGAAGGAGTTGCAGTTATGAGTTGAGAGTATTCAAGAACTGATAGTATTAAACAGCTGATAGAATCTTGGAAAACTGTTGCTTTGGAGTCTGATAGACATGGGTGTTATGCTGAATGTCTTGAAACAGGGAACTTGCTGATGCTTTGATGTGGAGCCAGAACCATTCACAGGACTTATCATTGTGTACTGCTGGCTGGAAGCCTTAGCTTGACAAGAGCAGGCTTTCAGCCCCTCCTGCTAGACCAGTAGGGTTGTTAGTGCTGTCCCCATCATTGAGAGACAGTTTTGTCACAGCAGTGCCTCAATGCACCCTTAAGTCATCACTTCTGTCTATCACAATTTTACTCAGGCTATTTCAATTTTCTTGACAAAAATCTTGTCAGAACTGTTTAGTGAGGAATGGACTTCCCCATCTCCTGCCTGGAATTCTGAAAAAAGCTAAAGTAGTTAAAGGACAGAAAGGGAAGTCTTGATTAACTTAACCCAGCACAAACCAAAGGTGTGCAGTTACCATCTTGGGTGGAAGTTCTGCAAAAGGCATTTGCCATTCAGTGATCCCCAACTCAACTTCCACAGTGTGCTCTGATCAAGTGCTGTCCTTTGCCTATGAAATACGGGGATTCTCTGATGTCCCCTCTGAATGAGATCCCCCTTCAAAGGGCTTCAGGTATTCAGGGTCCTACCATTTTGGTTTTACTTCTAGCTGGTTGTTCAGGAAAAACATAGAGGCTCGAGGGGCTTGTTCAAGGACAGAGATGCTGCTTTTTAATGACAATAATACTGAACTTTATTGTCTTGTCTCCTCCTGGACAGTGTGTTTCCTCCTTTCCACCAGAGTTCCCAGATTGGCAGATCTGCTTCCATATAGAATATAAAGTTCAACTGGGCATTTGAAAAATTGTTATGAGATTGATTCTAATTCAGCTGCAAGAAGTTCTTATCTGTTTCTTCTTTTAGGTTGTACTGGTAGTTCCCCCAAAAGAGACAACAATGAGGAAGGAGTAATCTACAGGCTTTGAAATTATGCAATCCTAGATTTGATTCCTCACTCTGCCTCTTAGAAGCTCTGTGGACTTGGGATTAGTTAATGTTGCTGAGCCTTGTTTTTTCATCTCAAAAATGGGGATAATGTATTTCTATCTAGCAGGATTGCTTTGAGGGTTACATGAAATAATTATTGGGTATTATTGGTATGATGTGTGATAGTAATGATTCTACCATGTGTTTTATGTGTGTTTCATTCCAAAGGACATGGTGCCGAATTATATACTAAACAATTCAGCAATGCTGTTCTGTAAAAAGTTAATGAGACCTGTTAACTATTTTGTTTTTCAACTTTATGCTTTCTCAGAACAAGACAGATGAAAGAGATTAGGAGATGATTTTCATATCAGGTAAAATGAAAAGGACATTTTGTAGGATGCATTGAGACCTTATATGTAAAAAGATCTCAATTTTGCATGTTAGTTATGAACACACCTCAACCCTAAATAATCAAAGAAATGTTATGTTAATTATCATAAATGTAATATTCCTATTCTTACTGGCCCAGAAGATTCAGATGAATCTTGGCCCAAATTCTTGAACTTCCATTTAATAAAGGTTTTATTGAGTAGATATCCAATTGACACTAGAAACTGCTACTTCATGAAGAACATGGACCAGAGGTGGATACTGACTCTTGGGAAATTAATTTTAAGGGCACAATTGAAAACTTACAGGAACAACTAATTATACCCAAGATCCTGTCAGAAAATTTAGCTTTACTATGTCTCATATGTTCTTTTCTGACTTAAATAAGAACACTAATGATTTGGTTGTAATTGAAAATAATTTGAGTAAAAATACAGGGAAGAGACAGATACTTGACTTGATGACATAAAATTATGTCTTCAATGATCACTGGATGCATTGGTACATTATTATTTCTAATTCCAAAGAGAGTCATCCTACCAATAAATCATATTCCCAAATCTCATATTTTGTGAGATAGCAGGATTTCAATGGGGATGTCCATGATGCTTCCCAATTGGTTGGCAAACTTATTAATAAGAGACAATAGTTCTGTCTCACAATTTAGTAGCAAGTAACCTTGTATATCAGTGGAAAACAACTGCATTGGTTTGAATGTGTCTCTCAGAATTCATGTATTAGAAACTTAACCTCCCAATATTGGGGTATTGGGAGGTGGGGCCTAACAGAGATGTTTAAATTACGAGGACTCTGCCTTCATGAGTAGGTTAATGACATTAGGAAAAAAGTTTGCAGAATGGATTCACTCTCTTTGAGATCTTGCCTTTCTGCATTCACCATATGATCACACAGCAAGCCAGCTCTTTCCAGAAACCAGTACCTTCATCTTGGACTTCCTAGGCTCCAGAACTGGGAGCCAATAAATTTCTATTCAATATCAATTATCCAATCTCAAATATTTTGTTATAGCAACACAAAACAGACTAAAAAACATCCTTTCCTAATATGCTGACTCTTTTAATAGGTCAGATCTAGGCCTAGGTAATATTTAATTCTCCAGACTGCCACTTTAGCTTGTTGATTCTGCTAAGGGAGATTCACTTACAGTTCATTCTTGCTTGTTGATAGCCAAGCATGGTAATAGTAACTTTGGTAGTTAAAATCTACAATTGAAATCAAATAATATTTTGGCTGGCTATCACTTATAGAGTTTTCTTTGTGTTTTGCAGAGTGACTTGTGCCAGATTCACAGAAGGCTGGTGCCAATATTTGAGGAACAGAAATGGTGACAAGGCATACCATCTGTTGGCACAGACCTCGAAACACGGAAGAGGCTTGAGAGTGATTTCTAGTCCTACTTCACTACCTTTCATTTCTCATCCCCATCCTTTCATAGAAATAATAACATTTATATGTCACAACAAAGGAAGACAGTGAGAAAGGAGACAATGACCACTGAACAATCAATTTCTAAATAGTAAAGTATTAACCAACAAGTATTTACAGGCATGTGCTACATAATGGCATTTTGGGTCAACATGGAACCACATACATGAGGGTGACTCCTGAAGATTATAATGGAGCTGAACAATTCCAATTGCCTCTTTATATTGTAGCTATTGCAACATTGTGGTGAAATACGGTACTTGGGTGTTTGTGATAATGCTGATGTAAAAGCTATTATCTAAAACTTACGTGCCAGTCATATAAAAGAATGGCACATAGGATCATGTAAAGTGCATAAAACTTGATAATGATAATAAATGACTATTATTGGTTTATATATTTACTGTTCTATACTTTTAATTTTTTTAGAGTGAACTTAAAAAAATAAGAATTTACTATAAAACAGTAGGTAGTGTTATGCCAGCAATAGCCTCATGATTCTCATGTTTCCTGGGTTTCTCAACTGCATACAGTCTGCATCAGGTCACTGGCCCGTACCATCAAGTTTGGTGTAAGTCCACTCTGTGATGCTTAAACAATGATGAAGTCACCTTGTGATGCACTTCTCAGAATATATCCCTGTGGCTAAGCAATGCATGACTATAAATTTTGGTGCTATATGCCAAATTTTGCCAACAATATTATATGGTATTTTCACATAAAAATATGTGAAACCAGCAACACTCAGGTACTGTAAAATCCATGTGGGCTTAGGCATCATGGAAATGTGGGAGACAGAGAGCACTCCTGAGTCAGTGCAGCTTGAAAACAATCCTTCGACCTGTGTGTACATCCATGCTGAGGAGCCAGAGGTCCGGGAGCTCCAGTCACTGCTCTTGGTATTCTGATGGATTGAGATGAACAAGTTTAATTGAATGTTTCAGTTCTCATGCTCTATTTGGTTCTTAAACATCCAACTAGTCTTATTTTTGTTAGAATCTCAACCTAATTCAGAATTAAGAGTAGTAATCTGGGCACCGTGGCGGTTCACGCTTGTAACCCCAGTGGCTTGGGAAGCGGAGGCAGGAGGATTGTGAGTTCAAAGCCAACCTCAGCAAAAGCGAGATGCTAAGCAACTCAGTGAGACCCTGTCTCTAAATAAAATACAAAACAGGGCTGGAGATGTGGCTCAGTACTTGAGTGCCTCTGAGTTCAATCCCAAGTTACCTTACTGCACCCCCTAACCCCCAAAAAGACTAGCCAGAAGTGAAATCTTAATAAAGAAGCCAAACCAAAAAAGCAACCATCTTGAAACCTAGAATTAAACTTGAGTTGAGCACCAAAAAGCAAAATATGTCCATGTCTAAATAACTTTAATTAGGAATCATAATGGCATTACTCTGGAAGTGAGGTATCCCTTTCTGTGAAATTTTTAACAATGGGAAGTTTTGAACATCTCAGACAATTTAGAAAGAATTTAGATATTAGTAATGTGAATAATGAAGAAACTGGAAGAACTGATTTATGAGAGAAGATGAAAAGATTTTTAACATGGATAGCTTGGCTAAGTAGAGAACATAGATCCTTTGATTAATAACTATGCATTCTTGAAATGCATAAGTGCTAAGAAAAAAATCAGCTAGGTTTGGGGTGTGAAAACATGAATAATGAAATCAATTAAGTGCAGGAAAATTGGCTGAATGTAAAATGTAAAAATCTCTGATTTTTTTTCTGATGCATCTCTTGAAGTATTTTCAGCATTAAATATTTTCCAGTAAAATTGATAAATTCTTAATATTTTTCAATCTTAAAAATAAAATCAAAAGGATCAAAAACTCCAAATATATTTTTAAAAGATCCATTTGGGGTCTGGTTTTGTAACTCAGTGGTAGGGCTTGATGTCCTGGGTTGAATGTCCAGCACCAAAAAAGAAAACACAAGCAAATAAATAAAAACAAAATTAAAAAACAAGGTGTGCATTTTGTTCCCAGGGGGCAAGTACAGGAAAGTAGTTGGATTTCAGGGTCTATGATCTTCATGGCAACCTACCCTAAATCTAATGTAATTGCACCAAGAGCTACAGAAGTTGTTCTAGTTCTTGTCTGAGAAGTTGGTTTCAGGCCTCTGAGAGAGACAGAGGGAGATTACCAGGGCTTCAACACCCACTGGTTTAGGACAGCTTGAATGCACTTTGTCGCCTTTTATGAGACATCTGGTTCCATTCAAAAGTTGGAAAAGTCTTGAGATAAAAAATATTAATGAGGACTCCAGTGTAGCTCAGTGGGAGAAGGCTCGCCTGGAATGTGAAAGGCCCTGTGTTCAATCCCAGCATCTCTCTCTCTCTCTCTCTCTCTCTCTCTCTCTCTCTCACACACACACACACCACTCATACACTGAAATAATGAAATGTGTTGGTGTGATTATTCTAGCTATTTGATAGATAAATCCAATGCTCCAACTGACTTGTTTATGGGGCCTGAGGAAATTGAGGGATCCCAGGCCAGATAGCACAACAGTTTAACACAGCTACTGGGATGTCAGTCAACCCAGCAAACCCAACAAAACTTGAGGTTCAGGGTAGCCATTTAGGGTTTCATTTCAGGCAAATGTCTAACCTCAGTTTCTACTTCTGTAAAATAGAGCAACACTTAGGATGCTTATGGAATAATATCAAAGATTATGTGTGTAGAGCTCAGCAGAGCACCTGCTTCATAATAAATGTTCAGTAAGTCTTAGTTCATTGTTATTTTTACTAACCTGCACTCTCCTGGGATTGAATTCTCCATTACTGAGGTCACACATCTCCTTCTACAGGTGAGGGCCAGTAGGGGCCATTATAGGGAAAGATGAGGGAAAGATGTTCTCTTCAGACCATGACAGTAAGTGAGCTATTTCACATTATAATATATTATAATAAACCCTCTGAAGTTTAAACTAATATCTGAACAATCTAATATATCAAAATTATAGTATTCTGCAGCAATTCATTTTTTAGTATTTCATTATGTATAATAATAATTGCTTTGCTTATATCTCTTTTTTCCCCTGTTTTAATTTTCTAGTTGTATTTCAATCATCTGTTACCAATTTTTTAAAATTCAAGTTTATATTACTACTATGGTTTTATAGTTCCTGATCTCATTGTAAGTTACCTCCAATCCTTTGTAGAAAAAGTCAGAATACAAGCGAATAAATGAACCACAAATAGCTGAAAATTATAAAACATTATAAAAAATTATACATTGTTTAGGCATTAAAGCATGGAGAAATATATGTCAATGCAAAAATAGCAAACTTGGGATGCTGATTCTCCTTGGGAGAAAGGAAAGGGAGTTTGGAAAGGAAAACCCAGAGCTCTCTTGGTAATATTTTGAATGGATCTCGGGAAATCAGTAAAGTATAGGCTTATATAAATGACACAATTTCCACTCTGCATAATCCTGGGAAACGTACTGTACAGATTGACAAAAGAGACTGGTGATAAATCTGAAGGTGAAGAGAACTCTCAAACACAGGAGACTTCTACATTTGTTGTTCGTGACTTGGTTCTCTGTGCTTCAGCTTGTACCTTCTGATAGAGCTAATGTTCCTCGCTGGTATGAATATTTTCTGTCATTATTTTATTTTCTGGGAACTCATTGTACATACAGGGTTCTATTAACAGCTTTGACATCTAAAGTTCTTAACACCAAATGCTTTACAAGCACCAGCTAATCCAATCACCATTTCAACTTCATTATTCTCTCCTCCTAAAATCTTCGTGGATTCCACACTCAAAAATCAGAACAGAATCTAACTAAATAGAACATCCATCCTACCCCGGAAGGATACTCCAACAGAGATGTTAAGAGATGGATTTTTAGGCATAGGACTTGGACGAGTTGTCCTGCTGGGGTTAATTGTTGCAATGACACGTTCGGAGTTAGGAAGGTCTAGGAAAGAAAAAATTGGAGCTGGAAATTGGAAAATAAGGATCCTGAGGGAAGCTGATATAAAAGCCATCAGGAGGACAAGGAGCTAACATCTGTTAGCTGGGCTCAGTTCAATACATGAGTAAGGAATTAAGTTTGGTAAACCAATAAGTGAGGTGAAGACAGTGAATAAGGAAACTGAGGCTGAAAACAGAAGATACATATTCCTGGTCACACAGTAATTGGCAGAGCTGGCCTCAAATCTGGGTCTGTTGTACACTAGAGATCCTGTCCTCTTCCTCTATGATATGAAGTTATGCACAAATTTTATGTAACTCACTCAAATGTGCCAATATGAAAATTATTTCACTTGTCTATAAAAATGTGAATTCTATCCCAAACCCCCATTGTTTCCAATGCTAATATTTTAATTTAGTCACTACCAGAGACATTTGTCAGTGGTCTGTCATTGAAGTTGTTTGAACTTGTCATTTCCTAGGAAAAGACACATGGTGGAGGAGAGATGTTTATATTATGATGTGGATTTGTCCTGGTGACTAGCTATCGTCCATTCATTTGACCCTCAGGCTGTTCTCCACCTTAACAGTATTTGGCATTTCATCAACATCCTCAGCTGCACCCCAGCTGGACAGGCCACATCACCTTGCCACCTCTGCACCAGCACTCTGTCTTTTTGTCAACTGCTATGCCCAGTCCAACACCTTCGCATGCTCTCTCACTACTTTGGGGGCTAAAGAATTTTCTGTGTTGTCCCCAGGTCTCTTCTTTTCTACTTTATAATGGTCACATCCCCACAGCCAATGGCATTTCAGACTTCACCTGAAAATCGATACCTGGATCCTCTCAATCCTGGATCCAAACACAGGTCTAAAGTTGTTTTGGATTCTCCGTGGGGACTGAGCCTGAACCTTCCCACCTCTCTCATAAATGGTTAACTTTCACGGGTAGTATGGATTTTGTTTTCTCTGAGATCTTTTACCCCTTAACTCACAATATTATCTATCCAGACTGGTGTAGGAGTGGAGAACAGAATCAGGCTGATGAAATCTGCTTCCTAATCCTTCCATCTTATTTGTGGATCTGATAACAAATTGTCCAGTTATTTCTTTATGAAACTCCCTCTAGAGCAAAACAACCTCTGGGCTCCCAGTGTAAGTGGAGGAAGTTCAGTTCTTAGGGGGGAATGGATGAAACAACAAGTTAGTGCTTGCATATCATTTTCCAAATTGAAGAAATAATTACACCTTGTTAGAGGCATCCTTTCGGGGGGAAATCCCAAGGATTTGTAACGTTTTGTAGGAGTTGCTGGTGTTGAAAATTTGCCTAAATACCATAAGTTCAGCAAAAGTTACTTAATTTGCTCTTCTGCTATTACTTCAGGAACCCTGACATTTAAGGCATATGAAAGGGAATAATTACATAAGTTATAAAATTAACAAGTACTGTGGCAGTTGTGAAATACCTGAGCCAAGTTGATCTTACTGCGGGTGTTGGAAATTCAAGGGTAAGAAATATCTGGCACTGACAGGGGATGCTGAATTGTGTGGGCTTGTGTAACTTACACTATCAGGCATCCTGGATGCACAAGAAAAATCCCTATTATGGCAATCCTCAAGGAATTTTCCAGATTCTTTCACTCACGTTAAAATGGTTTTATCTTAGATTCTTTCCCCATCTCCACTTTGAAGCAGAAGCTAAATATTTGTCCTGACTTTTCCATCCCCATTACTACTATAGTTCAGACCCTAATCATCTCTTGCCTAAGATAGTAACAGAGCCACCTGACTCTTCCTAGGTCACTCAGTCCATCTTTACTCACACCAGATATTCTTTTTTTTTTTTTTTTTTGGGTGGGTGGTGGTACAGGGGATTGAACTCAGAGATACTCAACACTGAACCACATGCCCAGCCCTATTTTGTATTTTATTTAGAGACAGGGTCTCACTGAGTTGCTTAGGGCCTCTGAGACTGGCTTTGAACTCACAATCCTCCTGCCTCAGCCTCCAGAGCCGCTTGGATTACAGGCATGCCACTGCGCCCAGCTCAGGTATTTGTTAGAAGACACAAACCTGATATTCAATGCCTATATTAGAAGTTTTGATACCTCTCTACCACTTACAGAACCAGATACCAATCTTCAAGGCATCCCAGGCATTTTTTCTGTGTGTGAAACCTATGTCAGCAGGCAAATAAATGTGTTCATTTATTTACTCACTTAATAGATATTTCTTGAATGCTTCATACATATATAAATGGGCATCGTTTTGGTCCAGGTAGATGTAGGGGTATGATTGAGGGGTTGACAGACAGGAGAAAAACAGGGAAATAAACTATTATACATGCTCTAATGGGAATATGCAAAAGATATAATTGGAACTATCGACCAAGTCCTTCCAGGAAAGCTGGGAAGGCTCATCTTCCATTACTCACTTTCCTTCTCCATTTTCTCCCTTTAAGTCAACTATTCCACAGCTACTCTTCCCCCTCTGCTGGATTATGAGTTTTTCTTTCTTTGTATTCCCAGGGTTGCTGAACACAATACTCAGCACATGATAGCATGCAGTGAACCTTGGGAAAATTAGGACATTTTACTGAATTTGGCCTGAAATAAGCTGAGGTTTATATTTATATTTGCTATTGAGGGATATCCATTGTAATAATTGACATTTATTACTGATAAATAATATGCTTATTATTTTCCTAAGACACCCTTGGATTTTGCCTTGGTATTTTTGTTTAACCACCAGTGGAAGTCATGCATAATTTACTCACTCATGCTTACACCCAAGATTTTACACATAGCATTTTTGAGAAATGAGATTCTGAGCCAGGCACAGTGGTGCATGCCTGTAATCCCAGTGGCTCTGGAGACTGAGGCAGGAGGATCAAGAGTTCAAAGCCAGCCTCATCAAAAGTGAGGTGCTAAGCAACTTAGTGAGACTCTTGTCTCTAAATAAAATATAAAACAGGTCTGGAGATGTGGCTCAATGGTGGAATGCCCTGATTTCAATCCCCAGTATCAAAAAAAAAAAAAAAAAAGAAGAAGAAGAAGAAGAAATGGGATCCTGACTGATGTTCATAGAAGGGAATGCTACCTGATATTAGGAATAAATTTATGATATTGAGCTAATGTTGTGACAAAAACATGGAAGAGCTGAGTGAAGACATGAGAGTGGTCATAGAAATTCTCATGGGGAAGGTAAACTTCAAGTTTGATTTCTAAAGAAAGAACAGGTAGAGACTGATGGGAGCAAGGAGAAAAATATCCCAGGAGAAGCAACCCAGGGGACAAAGGTGAGGACTGTGTATAAGGCAGGAGAAATAGACAGGTTAGATTCTAGATAGGAGAAAATTTAGCCTTTAAAAAATTCTTGGGTCAGGTGCAGTGGCGCATACTTGCAATCCCAGCAGCTCAGGAGGCTGAGGCAGGAGGATTGCAAGTTCAAAGCCAGCCTCAGCAATTTAGGGAGGCCCTGAGCAAATTAGCAAGATCCTGACTCAAAATAGAAAATAAAAAAAGGCTGGGTTCAATCCCTGGAACAACAACACAAAAATTCTCGGTATTTTGCTTACATTTATTTTATAGAGATTCTACTGTATGCTTGTAGAGCGTTTGTTCCACAGTTCCTTGATTGTCTGGATTAATGAGGAAGTTAAAAAAATGCAAGAAATTTGAAATCAAGGGTTGAATGATGTGAAGCTTACATGAAACGAGTTTTTAAATAATAACATGTCTTATTTTGAAGCAGAGTTTTAATATAAGATGGGGCATTAGTCATCCTTTTGTCACTATAATAAAGTACCTGTGACAGGATACTTAGTAAAGAAGTTTATTCAACTCAGGGTTTTGCAGTTTAAGCACATGATGCCTGCACTGGTTCTGATCTCTCTTGGCTGCATCCCATCTTGGTGGATGGTATGACCAGAATGCAAGCAGGAGCACATGGCCTTATTTGACCAGACACAGACCAGGTGGGACCAGGCTCAGCTTTCATAAGAACCACCAAGGGGTCTCATGAGAATCACCTTAATCCCATCCAAAGGGCGGTGCCTTCAACTAGCCTAAGAACCTTCCACTAGATCCTGACTCTCCCACACCATCACTTTGGATTCCAGCCCCCATGAATGAATCTTGAGGGACAAAGCACCCCCCAAGCATAGCAGATGATATAGTGGATTATCATTAATGTCTGTCCAACTGCCCTCCTTCTGTCTAGAATAGCTTCCCTTTCCTTTTAGAAATGTCCCCAGTATCCACTTGTACTGTGTGTTCCTGGTAGAAGTCTCAAATCATAGTAACCTACCTGTCTGGGCCTAGGCGTAGGCATGGGACACAGGCTGAGCCAGTCCATTCTAGGGTCTTCCCAAAGTGGACTAAGGGAAGAGATGTAATAAGAGCAAAGCTTGAAACATGAAGCCCAGCGCAGTAAGCTGACATGTTTCTGACTCTCTACGCAAGGAAAGGCTGAGCGAAGAAAGCTAGACCTCAAGAGGGAAGCCAACCCGAGAGACTAGGAAACATCCTAGTTATGTTTAGGTTCCACCCCTGTTTTCTCTAAATCTAGCTGAAGCCTGGTGCTCTCTGTAGAGGACCAGTTAGCCAAATAATACTCCTTTGGGTCACCAATATTAAGTTAGGTTTATATTGTTTGCACAGAAACTCGTCTGGTGAATTTAATGACTTCAAGTCCACAGACCAATAAAAGGGACTATATGTTATTATGAGGAGGCTCTAATGAGAACAAACCAATTTTTGTTTTCCATATTATCAATATTCTGACTCAACTGTGCCCAACTAGTATTAAATTAGTCCCGTTTAGAACACAACTCTTCTTCAATCTCTGGAAGTGGAGGGTCATTAAGAGTTGTCTTCTCCTTTTTGTGATCAAATCTTATCCCACTGTGTATATATATTATTTATTCATTCATTTGTCAATAGAAATCTTGGTTGATTCCATATCCTGGCTATTGTGAATAGTGGTGCAATGAACATGGGAATGTAGGTATCTCTTTGGCTTATTGATTTCATTTCCTTTGGCTATACACCTACTGGTGGTATCGCTGAATTGTAGGAAAGTTCTATTTTTCAATAAAAGCCTCTATACTCTTTCCCATGATAGCTGTTCTAATTTAGTTTTCCACCAACAGTATCAGGGCTTCCTGAGGAACCAACTATGTGAAGTAATGCATAAGTTAATTAGCCAGATAAAGCATTCCACAAAGTGTATGTACTTCAAATTGCCATGTGGTACATGGTAAACATGCATACTTTCATTTGTCAATTAAAAAAGAAGAAGAAGAAGAAGAAGAAGAAGAAGAAGAAGAAGAAGAAGAAGAAGAAGAAGAAGAAGAAGAAGAAGAGGAGAAGAAGGAGAAGAGGAGGAGGAGTAGTTGTTGTCTTTTTCCACTAGGTCTGAATATCAGCTTTCTCAGTGTAGGGAAAAAGGTATTGGAGTGCAGGGAAGAAAATCTGTTTCCTGGCAACACAGAGTCCAATAGGCTCTTGTTGCTTTAGGTGCATCTGATAGTCAACTGGGGGACAAATGGGCCCCTGCAGTGGCCAGATTGTTTTCATGTTGTATTTGTTTTCTTTTGGAAAAGGTTGAGCCCTCTACTTTGTTTTGTGATGTCTAGGGGTACTGTGTTTATGTGGTTTTTGGCAAGTTTGCTTGACCCTGAATTCCTCAAAGTGTTGTGCTCTGAGGCAACAGGATTTGTACTGAAGGCTCTTTTGAAAATACAAAAGGATTTTAGGGGGACCTTGATTGGTTAAGATATAATTACTTGTCAGAATGAATATGCTGTGACTGAAATAGTTTGGAGGAGAAGCAAAACATTTTAAAAAATTCAGTGTTAATAATACCATATAAGAAATCTAGTTGTCTTCCAATGAGCTCTCAACATTACCATCTTTATGCCAAACATTTATTTAGTAGGCAGAACATCTTGCCAAGATATATATATATATATATATATATATATATATATATATATATATATATATGATTACAATCTTGTACAGAAGTCAGGACACATATTGGTATATCCAGAGTGTCCTCAGGCTAAATAGGAAATAAAGTTCACAAAGTAGTATATCTTTTCTAGCTTATATTTATGTATAGTTTGGTTCACCATTCCCAACTCAAATTTCTCACGAGTTCAGGAAGCTTGGAGGGAGTGTTTCATTTGTGCTAAATAACACAGACTTTGCATTTTTGGTCTATTAAGTGGAGTCCAGGAGCCTCATCATTCCTTTCTGGCCACCTTGAGAGCCTAACATGTTCACTCTCTTGCTTTTGAATCCTCATGGATATCTCTTGCCAGCACTGCAATTCTTTACTTGTAGATCAGTCTGCTTCCTAATCAGGCTACTGTGATTTTCTCCCTTCTTAGTTCTCATGGATCCCTGCCTGCTGGATGTCTGCCTTGCTCAAGAGAGAAAAATGTTTCCTGTGCCCATTTGTTGCCACCGTTTATTGCTCGGGGTAAAAAGAAGCATCACTTTGTATCCTCTGTGTTTTAGAGAGATCTGAATGAAGCAGCACTTTTATTTATTTGCTTTATAAACTCTAAATCTCATGACTTTTGGCTAAGTTCTGGTAGTTATAGAGTAGGAGTGTGATGGGCCAGGTGACAACGGGAACAACATACCTCAGGTTGCACATGAAACTACTTCTCTGCTTCCATATTGATTCACTTGGCCAGGATTAATCCCTGTTAACAATAAATTACTTTCATAAGATGCTTCTTTGCCATTAGGCCTCCTGGTAACTCACCTTAACTATCCTCTGCATAATATTTATTCAATAAAAACACAGACAGTACCACTGCCTGTTGGCTACTGTGCTAGCTAGGCCTTGGGGATAGTGTTTGAAGAAGCAATCTCAGTTTTTATCAGCTTGTACCTTAGCAGAAAAGATGACAGCTTCCAACGTTTGAACATTCCATGGATAAACAGCTTCCATTGGCTTCTAACCCCTGCCACACAGCAGATGAACAACAGAAGGTTATATTTGTTAAATGCCAAGGAAAGAAGCACCCTAGGATTTAGGGAGAATGAATTGCTGGAAAGGCTGAACTAAGTTCTATGAAAGAGGGGGGAATGAGCTGAGACTTGAGGAGATGGGAAGATTACATAACTGGGAATGCACAGGAATGGGATTCCAAGAGAATGCCTGTGGCAGGTCCAAGGAGAGAGAGGCATGATGCCAGGAGAAGGCTCAGAGAACATGGAGTCATGCTGACCTTGATTCAAAACTCAGTTGATGACTTGTATGGTTCATTCAATTACTTGGTATCCTCTGTGAAAGGAGGATATAAAGACCTACCTCATGTATTTGCAGAAGGACCATTAAAGTACAAGAGTACCTAGATGTAGTTAAAGCACAAAGATAGTGTTTGGCCTACATGCTCAAAAACCAATAGATATTGGCATTTGGGTTGGAGCAGATGCGAGTAGGGTGAAGGAAGTACTAATTTTTATCTTTCTTTTTTGGAATTTACCCATTGCTGTTGAGTGGGTGAAAATGACTGAGGAACACTCTCTGCTTCATTTCCCACAAGGGGAGAGAAAAAAAATCAGATGGAAAAATAAATGAGGGAAATGGACTATTTTCTTGTACTTCTCTCAACCTCTCATCAGATGTGTTGAGCACTTGAATTACTCCGGCTGTTTCTGTTTGTGCACAGGACATGTCCTGGATCTGCTGGGGGTGGGACTCCTTGTGTCCCTCTGGTCTTTCCTTGCCAAGTGAAGCCAGTGGACAGACTTATACATTGTGAGATGATCTGACCACACCACTAATATGTCAGAACATGAAGTTGAGTTATTTCAATTTAAAAAGCTATTAATAAACAGAGCTCATTTGTTTCTCCTTCCTCCCATAAAACACCAGGTTCTAAACACTTAGCTTTCTTTTCTCCAATTTTGTCTTGGCATTTATCTGTGGCAAAATAAACTTTAGTGACTGATTCAGCTTGCTCAGTCTTACTGTTGGCTTCTGATCTGTTCCCTTCTTATCAATTTAGACCCAAAATCAATTGGAGTGCTTTATAAATTGCAGCTTCAAAGTGAACACACGATTTCATAAATGAAAGGACAAAACAGATCAACACTTACAACACTCTCTTTCATTTACACAGGCTTCAAACAAGTCCTTGTTGAAATCTCACCTGAGTTGCTGTTGGAGCCACAATAAAGCAAAATTAGCCGAGTCAGAAATCATATGTCTGACTTTGTTTAGTTCTCAGTGTCTTTTGACTAAGAGAATGCAAACTCATCCCAGAAAAATCTAAGAGAAAAAAAGCAGAGAATTATCAGAGCAGGACATTGAATAGTTGCAACAAAACCAAGGAAAGCCAGGAAGAAAGTGAGAGCCTTCTATAAAAACAAAAGAATATAAACAAGAACCAGGAAAACAAGAATCATTCAGGACAAGTGGACATTCTGAAAATAAGACAAATCACCCATAATTGATGAAAGGAGAAATGGTACACAAATAGTGGGCGGCGATTCAGTCATCTTGTCTCTAATGAATGGAATGGAAGTCATGGGACCCAAGAGATCTCTTCTAGGAGGAAGAATCAAGTGCAATGACAAATTCCATCCCAGTGACTTTCTTTCATTTTTAATTACTGGCAGATTGAACTGCTCAGATAATGATTTAATTAAGCAAGGCATCACTGAATTTTTTTATTCCTTGCTCTTTCTATGCCTAATATGGCTTAGCCTTTTTCCAAACATTGAACACCTGAGCACCATTGTATTGTAGTTAATTGATTAAGTGTCTCATTGTAGCTTGCCAGAGAGAACTTTCAGGGCACGGAGCATGCTTTGTGTATTATTAAGTCTCCTGTGCCCTGCCCAAGACAGGACACAAATCAGGTGCTCTGCAAATGTTGTGACAGGAACAGATAAATGAGTGTTCTTTTTGTTCGGCTAAACATGCTTTAGGTCCATTTCCTTGTGTCTTCTTTAGACAGATTGTTTATTCGTTTACTTCCTTGGGAGCACAGCATTAGCTCTGACATCCAAGAAACAGTTAAGAAAAAAAAAAAGGAAATACAAAGCTGCAGGACTTTGATTCCCAAAAGGGTTTCCCTGTTAACACAAAGTATTTCATGTGTATGATGAGAAAACCCAAATCAGTCTGGCACCATGGTGACAATAATTGACAGGCTAACAAGCTGTGTTTTGCCTGATAATTCACAGAGAGCTGGGTATGTTTTTCATACCCTGCCAGTTTTGAGCTTCTGCTTGACAGCTGTCTGTCAGATTGCAACAAGGAGTATGGACCTCTGGGAGACCTAACAATGTTCCCTGTATGTGAAGTTGAGTGTGAAAATTGGCCTTACTTTCACTACTTCATGATCTTTTTTGCTGAACTTAGAACCCAAGATATTTCATTATCCCAATTTGTTGGAAAGGTGGATCTCTGGGATTTAGAGTCACTTGCAGTAGCAGGAACTAGATTGTCCTTATATTGTAGTTACATGGAGAGAGCCTAGTGAAAACGGTGCAGATCTGAGAATCAGAGAAACGTTTTAGGTGTGTAGAAGTTCATGATCTTTTATCAATAAGAAGCACATGTCACAATTGTTTTACAGAATTCTTGTGAGATTGGAGGTGATGTGCCTGGAGTTCTTAGCACAATCACGTCATCTGTATCTGACTCTCGGAGTGACAAACTAGCCATTCACAGAAAATACCGTTGAGCTGCTTTAGTATGGGAAATCAGCAGTTGGTTTACAGATATGGTGATAGAAAAATCAATTTTCTCATCATCTACCCATTGAAATGATAGTATTGACTACTTCTTCCCCAGGAAATACTCCTTCTCCTAACTGGTATTGAAACATCTTTATCTTGAGGTGCAGTGTTAAAAGTCTCTTTGTGTCATCTTCAGGAAGTAAGTTCCAAACTTAAATGGTTTTATGCAAAAGGAAAAGAAAAGGAGTCTTCTTACTAGTTTTAGAAAAATAGAAACCAAAATTTGTAAAGCACTTTTCAGTATACAAAGTTCTTATGACATCCTGAAACTTTAATTTCCTCATCTATAGGATGGCAATAATTAAAATTAGCTACTAGGGCTTTTTAAAGAAGCCCATGAATTTGGTTCCCAGGTGGGAAACTGAGGTTTAGAGAATGTACATAACACAAATGGTTGTCCCTACAAAGAGAAAAGTTGAGCCCTATTCTCTCTAATAAGAGTGACAGAACCCATTTGTTCCCACAATGTAGTTTTTACTGCTGAGCAGGAATGGTCCAGCCATCCAGAAGTCTCACTGATATGTTTGGGAAATGAATTATGCTTCTTTCCCCTTCTATCTGCTGATCCATGATCTCACTACAAAATAACTAATATGTGCAGGCCCAGGGGGCCCTGATTTCAATTCTTGTCTGTAAACTTACAAAGATGAGAAGATAGAATTCTTCATCTGGCTCATCAGGGCTAGAGCTGATACAAAAGAAATCATGTGAATTGTGACAAAGCAAACTACCAATGGCACCACCATCAGTGATGCTGGTGGGACCTTGGAAGGCTGTTGACAAGTGACTGCTCCACACCTGGATATCAGGTGGCTGTATGTGGGATCACTAGATTCTGAATAATAGAGTCTGAGGACCATAAGGAAAGTCAAATTGTGTCCACAAGTGGGACCATTTTATCTATATTTGAATGTTAAATATTGTTTAATGCAAAAAGTCTGCTGATGCTACAAATAATTACCAAAGAAGCATCAAGATACACTTGTGTATAAAATTTTGCAGAACACTAGAAAACTCTGCAGAAACATTGATGGAGTAGCAGAATTTGAAAGAGTGCCGTGTGCATGCATGTCAGTGTACATGTATGTGTGCATGGTTGTGTGAGCATGCAGCCACAGATGTGCACATGTATATGTGTGTATTCATCCATCTCTGATATTTCTGGTCTTGTATTCCTTTAAAATTCCTGCAAATGTTTCAGGGAGAGGATTTTTAATGATGTGTAGGCATGTCAGTTTTCCTTTTCAAAAACATATATTTCTGAGAACTATAGAAATAGAGATGGAATTTTCCTAGGTTCTTTCAAGGAGAAATGGGTGCCAAGAATTAGGGTATAATTAGAATTTGTTAAAGTATATTCTTGGCAACCACCTATTTAATGGGAATTTTATGTCTTTCCCCCATCTCTTTCAAGGTGAGACAACTGAAAATTGTTTGCCATCTTTCAGTCTAAATAAATATTTCTAAAGAAGCCATGTTTTGTTATATGATGAAATGTGAGATAAAAGTCACAGCAAAATCTGAAAATCATCTTAACTATGTATAGATTTATGTTTTCTCCCAATGAGTTCACCTATCATATAGATAATGTAGTCTTAGAGAAGTGAATTGGCTTATCATTTATGATTAACAATAATTTGTCTCAGTTCTTTAAAATCGTATGCCTCTCAATTAGGGTGACCTACCTGGAATGGCATATCAACACTATTTGCATAAAAAGCACAAATAATCATTACCCAGAGAGTAAAAGACATAAAGAGGGGAAATATAGGAGACAGAAAAGATATTAGTACAGAGGATCAGTATTGAGCTTCAGTATTCAATTGATGGAAATTCCAGAAATATGAAACAGAAAAGTAAAGGGGGAAAATTATCAAAGCAAATAATAGAAGACGATTTCTTATAACTCACTCAGGAATGTCATATATTTTAAAATCGAAAGGAGATCAGTGTAGGCCCTGAAGAATGACAGGAAACACATAAACACATCAACAAGGGCAAAAGAAGAGACCAAAAGCCCCAGAAAGAACAGTAAAACAAGAAACAAACCAGAAGATACATCATCCCCTCAGCAGCAGCTTCAGCCTTGTACGTTCTGAGGAATTTTTGAAATTTAAGATATCATCTCACTCCAGTAAGATTGGCAGCCATTAAGAAGTCAAACAACAACAAGTGCTGGCGAGGATGTGGGGAAAAGGGTACACTTGTACATTGTTGGTGGGACTGCAAATTGGTGCAACCAATTTGGAAAGCAGTATGGAGATTTCTTGGAAAGCTGGGAATGGAACCACCATTTGATCCAGCTATTCCCCTTCTGGGTCTATTCCCTAAAGACCTAAAAACAGCATGCTACAGGGACACTGCTACATCGATGTTTATAGCAGTACAATTCACAATAGCAAGACTGTGGAAGCAACCTAGATGCCCTTCAATAGACGAATGGATAAAAAAAATGTGGCATTTATACACAATGGAGTATTACTCTGCATTAAAAAATGACAAAATTATAGAATTTGGAGGGAAATGGATGGCATTAGAGCAGATTATGCTAAGTGAAGCCAGCCAATCCCTAAAAAACAAATGCCAAATGTCCTCTTTGATATAAGGAGAGTAACTAAGAACAGAGTAGGGAAGAAGAGCATGAGAAGATGACTAATATTAAACAGGGATGAGAGGTGGGAGGGACAGGGAGAGAGAAGGGAAATTGCTTGGAAATGGAAGGAGACCCTCAGGGTTATACAAAATTATATACAAGAGGAAGTGAGGGGAAAGGGAAAAATAATACAAGGGGGAGAAATGCATTACAGTAGAGGGGGTAGAGAGAGAAGAGTGGAGGGGAGGGGAGGGGAGGGGGGATAGTAGAGGATAGGAAAGGCAGCAGAATACAACAGACACTAGTATGGCAATATGTAAATCAGTTACACTTCGTAACTGATGTGACTCTGCAATCTGTATACGGGGTAAAAATGGGAGTTCATAACCCACTTGAATCAAAGTGTGAAATATGATATATCAAGAACTATGTAATGTTTTGAACAACCAATAAAAAAATTAAAAAAATAAAAAATAAAAATAAATAAAAATAAATAAAATCTGATTACCTATAAAATGAGGTATCAGGTAGGACAAATTAGTGATCAGTTGTCCTTTTCAGACCCACTGGTGATTTCTCAGAAATCTTACATCCTGGAGCTTTTTCTGAGAATGTTCTCCACAAAAAGCAAATGGGTAAAATAACCAAAAATCTAAAGAAGTGAGAACGAGGAATCAGCAGAAGTAAGTTAGGGATTCAGTGAAAATAAAGTGCAATTCCATATAATGAGATTAGAAATTGACTCTGGGACTCTCACCCCTAAATGCCAGCCGAATATATTTCTGCTCTTAATATGAGGGAGAGGAAGTTAGGAAGTGAATGTTGCATGATCTTTAGGGGTGTCCTGAGCTTTGTGTTTAGTCAGTGGTTCACTGGATAAATTGTACTATCGATCTTAACTCTTGTGTACTTTGTGAAAGTCCAGTATGTGTGTACTAATTGGCAGATTATTTTTTCATCATTTACCATACAATAATGCAATCCTGTATTTTATATGATCGCATTTTTTTTAAAAACTTTGGTCATTGCCTAATGATGTAATTTACTGTGCATACCACAAAAAAAACATCATGTGCAACAGGAAAAAAAGTTGGGGGATTCTGAACTGGGGCAGGAAGTTATTCCTTTGTCCTTCTTCAAGTACAATTTTGACTTTGCTTTCAGAGCACTTTGCTTTCTAGATTGCCCTCTGACCTCGTGGCTCTTTTTCTCAATCTATTTTGCTGGTTCCTTCTTATCATCCTATCCTCCAAATGTTGGAGTACCCAGAACTAGATCCTTAGGTCCCTCCTCTCTGTACTCATCACTCTTATACTCAATCCTTGGGTGATTTTATCAAATTTCACAGCTGGTTAATGCCATCTCAATACCAGTTCATCCAGCATTATTCCATAATGCTCCCCAAACTCCAGGCTCATCTTTCTAACTCATTGTCTCCCCCATTTGGTGGGATCAGAGGGTACCCACCTGACATGTCCCACACTTAACTCCAAAACTTTCTAGTGAATGGCAACTTTACTCATCAAGACTTAAAATGTACCATCTTCCTTGACTCTCTCTTCCACTTCCCACATTGAATTCCTCAGCATGTCTTGGCTCTACTCTTAAAAACTATCCAGCATTCACTGTTTTTTTTTAAATGTTTTATTTTTATCTTTTGTGGTGCCAGAGATGGACCCCAGGGCCTCGCACATGCTAAGCGAGAGCTTTACCACTGAGCTACAGACCCAGCCCCCACTGTTTCTTAGACCTCCTCTGTTTTCACTCATCTGCCTGGATCATCACCGTGACCCTGGGTGTCACCCTACTTCTGCCCTGTGCTTCCTGTGGTCTATTCACAAGGCAACTACCTGAGGGATTCTGTTAAAATGTAACCAATCATGTCACTTCTGAGCTTAAAAACATTCTACTGGCTTCCTAATTCAAAGGAAAATCCCTCTCAGAGTTGGACAAGACTTTACTTGATCGTGATCCCTGGCCCTGACCTCTCCATTTCTTCTCTGGTTCCATCCACTCCCCCTGTCTTCCGTCCTCACTGCTCCGGGATGCCTTGCTTTTCTTTTCTTTCTTTTTTTTTTTTTTTTTTTTGAATTTTTTAAAGAACCTATACTTTGTTTAATATTATAAATATTCGTATAAAAACCACTTCTACGAAGAACAGAGTTATCATCCCTACTTTTTGCTTTGTATTATTAGAGAAAACCTTATAAAATGGGTCCTTTAAAAATGGATTGATATTTTTCCTAAAAAAACCTTCTTGATAGAGTCTCTTATATAATTGTGCCAATTGTCACTCTTGTTCTCTATTTACATAACTTTAAATTTTCTGTTGTACATAAATATAGTTTTCACAAACAGCATTAGTTGCAGCATTTTACTATGGTGTAGCAAATATATTTATGATTTGACTGACCATAAGATATTTATCCTATGAGGCATGTAAAAAGTTTTCATCTGAGTTTCATTAAGTGAATATTCAGACATTAAGGTTAAATTGGACTGGCCTGCCTTATTGTGAACTAATGTCGTTCTAATTAGAAATCTTTGTCACATGGTCACTGGTTACTAAGTTACAGAAGATGAAAAATGAGATATAAATTAGCTATTTGGCTTTCCAAATGATGAAGATGAAGATGATTAACAGATGATTAACAAAATGGCCAATTTGAAGTCTGCTACCAAAATGTTTTCTTACATTTTGCCTTACTTTTTTTCTAAATTGTAATTATGATATTTGTTTCTCTTTAGCCACTTCTTAGTTGGGAGGTAATTTTTTTAAAGTTTAAGTTGTTCTTTTTTTTTTTTATTGGTTGTTCACAACATTACAAAGCTCTTGACATATCATATTTCATACATTAGAATCAAGTGGGTTATGAACTCCCATTTTTACCCCAAATACAGATTGCAGAATCACATCAGTTACACATCACATTTTTACATACTGCCATATTAGTGACTGTTGTATTCTGCTACCTTTCCTATCCTCTACTATCCCCTCTCCCCTCCCCTCCCATCTTCTCTCTCTACCCCATCTACTGTAATTCATTTCCCTCCATGTTTGTTATCCCATTCCCCTCATAACCTCTTATATGTAATTTTGTATAACAATGAGGGTCTCCCTCCATTTCCATGCAATTTCCCTTTTTTTCTCCCTTTCCCTCTCACCTCATGTCTCTGTTTAATGTTAATCTTTTCTTCCTGCTCTTCCTCCCTGTTCTGTTCTTAGTTGCTCTCATTATATCAAAGAAGACATTTGGTATTTGTTTTTTAGGGATTGGCTAGCTTCACTAAGCATAATCTGCTCTAGTGCCATCCATTTCCCTGCAAATTCCGCCTTGCTTTTCTTTACACAAGCCAAGCAGGTATCCTGCAGGCCCTGAGCCTTCTTATTTCCTGTCTGGAATAGTCTTGCCCTGGGTCTATTACTTCCCTCCCTCCTTCCTGTTCTTGTGACATATCACCTCCTTCCCAAGGCCTTTCTTGATTGCCATTCCTATTTTTCATTGCATTCCTGTCTCCCTCAGCATTTGTAATTCATTGCCTTTATACAAATCACCACCACCTGAATTACTACTAGATTTGTTTATCTTATTGTCTTTTTCTCTACAAACAGGAATGTAGCCTCCCCAAACCCAGATGCTTCTGTTTGTAGTTGTACTAGAATGATTCCTGATTCTTAATAGGTGCTCAGTAAATATCTGTGGGAAAAGTGTTTTCAAGATGAATGGAATATATTTAAAAAGGTAGATAAAACAAAGGACTGAAAGACACTAGGAATATGACATTTGGGAGCATTTTAAATTTTTTTATTTTGCAACAGGGTCTTGCTAAGTTGCTGAGGCTGACTTCAAGCTTTGTGATCCTTCTGCCTCAGCCTCCCCATTCACTGAAATTATGGGTAGGCAGCAATATGATTAAGAAGACATTTTTCTTCTCTCAATATGAAATAGCATTTATTATCTTTACAATATTTAAAATCAACTTCCTTACAGACGGCATAGAGAAACATGGAAAATAAGAGTTGTATTTAAGGATGAATAAACATGATCTTTAAAAAATCGATAAAATTTGAGTTAATTTTACACGGAGCAAGGTGTAGTTGATTATAAATTTTTAAAAGTAACACACTTAAAGAATTTTTTCTATAAACAATACTTCAATCTTATTGAAAAGTGATTAGCTCAGTGGATTGAGTTTCTTAGGAAGAGGAACTTTGGCATCACCTGGAAACATGTTAGTAGTGAAAATTATCAGATCCCATCCCAATGTGCTGGAGAAGAAACTCTGGGGGTTTCTCATTTACATTCCTGGAAAACACACACTCATCATCATCATCACCACCACCACCATCATCACCATCATCTGATCAGACAAGACTCACTGCCCATTATACCTTATTTGCATTCAATATCCACTGTCTTCAGTTCCTGGTACAAATAACTACTTTCCCCATCTTAAGATACCAAACAAAATTTTTGAAAACCCTCTCTTAAACTCTTTTCCCCTCTAGTCACTGCTCCCTTTCTCACCTCCCTTTGACAGCAGAACTCAAAATAATTCTATAAAAACAACTTTTGTTTTTGTTTTGAACCCACTAAGCTTTTCCTGATTGCACTCTACTAAAACTGCTCTTTGCCAAGGTCACTTGACTTTGCTAAATCTAAGGAGTGATGTTCACGCCTCACCTTACTTGACCTGTCAGGAGCATCTGACAGCTTATCCCACTTCCTTCCTCAAAATACTTTCTTTGCATGATTTCAAGTTGGCACCTCTTCTTGATTTTCCAACTCGGACTCCTTTCCTAGGACCTTTTCATATACTCAAGTTCTAAACATGTCCCTATTCTATCTATGTCCATTCCTACATGATTTTAATCTTGTACCATGGCTTTAAATATCACCTATATGATAAATATGCTCACATTTTTATCTGTAGACTCACCTGGTACCTTAAATTCTAACATCTAAATCTAGAGTCACATGCCTACTCACAAGATCTATGATGATAACTATTGGGTGTCCTGAATGAACATGTCCATACACGCCCTCCAAGCCTCCTTCTTGGTAGTTTTACCTATTTTAGTCAATGGAACCTCATCCTTACATTGCATAGAAGCTTGAATTGTCTTTGGTTGCTCCTCCTCTCTCATACCATCTCCAGGCTGACATCACACCCTCCCTATTGGCTCTACCTTCAAAATGCATTCAGGATTGGGCCACACCCTTTCTACTGCCCCTATTAGGCAGGTTAGTTAGCCATGAACAAGTGAGCAAAGGGAAAGGACAAGGAAGGACAGATGTGAGACCAGTGCACTAAGATAAATCCAAGAGTCCTGAGACTGAAACAGTGGGAAATCTTACCTAAACAGGCAAGTCTTTGGGAACGAGAGCTGGGATGCCCCACTTTCCCCAAGATGTAGAAAATTATTACCCCCTGAGGGAATTATTACTTAAAATGCTGGGGACCCTAACTGAAACAGGTAAGTGTTAGAGAAGTGGGGTCTGGTACATCATGACTTCCCCCCAACTATAGTCAGTTATAATCCTTCAAGGGGCATTACGGGTTCCAGAAAATGTCATCATCATCTCTTATAACCTAGTTACTAGAACCTTCCCTTATTACCAAATCTGTGTCATAACTGCCCAATCACCCTGTCAATCAGAATATCGAGATCCTCACAAAGAAAGCTTGCTGAGGGCTATCCAAAGGGTGATAAGCCAATTAAGGGGGACAGGGAGATTGAGGCAAGAACAAGGGACTCAATTTCCTTAAAAACTCCAGCCCTGTGAGCACCATACTGTCTTTTCTTTGAAGTGGTCCCTGCAATTCCTAGGTAGCAGGAAAATGAGGACTCAGGACTCAGGGCCCTGAGATCTGGAAGCAACATTTTATTAGTGGTGCTATGGCTCAGAGGGATAATTCCCAAAGTCTGAGTACTGAGCACAGCAGGGCTTTTACTTTTATACATAAGCAAGCTTGGGGTATATGAAGGCAAGGGAGTTGGTACAATTCTATTGGAGGATGCATTCTATATTCCTTATATGTGTACAAGCTTGTCAACAGCCTAGGGACTCTTAGCTTATACAGCTAAGGGACTTTTACAGCACAGACTCTAAAGGGGTTTTGTTCTGACTCCATTGCCTTGTTTCCTGCTTCTGCTACTACAGTTATTTGTAAGGTACCTGATAGCAACTGCAAGCCTATATGGTTGGATGTCAGTATGCAGAACCACTGTGTGTCAGCGTGCTAAACCACAGCTCATCAGCTCTTAAACTGCTCAAGTTCTCATTTTGCTCTATCATACCCATGGTGCATACTACCCTCACTTCTCCTTCTATTAAACTTTGCTTATTACTCTGTTTTCACTTAAGTTCTTTCCAGTGGAGTCTTAAGAACCAGAACCCAAAGGTGGTCCCAGCTCAGCCTGGCCCTGTAACACCACCACTTTGGTCCAAGGTAGCAACACTTCTGGCCAGGAAGGTGAGGGTGGCTCGTAGCCTCCTGATGGGTCCTGCTTCCTTTCTTGTCTCAGAGTTCATTCTCAACATAGCTCTGGGCTGGTCCTGCTGTCCTGAGTCAGATCTCCTTGTTCCTGCACTCAAATCCTTCTAGAGAGTTCCCCTTTAACCCAGAGTGCCAAACACAGTTCTTCCTGATCAGCTCTCAGTTGTCTTTTTGATCCAAATCCCTGCTGACTCCTGCTCAGTGGCCACCTTACTCTCTTTACCATTTTCTTAAACACCCCAGGCACCTGTCCACCTGAGGCACTGGCTCTGCACTTGCTGCTTCTTGGCTGGACTTCCCCTCCGGGTGTCTACTGGCTCCTTTCCTCATGTCCTCTAAGTCAACACTCCAGGGTCATGATTCTGCTGATGCCTCATCTAACATTTAAATTCTCCCTGCTGCAGTCTCATTCTGCTTTTCATTTTCTTTTTCTTGCATCTCCTCACAACACAGCACTCTATTACATATGGTTCTATTGTATTTATTTGTATTATTTATTGTCTCACACGGTCAAACTTATACATCATAAAGGTGGAAGTTATATATGTTTCTTTTGCTCCCTCTAGCACTTACAGCAGTACCTGGCATATCGTAAGCATTTCATATGTATTTATTAAAAATGAAAAAAAAGAGCTCTTATTGTAAAAAAAAAAAAAAAAGTATGTGCACTCATCGATAGGCCTGAGGGATAATATAACTCTCATGCACTTTTAGTGGAGAAGTATTCAGGTACTTTTGTTACAACTTAATTAAAGCCTATCCCTCCCATTTGATAGTTACCAACATGAGCACTGGAACTGGGTCTGTTCTGCTCACACTTGTCCAGGGCGAGCAATAGATGAAGGAACCAAAGCACTTGTTTGGGATATGAAATTTAATTGGAGTCAGTGATTGAGGCTGAGGGACAGATAAACCCAAAGGACAATATAAATAAAATATATTTTAATGAAATACTTCTAAATAGTCAAAATTAATGCAAGAATTTTGAGGAACCACTTATCAAAATTTCAAATAAAGATATCAGTATTACTGATTCCTTTTCATCTCAGTTTCCAATATGGCTCTACTTGATGCTGATTGTATCTCTGGGCTCCTGGGAACCATTTGTTGAGTGAATGAATGATGGAAGTATAGCAAAGGTGTGGTGGAGTAAAGGAATCCTCTTTGTTTTGCTTCATCTTGAAGGACTAGAGCAGTCAATATTTCCTCTGGGTCAGGCACTGACCAAAGTGCTTTATGCATATAATCATCTGTGTAAGCCTTGTGAAAATCCTATAAGCAGTTATCAGCATCTCCATTTTACAGATGTAGAAATTGAGGTCTAGAGGATAAACAACTCACTTGTATTTATATGCTAGTAGGCATCAGAGCTGGGCTTGACAGTGGTTTTGTCTGATCTTGTGTGGATAGGAAGGAAGCCTGATGGGTCTGCAAAATACCAAGGAGACATTCCAGAAAAAGAGAATCAGAGCAAATTCCTTTTACTATTACAGAGCAAGTTCACACGGACATCAAAATAAATCATGAAAACATAGGAGAAAACAGATGTTACCAGCCAAACACTAGGCTGGAGAAACTAATGTGGAATTATTTTATGAAGCATGTTAAACATATGGAACAAGTTACAAAGCTGGGTTATTATAGTTCTTTTTTTTTATCATTGGCTTCAAAAATCAGGGTATAGTATAGAAGAAAGGAAAATGAAGGAAAGTTCTCTGTAGTAGCAGACAGAGGTCACTGTCATAGTTTTCCTCTTATTATAAACCTTAGACCACCTTTTCCATGGAGAACTTATTCACAGTATCCTTCTGGGAATGCCAGTGGCCCAGGATACTCCAGATAACTTTGCATATAAATGTTGGATTCATTTGCTAGAGACCACAGGTGGAGATCACTTGCTGGAGATTATTTGCAAGTCTATTCATAGCAAATGCCATTGACCTTAGCCACACTAAATTGGAATTTATGCTACAGAGACTCTGTTAAGGTTTATTATCTACTGGAAGGAAGACTTACCACTTAAAGTGTGTAAGCAACTTTTCAGGGAATAATATTAACTTGTTAAACAAATATAATCTCTATATCCTCTCTAGGAGCATGGAGTTTCCTTGCTTTGTGTAGAATATTGAAATCTTATTTCATTTCATGAATGCTTGTGATAACATCTGTAAATATCTTTTGGAAATATATTAAGGGTCAGCAAATGATACAGGGCTTTCCTATCTGAGCTCTATATTTTAAAACAAATTGCAAACAGTTTGAGGAGTAGAGTTTGAACTGAAGATCCTCAGGGGGAAAAAAAAATCTGTCTCCCACCCCCAAAATTTTCCAGAAGAATTTTCAATATGGACCCTGGAGCAGTAGCTCTATGTTGCTGAAAAAGGGAGAGAGGAGGAGGATGGTGGGGCGGGGGAGGGAGAATAACACAGAAAGAATAAATATGAAGAATCTTATATCTGAATGAAAGTTTATATTCTAACCTGACCTTTTTGAACATATGTTGAAGAAGGCAGATTTTCTTGACTTCCCTTTAACAAGTTCATGAATTTCTGGGATTCCCCCCCCCCCCCCACTCCCCATGAAGTCCTGGAGGAAACTGACACTCCCTTCCTTACAGGATCTTGTGAGTGCTTACCCACAGCAACTGTTTGTTCCATGTGTTCTTGAGAAGTGGAAACTTGCCCTCGTTGCCTCTTGGTGTATGCTTGGAATGATCCCTATCTTAAGTCACTAAATGTTCCTGTGGAAATAAAAGAGACATTTTAAATCAGTGATTTCAAAGAGAATAGATCTAAAGTGCCATTTTTCAATGCAAGGTGTTAATGAATTTGGTATCTCTCAACAGAGAGATAGGAGGCCAGGGAAGGCTAGGGCAAAGCTTCTTTGACATTTCTCCCATTAAGAACATGGCTCTGAGAGAAAGCACTGGATTAGTAATAGTGCTTCTGTTAGGCAACATCACAATGAATTACAGTCTAAAGTTAGTCTTAAAGAGGTCTGAAGACATGTGCACAGCAAACTTGACTCAAGTCACTCTGCTATAAATTATCCATGTGACCTTGGCCAGGACATGTCATTTTTCTGGTCTCAGTATTTGGCTTTGTTTTTTCCTCTATCATTCTTTTATTCTTTATATCTAAGACAAAATTAATTAGCTTGTAGATATGATTCCATTCATTTATTCACTGAACAAATAAATGTGCACTGATCATCTACTTTTGTGCCAGGCTATGGATCAGATGCCAATAATTCATTGTCAAACAAGACCAGACTGGCCTTGGAGTTTAATGTCTAGTTGGAAAAGAGATGTGTACATCAAAAGCCATAAAAACAAAAGAAAAATTATAAATATAATAATTTCAAAGGGTAGAACTGCTTTGAGCTATGTAGGCATTTAAAAAGGGGAATCAAGCTAGTTTACCAGGGATATTGTATTTTGTGCAAGGGATAATTTAGAAAAATAAAATGTTTATGACCACATTTTTTCCCCACTCAAAAGTTGTTTTATTGAGTCGAATGGAAAAAATATTAAGTTCTTATTTCATGATAGGGAGAAAAAGATTTTTGTAGGAGGTTATATTAGAACTTTTTGTGGGTATAAACACAGTTTTGTTAGGAAAAGCTATGCTTTAAAGGCCTAGTATAGGTGGAACACCTCTTGTGAGAGAGAAAATGGACATTTGTGCATGGAAGGGTGTGGATTTGGAGGACAAAAGGGTAGATGGAGAGGCAGGGTCACACGTGCCCTGTTAAGATTCCTTAAATTTAAACCTAGGAAAGTCCCACAAATCAAGGTTTAAAGGTTGGGGGTGGAGTGGGAAGTAGGTAGGACTGTGAATTATTATAATACTATGATATTGGATTTAAGGTTAAGTTCAATAAAATTTCTGTGGGGCAATTGGGTCCAGCAAACATCTGAGTTATACTACAGTTTACCTTCTATGCTACATTAAGTAGAAGACTGCTGAAGAGAAAATTGGTCTTGCTTTTTCAGCAATTAAAATGGTACCCAGTGTCTCTGATGACTCTTTCTATGCTTTTATTTTTGCCTCCATGTGGCCTTTGCATGCCACCTGCAGCAATAGCATCTTCTCTTATATGTACACTTCCTTTCACAGTCATTGTGGGAATAGATGGATAAAGGCATCCCTGGTTGATCCCCAGGCAAACACTTTAAGAGGCATGGATATACCTTTTACTTATTTCTCAGCAAGAATAAGTCCCATTTGCCTACAGCAGTGCCTTTGAAAATTAGTTTTCCCCTCTTCCTTGATTCTTCTCATTCCCTCAAACGAAGTACCTATATTCAAGTTCTCATCTTAGATGTGCTTTTTGGAGATGGTGGGGGTAGTCAGAGGAAGACAAATTCTAAGATCTGTGCTTATTTGCAAAGAAGCAATATGGATATATCTTTCTATTTTTTCATCCCAGAATTTGTTCAGTACTTTGGAATTCATAAAGTCATGTTATTATTGCGTTTATCCTTAAAATTATTCTGAGAATAAGAATTGTTAGCCCCACTGTGCAGATGGAGAAATTAAGGCTCAAGGTGGAAAAGTGGCAAGGGACTTGTGCAATGTCACATAGAAGTTGCCAAATGGGGCTAAGATTAGTTGTTCCATTCAACACAACCTTCATGGAATGCCTATTGCATGCCAACCTTGGCTCACCACAGGAACACATTGTTCCTTTCCCCCAGGGCACTCTCTCCTTGTTATAAGATCACTTCTTTACTTGATCTGCTCTAGGCTTGATCTTAAGGAAGTGGGATGAAGGATTGAGCCTGCTAGGCTCCAGTGGCCTCATGGGTAGGACTGGCTGCTAGGACACTCCTTATTGCTTCCTTATTGGCCTAGAGGGCCAGAGGCCCAATCCTTCATCCTTCACCTCAGGGGTGACATCATCTCAGCCTTTATTTCACTCTTTACTCCTCCAGCCCCAACAGCTGAAGATCCAAGGGCCAACCATTTTAAAAAGATACCTTATCAAAAGATTGTTTGGTGGCTTTTATCCCTTAAAACAAGGGTAGTGCTGAAAAGTTGTGATTGAAATTAGATTACATATAGGATTATCTCAAGGTGGGTAGGTTTGGCACCACTCTTCAGTGTTTTGAAGCATATTAACTCTTGCATAGGCTGCAAGTGGATATTAAATGTTACTTCATTCACACATAGAGAATGAGCAAGTACAAATGGTTTGATTTCTGTATCCATAAATCTCATAAAACTTAAGTAAATGAAGCTGACTTAGTTGAAAAAAATACTGAATTACCAGGCAAATTACTATTCACACCCTTTTTAAGAATTGAGAAGAAAGATGAAAATCAAGTCACTAAAACAAAATCTATATATTTTGCTAAATAAGATGTAGAACAAATGCATCAGAAGCTTATCTGATCATCTACCCAATATTACATAATATAGCACAAACATAAAGAACTGTCAGTGGGCATGTATTTTTAAAATTTGGTTGCTAGCTCTGCAGCCAAAACAGAATTTTGGTTTCAAGCCCCCACAAAATTTAAGAGTAAAAATAGTTTAAGCTACAAGTTATGTCTTTGAAGTATTCATCTCATTTACACATAATTTTGAGACTCTGAACTCCTACCTTCCTAATGGATCATTGTTCTTGCTGATAACTTCACAAAGTTTAAAGCTGATTTTCATTTTACAAAATTCAAATTTATAACGTTGCATATTTTTTTTCACTAGCAAAAACTAAAGCAAAACCCTTAAACACAAAACAAAACAAAACAAAAGAACAAAGAAAGAAAAAGAAAAAAGCTTTAGGATTTATGTAAAAATCTCTAGAAGAAGTGAGGCAACCTTTATTTACCCATTCTCTTTTACCTTCTGCTTCCTACAAGCCAAAGTTTTTTCTTGGAAGTTGACTCCCCATATTTAAGAATTTATATCTCCTGGTCCCTTTGGGGAAACTGGATCCTATTCTATGTGGTATGTTCTTCTAGAATCTACAATTGGAAATAGTATGAGAAACCAGGGATTCCAGAAATGTTGCTTGTTTGGCCTCTACAATCAAATCATGCAGCAGACTCACAGCTAGATCTTAGGTCCAGTGGCAGAGATGGAGGAAGCTGCTGAGGATCTGGGAAGCAGGAAGGACTAAGAGAAGATAGACAGGACCAGAAGATGTGTCTGATGCAACACAAATAAATCTATCCAGATACAGCAGCAGCATCATAACAATATACAAGACTTCCTCAAATGTGACCATATATAGAATAGAATATAAAAATATGCTGAGCTTTGCGATGAGTGTATTTGCTGAGAACCAATTGAGAGTCTTAAAACAGAGTAATATAGATGTATTTAGAAGACTTAACTTTGACAGCTAAAGAAAGCTATATTTACATCCGTTTTTATGCCCTTGGATTAACCACTGGCAGTAAAATCATGCTTTTCTGGAAATTAACAGAATGATCTATCATAAAATGCCAAGAATAAGATGCTCATGAAGTTATGCCTTCCTAGAGGAGATAAAATAGATCTCTGGATTTCAAAGAGCTTCCCTCCAGGTTGCCTATAGAGTAAACGAAAGCACCAGGGAGACAATAATGCAAGCAGAGAAGCTGAATCAATAAATTTGAAATCCAGAAAACCACAGTGTGGATAATAGTCTTTTGGATAAACAAGCTGAGAATTACAAGTGCTCAATCTTATGATTTTCTTATAATCTTACATTTCCTAGACACTATAGGAAGAGATCTATATAGGAAAATGCTTGTATGCTAGAAATCAATAATGTATGGGTTCACAATAAAATTGTTAGGTCAATATACTTATAAATAGAAAGTTATAAGTGACAAGTGTTAAAAGTACTCTGATTTTAAGAATAAGGGACAATTAACTGTGAGATAGAGTTTGCAAGTATCCACAAGAGTTCCAAATGGAGAGTGGAAGAATTCTTTGGGAGAGGGATGAAACTCTTTTAACAGGTAAAAATCCTTCCAAGAGCTCTTCAATTGTGTGCTTAGCAATTCTAGAATGATCCAGTCATTTCTGTGCTAATTTTTTGTGTTCTGATTGCAGATCATACATTTTAATTTGTTGATGTAGTCCAGAATAAATAAAGGTAAAGAGTGTTTCACACAGACAGATGTTGTCCCATGGAAATAAATCTCTACACCTGTAGTAATAGATTGATGGCTTCTGGGGTAAATCATACCTGAAGATGTTTTTCAAAATCAGGAAATAATCTAGGCCTGGTGGCACTTGCCTGTAATTGTAGCTACTCTGGAGGTTGAGGCAGGAAGATCACATGTTCAAGGTCAGCTTGGGCAACTTAGCTAAACCCTGTCTCAAAATAGATTTTAAAAGGGCTATTTGATGTAGCTCAGGAGTACAGTGGCTCTTGATTCAAATTCTAGTACCATAAAGAAAAAAAGAAAACAAAAATCAGAAAATTTTGCACAAAATTTCAGTCTTCATTTTAAAAATTTGAAATCTGTCCGTATTAGGCACACCATCCTTCAAGGAAAATCATTGGCTGGAGGTGAGTGGACAGTGTACTTTTAATATATTACTTTCTAGTTACCTTATTCTCACCACTCTTTTATATTGAATTAAATCCTTTCAATCACTCATCTATTACAGCAATGACTTCTGTGACTGTTCTTCTACCCAAACAACCATCCTCATTAAAATTACTCCAGAGAGTTGTCAACCAATCTTCCATCTTTTAACAACCTGTTAGCATTTGTTAGCTTTGGTTCCACCATACTTGGTGGTTTCATTTGGCTCCCATTATATGTTCCTTATTTCTGGCCATGTTTCCAACTCAACCTCTGACACAAGCACCATATTATGGTGTTTCACCTGTGTTTTCTTGGGACATTTCCTACCCACTCCAATTTGGGACTTGGCTTCCCTTTGCTTTCTGGTTACTGAAAGCTAACTCAAATCTCATAGTCCAAGGGACCTGATAATGTCTGAGGTTCGTCTAAGTAATTAAATATGACAGGCTTCTTATTTTTGTCTAAGTAATTAAATATGACAGGCTTCTTATTTTTAATGTGCCTCTGGCTGATTGTTGGTATGAATGGCTCTAATTTTCCATGCCAATGTAGAAAGTGAGTACCTTCCTATATTGACTCTGAACTTGACCTTGTATTTAACTTGGGCCAATGCGACCTTTACAAATCTACTCAGAGGCTTTCAAATAAGCTTGTACATTTCCACTTCTTCTATTGCCTCTGATTGCCTTGAAATCATCCTCAAGCAAGGTTAAGGACATGTTTGCTGAAGGGTTATCAAAGACTTGTGCAAGTAAGAGACACAAAGAGAACTTAACTCACCAAGCTGAGGCTATGTTGTACCAGACTGCAGTCAGCTCATCCCATATTAAAGATCATATGATCCAGACAAGTTCATCAGTCACCTACATAACATGGAACTTACTGCTTGAATGAGCCTAGACAAGACCAGAGTTATCATGCTGACCCACCAAATGGTGAACAGTAATAAATACCTATTGTTTTCGGCACCTGTGTTTTAGAGTAGGTTTGTTACAGAGCAATGGCTAATTGCTACAGTTTCCCAATTAGTGAGATTTTAATTGTATTTATGATAGACTTTTCTCATGAGAAATGAGCCTATAAGAAAGTAGTTACACACTTAACAATGTGCCAAGAAAATATTCTTATTATATTTTGAAGTTGCCCAGAAGCAAAAAACCAGAAAATAATTGAAGGGTTGCTTTGGGATAGGTTGTTTTGATTTTGGAGAACATAAATATGTCTCCTCTAAAAATTGAACGTGTTCTGGGGACATTCAAACCCAATGTTTGTGTAGTAAGTGGCGTTCCAAGCCCATTTCCACATAGGTAAGAGGATCTCGGGCTGGCATGCAGAAAATATTTCCGACAAACCATCGCATTTACTGTTACTTTGAGGTCTCTATGCAGAAATGTGAGTGGAAATAAGTGCATTAGGGGACCTCAGAAGGTTTGGCAGTGCATTTTAGATGCTTATCTGAGCCACACGAGTTAGGAATCTGGGATGGAAATCTCCTAAGAATAACCATTCTCACGAAATTTCCAATCCCTCTTGTTTTTGGCAGAACTTAAAATTCCGTGGAAATGGCTCATGTCGCAAGACTTCTGTGTGGTGCTGGCCAGCACCAGGAAGGAGAGCAGCCCAGGAAAGGAAAACCAAACCAATGTGGCTGCATGTTTTCACGCCTTTGAAAAGGTTTGGGTTTGGCTCAAACCGGGAAAGAGCACTTGTGGTTTTTATTTTGTGCCAGCTTTTTCAAATACCATTCACCTGACTCATAGAGCTTTGAACATCAGGAGGAAAAAAGGGAGTGAATAAATTTTGAATATTCTTGATGTTCAAACATACTTTGAACGAGACTCCTTGCTGAGAGAAAGAACATAATACTACTGGGGCATGATGTACTCATATGCCTCTTGCTTGGAGTCAAAGGGGCAATGCGCTATGTTTGTCATTCATTCAATATGTACTAGTGCAGGTGATACCGAGGTGTATAAGATAAGGCTTTTCCCTTTAGATAGCTCTCAAAGCCTAGTAAGAGGGATCAAATTTGCTTGTTCTTTCCCAAATTCTGCTAGGATTCTAGAATCCAGTAAATTCCCGTGTGTCTGTCCTTTTCAGAATAACCTGGCCATTTCATTCATCTATTGTAATATTGTAATATTACTGTACTATTCTAATGTTGCTGATTTCATTGCCTGGAATGTCCTACCACCTGTTGTCTGTTTGGCAAATTCCAATTTCTACCCAAACCCAGCTTAGACATCCACCTTAACCTTGCTAAACATAATCAATCACTCCTTCATCTTTGCTACCTCTCCATTTTGCACATTTTTGTATATTATGTGTAACATACAAAATTGTGTTCCCAGCACAGAGCCTAGGGCATTGTAGATACTTGGTAACTGGAAATAGATTGCACAATACACCACTATAAAACTTTTTCCCTTCTGTAACACCTGAGCCTTCAATCAACATTATCTCTCAACCTCAGAGTGATCAAACATTTGTCATACCCAGAGTGATTTTTGTCCCAGCAGTTTCCATGTGCTTTCTCTGTCCTCCAGGTCACCCTGTCAGCCTTCTCCTGTGCAAATGTAAAATGTCAACAAATGCTACCGGCTTAGTACTTTTCCACCAACTGGTGTGATTCTAAGGTGCTAATTTAAAGGGAGCTTAACTCCTATACTCTAGCCCCATTTACAGCGCTCAATTACTTAATGGCTAATATTATGGTAATATTTGAAATTGAAGTACAGAAACTCTTTTCCATGAAGTTTTAACTAGATAAGGATAACCTGATTTTGTTTATTTTTTTTCCAGGTTGCCAGTGGCTGGGTACTTCATCAGATTACAGCACAAGATGGCACTAATGAAGCAAAGGTCCAGGGTTCACATCTTTGTCTGGTCCAATTATCATGACTGTTTTTCACATTCCTTTTTCATTCCCCTAAATCTCAGACAAGTCTCCTACAAATTACTGCAGTTGAGCAAAGGAGTGTCTAGAAAAAAGCATGCAGGAAGGGCTTTGTGAAAATTCCCTCTTATTTCTGCAAAATCCAGCTGACAATTTATGTGCTATTGTTGTGTGTGTGTGTGTGTGTGTGTGTGTGTGTGTCATTTTTTTGTATGTGCCTATAACTAAGAGTTTGTCTACCTATCTAACTATCTCTTGTACAATTTGAAAATCATTCATTGTTTCAGTCAGATGGGAGGATTATGTTACTTGAACACTCGTATTTAATGTATATTATCACATTATTACCATATCAAAACCAGATGTCTAAAATTTGGGCTAGAAATTCCATAATACAGATTGTATTACCTCAGGGTCACCCTACCACCTAATGCTCACTGCTCAGCTGCATTTTGTTAGGGCTTTAATAGGGCAATAATGTGTTTCCACAAGTCTTAGTCTGGTATTAGATGACATGTGGGCTAATTTTGGTGAGTTGAGCAGGCTGGTAGGGGGTTATACAAACCAGAGCAATTTGCTTTCCCAACAATAAGAAAATATGTTAAGAACTATTGCTAATGGAATCTCTCTCTTTCTCTCTTTTGCTGACTTTTGCTATCTTTCTCGCCTTTTCTCCTCTCTTTCTCCCTTTCATCTTTATCTTTCACTTCTTCACTTAAGTTTGTTGTTGTTTTTACTGTACCCAAATGTCCCTCAACCTTCCTCCTGAAGCAAAATCTACCTTTAATTACCATTTTTAAAAAATATCAGCCAAAGCTCCTCAAAGACTTCCTCTTATTTACCTTTCTTACATTGCTTCCGTATGGATGAAATTAAAACAAGCAAGTTCAGAAAGTCGATAACATTTCTGATTTTAAAAATTGTGACCAATGCAATTTAGATAAGGTGAAAAAAAAATAAAAGCCTAAGTGGAATGTAGCCAATGATTCATCTGTCTGCATTAATAGGTTCCAGCAATGGTACTACAGGCACAGAAAGTCTGTTTGCCACTGCACTTAGCAAGCACATGAGCTTAAAAATAAACTTTGACAATGTAGATCTCTTTGTCCTTTCAGGAATGGAAAGCATTATGTACTTCAAAGCACACTAAGCCTGATTTGAAAATATAGTTGGGATTTTGTTACTGTGGCAATTGGGAGGCTCTTCAGACTTCACACAGCACATGGATGCTGTGTGTGTAAATAGTACTTGAGCCACAAAACTAGTGAGAATAAATGAGCTGGCAACTTTGATATGTTCATTCATAAGGAAGAAACTTCTGTCTTTTAAGCTCTCTGGTACATCTGGGACATGATTCCTCATTTTAATCAGGGAATTTCCTCCTGAATCAAACTGCAAAAACAGAGGATTTAAGTAGCACATTTTCACTTGCATACAGCAGCGCTTGTTCATTTTGAGTGTTTTTGGACAGGAAATCGATCTACAGGGTAACATTCACATAAAAAAGGAAACAGTATGGGACGATGGCTTGTTAGTACAAGTGACTCTGTTTTGGAAATTACGGACAAGAAACCTTGGAGGAAGAACGGCATTAAAGATCAAAAGCATGATGACTCCTGATGAAAACATCACCAAATGATGAACCCACGAACAAAAAGGAGCTTCTACTGTAAGTCTCTTTGCAATAACCAAGTATCTTATTTGTTTTCAAATTTTCTAGAGTATTCTGGGTAGATTTCCAAGCAAGAATTTGATGTAGAGGCTTCATTATAGACAAGTCTATAATTAAACTCATTGGGTGGTTCCAACAGAGGGTTAGTTACTGAAATTTTTTCCATGACCTTGCAACACTGAAATAAATTGCATGTTAATTTGGGAATGTTTTATATGATAGGCATGTTATATCAGGCTTTTATTGTGGGATGTATTACTTCTGGCAATGCAAAATTGATCAACATATGTATCTGTAAATTCCATTGCATTTGGATTCTGATAATTTGAACCATGCTTACTTTGGTTTCATGTAGTGGTTATTCCTGTAATCAGGATGTTCATGTATAGGCTCACACATATTATTTGTAATTTGGAGAGAATATTAGCTATTTCCTGAGTGAGTCTTATTTGCGTGGTGGGGAAGAGATGGTTTAGAATCCTGACAATGGGGGAAGTGAAGATATGATAGCTCAAACTAAATCCCTGCTTTTTTTTTTCTTTTTAAGTTTTCATAGTTTATTTGATACGTAGTGTTGTTTGAAAATTATTTAAATATCTCTATGTAAATAATAATTTTAGGAATATTGTTGTGCTCTTAGAAATGTGAATCAAGGTAACCAAAATTATAGCCCTATGTAAATATTAAATATAGTAAAGCCCATTTTTAGCATTTGGCATATAGTGCATATTTAGTTTTTGAATGTTGAATAAATTATGGTGTTGGGTAATAGAAAAAAAAATCAGGATTGTATAGTCATTATTTTATATCAGGTTTTATTTTTTGGACCTATCCCTGGGTGTGGCTGACTTGTATGTAAAAAAGAATTATACTATTTATTTAATTATAATTATATTATAATAAACAGGTTACATTATATATTTTTTCTTTTATAAGAAATTTCTTTAGAAATTGAATTTCCAAGTAATTGTTATTCTTGATTGTTTTCTTTTGAGATGCAAAAGAGTTTGTCTCACTTGCTGTTTATTTGAAAAAGTGTCAGAAAGCTTTTGGAGTAACTTGGTACATAAAACAATTAGGTATCAATTTGTCACCAGCTAGTATGTAAGGTCTTGGTAGTACAAGTTTGAGGCATTGGAGCTTGAAATAAACACTTTTGGAGCCTCCTGTGCTGAGGGTTGGAAGGTAGGCCAAGACACTGGCTAAGTCCTCCATAGGGAGGTCATCTTTTACTTGTAAGGGACATGAAAATAAACTGAGGGGAGGAAAAGACTCTTGGAATCCAATTGAATGTTTCCAAGGTGGACAAAGGAAAGGAATCTAGGGGGAGAGTCTTGGAGAGATTAGGGAAACTCATCAGTTATGCTATCTCCATCTTTATGAAGCCTGATAACACTGTTCTAGAATTCTAATGCTTTCTAGGCTGGGTATAGACATGGCTTCAGCAGAATTCATTCCCCTTTGGAAATGAGAATTCTGTACATGTGATTGTTTTGCACCTGATTAGAAATGATGGTGGGATCCATTGGGTAGGAACCCATGGAAGCTGTAGGTAAGCAACAGTTATCATGAATAAAAAATGCTTTTGGATAATTACATGGAACTTTTGGACAAGTTTAAATTATATCACATATAACATCATATATAAAAATGAATATGCTTAAATTATCCCTTTAGTAGTTTAATTTCATCTTCTACTTAGCGGTATAATTTACAGGTAATTTCTACAGGCATATCTATTAGAATATAATTCTATTTAGAATAAGATAGAATAAGATAGTTTGTAGGAATTGCCTCAAAGTTCTTTTAGTACTTAGGAGATTGGTTGATATCATCTGCATGAATACTTTTTTCGGCTAAAATCATCTGGATTTATTATGCAGGACACTGGGATCTCAATCAAGAAATGATGCAACATTTGAGATGTCCTAAGGCTGTTTTTTTTTTTTTTCTTAAGGAAAGGGAAGGCATTTGATTACTATATGCTCAATGAAAGTCAAGTAAGTAATGTATGGTAGAATGATTACAATTTTGAGAATTATCTTCAAACGGAAAATGTAGGTTTAGACAAACCCCCACCCCCAGCAAGAAAAGAGCAGAATGTAATTATTGTTAACAAATGATACCTTGAATTTTTATGGCATGCTATAATTTTTCTAGTTAGTTATTTAATATCAAAAGATCTATAGCTAGAGCTCTCCAAAGATTTGTTGTACCAAGAGGAATGTGTTCCCCACTGCTGGTGGTAGAGAAAGAGAGAAAAGCAAATATTCTGAGTCAAACACATGTGTGTTGGAATTTTGGATCTGTCACTCATAGACTGTGTGACCTTTGCCAATTACCTAAATGCTAAGCCTCTGGATCTCTCTATATAAATGTGTTAACAAGTTTTCCTTCTTGGAATTTTTCTAAAGATTAAATGAAATAATTTATGCCAACTGCCTAGGATATAGTCAGTATATGATAAGGTAGTTAAACTATGTGGGCTTTAGAAACCTTTCTAACTTTCCGTTTCTAATAATTGTAGCTATTTAACCTAATTCCTCAATTGTATTAAATGTTATCCAAAGGTCTAACTTGATAGAAATATCTATTGTCTATTCACAGGACTCCTAAGCCAAGTTCAGTAATGAGTAAGTTAATCAGAATGCATAAGCTGAAAGTAATCCAGAGGATTTCATTTGTTTGTTTTAAATGGTTCAGGTATACTAGATGGTTGATATCCATTTTATTGACCATCCTAAAGTCATCGATGATTAAGACAGTGGAAACACTGGATTGGCCATTGCTAATGAATTTTCCCTTTCATCATTTGTATATAAACTTTGTTTAAACATTTCAGGACACCATCATAATCAGCAAAGTCATTCTCAGCAGAAGTGATTTTTTTAAAAAAAAGTTTAAGGACTGAAAATGTTCATCTTAAAAATGTTTTCTAAGACATCTTTCTATGGTGCCTCCAAAAATCAAAATTTTATGTGGATAGTATATGTTGATGATTTAATTTATTGTGTTTATCGGTTGCAAGCACACATGCAAAACACTTGGGAAGAACCACCATTCTTATGCTACAGCTCAATTTGGCTTAAGCAGTGTTTACACATCACAGATATAAAATAATCTAGTTGCTATATTTCCTATCTGAAAAAAATCACTGATTTTTGAGAGCACGCCAGCAGTGGCTATTAAAATATTATCTTACCTCTGTGTAGTGCTATTTTCTTTTCAAAAACATTTCCACATATATTAGTTCATTTGTTCTTACCATTGAAATGGAGAGGACAGTTACATTAACTACATTTGCAGCATGATCTGAATACTAAACCCAGAAATTAGGCAGAATTCTCTAATGAAAAGTTTGGATAACAAGAAATGAAATTTTGCATGTAGTATATAATTTGTTTAGTGGCTTTATGATCATCTTTGATTTTATCTAGAAACATATGTATCGGCTTTTTTTCATGCATTAATAGGTATCTTAAACTTGAGATCTAACACTTATTTGTATTGTGCCACTCACAGAGGCCCAGCCAATTAGACACAAAGAAGACATAGTATAACTGGGTTCAGCCTCCATCAGTTGTGCAGAAAACCCTGAGTGTCTGAAATTCTTTAGGTCTTCTCTTGTATCATAGCCCAGACACTTCAAGGGAGTGAAGGTGTTTATATGTATTTATTTTTTTTAATTTTTGTTTTACAATGTATTCAAAGCCCACATATGTGCTTTTGGCTATCTTCCTTGGCTGCTGGTGTGACATGGGTTTGGATAACTGTAGTGTGTGTGTGTTTGTGTGTGTGTGTGTGTGTGTGTGTGTGTGTGTGGTGTGTCTATGTTTAAATCAACATTGACAGCATCAGCTCAAAGATTGACAGTCTACCTCTTGTGGGCATGAATTTCAAGACTTGTGGTATAATTATATCTTATGATTTCAGTACAGTCGTCAGTTGTCTTCCTTGGTATGACTGAAGGTTTTAACCTGCAGGGACTATAGTTTACAGGTGCTAGAGAAAAACAGAAAACTATAAAGCAGCAGAGGCCAAATGTCTCCTGTAAGTTAACCACTAGGTGATTTAAAAATTAAATATGTTGACATTTTCACATCCGTTGTTTTGTACATGCAAGATTCTTTTAGCTCAGCTCCTAATTTTCTTTCCATTTAAAAGCTTCCCATTAAACATTCTGCATAAAATGCTTTCGGTTGGTGGCATTTCAGGAAAATGTAGGCTTCAGGAAGAAACTATTGAAGAGAGGCCTTAGGTACCTTTTAGCTTTCTGGGATGAGTCAGGGAAGTTCTGGTTCTGCATGTGCCAACCTCAGACTTTATTGTCCCCTTGTTATACATTCGTCTTGTGAGAGACAGACTCTAAGGTTAGATAGTCTAAGTGCAGCCAGCTAATGGAGGTGTGATTGTGGGTCACAAAATAGCTGGATGCCAAAGAATTTTGTTTTCATTATGTCATTTTTGCTCTTTTGAAACTCTAGTTAGAAGTCACAGTGAACTGAACAGTAATGTGTACAAGCAACCCAGTGACTATTCACACATGGACATTTCAGAGTTCTGAGTAGTACAAGCCTGAGCACTCTTCCTTCTTTCCCTTCATGTTTTTAAGATTTTCTTTATTTTTCAGAAAGTTACATGTTCCCACTTCAGGGTTAGATAGAGTTTTTTTTTTTTTTAGTTATTATTATTTTTTTGTGTGTAAGTATGCATGTATTTAAAATTCTTTTAAAATTTATATCAAGTAAAATTCACTAAACTTTGTGTGTATGGTTCTGTGAGTTTTGATATGTAGAGTCTTGGAACAACTATCAAGATACAGAACAGATTTTTCACCCCAAAATATTCCCGCATGATGTCCCTTTGGTCTTAACCTCCCCCAGCTGTAACCCCTGGGGCCCCTTATCTGTTTTCTATCTTTCCAATCTTGCATTTTTGGGAATGTCATATCCATGAAATCATATGGTCTGCAAACTTTTGAGTCTGGTTTCTTTCACTTGACAGAATGCATTTTTGATTCAATGTGTAGTGTGTATCAATAATTTGTTTTTATCTCTGAGAAGTATTGTACTGAAATTTGTCAATTCAGTCACCAGTGAAAAACATTCAGGCTGTTTCCAATTTCTGGTGACTATGAACAATGCTATTTTAAATATGATATGCTCTTAGCACAGGTTTTTGTGTGAATATAAGATTTTAATTTTCTAGGGTTAATAAGGAGTGCAATTACAGATCAAATGGTAAATGTACGTTTAGTTTTATAAGAAACTGCCAAATCGTTTTCTAGAATGGCTTTACTACTTTGCAAAGGTCTGAGGGTTCTAGTTATTTATATCCTTGTCAACGCTTGTTATTCTAAAGGGTTTTGTTTGTTGTTTTTTATTTCTTAGTTATTTCAAGAAGCAAATAATGGTACCTCAGTATGGTTTTCAGATATTGAACATCTTTTCTAGTGCTTATTTGAAATTTGAATATCTTCCTTTGTGAAATATCTGTTCAGATCCTTTGTTCACTTTTACTGATTATTTGTTAGCTTTGAGAGTTCTTTTTAAATTAAAGATATAGTATTTGTAACTTGAAGATATTTTGTATAGATTTCTTTTTCATTCTTTAACCATTTTTTATAGAGAAAAAGATTTAGTTTTGATGAAGTGCAAGCAATCATTTTCTCTTATGTACCATGTTGTCAGTGTTCAATTTTTTGCATAATCCAAAGTTATGAAAATATTCTTCTCTATTTTTTTTCTTTGTAGAATACTTGTAATTTCACATTTCAGATTTAGGTCCACAAACCATTTAAGATTCATTTTTATATAAGATTAAGGATGAGTCAAGGTACATATGTGTTTTTCATATGAATGTTCAATTGCTTCAGTGTCTTTTGTTACAAAGGCTACAATTTATCCACAGCATTTTCCAATTAATTTGCAGTATTTTTTTAGGTCTATTTCTGGGCTCTCCATTTTGTCTTATTAATTTATGTGTCTATAATTTCACTGATACATGTAGTTTGGATTAAAATCGCTTTAGTATAAGTCATGAAATTGGATATTATGAATCCTCTAGATTGTTCTTTGTTAAAATTATTTTTTTAGGTCATTTGACTTCCTACATATATTTTAGAATCAGCTTGATTGTATTTACAAAAATGTAGTTGGGGTATTGATTGGTATAAGTATTAAATCTATAGATCAATTTGGGGAGAATTAACATCTTATTAAATTTGTTTATCTAGCTCTTCCTTAATTTTTCATCAGTGATTGGTGTTTTTCATCCTATAGAGTTTGCATATTTTTTTGTTAGATTCATACCTAAGTATTTTTTTTTGGAGCTGTTGTAAATGGTACTTTAAGTATTTTTTTGTTTCCAGTGTTCATTGCCAGTGTACAAATATAAGTTGGGTTGGTTTTTGTATATTGACATGTGCTGTATAAATCTGCTAAATTTACATCTTAGTTTTAGAAACTCCTTTTGGGATATTATTTAGTTTTGAAATATATAACATGTCACCTAAGAATAGGGGCAATTTTATTTATTTGTTTCCAATGTGTGGCTTTTTCTTTTACTTGCCGTGGTGTGCTAGTGGGGACTTTCTGTGCTGTTTATTAGGAGTTTTGAGAGCAAGCACCTTTGTCTTATTCTTGATCTTAATGGGAAAAGATCTCAAGTCTTCCTCGTTAAATATGATGTTAAGCATAGTGTAGTTTTTTTTCTTTCTTTCTTTTTTTTTTTTAGATATTCTTTATCAGGTTAAGGAAATAATTCCCATCTAGTTCTAGTTTGCTAGGAGTTTTATTATCAATAGATTCCAATTTTTTCAAAAGATTTTTCTGTATCTACTGATAAAATCATGTGTTTTTTCTCCTGCAGTTTGGTTATATGGTAAATTATATTGATCAACTTTCGAATGTTAAACCAGCCTTACATTTCCAGAATTAACTGCACTTACTTGCAAGACATTTTTCTTCTTTGTATACTGTTGGATTAAATTTATTAATATTTTGTTGAGCATGCACATACATACAAATATGAGAGGTACCCTCAGATCATAGTCTATAGAAATCAGTGGTACTAAACTATTTTTCACATGAGCTTTTTAGCTAAGGGATTCTGAGCCACACAAAATTCACACATTGGACTGGGCATGATGGCACTTGCCTGTAATCCCAGCTGCTCAGAAGGCTGGGGCAGGAGGATCGTGAGTTCAAAGTGAGTTTCAGCAATGGTGAGGCACTAAGCAACTCAGTGAGACCTGTGTCTAAATAAAATACAAAATAGGGCTGGGGATGTGGCTCAGTGGTTGAATGCCCCTAAATTCAATCCCTTGCACCCCCCAAACAAAACAAAACAAAAAAAACCAAAATTCAGATGTGTACATAAGTCACATACACTCTGGAATCTTTGGCAGGTAATTCTACATTTGTTTACGACAGGGATGGATAATTCATTTCTGGATGAACCCATGGTTATCAGGTAGAAAATTTTCCTTCTTTGTTAAAAATCCCAGGGGCAGTGACTCATGCTCCCTGCACCATTTTGCCTAGGGAGCTTCAGTTCTCTTTAATCACCATTGATTCTTTCTCTACTTATAATCCTTGGAGATTTGTCTTTATTGGGATAGACCTGAAATGTTACCACAAGTTACCTGATATACTTATGTATTAGTAGAAACTAGATGAGATTCAAGGAGGAATAAAATAAAAGCAAAGAAAAATAACTTTGAGCTGAAACCAGAATATTGAATAAGTATAGAAGTGAGTATTTCCTTGGAGGTGAATATCAGTACCAGGGCTGGGATCATCTCAATTGGAAACTTCCTCATCAAGTGGAAACCTTGGAGAGAAATGGGTTCAGATCAATAATTCCTGAGTGTCTTTCTGGATGAAAGCAATCTTAGTTTAAGTATGCAGGATCAAGTGAGACCAAATATGAGTGTGCAACTAAAATTTACCAAATACTCAAGGAAACAGGTCACATAACTGAGAGTCAGTATCACAATGATGAATTGGACATTTAGCAATAAAAATATGATCATTGAATCATAAAACTCAGTTAACAGGATCAAGATGAAGAAAGGATGAATGGATTGAAAGTAAGTCTGGAGGAATTATTCAGAGCATGGAGCACAGGGAATTGAATAGGTGAAAAATACAAGATTGAAAAGCACACAGTAAGGACACATAAATAATCTTGAACAAAAGAGGGAAACTGGAGCCTACCTCTGCCTGAGTTCAAAATGTGCTTTAAAGCTATAGTAATCAAAGCAATATGGTACAGGCATAAATACAGAAGGTAGACTAACAGAGCAGAGTAGAGAACCCAGTAATAAATTTGCCTATTTATAGTCATAATGGCGAAAGGGCCAATCTCTCAGTAATTGGGGCTGGGAAACCTATAGAATAATTCAATGAAATTCTCATCTCACACCATATAAAAGTCAATTCAAAATGGATTCAAGATTTAAGATAAGGCCTGAAACTTAAAACCCCTGGAAGAAAGCATAGGGGAGGAGCTCAGGACCATAGCCTAGGCAATTATTTATTTATTTTTATGAAAACACAAAAGTACTGGCAACAAAAGCAAAAATAAACAAAATGTAACTATATCCAACCAAATAGCTTTTGCACAGCAAAAGGAAACAATGCAGTGAAGTGACAATGTATGGAATGTGAGAAAATATTTGCAAACTGTTCATCTATAAGGTGTCAATAATCAAAAAAATTTCAAAAGCAAGAAAAGAAATAACCCAATTTAAAAAAAATGCAAAATGCCCAAATAGACCTTTGTTAAGAGAAGATATACAAATGGACAACTAGTACACATAAAAAAATGCTCATCATCAGATTGAGCATCAATCATTAGGGAAATGCAATCAAAACCACAATGAGATTGTATACCATACCTTTCAGAATTATTAAGAAAAAGATAAGTGGTAAGTAGTGCTGGTGAAACTGTGGAGAAAAGGGAACCTTGTATTATTGCTGCTATAAATGTAAATTAGTAAAACTTCTATGAAAATAGTATAAGCATTCTTCAAAAATTTAAAAACTGTGCTACCACATGATCCAGCAATGTCACTACTGGGTATAAATCAAAAGGTTTTGAAATCAGTATGTTGAAGGCATCTATATTCGCGTTATTCATAAAAGATAAAATGTGAAAATGTCCCAAGAACTCATCAATGGATAAATAGATGAAAAAAATGTGAGATACATAAAGATAAATAATTCTGTCATTTATGATAATGTGGGTAAGGCTGAAGGACATTATATTCAGTGAAATAAGTCAGGCAGGCACAGAAAAGCAAACACTGAATGATTTCAGTTACAGTGTGACATCTAAAAAAAAAATCAAATTCACAGAAGCAGAAAGAGGGTCAAGATTGGGAGGATTGGAAAGATGTTGGCCAAAGGATATAAAATTTCAATTAGGAGGAGTAAATTCAAGAGATGTATTGTGCATCGTGGTGACTATGGTTATCAACAAATTGCTGAGAGTAGATTTAAATAGTCTCATTACAAAAAAAAAGTAGATGACATAATGCATATTAATTGGTTTGCTTTCACCTTTCTACAATGTATGCATACACCAAAACATAATATTGCTCACCATTGTTGAGTACACTGTTTTACTTTGTCAAATTAAATAAATACTGTTCAATAGATGCAACATGAAATGAAAGAAAAGGAATCTGTGAAATACTCTATGGAAAAGTGATGCATAATGGGAAAAAAAAAGAAAAGAACATGCACTAACTGTTCAATTGGAGTTTCACGTCAAGAGAATGAGAGGAAAAGGCACTATGCAAATAAGTAGTGACTGAGAATTTTCCAGAAATAATGAATGTCATGCAACCACAGATACATAAAACATTAAGCAGGCCAATAAAAAGAGAACCACACCTTCAAATTTTATAGGAAATCTATAAAACATCAAAGACAAGCAGAAGAGCTTAAAATTAGCCAGAGGGGGAAACAGATTACCTCCCAAAGAATTTTAATTAGACCAATAGCTAATTTATATGCAAATATTTGTGAAATCAGATGAAAAACCACTTTGAGACCTATATTATCAAAGGTGTGGGGAAACAGATGTTCTCATAAATTACTCATATAGTTAAAATTGGTGCCACCTTTATGGAAAATAACCTTGAACGTCAATAAATATTATAGATTAAAACAGTCTCTAACAATTCTACTTTAGTTAATTGTATAGATATGCAGATGGATAAGTGAGCCTAATGAAAAAAACAGTGTTACATGTGCTGTTGTGTAGCAACTCAGTATGAGCTCCCAGAGAATACCCTGAAGAAACCACAATGTGCACTCCTCATTTGTGTACAACCTTAACAAGATTGAACGAACCAAAAGCACAGGAATTTCTTTCCCTATTCAGTTCTCCTCTGTACCAAGAAAAATGCTTGAGACATAGTAGACTCAATGCACACTAAGTGAATTTAATGCATACACTGAGAGGAAGGAAGCAGAGTGTATTGTTTGTTAAAGGTGTCAGGTGGTGTTACCTTATTGGAGCTCTGTTTTTTTTCTTTTTCTTTTTACATTTTTTAAAATTCAGGGCCAAGGACAGAGCTCAGGGCCTTGTGTGTGCTTGTACATGCTCTCTGCCACTGAGCTAAATCCCCAGGTGTCAGGTGGATCGGAGATGGAAGATGTCTGATGTTCATTAGGTCACTGGAAATAGGACTCTAGAATTGGAGGTAAAATTCACAATTATAAGCTAACTGTAGTTGTAGCTAAGACAGGTATGGGGAGGCATGTTGAGAAGAGGACTGCAGGATTATTAATCAGTACCAAAAACTTGTAATGGGCAGCAGGAAAAAGAGAGTCAATCAGGAAGCTAAGAATGGCCAGAGCTGTGGTTGATACTCTAGGAGAAAATGGTTTGGGGAATTAAAAGACAGACATGTAAGAATGATTAACTCTATTCAATGTCATCATCATATACAGAAAAGGGCTAAAAAGTGTCCTTTGTATTTGGTAGGAAGACACTGGTTTTACTGGGGTGTTGGCAGGAGACGCATGGTTGGGGTGTTGAGAAAATGAGAAGTGAGGTGGTGGTAGGAAGTTGAGGGGTGAAGCAAATGGAGGGTGAAAAAATGGAAAGAGCACTGGCATTTTAATATTTGACTATAATAAAGCAGAGAGAAAGGAGAGAGAGAGAGAGAGAGAGAGAGAGAGAGAGAGAGAGAGAGAGAGAGAGAGAGAGAGAGAAACAGGTGCAATATCTGATGGGAAAGTTTTAGTTGAAAGGAAATTTAGCTCAACTTTTATGTTGGTGATGGGGACCCATAAAGTGGTAGAGGATAAATTCACATAAAAGAAATAAAGATAAAGGGTGGATTGAGCATGCAGACACACAGAGACAATACAGTCTAGCTTTCTGAAACAAATGGCTTCATAAAGCACTGGCCAGTAGAAAACTGTTGAAATCACGCTGTTTATTCCCAGTAGGACAAGACATGAGTACATTGGGGGTGGTGTTCCAGGTCCTGGATTAACATGTATAAATAGTAAGTTGAACTCTTAGGACCCATGAAACATAGTTATAAAGGTATTTTAGTTTTCCATTTCCATTATCATGACATAATTCTATTGTATCTTAGAAATGCTGGGGATGGTGGGCCTTTCCTGATCTTGGATGCTTACTCAAGCATATTCCTACTCTTTCTCAGGAAATAAATGAGCCTGGGAACTCAGGAAAAAGGACTAGTGGGTTTGGCTATCTGCTATAAAGTTCTAATCTTTTGAATGGTTGGAGCACAAGGAGAGAATATTTTAGACAGGGAAAAGAGCACAAGAAGAAAAATATTGAGAATGAGATGGTCCTCTCCTTATAATGGTTCAACTTAAGATTATTTTTACTTTACCATGCTATATAACTAATATACACTTAGTAAAAATTGTACTTCAAATTTTGAATCTTGACCTTTTCCCCAGCTAGCAACGTATGGTGTAATCCTTTCTTATGTGCTGGGCAGTAATGAGAGCTACAGCTCTCAGTCTGCCACACAATCCAAAAATAACCAACTAATACTCTATAGTCCTGTGCAGTATGGATAAAGTTACATGAGATATTTAACACTTTGCTATGAAACATAGCTTTTGTTAGATGATTTCGCCTTACTATAGGCTAATATAAGTGTTGAGAGCATGTTCAAGTCAAGCTAGTCTAGGTATGATATTCATGGGTTAGATGCTTAGTTTGAATCTGGAATGTTCCCTAAAAGCTCATGAATTAAAACTAATTCTCCAATATGGTGTTATAAGGAGCTGATAGAACCTTTAAGAGGAAGAACCTAATGGGAGGACATAGGTTATTGGAAGTGTGCCCTCAAAGGGGAGGATGGGATCCAAGCTTCTTCCTCACTCTCTTTCACTTTCTGGTCATGAGGTGAGAAGCTTTGCTCTGCCACACACTTCTGCCATGGTGTGCTACCTTACCACAATCCCCCCAAATCATGAGGGTCAATGGATTATATAATGAAATGCCAAAACAAACCTTTTTTATTTATAAATTTATTATCTCAGGTATTTTTTACAGTAGTAGAAAGATAATACAGTATATTAGATGCATTTTACTTAGGATGTTCTCAACTTATGATGGATTTACCATGACATGATTCTATTGTAAGTTAAGAAGCATGTGTACTTGCTTTCATAGTGAAATTAAATTTTCCTTTATGGCACACATGGTAATTACATAATTTTATATATGGGATTTGTCTTTGTTCGATTTTTGGTTATACAGGGGCAAATGCTCAAAGGTCTACATGAGAAAAAGCAGAAAATAACAGTCACATGATGTTTCTGCAATTCAGCAAAAACCAAAATAGTTCATGGTAATTACTGAAAAACATGGCAGGCCAATTTGAGAGCATTAGATGAAACTGGGAAGGGTATATCAAATTCAGCAGCAGGAAGTACAAGGGGTTCATGCTGAGATTTAAATAGGCAAGAACAGTCAAGACTCAGAGGTGAGCCCTTAAAATAGTGAAACAGGGCTCCCTTCTAGAACTGGATGATTCCTAAGTTCATACTTTTACTCACTTCTTGATAAACATAAAGCATTCATTTATTTATTTAATGACTACCCATGGTGATCCTCAAATATATTGTTACCTTTAGAATTGCTATTAAAAGAGGATAGAAAAGAATAGAATATGCTCTAAGTATATGCTTTCTCTATATAATATATAGCATAATTCTTAAAAATGGAAAAATGTTGGAGATAGTACCTTCTAAACCAAACTTTAGAATGTTCTCAGTAATCATATTATTGACAATGTTAATGTTGTTTTTTAAAGACTATTCTGTGGGTACCATGGATACAAAAATGAACAATCTCATTTTAATTTTATCATTTCCCCTGACTTTGAGAACCAGGTTTTCTGATATGGAAAAAAATAGATACAGGTGAAATATAGAAGTTAACTAAAAAACTATTTAGTTCATAATTTGAGTGGTGAATAACAGCATTAACTAATGAGGTATTTTATATACATATGTATATATAAATTTCATATACACAATTGAGAACATGTATAACAGAGAACATATGTAATATAATATGTATGATATAAATATAGTATATATTTCTCTTATATGTCCTGTGGAAAATTCTGGGAAGATTGTGAATCACCCTATAGCAATGAAAATCTTCAACACCCATATTATGATTTTTGTCATGGTTCCACTAAGAAAAGTCAAGACACTTTGAGAAATGCATGAGTCCAAATGTGGGTCAAGAAACACAGAAGACACCTTATACAGGTTGAACATTTTCAATCTGAGAATCCCCAATCCAATATGCTACAAAACCTATTTTTTTGAGAGTCAACATGATACCATAAGTGGGTACACCTGACCTCATGTGATGAGTCACAGTCAAAACACAGGTACACTATACAGTGTACAGTTACCTTCAAGCTATGTGTATAAGCTATATGTGAAATATAAATGACTTTTGTGTGTAGACTTTTTCTCTTCTCTCAGATATCTCATCAAGTATATGCAAATATTCCAAAATTTGAAAAATTAGAAAACCCAATAATGAAAATATAATTTTGAATAGCCCTACATAATTTCCAACCTCATCACAAACCTTGCTGTTTTACCCACTGTCTTCCATTCACACAGCGCTGAGTTCTTCCAGCTGTACATGGATACACACCCTTATCATTCTTACTGGTTCTTTGCTATTCATTCTTCAATTTAGTTTAACTATGTCTCTTAAAGCCCTTCTGTGAACCTCTAGTTATTTTTTTCCTTATCACATGAACTTGTGGATTTAAATATTTGATGGATTTCAGTTCACTGCAATTATTACCCTGATCAAATTGTCCAATTTTTAGATAACAGGAATATTTTTAAAGTGAATCAATGATATGACCTAGTATTAGTCTTCAGAGTTTCTTAACTATCTGATACAGGTTGAGCACTCCTTATCCTAAATCCATGGGACTGAAAGTTCTTTGGATTTTGGAATAATTAATTGGAGATTCAGTGAAGCCCTCTTTAAGAGTTACTAGAATTGAAGAATATGTAGGAAAGATCCAGATTATATGAAAGGGAGAGTGTATATACACAGCCAGAAAATGGAAGAGCTCAGTCCTATATGACTGGGTAGGTAGAAAGGAGAGAGTTTCCTGCTAAGGTTGGGGATTATGTAGGGCCAATCATTCAAGACAATGTTTCTATGCAAAAGAATTAGTCTTTCAATTCTAAATACAATGGTATCTTCTTAAAATGTTTTATGCAGGGAAGGGACATGCACTGATATATATTTTAAATCTGGCTGGAACATGACCAATGGATTAGAGGATTCAAAAGCAGACCCATTGCAGGTGAAAAACAGAACTAGCTAGACCTAGGAAGAACTTATTGAACACAATAAGTTTTTTTTTTTTTCTTGCTGGGGAAAAAAAAACAAGTCATATAGGATTTTGCTCTCTGGAATAACATTAAAATTTGCAGTGTCCTAATTATATGATAAAATGAGCCCTCTTGTCCTTACTCCACTGTTATGGGTAACTGGATGTGGCATAGTTTTCAGCAATAGACCCGAGAATCCATGTATTTTTATATCTATAATGAAATTATAAGGCTATTTTTTTTAGAAACAGATTTCTTGCTATATTGCCTAGGCTGACCTTGAACTCCTAAACTCTGGTCCTTCTGCTTCTGTCTCCCTAGTGGCTGGGAATACAGGCATGAACACACACAGTACCTGGCTTGGGACACCCTTTTCATAGAGATTCTGCCTAATATAGTGATGTAATTTGGCTTTTAGTCTTCTGAACAGGTAAAGCTACTTACATTTATAACTTGTTTTTTTATCTGTTCTGAAGCAATCAATGTATATAAGTCTTCAAAAACGGATTGCAATAGAAACTGTTTCTGAGTTCCATATGTAAAGAAAAAAAAATCAAAAAAACATGCTACTTTATGTAAGAAGGTGCTATTTTTCCCCTAACAACAGGATTTATATTTATATTTAACATAGATGCCCAGGATAATGTCAATTGTTCACGGTACCTGCCCATTAATTGGTACATCTGTTCCAAATATTGTTAAACATTTAAAACTCATTCTGCTCATGAGTATCAAAGTCACATTTCCTGTCTTCACTTGGAACACATTTTAGTGAATTCACCTTCTATGTGGCTGGAATCAGTCTGAGGACATACCATGGTCCACAATGCTTCTTGGAGGGGTGAGGGAAGAGATGCTGTAGGTTGTCTTTTGCTTCTGTTTTTCAGTAAGTTTGTTCTCTGTGTAGAACACTCCAGCTGCCTTGTTTCTCATGTGCTTTTCTTTGAAACAATAGTTTTGTTTTGTTTTTACATAGTAGTCACTATTTTTTATCAAACTGTATTTAGAAAAAATGTCCAAAAGAATTTCGTTCACCACAAGTTATCATTAGCTCTATTGGCTCACGTTCATGGTATTAACTGTCATTTTCTCCCTTGCTTGAATGGGTATGAGTGTTCTCTCTCTCTCTCTCTCTCTCTCTCTCTCTCTCTCTCTCTCTCTCTCTCTCTCTCTCTCTCTCTTCCCAGTCACTCGGTAGCTTGCTAGTTACTATTCAGAAGTGTGATGTTCCAGATATTTTCAATGAGAATATTTGTTAAGGATAGCTTTGTGCTGTGAACACTGTTAATAATGTTTGGTGTTTGGGATCACGTCTATTGAATAAATGTATCAAGTTCAGAAATATTATTAATAATCAAAGATAAAAGGCTGACTACAAAAGACCTTTAAATCTGCCTTTCTTGAATGGTTTATAAATTGGTTAAAATCTAATGGTGACACTTACTTTCTTGTGGGGCTTATCTCCTGTTTCAGAAGCTAATTTTAAAAGAGGGATTCCAAAAATAATTTAACACTAATACCTTTAGAAAAAAGAGGGATTCCAAAAATATTTTAACACTAGTACCTTTAGAACTCAGTGATTCTTCAGTGTGATTGTTGAAAAGTGGTACTAATTTGGATGTGTGAATTCTGCAAAGCTTTCTTCATGCTATGTTCCTGCCATGTATTCTCAGACAAGTAATTGGTATTAAAAAATCACCAATTAAAATGTCATACCTGGAATATAGCCTCTGAGTTTCATTTTATAATTCTCTTAGTCTAAGTCTTATCTTCTAGTATAATCCAACTTTTTCAATATTGTCAGGGAAACTTAATTATTTCAATAATTTTAAATGATCCAATTTAAAAAAATCACAGAGCATGTGTTTTCATTGATGAATGATAGTTGAATGCTGGATATTAAGAACATAATTTTTAACTTTACAGTAATTTTCATCTATCATTGGAAGTAAAATCTTGCTTGAGATCATCATCATGTAAAATGCCTCTGATTCTCAGTTTTAAAACTCAAAGCTTCAAGAAATATGATTTGATTTTCCTAAAAGTGAACTTCTTTTTAATTTCATGCTCCCCTTTTCACCTGGTAAAAATTTAATCTGGGTCAATGTAATGGTTCCTGTTAGGCACCCAGTTGACTGGTAACACACTATTTGTGATTGTGCATATGAGGGTATTTCAGGAAGAAATTGGCATTTGAAACAGTGGACTAAATAAGGAATGTCCACCTTCACCTTCATTGAATCTGGTAAGACCCAGGATAAATCAAAAGGACAGAGGAAAGATGAATTTGTTCTTTCTTCTGGAGTTGGGACAACTGTCTCCTCCTGCCCTTAAACATCAGAATTCTAGGATCTCAGCCTTTTAGGCTTGGTAACTTATACCAGCAACCAGTTTCTCAGGCCTTGAGCCTGGACTGAGAGTCATAGCTGTTGGCTCCTCTGGTTCTCAGGCCAATGGACTCAGGTTGAATTATTCCAGTGACGTCATTGGTTCTCCAGTTTGCAGGTGGCATATTGTGGGACTTCTTGGCCTCCATAATCTCATGAGTTCATTCCTGTGATACATTTCTAGCTGTCCATCCTATTCTGTTGTTCTGTTTATTGGGAAGACTCTGGCTAATACACCCAACTGGGATGTCTTTCATTATTTCATGGTCTTTTCCAAGTCAATGCAGGATTTTCACAAATCCCAGTTTGCCTCTAGGGTCTTGAATTTTCTGAACATCTGCCTTGGTAGTATTTGCTGTAATATATTTTGTCCTGGAGTCCTTATAAGCTGCAACTACACATCCGATTTCTTCAAGTTTTATTGTCAATTCTTGAGAGCCCCTTTCCAGGGACAAGAAAAATGTGTAAGACTCTGTGGTATCCTGGGTTCACAGGGGATTTCTCAGCCCTCTTTTGGATGGACCACACAGGCAGTCATCAATATTTGACTACAACCTTGGTGATCAGGGCATAGGATGTTTTTAACAAATGCACCCCCTTATTGAAATCTGCTACAGTAAGTCCTAGTCAGAGGCTCTTCTCAAACCTGTATGGGGATATATAGTCTTCCCACTGCCTGAGATGTCCTAGGCTTGGGGGAAAGCACTGGGCCTTCCCAAGAACACAGATCCTCTTCCTGATTTTTCTCTTTTTCTAGCCCAGATGATCTTGATTTTTTTCTGAAGTGAAAAAGAAAAGAAAAACTAATTCTAGATTCTACACTTCACTATTCCTTTAATCTTAATGTCTATATAAGGACTCTGGTTTTTAAAACCCTGAAGTCGGTGATTTACATCTTTCTTCTTTCCTCCCTGGGGGTTGTGAGTCTGCAAGTGACTTTATCAGTGGCAGAGAGTCACATGAGTAAAAAGAGATTAGTAGACATGAAAAGAGAAATATCCAAGTTATGCAATATCCCAGAATGAACAGAACGGCTGTGAACACATGGATTTCCACAGCCTACAGATTTTGAAACTGAAGGAGGTGGCCCTCAAATGTGAGCTTTCCATTTTAATGGAACTATTGCTACTGTGAAACAGCTGTGTAAATCCACCCCCCCACCCCCACCCCCCCAAAAAAAAAATCTATTCTTGCATTTTAGGAACTTTCTCTGAGGCTTAGTTGGCTTTTTGGTAGCATTCCCTCCCACCCCGTATGGGTAGACAGGAAAGGAAATTTATTCTAGGAAATACATAAGCTCTTTGGGCTCTATCCAGCACTTTCCTGTAGACACCTTCTCCTGCTCCCCTCCTGACAAAGAGAGCCCGGCTGCATATCCAGCTGTGCGTAACTGAATGTGCCACTCCAGTGGCCTTTAATGAATCACCTTTTAAAATCTGTCCCCTGGCTATACATATGTCACTTCAATATTATTTTATAGTTTGAATTGAATTGAACTACATTGAAGTGGTTAGACAATGGAAAACGATGAGAGCATTTTATATTAAATGACTCCACAACAATCATGGTCAACAATCAACTGAGTGCCCCAGTTAGGGAGGCTGGCTGTGCTAGCAACAGTTACAGCCCAAGCCCATCAGCCAGCAAACATCTTTTAATAAGCACCAATTTCTTAAATTTGCATTGACATCTATTTTCACCAACAATAGGAACGCTACAGAACAACTCAAATTTTAAAAATAAGCTTTTCTTGGCAAAGCAGTTTGTTTTCCAAGTGAAAAAAAAAATAATTGAAGGAGAGGTGGCTCAAAGCTATGTTGATTTAGATGTGATGTGGCTATCATCTTAGATATGTTCGCCCCAGATTTAATGTTATGTTCTATTTCTTTTGTTTTGTTTTTCTTCCATCCTCTACACTCCGCTGATTTTGATGTTCTTGTCATTAGGACAGAAACAAGGAGGAGGGCCAAATCTGTATACTGTGGCTCTGGGGATTTTCCTAACCAGTACTAGGAAAATTTAGCTAGGTGCCAACATATAGCTGCTGTCAAGCAATGGGCAGCAGAAAGGAAGCATGGCCCCATTATGGATGGGAACATTTATTTTGCTTCTAGAAGAGCAGAGGTGGCATGGGCATCAGGAGGCAATAAGGACCTGAGTGGGACAAGAACTTTTTGCAGGTCCAGACTGCCGTGACTGCCTCTGGACTCACTGGGACTGTGAGGCATATATGAAACAGAGGTGGCGAGAGCCACTTGGACTAAAACAATGTCTAAATGGGGTTCATTTGATTGACACTAATGGAACCTTAGAGATGGCAGTGGTAGGTGTCATTGCTGCCACCATGGCAGCTTCTCATTGTGTTAGGGCACCTGTTTTTTTCCGTCCTGGGGATTGAACCCTGGGCTGCTTAATGACTGAGCTACATCCCCAGCCCTTATTGGTGTTTTATTTTAAAACAGAGTCTCCCTATGTTGTCGAGATTGGCCTTGAACTCTCTATCCTCTGTCTCAGTTAGTGCACAATTTGAAGAGGCCTAGTGTCACAAGATCCCAGTCTCATTGCACAGTGAATAATATGTTTCCAATTCTGGCATCGAAGGCTATAGATTGGCATGCAGTCTTCCAACTGTACAACACTGATTTCATCCAATAATGGTCGGCTCCCGAAGCAATAGGTTTAAAGATGTCTTTGCAATTTTCTGTCCTAAACTCTCATGTTCTTCCTCTGACTTCTCAAAAGTTTACCCATGTACTAAATGCCACCTCCTTCATATAGAGTCTCATGCTTCAAATTCCCACTGAACAACTGTTGCTTAAATATTAAAGAGCCCTGAGAAAAACAAAAACCAAAAACTCAGTGACTCATTGATTTTTGTACACTATGTGAGAGACGATCTTATCATCCATGTTTCACTGATATATAAAAAAAAAATGCCCTCCTATTGTCTTCCTAATCAACTTACTCTCCAAAGCTAACCAATTTAATATCCTACAGAATAAAACTTCTTTCTTCTTCTTCAAGCAACCATATGTGTCTATAGAAGTTTTTTATTTCTCCCTGAAATAAAATCCTACCAGAATGCAACTTCTATATTTAGCTAAATGGTATGTTTTGGACACAAATTCATTACAAATCAATGTGTATAGTGGTTATGGGTCCATATTTCAGAGTTACACTGCCTGGGTTCAAATCCAAGCCCTGGAGCTCAGTAATGGTGTAACTTTGGGGAAGTTACTTAACCTCTCAGTTTTCTCATGTGTTCAATTGGAAATGGCATGGGGTTTGAACCTCATGGGGGGCCATGAAGGTTAAATAAGTGGGCACATGTAAAGTGCCTGACCAGCATCCTGGATAATAAATACAGCTACCCATTGCCTATACAGTTTGGAAGATAAGCAAACAAACACAAACTGTTATATTTTTATATGAGATTATCATGTTTTCTTTTTGTTGTGATATTTTC